>NC_140774.1:14871430-15501729 GCF_044657685.1 Stegodyphus dumicola | reverse complement strand
TTTCAAGAATTCTGTTAAATTGCAAACTTGCCTTACTTCGGTCCGTGATAAGGGATACACGTCAACAATTGTCCAAAATTGAACATGAACTCTATCAGCTTCATCTGGAACTCGCTAAAACATATCCAAAATTCACTGCCCTTGAACAAAAGTCTTGGTCTAGAATGGAGAATGCAGTTAACCGTCATAAAAACAGCCTTGCAGTTAAATTCGAAAAACTTCTTTTACAGTCTTCCAGTCCAAGTAGTTCAAAAAATCTTCCCATTGTAAACATCAAGCCAATAGTTAATGTTTCTAATGTTAGTCTTTCAGAAGAACAAGAGAGAATTCTAAAATATAATTTTAACTTCTCACAAACCTGTAAACCCTCGATTCCAAAGATTTTGGCTCCTATCGAAAAAGCTTTCAAGTTCAGTAAAGTTTCAGATTCACAGAAAGAAATGATTAGGCATCTTATCGCTCATAATGTGAAATTCAATAATAAACCTTTGAAACCAAATCTAACTGCGAGAGAAAGAGCTACAATGCGCGAGATTCATTCTAACCCGGATATTGTCATTTCAAAGGCCGACAAAGGTGGCCAGATAGTCGTCATGGATAAGAACACTTACATCGATGGTGTCACTAAACTCTTAAACGAAGGACCATATAATCCGATCCCTAAAGATCCTTCACCTTCGGACTTATCCAAAATAAAAACTGCGATCAAATCTTCGCAAATCATTTCAAGCAACTTAAAACATTCGCTTATCCCATCTGTTGCGAATTGTGCCAGATTATATGCTCTTCCCAAAATTCATAAAAGTGGTATTCCTTTCCGCCCTATTGTATCAAATTTAGGTACTGCCTCGTATCCATTAGCTAAATATTTAGTTTCTAGATTTTCCACTCTATTAGACAATAACATTTACACCATAAAAAATTCAATAGAGTTTGTAAAAAAGGTTAAAAAAATTTCTCCTCGTAATTTACTCATGGTTTCTTTTGATGTAAAATCATTATTCACCAATGTCCCAGTGGAGGGTGCATTAAGATGTCTAGAAACCAGACTTCGCGAATTTCATTTCTCTTGCATCGAAATTGATGAGCTAATTTCTCTCACTCAACTCTGTTTGAAACAAACACATTTTGTTTTCCAAAATAAATATTACAAGCAAACTGAGGGATTAGCCATGGGAAGCCCCCCTCAGTCCCATCCTGGCTGATATCTACATGCATTATTATGAATCAAAATTGTTTGAAACTTTAAACTTCCCGGCATGGTTCCGCTACGTAGACGATACTTTTACCCTGTTTGAAGGTAATAAAGATGATTTAAATAGAGTTCTTTCAACAATGAATTCTATTGATCCTGCTATTCAGTTCACTTTTGAACTTGAGACTTGCAATTCTCTTCCGTTTCTCGACATTCTGGTCACACGTAACACATCCAACTTCAGTACTACAGTTTACCGTAAACCTTCATCGGTTTGCCTTCCACCACACTTTAAATCATGTCATCCGACTTAACAAAAGTTAGCTTCATTTTATTCCTATGTTTTCCGTGCTCTTCAAGTTTGCTCCTCCAAACTAGCCCTTGATGAAGAACTAAATTATTTAAAAGCAATAGCTATTGACAGGGGCTTTTCACCCAACATTATTAATCAAGCAGTTAAAAAATTCTCATCTCGACACACTAAAAGCCACACTCTTATTTTAGGAGATTATAAAAATTCTGTTGTCATTCCCTTCTTTCCATCAATTAGCTATAAAGTTGCACATATTTTGCAGAAATTTAACTTTCGGGTTGTTTACTCTCCCATCAATAAAATTCCAACTTCTATACTCAAAGACCCCATTCCGGATATGAATTCCTGGGGTATTTATAGGATTCCTTGCCAGTGCGGTTTAATTTACATTGGCCAAACTAAGAGAGCCTTAAAATTTCGCGTCAAAGAACATGAGGCATATGTTAGAAAAAAGGAAACACAGAAGTCTTCTGTTGCTGAACATTGTTGGTCCGAAAATCACACTTTCAATTTTTCTGCTGCCAAAATTATTCAAAAAACATCTTCTATTGGAGAACTGGATTTTCTAGAGGCATTTCACATTCATAAAAATCTTTCTGTTCTAGTTAACGATCCTAATTCCAATCCAAATTTGCCTTCGGCTTTTAGAGAAATTATGTTTTAGTTCTGATTTCGCCAACAGATGGCGCCACTTGCTTATTCTTGTCCAGGCTTTCTTATCTTATCTAAACATTATTTCCTATCTTGTTCATTTGCGGTTTTGCAGCTGAAGATGATGGTTCGGTAAAACCATCGAAACTAGTCCTGTGAAAATTTTGTAAATTAACGCTGATTTTTGTTGTTTGAATTCTGAATTAGTATTTATTCGGCGTGTTATTGTGTCTTAATTACAGAAGCCCCAAACAGGCTTACATTTTGCTTTCTTTTTTGCACGTGGTGTGGCCGCCATTTTGTGATTGTAGGAGTTTCGGTGAGTACATTTTAGCAAATTTCAAGTTATGTTTATGTTTTGTACATTTGGATATTGTGCTTTGCTTGTCTGATTTCAGGTATTTTGCTTACAAACATTTTGTTTTCTATTCATTTCAGTGAGGGATTTTTCTGCTATTTTGTGTGTACTTTATTATTGCTCAGTTAATTTAGTTTGATTTTCTGCATTGATTATCATGCCTTCATCCGTTAATCGTTTCACTAAATTACGCCTGAAACGGCAAAAACTCCTGAATCATCTTGACTTTTTACTTAAATGTAAATGTAAAAAATTGATCCCCAATTTTTTTCAAATAAAATCTAATCAAAAACCTTCGAGTCGCGTTTCAAGAATTCTGTTAAATTGCAAACTTGCCTTACTTCGGTCCGTGATAAGGGATACACGTCAACAATTGTCCAAAATTGAACATGAACTCTATAAGCTTCATCTGGAACTCGCTAAAACATATCCAAAATTCACTGCCCTTGAACAAAAGTCTTGGTCTAGAACGGAGAATGCAGTTAACCGTCATAAAAACAGCCTTGCAGTTAAATTCGAAAAACTTCTTTTACAGTCTTCCAGTCCAAGTAGTTCAAAAAATCTTCCCATTGTAAACATCAAGCCAATAGTTAATATTTCTAATGTTAGTCTTTCAGAAGAACAAGAGAGAATTCTAAAATATAATTTTAACTTCTCACAAACCTGTAAAACCTCGATTCCAAAGATTTTGGCTCCTATCGAAAAAGCTTTCAAGTTCAGTAAAGTTTCAGATTCACAGAAAGAAATGATTAGGCATCTTATCGCTCATAATGTGAAATTCAATAATAAACCTTTGAAACCAAATCTAACTGCGAGAGAAAGAGCTACAATGCGCGAGATTCATTCTAACCCGGATATTGTCATTTCAAAGGCCGACAAAGGTGGCCAGATAGTCGTCATGGATAAGAACACTTACATCGATGGTGTCACTAAACTCTTAAACGAAGGACCATATAATCCGATCCCTAAAGATCCTTCACCTTCGGACTTATCCAAAATAAAAACTGCGATCAAATCTTCGCAAATCATTTCAAGCAACTTAAAACATTCGCTTATCCCATCTGTTGCGAATTGTGCCAGATTATATGCTCTTCCCAAAATTCATAAAAGTGGTATTCCTTTCCGCCCTATTGTATCAAATTTAGGTACTGCCTCGTATCCATTAGCTAAATATTTAGTTTCTAGATTTTCCACTCTATTAGACAATAACATTTACACCATAAAAAATTCAATAGAGTTTGTAAAAAAGGTTAAAAAAATTTCTCCTCGTAATTTACTCATGGTTTCTTTTGATGTAAAATCATTATTCACCAATGTCCCAGTGGAGGGTGCATTAAGATGTCTAGAAACCAGACTTCGCGAATTTCATTTCTCTTGCATCGAAATTGATGAGCTAATTTCTCTCACTCAACTCTGTTTGAAACAAACACATTTTGTTTTCCAAAATAAATATTACAAGCAAACTGAGGGATTAGCCATGGGAAGCCCCCTCAGTCCCATCCTGGCTGATATCTACATGCATTATTATGAATCAAAATTGTTTGAAACTTTAAACTTCCCGGCATGGTTCCGCTACGTAGACGATACTTTTACCCTGTTTGAAGGTAATAAAGATGATTTAAATAGAGTTCTTTCAACAATGAATTCTATTGATCCTGCTATTCAGTTCACTTTTGAACTTGAGACTTGCAATTCTCTTCCGTTTCTCGAGATTCTGGTCACACGTAACACATCCAACTTCAGTACTACAGTTTACCGTAAACCTTCATCGGTTTGCCTTCCACCACACTTTAAATCATGTCATCCGACTAAACAAAAGTTAGCTTCATTTTATTCCTATGTTTTCCGTGCTCTTCAAGTTTGCTCCTCCAAACTAGCCCTTGATGAAGAACTAAATTATTTAAAAGCAATAGCTATTGACAGGGGCTTTTCACCCAACATTATTAATCAAGCAGTTAAAAAATTCTCATCTCGACACACTAAAAGCCACACTCTTATTTTAGGAGATTATAAAAATTCTGTTGTCATTCCCTTCTTTCCATCAATTAGCTATAAAGTTGCACATATTTTGCAGAAATTTAACTTTCGGGTTGTTTACTCTCCCATCAATAAAATTCCAAATTCTATACTCAAAGACCCCATTCCGGATATGAATTCCTGGGGTATTTATAGGATTCCTTGCCAGTGCGGTTTAATTTACATTGGCCAAACTAAGAGAGCCTTAAAATTTCGCGTCAAAGAACATGAGGCATATGTTAGAAAAAAGGAAACACAGAAGTCTTCTGTTGCTCAACATTGTTGGTCCGAAAATCACACTTTCAATTTTTCTGCTGCCAAAATTATTCAAAAAACATCTTCTATTGGAGAACTGGATTTTCTAGAGGCATTTCACATTCATAAAAATCTTTCTGTTCTAGTTAACGATCCTAATTCCAATCCAAATTTGCCTTCGGCTTTTAGAGAAATTATGTTTTAGTTCTGGTTTCGCCAACAGATGGCGCCACTGGATTATTCTTGTCCAGGCTTTCTTATCTTATCTAAACATTATTTCCTATCTTGTTCATTTGCGGTTTTGCAGCTGAAGATGATGGTTCGGTAAAACCATCGAAACTAGTCCTGTGAAAATTTTGTAAATTAACGCTGATTTTTGTTGTTTGAATTCTGAATTAGTATTTATTCGGCGTGTTATTGTGTCTTAATTATAGAAGCCCCAAACAGGCTTACATTTTGCTTTCTTTTTTGCACGTAGTGTGGCCGCCATTTTGTGATTGCAGGAGTTTCGGTGAGTACATTTTAGCAAATTTCAAGTTATGTTTATGTTTTGTACATTTGGATATTGTGCTTTGCTTGTCTGATTTCATGCATTTTGCTTACAAACATTTTGTTTTCTATTCATTTCAGTGAGGGATTTTTCTGCTATTTTGTGTGTACTTTATTATTGCTCAGTTAATTTAGTTTGATTTTCTGCATTGTTTATCATGCCTTCATCCGTTAATCGTTTCACTAAATTACGCCTGAAACGGCAAAAATTCCTGAATCATCTTGACTTTTTACTTAAATGTAAATGTAAAAAATTGATCCCCAATTTTATTCAAATAAAATCTAATCAAAAACCTTCGAGTCGCGTTTCAAGAATTCTGTTAAATTGCAAACTTGCCTTACTTCGGTCCGTGATAAGGGATACACGTCAACAATTGTCCAAAATTGAACATGAACTCTATCAGCTTCATCTGGAACTCGCTAAAACATATCCAAAATTCACTGCCCTTGAACAAAAGTCTTGGTCTAGAATGGAGAATGCAGTTAACCGTCATAAAAACAGCCTTGCAGTTAAATTCGAAAAACTTCTTTTACAGTCTTCCAGTCCAAGTAGTTCAAAAAATCTTCCCATTGTAAACATCAAGCCAATAGTTAATGTTTCTAATGTTAGTCTTTCAGAAGAACAAGAGAGAATTCTAAAATATAATTTTAACTTCTCACAAACCTGTAAACCCTCGATTCCAAAGATTTTGGCTCCTATCGAAAAAGCTTTCAAGTTCAGTAAAGTTTCAGATTCACAGAAAGAAATGATTAGGCATCTTATCGCTCATAATGTGAAATTCAATAATAAACCTTTGAAACCAAATCTAACTGCGAGAGAAAGAGCTACAATGCGCGAGATTCATTCTAACCCGGATATTGTCATTTCAAAGGCCGACAAAGGTGGCCAGATAGTCGTCATGGATAAGAACACTTACATCGATGGTGTCACTAAACTCTTAAACGAAGGACCATATAATCCGATCCCTAAAGATCCTTCACCTTCGGACTTATCCAAAATAAAAACTGCGATCAAATCTTCGCAAATCATTTCAAGCAACTTAAAACATTCGCTTATCCCATCTGTTGCGAATTGTGCCAGATTATATGCTCTTCCCAAAATTCATAAAAGTGGTATTCCTTTCCGCCCTATTGTATCAAATTTAGGTACTGCCTCGTATCCATTAGCTAAATATTTAGTTTCTAGATTTTCCACTCTATTAGACAATAACATTTACACCATAAAAAATTCAATAGAGTTTGTAAAAAAGGTTAAAAAAATTTCTCCTCGTAATTTACTCATGGTTTCTTTTGATGTAAAATCATTATTCACCAATGTCCCAGTGGAGGGTGCATTAAGATGTCTAGAAACCAGACTTCGCGAATTTCATTTCTCTTGCATCGAAATTGATGAGCTAATTTCTCTCACTCAACTCTGTTTGAAACAAACACATTTTGTTTTCCAAAATAAATATTACAAGCAAACTGAGGGATTAGCCATGGGAAGCCCCCTCAGTCCCATCCTGGCTGATATCTACATGCATTATTATGAATCAAAATTGTTTGAAACTTTAAACTTCCCGGCATGGTTCCGCTACGTAGACGATACTTTTACCCTGTTTGAAGGTAATAAAGATGATTTAAATAGAGTTCTTTCAACAATGAATTCTATTGATCCTGCTATTCAGTTCACTTTTGAACTTGAGACTTGCAATTCTGTTCCGTTTCTCGAGATTCTGGTCACACGTAACACATCCAACTTCAGTACTACAGTTTACCGTAAACCTTCATCGGTTTGCCTTCCACCACACTTTAAATCATGTCATCCGACTAAACAAAAGTTCGCTTCATTTTATTCCTATGTTTTCCGTGCTCTTCAAGTTTGCTCCTCCAAACTAGCCCTTGATGAAGAACTAAATTATTTAAAAGCAATAGCTATTGACAGGGGCTTTTCACCCAACATTATTAATCAAGCAGTTAAAAAATTCTCATCTCGACACACTAAAAGCCACACTCTTATTTTAGGAGATTATAAAAATTCTGTTGTCATTCCCTTCTTTCCATCAATTAGCTATAAAGTTGCACATATTTTGCAGAAATTTAACTTTCGGGTTGTTTACTCTCCCATCAATAAAATTCCAACTTCTATACTCAAAGACCCCATTCCGGATATGAATTCCTGGGGTATTTATAGGATTCCTTGCCAGTGCGGTTTAATTTACATTGGCCAAACTAAGAGAGCCTTAAAATTTCGCGTCAAAGAACATGAGGCATATGTTAGAAAAAAGGAAACACAGAAGTCTTCTGTTGCTCAACATTGTTGGTCCGAAAATCACACTTTCAATTTTTCTGCTGCCAAAATTATTCAAAAAACATCTTCTATTGGAGAACTGGATTTTCTAGAGGCATTTCACATTCATAAAAATCTTTCTGTTCTAGTTAACGATCCTAATTCCAATCCAAATTTGCCTTCGGCTTTTAGAGAAATTATGTTTTAGTTCTGGTTTCGCCAACAGATGGCGCCACTTGCTTATTCTTGTCCAGGCTTTCTTATCTTCTTATCTTATCTAAACATTATTTCCTATCTTGTTCATTTGCGGTTTTGCAGCTGAAGATGATGGTTCGGTAAAACCATCGAAACTAGTCCTGTGAAAATTTTGTAAATTAACGCTGATTTTTGTTGTTTGAATTCTGAATTAGTATTTATTCGGCGTGTTATTGTGTCTTAATTATAGAAGCCCCAAACAGGCTTACATTTTGCTTTCTTTTTTGCACGTAGTGTGGCCGCCATTTTGTGATTGCAGGAGTTTCGGTGAGTACATTTTAGCAAATTTCAAGTTATGTTTATGTTTTGTACATTTGGATATTGTGCTTTGCTTGTCTGATTTCATGCATTTTGCTTACAAACATTTTGTTTTCTATTCATTTCAGTGAGGGATTTTTCTGCTATTTTGTGTGTACTTTATTATTGCTCAGTTAATTTAGTTTGATTTTCTGCATTGTTTATCATGCCTTCATCCGTTAATCGTTTCACTAAATTACGCCTGAAACGGCAAAAATTCCTGAATCATCTTGACTTTTTACTTAAATGTAAATGTAAAAAATTGATCCCCAATTTTATTCAAATAAAATCTAATCAAAAACCTTCGAGTCGCGTTTCAAGAATTCTGTTAAATTGCAAACTTGCCTTACTTCGGTCCGTGATAAGGGATACACGTCAACAATTGTCCAAAATTGAACATGAACTCTATCAGCTTCATCTGGAACTCGCTAAAACATATCCAAAATTCACTGCCCTTGAACAAAAGTCTTGGTCTAGAATGGAGAATGCAGTTAACCGTCATAAAAACAGCCTTGCAGTTAAATTCGAAAAACTTCTTTTACAGTCTTCCAGTCCAAGTAGTTCAAAAAATCTTCCCATTGTAAACATCAAGCCAATAGTTAATGTTTCTAATGTTAGTCTTTCAGAAGAACAAGAGAGAATTCTAAAATATAATTTTAACTTCTCACAAACCTGTAAACCCTCGATTCCAAAGATTTTGGCTCCTATCGAAAAAGCTTTCAAGTTCAGTAAAGTTTCAGATTCACAGAAAGAAATGATTAGGCATCTTATCGCTCATAATGTGAAATTCAATAATAAACCTTTGAAACCAAATCTAACTGCGAGAGAAAGAGCTACAATGCGCGAGATTCATTCTAACCCGGATATTGTCATTTCAAAGGCCGACAAAGGTGGCCAGATAGTCGTCATGGATAAGAACACTTACATCGATGGTGTCACTAAACTCTTAAACGAAGGACCATATAATCCGATCCCTAAAGATCCTTCACCTTCGGACTTATCCAAAATAAAAACTGCGATCAAATCTTCGCAAATCATTTCAAGCAACTTAAAACATTCGCTTATCCCATCTGTTGCGAATTGTGCCAGATTATATGCTCTTCCCAAAATTCATAAAAGTGGTATTCCTTTCCGCCCTATTGTATCAAATTTAGGTACTGCCTCGTATCCATTAGCTAAATATTTAGTTTCTAGATTTTCCACTCTATTAGACAATAACATTTACACCATAAAAAATTCAATAGAGTTTGTAAAAAAGGTTAAAAAAATTTCTCCTCGTAATTTACTCATGGTTTCTTTTGATGTAAAATCATTATTCACCAATGTCCCAGTGGAGGGTGCATTAAGATGTCTAGAAACCAGACTTCGCGAATTTCATTTCTCTTGCATCGAAATTGATGAGCTAATTTCTCTCACTCAACTCTGTTTGAAACAAACACATTTTGTTTTCCAAAATAAATATTACAAGCAAACTGAGGGATTAGCCATGGGAAGCCCCCTCAGTCCCATCCTGGCTGATATCTACATGCATTATTATGAATCAAAATTGTTTGAAACTTTAAACTTCCCGGCATGGTTCCGCTACGTAGACGATACTTTTACCCTGTTTGAAGGTAATAAAGATGATTTAAATAGAGTTCTTTCAACAATGAATTCTATTGATCCTGCTATTCAGTTCACTTTTGAACTTGAGACTTGCAATTCTCTTCCGTTTCTCGACATTCTGGTCACACGTAACACATCCAACTTCAGTAGTACAGTTTACCGTAAACCTTCATCGGTTTGCCTTCCACCACACTTTAAATCATGTCATCCGACTAAACAAAAGTTAGCTTCATTTTATTCCTATGTTTTCCGTGCTCTTCAAGTTTGCTCCTCCAAACTAGTCCTTGATGAAGAACTAAATTATTTAAAAGCAATAGCTATTGACAGGGGCTTTTCACCCAACATTATTAATCAAGCAGTTAAAAAATTCTCATCTCAACACACTAAAAGCCACACTCTTATTTTAGGAGATTATAAAAATTCTGTTGTCATTCCCTTCTTTCCATCAATTAGCTATAAAGTTGCACATATTTTGCAGAAATTTAACTTTCGGGTTGTTTACTCTCCCATCAATAAAATTCCAACTTCTATACTCAAAGACCCCATTCCGGATATGAATTCCTGGGGTATTTATAGGATTCCTTGCCAGTGCGGTTTAATTTACATTGGCCAAACTAAGAGAGCCTTAAAATTTCGCGTCAAAGAACATGAGGCATATGTTAGAAAAAAGGAAACACAGAAGTCTTCTGTTGCTGAACATTGTTGGTCCGAAAATCACACTTTCAATTTTTCTGCTGCCAAAATTATTCAAAAAACATCTTCTATTGGAGAACTGGATTTTCTAGAGGCATTTCACATTCATAAAAATCTTTCTGTTCTAGTTAACGATCCTAATTCCAATCCAAATTTGCCTTCGGCTTTTAGAGAAATTATGTTTTAGTTCTGGTTTCGCCAACAGATGGCGCCACTTGCTTATTCTTGTCCAGGCTTTCTTATCTTATCTAAACATTATTTCCTATCTTGTTCATTTGCGGTTTTGCAGCTGAAGATGATGGTTCGGTAAAACCATCGAAACTAGTCCTGTGAAAATTTTGTAAATTAACGCTGATTTTTGTTGTTTGAATTCTGAATTAGTATTTATTCGGCGTGTTATTGTGTCTTAATTACAGAAGCCCCAAACAGGCTTACATTTTGCTTTCTTTTTTGCACGTGGTGTGGCCGCCATTTTGTGATTGTAGGAGTTTCGGTGAGTACATTTTAGCAAATTTCAAGTTATGTTTATGTTTTGTACATTTGGATATTGTGCTTTGCTTGTCTGATTTCAGGCATTTTGCTTACAAACATTTTGTTTTCTATTCATTTCAGTGAGGGATTTTTCTGCTATTTTGTGTGTACTTTATTATTGCTCAGTTAATTTAGTTTGATTTTCTGCATTGATTATCATGCCTTCATCCGTTAATCGTTTCACTAAATTACGCCTGAAACGGCAAAAACTCCTGAATCATCTTGACTTTTTACTTAAATGTAAATGTAAAAAATTGATCCCCAATTTTATTCAAATAAAATCTAATCAAAAACCTTCGAGTCGCGTTTCAAGAATTCTGTTAAATTGCAAACTTGCCTTACTTCGGTCCGTGATAAGGGATACACGTCAACAATTGTCCAAAATTGAACATGAACTCTATAAGCTTCATCTGGAACTCGCTAAAACATATCCAAAATTCACTGCCCTTGAACAAAAGTCTTGGTCTAGAACGGAGAATGCAGTTAACCGTCATAAAAACAGCCTTGCAGTTAAATTCGAAAAACTTCTTTTACAGTCTTCCAGTCCAAGTAGTTCAAAAAATCTTCCCATTGTAAACATCAAGCCAATAGTTAATATTTCTAATGTTAGTCTTTCAGAAGAACAAGAGAGAATTCTAAAATATAATTTTAACTTCTCACAAACCTGTAAACCCTCGATTCCAAAGATTTTGGCTCCTATCGAAAAAGCTTTCAAGTTCAGTAAAGTTTCAGATTCACAGAAAGAAATGATTAGGCATCTTATCGCTCATAATGTGAAATTCAATAATAAACCTTTGAAACCAAATCTAACTGCGAGAGAAAGAGCTACAATGCGCGAGATTCATTCTAACCCGGATATTGTCATTTCAAAGGCCGACAAAGGTGGCCAGATAGTCGTCATGGATAAGAACACTTACATCGATGGTGTCACTAAACTCTTAAACGAAGGACCATATAATCCGATCCCTAAAGATCCTTCACCTTCGGACTTATCCAAAATAAAAACTGCTATCAAATCTTCGCAAATCATTTCAAGCAACTTAAAACATTCGCTTATCCCATCTGTTGCGAATTGTGCCAGATTATATGCTCTTCCCAAAATTCATAAAAGTGGTATTCCTTTCCGCCCTATTGTATCAAATTTAGGTACTGCCTCGTATCCATTAGCTAAATATTTAGTTTCTAGATTTTCCACTCTATTAGACAATAACATTTACACCATAAAAAATTCAATAGAGTTTGTAGAAAAGGTTAAAAAAATTTCTCCTCGTAATTTACTCATGGTTTCTTTTGATGTAAAATCATTATTCACCAATGTCCCAGTGGAGGGTGCATTAAGATGTCTAGAAACCAGACTTCGCGAATTTCATTTCTCTTGCATCGAAATTGATGAGCTAATTTCTCTCACTCAACTCTGTTTGAAACAAACACATTTTGTTTTCCAAAATAAATATTACAAGCAAACTGAGGGATTAGCCATGGGAAGCCCCCTCAGTCCCATCCTGGCTGATATCTACATGCATTATTATGAATCAAAATTGTTTGAAACTTTAAACTTCCCGGCATGGTTCCGCTACGTAGACGATACTTTTACCCTGTTTGAAGGTAATAAAGATGATTTAAATAGAGTTCTTTCAACAATGAATTCTATTGATCCTGCTATTCAGTTCACTTTTGAACTTGAGACTTGCAATTCTCTTCCGTTTCTCGAGATTCTGGTCACACGTAACACATCCAACTTCAGTACTACAGTTTACCGTAAACCTTCATCTGTTTGCCTTCCACCACACTTTAAATCATGTCATCCGACTAAACAAAAGTTAGCTTCATTTTATTCCTATGTTTTCCGTGCTCTTCAAGTTTGCTCCTCCAAACTAGCCCTTGATGAAGAACTAAATTATTTAAAAGCAATAGCTATTGACAGGGGCTTTTCACCCAACATTATTAATCAAGCAGTTAAAAAATTCTCATCTCGACACACTAAAAGCCACACTCTTATTTTAGGAGATTATAAAAATTCTGTTGTCATTCCCTTCTTTCCATCAATTAGCTATAAAGTTGCACATATTTTGCAGAAATTTAACTTTCGGGTTGTTTACTCTCCCATCAATAAAATTCCAACTTCTATACTCAAAGACCCCATTCCGGATATGAATTCCTGGGGTATTTATAGGATTCCTTGCCAGTGCGGTTTAATTTACATTGGCCAAACTAAGAGAGCCTTAAAATTTCGCGTCAAAGAACATGAGGCATATGTTAGAAAAAAGGAAACACAGAAGTCTTCTGTTGCTCAACATTGTTGGTCCGAAAATCACACTTTCAATTTTTCTGCTGCCAAAATTATTCAAAAAACATCTTCTATTGGAGAACTGGATTTTCTAGAGGCATTTCACATTCATAAAAATCTTTCTGTTCTAGTTAACGATCCTAATTCCAATCCAAATTTGCCTTCGGCTTTTAGAGAAATTATGTTTTAGTTCTGGTTTCGCCAACAGATGGCGCCACTGGATTATTCTTGTCCAGGCTTTCTTATCTTATCTAAACATTATTTCCTATCTTGTTCATTTGCGGTTTTGCAGCTGAAGATGATGGTTCGGTAAAACCATCGAAACTAGTCCTGTGAAAATTTTGTAAATTAACGCTGATTTTTGTTGTTTGAATTCTGAATTAGTATTTATTCGGCGTGTTATTGTGTCTTAATTATAGAAGCCCCAAACAGGCTTACATTTTGCTTTCTTTTTTGCACGTAGTGTGGCCGCCATTTTGTGATTGCAGGAGTTTCGGTGAGTACATTTTAGCAAATTTCAAGTTATGTTTATGTTTTGTACATTTGGATATTGTGCTTTGCTTGTCTGATTTCATGCATTTTGCTTACAAACATTTTGTTTTCTATTCATTTCAGTGAGGGATTTTTCTGCTATTTTGTGTGTACTTTATTATTGCTCAGTTAATTTAGTTTGATTTTCTGCATTGTTTATCATGCCTTCATCCGTTAATCGTTTCACTAAATTACGCCTGAAACGGCAAAAATTCCTGAATCATCTTGACTTTTTACTTAAATGTAAATGTAAAAAATTGATCCCCAATTTTATTCAAATAAAATCTAATCAAAAACCTTCGAGTCGCGTTTCAAGAATTCTGTTAAATTGCAAACTTGCCTTACTTCGGTCCGTGATAAGGGATACACGTCAACAATTGTCCAAAATTGAACATGAACTCTATCAGCTTCATCTGGAACTCGCTAAAACATATCCAAAATTCACTGCCCTTGAACAAAAGTCTTGGTCTAGAATGGAGAATGCAGTTAACCGTCATAAAAACAGCCTTGCAGTTAAATTCGAAAAACTTCTTTTACAGTCTTCCAGTCCAAGTAGTTCAAAAAATCTTCCCATTGTAAACATCAAGCCAATAGTTAATGTTTCTAATGTTAGTCTTTCAGAAGAACAAGAGAGAATTCTAAAATATAATTTTAACTTCTCACAAACCTGTAAACCCTCGATTCCAAAGATTTTGGCTCCTATCGAAAAAGCTTTCAAGTTCAGTAAAGTTTCAGATTCACAGAAAGAAATGATTAGGCATCTTATCGCTCATAATGTGAAATTCAATAATAAACCTTTGAAACCAAATCTAACTGCGAGAGAAAGAGCTACAATGCGCGAGATTCATTCTAACCCGGATATTGTCATTTCAAAGGCCGACAAAGGTGGCCAGATAGTCGTCATGGATAAGAACACTTACATCGATGGTGTCACTAAACTCTTAAACGAAGGACCATATAATCCGATCCCTAAAGATCCTTCACCTTCGGACTTATCCAAAATAAAAACTGCGATCAAATCTTCGCAAATCATTTCAAGCAACTTAAAACATTCGCTTATCCCATCTGTTGCGAATTGTGCCAGATTATATGCTCTTCCCAAAATTCATAAAAGTGGTATTCCTTTCCGCCCTATTGTATCAAATTTAGGTACTGCCTCGTATCCATTAGCTAAATATTTAGTTTCTAGATTTTCCACTCTATTAGACAATAACATTTACACCATAAAAAATTCAATAGAGTTTGTAAAAAAGGTTAAAAAAATTTCTCCTCGTAATTTACTCATGGTTTCTTTTGATGTAAAATCATTATTCACCAATGTCCCAGTGGAGGGTGCATTAAGATGTCTAGAAACCAGACTTCGCGAATTTCATTTCTCTTGCATCGAAATTGATGAGCTAATTTCTCTCACTCAACTCTGTTTGAAACAAACACATTTTGTTTTCCAAAATAAATATTACAAGCAAACTGAGGGATTAGCCATGGGAAGCCCCCTCAGTCCCATCCTGGCTGATATCTACATGCATTATTATGAATCAAAATTGTTTGAAACTTTAAACTTCCCGGCATGGTTCCGCTACGTAGACGATACTTTTACCCTGTTTGAAGGTAATAAAGATGATTTAAATAGAGTTCTTTCAACAATGAATTCTATTGATCCTGCTATTCAGTTCACTTTTGAACTTGAGACTTGCAATTCTCTTCCGTTTCTCGACATTCTGGTCACACGTAACACATCCAACTTCAGTACTACAGTTTACCGTAAACCTTCATCGGTTTGCCTTCCACCACACTTTAAATCATGTCATCCGACTTAACAAAAGTTAGCTTCATTTTATTCCTATGTTTTCCGTGCTCTTCAAGTTTGCTCCTCCAAACTAGCCCTTGATGAAGAACTAAATTATTTAAAAGCAATAGCTATTGACAGGGGCTTTTCACCCAACATTATTAATCAAGCAGTTAAAAAATTCTCATCTCGACACACTAAAAGCCACACTCTTATTTTAGGAGATTATAAAAATTCTGTTGTCATTCCCTTCTTTCCATCAATTAGCTATAAAGTTGCACATATTTTGCAGAAATTTAACTTTCGGGTTGTTTACTCTCCCATCAATAAAATTCCAACTTCTATACTCAAAGACCCCATTCCGGATATGAATTCCTGGGGTATTTATAGGATTCCTTGCCAGTGCGGTTTAATTTACATTGGCCAAACTAAGAGAGCCTTAAAATTTCGCGTCAAAGAACATGAGGCATATGTTAGAAAAAAGGAAACACAGAAGTCTTCTGTTGCTGAACATTGTTGGTCCGAAAATCACACTTTCAATTTTTCTGCTGCCAAAATTATTCAAAAAACATCTTCTATTGGAGAACTGGATTTTCTAGAGGCATTTCACATTCATAAAAATCTTTCTGTTCTAGTTAACGATCCTAATTCCAATCCAAATTTGCCTTCGGCTTTTAGAGAAATTATGTTTTAGTTCTGATTTCGCCAACAGATGGCGCCACTTGCTTATTCTTGTCCAGGCTTTCTTATCTTATCTAAACATTATTTCCTATCTTGTTCATTTGCGGTTTTGCAGCTGAAGATGATGGTTCGGTAAAACCATCGAAACTAGTCCTGTGAAAATTTTGTAAATTAACGCTGATTTTTGTTGTTTGAATTCTGAATTAGTATTTATTCGGCGTGTTATTGTGTCTTAATTACAGAAGCCCCAAACAGGCTTACATTTTGCTTTCTTTTTTGCACGTGGTGTGGCCGCCATTTTGTGATTGTAGGAGTTTCGGTGAGTACATTTTAGCAAATTTCAAGTTATGTTTATGTTTTGTACATTTGGATATTGTGCTTTGCTTGTCTGATTTCAGGCATTTTGCTTACAAACATTTTGTTTTCTATTCATTTCAGTGAGGGATTTTTCTGCTATTTTGTGTGTACTTTATTATTGCTCAGTTAATTTAGTTTGATTTTCTGCATTGATTATCATGCCTTCATCCGTTAATCGTTTCACTAAATTACGCCTGAAACGGCAAAAACTCCTGAATCATCTTGACTTTTTACTTAAATGTAAATGTAAAAAATTGATCCCCAATTTTTTTCAAATAAAATCTAATCAAAAACCTTCGAGTCGCGTTTCAAGAATTCTGTTAAATTGCAAACTTGCCTTACTTCGGTCCGTGATAAGGGATACACGTCAACAATTGTCCAAAATTGAACATGAACTCTATAAGCTTCATCTGGAACTCGCTAAAACATATCCAAAATTCACTGCCCTTGAACAAAAGTCTTGGTCTAGAACGGAGAATGCAGTTAACCGTCATAAAAACAGCCTTGCAGTTAAATTCGAAAAACTTCTTTTACAGTCTTCCAGTCCAAGTAGTTCAAAAAATCTTCCCATTGTAAACATCAAGCCAATAGTTAATATTTCTAATGTTAGTCTTTCAGAAGAACAAGAGAGAATTCTAAAATATAATTTTAACTTCTCACAAACCTGTAAAACCTCGATTCCAAAGATTTTGGCTCCTATCGAAAAAGCTTTCAAGTTCAGTAAAGTTTCAGATTCACAGAAAGAAATGATTAGGCATCTTATCGCTCATAATGTGAAATTCAATAATAAACCTTTGAAACCAAATCTAACTGCGAGAGAAAGAGCTACAATGCGCGAGATTCATTCTAACCCGGATATTGTCATTTCAAAGGCCGACAAAGGTGGCCAGATAGTCGTCATGGATAAGAACACTTACATCGATGGTGTCACTAAACTCTTAAACGAAGGACCATATAATCCGATCCCTAAAGATCCTTCACCTTCGGACTTATCCAAAATAAAAACTGCGATCAAATCTTCGCAAATCATTTCAAGCAACTTAAAACATTCGCTTATCCCATCTGTTGCGAATTGTGCCAGATTATATGCTCTTCCCAAAATTCATAAAAGTGGTATTCCTTTCCGCCCTATTGTATCAAATTTAGGTACTGCCTCGTATCCATTAGCTAAATATTTAGTTTCTAGATTTTCCACTCTATTAGACAATAACATTTACACCATAAAAATTTCAATAGAGTTTGTAAAAAAGGTTAAAAAAATTTCTCCTCGTAATTTACTCATGGTTTCTTTTGATGTAAAATCATTATTCACCAATGTCCCAGTGGAGGGTGCATTAAGATGTCTAGAAACCAGACTTCGCGAATTTCATTTCTCTTGCATCGAAATTGATGAGCTAATTTCTCTCACTCAACTCTGTTTGAAACAAACACATTTTGTTTTCCAAAATAAATATTACAAGCAAACTGAGGGATTAGCCATGGGAAGCCCCCTCAGTCCCATCCTGGCTGATATCTACATGCATTATTATGAATCAAAATTGTTTGAAACTTTAAACTTCCCGGCATGGTTCCGCTACGTAGACGATACTTTTACCCTGTTTGAAGGTAATAAAGATGATTTAAATAGAGTTCTTTCAACAATGAATTCTATTGATCCTGCTATTCAGTTCACTTTTGAACTTGAGACTTGCAATTCTCTTCCGTTTCTCGACATTCTGGTCACACGTAACACATCCAACTTCAGTACTACAGTTTACCGTAAACCTTCATCGGTTTGCCTTCCACCACACTTTAAATCATGTCATCCGACTTAACAAAAGTTAGCTTCATTTTATTCCTATGTTTTCCGTGCTCTTCAAGTTTGCTCCTCCAAACTAGCCCTTGATGAAGAACTAAATTATTTAAAAGCAATAGCTATTGACAGGGGCTTTTCACCCAACATTATTAATCAAGCAGTTAAAAAATTCTCATCTCGACACACTAAAAGCCACTCTTATTTTAGGAGATTATAAAAATTCTGTTGTCATTCCCTTCTTTCCATCAATTAGCTATAAAGTTGCACATATTTTGCAGAAATTTAACTTTCGGGTTGTTTACTCTCCCATCAATAAAATTCCAACTTCTATACTCAAAGACCCCATTCCGGATATGAATTCCTGGGGTATTTATAGGATTCCTTGCCAGTGCGGTTTAATTTACATTGGCCAAACTAAGAGAGCCTTAAAATTTCGCGTCAAAGAACATGAGGCATATGTTAGAAAAAAGGAAACACAGAAGTCTTCTGTTGCTGAACATTGTTGGTCCGAAAATCACACTTTCAATTTTTCTGCTGCCAAAATTATTCAAAAAACATCTTCTATTGGAGAACTGGATTTTCTAGAGGCATTTCACATTCATAAAAATCTTTCTGTTCTAGTTAACGATCCTAATTCCAATCCAAATTTGCCTTCGGCTTTTAGAGAAATTATGTTTTAGTTCTGATTTCGCCAACAGATGGCGCCACTTGCTTATTCTTGTCCAGGCTTTCTTATCTTATCTAAACATTATTTCCTATCTTGTTCATTTGCGGTTTTGCAGCTGAAGATGATGGTTCGGTAAAACCATCGAAACTAGTCCTGTGAAAATTTTGTAAATTAACGCTGATTTTTGTTGTTTGAATTCTGAATTAGTATTTATTCGGCGTGTTATTGTGTCTTAATTACAGAAGCCCCAAACAGGCTTACATTTTGCTTTCTTTTTTGCACGTGGTGTGGCCGCCATTTTGTGATTGTAGGAGTTTCGGTGAGTACATTTTAGCAAATTTCAAGTTATGTTTATGTTTTGTACATTTGGATATTGTGCTTTGCTTGTCTGATTTCAGGTATTTTGCTTACAAACATTTTGTTTTCTATTCATTTCAGTGAGGGATTTTTCTGCTATTTTGTGTGTACTTTATTATTGCTCAGTTAATTTAGTTTGATTTTCTGCATTGATTATCATGCCTTCATCCGTTAATCGTTTCACTAAATTACGCCTGAAACGGCAAAAACTCCTGAATCATCTTGACTTTTTACTTAAATGTAAATGTAAAAAATTGATCCCCAATTTTTTTCAAATAAAATCTAATCAAAAACCTTCGAGTCGCGTTTCAAGAATTCTGTTAAATTGCAAACTTGCCTTACTTCGGTCCGTGATAAGGGATACACGTCAACAATTGTCCAAAATTGAACATGAACTCTATAAGCTTCATCTGGAACTCGCTAAAACATATCCAAAATTCACTGCCCTTGAACAAAAGTCTTGGTCTAGAACGGAGAATGCAGTTAACCGTCATAAAAACAGCCTTGCAGTTAAATTCGAAAAACTTCTTTTACAGTCTTCCAGTCCAAGTAGTTCAAAAAATCTTCCCATTGTAAACATCAAGCCAATAGTTAATATTTCTAATGTTAGTCTTTCAGAAGAACAAGAGAGAATTCTAAAATATAATTTTAACTTCTCACAAACCTGTAAAACCTCGATTCCAAAGATTTTGGCTCCTATCGAAAAAGCTTTCAAGTTCAGTAAAGTTTCAGATTCACAGAAAGAAATGATTAGGCATCTTATCGCTCATAATGTGAAATTCAATAATAAACCTTTGAAACCAAATCTAACTGCGAGAGAAAGAGCTACAATGCGCGAGATTCATTCTAACCCGGATATTGTCATTTCAAAGGCCGACAAAGGTGGCCAGATAGTCGTCATGGATAAGAACACTTACATCGATGGTGTCACTAAACTCTTAAACGAAGGACCATATAATCCGATCCCTAAAGATCCTTCACCTTCGGACTTATCCAAAATAAAAACTGCGATCAAATCTTCGCAAATCATTTCAAGCAACTTAAAACATTCGCTTATCCCATCTGTTGCGAATTGTGCCAGATTATATGCTCTTCCCAAAATTCATAAAAGTGGTATTCCTTTCCGCCCTATTGTATCAAATTTAGGTACTGCCTCGTATCCATTAGCTAAATATTTAGTTTCTAGATTTTCCACTCTATTAGACAATAACATTTACACCATAAAAATTTCAATAGAGTTTGTAAAAAAGGTTAAAAAAATTTCTCCTCGTAATTTACTCATGGTTTCTTTTGTTGTAAAATCATTATTCACCAATGTCCCAGTGGAGGGTGCATTAAGATGTCTAGAAACCAGACTTCGCGAATTTCATTTCTCTTGCATCGAAATTGATGAGCTAATTTCTCTCACTCAACTCTGTTTGAAACAAACACATTTTGTTTTCCAAAATAAATATTACAAGCAAACTGAGGGATTAGCCATGGGAAGCCCCCTCAGTCCCATCCTGGCTGATATCTACATGCATTATTATGAATCAAAATTGTTTGAAACTTTAAACTTCCCGGCATGGTTCCGCTACGTAGACGATACTTTTACCCTGTTTGAAGGTAATAAAGATGATTTAAATAGAGTTCTTTCAACAATGAATTCTATTGATCCTGCTATTCAGTTCACTTTTGAACTTGAGACTTGCAATTCTCTTCCGTTTCTCGACATTCTGGTCACACGTAACACATCCAACTTCAGTACTACAGTTTACCGTAAACCTTCATCGGTTTGCCTTCCACCACACTTTAAATCATGTCATCCGACTTAACAAAAGTTAGCTTCATTTTATTCCTATGTTTTCCGTGCTCTTCAAGTTTGCTCCTCCAAACTAGCCCTTGATGAAGAACTAAATTATTTAAAAGCAATAGCTATTGACAGGGGCTTTTCACCCAACATTATTAATCAAGCAGTTAAAAAATTCTCATCTCGACACACTAAAAGCCACACTCTTATTTTAGGAGATTATAAAAATTCTGTTGTCATTCCCTTCTTTCCATCAATTAGCTATAAAGTTGCACATATTTTGCAGAAATTTAACTTTCGGGTTGTTTACTCTCCCATCAATAAAATTCCAACTTCTATACTCAAAGACCCCATTCCGGATATGAATTCCTGGGGTATTTATAGGATTCCTTGCCAGTGCGGTTTAATTTACATTGGCCAAACTAAGAGAGCCTTAAAATTTCGCGTCAAAGAACATGAGGCATATGTTAGAAAAAAGGAAACACAGAAGTCTTCTGTTGCTGAACATTGTTGGTCCGAAAATCACACTTTCAATTTTTCTGCTGCCAAAATTATTCAAAAAACATCTTCTATTGGAGAACTGGATTTTCTAGAGGCATTTCACATTCATAAAAATCTTTCTGTTCTAGTTAACGATCCTAATTCCAATCCAAATTTGCCTTCGGCTTTTAGAGAAATTATGTTTTAGTTCTGATTTCGCCAACAGATGGCGCCACTTGCTTATTCTTGTCCAGGCTTTCTTATCTTATCTAAACATTATTTCCTATCTTGTTCATTTGCGGTTTTGCAGCTGAAGATGATGGTTCGGTAAAACCATCGAAACTAGTCCTGTGAAAATTTTGTAAATTAACGCTGATTTTTGTTGTTTGAATTCTGAATTAGTATTTATTCGGCGTGTTATTGTGTCTTAATTACAGAAGCCCCAAACAGGCTTACATTTTGCTTTCTTTTTTGCACGTGGTGTGGCCGCCATTTTGTGATTGTAGGAGTTTCGGTGAGTACATTTTAGCAAATTTCAAGTTATGTTTATGTTTTGTACATTTGGATATTGTGCTTTGCTTGTCTGATTTCAGGTATTTTGCTTACAAACATTTTGTTTTCTATTCATTTCAGTGAGGGATTTTTCTGCTATTTTGTGTGTACTTTATTATTGCTCAGTTAATTTAGTTTGATTTTCTGCATTGATTATCATGCCTTCATCCGTTAATCGTTTCACTAAATTACGCCTGAAACGGCAAAAACTCCTGAATCATCTTGACTTTTTACTTAAATGTAAATGTAAAAAATTGATCCCCAATTTTTTTCAAATAAAATCTAATCAAAAACCTTCGAGTCGCGTTTCAAGAATTCTGTTAAATTGCAAACTTGCCTTACTTCGGTCCGTGATAAGGGATACACGTCAACAATTGTCCAAAATTGAACATGAACTCTATAAGCTTCATCTGGAACTCGCTAAAACATATCCAAAATTCACTGCCCTTGAACAAAAGTCTTGGTCTAGAACGGAGAATGCAGTTAACCGTCATAAAAACAGCCTTGCAGTTAAATTCGAAAAACTTCTTTTACAGTCTTCCAGTCCAAGTAGTTCAAAAAATCTTCCCATTGTAAACATCAAGCCAATAGTTAATATTTCTAATGTTAGTCTTTCAGAAGAACAAGAGAGAATTCTAAAATATAATTTTAACTTCTCACAAACCTGTAAAACCTCGATTCCAAAGATTTTGGCTCCTATCGAAAAAGCTTTCAAGTTCAGTAAAGTTTCAGATTCACAGAAAGAAATGATTAGGCATCTTATCGCTCATAATGTGAAATTCAATAATAAACCTTTGAAACCAAATCTAACTGCGAGAGAAAGAGCTACAATGCGCGAGATTCATTCTAACCCGGATATTGTCATTTCAAAGGCCGACAAAGGTGGCCAGATAGTCGTCATGGATAAGAACACTTACATCGATGGTGTCACTAAACTCTTAAACGAAGGACCATATAATCCGATCCCTAAAGATCCTTCACCTTCGGACTTATCCAAAATAAAAACTGCGATCAAATCTTCGCAAATCATTTCAAGCAACTTAAAACATTCGCTTATCCCATCTGTTGCGAATTGTGCCAGATTATATGCTCTTCCCAAAATTCATAAAAGTGGTATTCCTTTCCGCCCTATTGTATCAAATTTAGGTACTGCCTCGTATCCATTAGCTAAATATTTAGTTTCTAGATTTTCCACTCTATTAGACAATAACATTTACACCATAAAAATTTCAATAGAGTTTGTAAAAAAGGTTAAAAAAATTTCTCCTCGTAATTTACTCATGGTTTCTTTTGTTGTAAAATCATTATTCACCAATGTCCCAGTGGAGGGTGCATTAAGATGTCTAGAAACCAGACTTCGCGAATTTCATTTCTCTTGCATCGAAATTGATGAGCTAATTTCTCTCACTCAACTCTGTTTGAAACAAACACATTTTGTTTTCCAAAATAAATATTACAAGCAAACTGAGGGATTAGCCATGGGAAGCCCCCTCAGTCCCATCCTGGCTGATATCTACATGCATTATTATGAATCAAAATTGTTTGAAACTTTAAACTTCCCGGCATGGTTCCGCTACGTAGACGATACTTTTACCCTGTTTGAAGGTAATAAAGATGATTTAAATAGAGTTCTTTCAACAATGAATTCTATTGATCCTGCTATTCAGTTCACTTTTGAACTTGAGACTTGCAATTCTCTTCCGTTTCTCGACATTCTGGTCACACGTAACACATCCAACTTCAGTACTACAGTTTACCGTAAACCTTCATCGGTTTGCCTTCCACCACACTTTAAATCATGTCATCCGACTTAACAAAAGTTAGCTTCATTTTATTCCTATGTTTTCCGTGCTCTTCAAGTTTGCTCCTCCAAACTAGCCCTTGATGAAGAACTAAATTATTTAAAAGCAATAGCTATTGACAGGGGCTTTTCACCCAACATTATTAATCAAGCAGTTAAAAAATTCTCATCTCGACACACTAAAAGCCACACTCTTATTTTAGGAGATTATAAAAATTCTGTTGTCATTCCCTTCTTTCCATCAATTAGCTATAAAGTTGCACATATTTTGCAGAAATTTAACTTTCGGGTTGTTTACTCTCCCATCAATAAAATTCCAACTTCTATACTCAAAGACCCCATTCCGGATATGAATTCCTGGGGTATTTATAGGATTCCTTGCCAGTGCGGTTTAATTTACATTGGCCAAACTAAGAGAGCCTTAAAATTTCGCGTCAAAGAACATGAGGCATATGTTAGAAAAAAGGAAACACAGAAGTCTTCTGTTGCTGAACATTGTTGGTCCGAAAATCACACTTTCAATTTTTCTGCTGCCAAAATTATTCAAAAAACATCTTCTATTGGAGAACTGGATTTTCTAGAGGCATTTCACATTCATAAAAATCTTTCTGTTCTAGTTAACGATCCTAATTCCAATCCAAATTTGCCTTCGGCTTTTAGAGAAATTATGTTTTAGTTCTGATTTCGCCAACAGATGGCGCCACTTGCTTATTCTTGTCCAGGCTTTCTTATCTTATCTAAACATTATTTCCTATCTTGTTCATTTGCGGTTTTGCAGCTGAAGATGATGGTTCGGTAAAACCATCGAAACTAGTCCTGTGAAAATTTTGTAAATTAACGCTGATTTTTGTTGTTTGAATTCTGAATTAGTATTTATTCGGCGTGTTATTGTGTCTTAATTACAGAAGCCCCAAACAGGCTTACATTTTGCTTTCTTTTTTGCACGTGGTGTGGCCGCCATTTTGTGATTGTAGGAGTTTCGGTGAGTACATTTTAGCAAATTTCAAGTTATGTTTATGTTTTGTACATTTGGATATTGTGCTTTGCTTGTCTGATTTCAGGTATTTTGCTTACAAACATTTTGTTTTCTATTCATTTCAGTGAGGGATTTTTCTGCTATTTTGTGTGTACTTTATTATTGCTCAGTTAATTTAGTTTGATTTTCTGCATTGATTATCATGCCTTCATCCGTTAATCGTTTCACTAAATTACGCCTGAAACGGCAAAAACTCCTGAATCATCTTGACTTTTTACTTAAATGTAAATGTAAAAAATTGATCCCCAATTTTTTTCAAATAAAATCTAATCAAAAACCTTCGAGTCGCGTTTCAAGAATTCTGTTAAATTGCAAACTTGCCTTACTTCGGTCCGTGATAAGGGATACACGTCAACAATTGTCCAAAATTGAACATGAACTCTATAAGCTTCATCTGGAACTCGCTAAAACATATCCAAAATTCACTGCCCTTGAACAAAAGTCTTGGTCTAGAACGGAGAATGCAGTTAACCGTCATAAAAACAGCCTTGCAGTTAAATTCGAAAAACTTCTTTTACAGTCTTCCAGTCCAAGTAGTTCAAAAAATCTTCCCATTGTAAACATCAAGCCAATAGTTAATATTTCTAATGTTAGTCTTTCAGAAGAACAAGAGAGAATTCTAAAATATAATTTTAACTTCTCACAAACCTGTAAAACCTCGATTCCAAAGATTTTGGCTCCTATCGAAAAAGCTTTCAAGTTCAGTAAAGTTTCAGATTCACAGAAAGAAATGATTAGGCATCTTATCGCTCATAATGTGAAATTCAATAATAAACCTTTGAAACCAAATCTAACTGCGAGAGAAAGAGCTACAATGCGCGAGATTCATTCTAACCCGGATATTGTCATTTCAAAGGCCGACAAAGGTGGCCAGATAGTCGTCATGGATAAGAACACTTACATCGATGGTGTCACTAAACTCTTAAACGAAGGACCATATAATCCGATCCCTAAAGATCCTTCACCTTCGGACTTATCCAAAATAAAAACTGCGATCAAATCTTCGCAAATCATTTCAAGCAACTTAAAACATTCGCTTATCCCATCTGTTGCGAATTGTGCCAGATTATATGCTCTTCCCAAAATTCATAAAAGTGGTATTCCTTTCCGCCCTATTGTATCAAATTTAGGTACTGCCTCGTATCCATTAGCTAAATATTTAGTTTCTAGATTTTCCACTCTATTAGACAATAACATTTACACCATAAAAATTTCAATAGAGTTTGTAAAAAAGGTTAAAAAAATTTCTCCTCGTAATTTACTCATGGTTTCTTTTGATGTAAAATCATTATTCACCAATGTCCCAGTGGAGGGTGCATTAAGATGTCTAGAAACCAGACTTCGCGAATTTCATTTCTCTTGCATCGAAATTGATGAGCTAATTTCTCTCACTCAACTCTGTTTGAAACAAACACATTTTGTTTTCCAAAATAAATATTACAAGCAAACTGAGGGATTAGCCATGGGAAGCCCCCTCAGTCCCATCCTGGCTGATATCTACATGCATTATTATGAATCAAAATTGTTTGAAACTTTAAACTTCCCGGCATGGTTCCGCTACGTAGACGATACTTTTACCCTGTTTGAAGGTAATAAAGATGATTTAAATAGAGTTCTTTCAACAATGAATTCTATTGATCCTGCTATTCAGTTCACTTTTGAACTTGAGACTTGCAATTCTCTTCCGTTTCTCGACATTCTGGTCACACGTAACACATCCAACTTCAGTAGTACAGTTTACCGTAAACCTTCATCGGTTTGCCTTCCACCACACTTTAAATCATGTCATCCGACTAAACAAAAGTTAGCTTCATTTTATTCCTATGTTTTCCGTGCTCTTCAAGTTTGCTCCTCCAAACTAGTCCTTGATGAAGAACTAAATTATTTAAAAGCAATAGCTATTGACAGGGGCTTTTCACCCAACATTATTAATCAAGCAGTTAAAAAATTCTCATCTCAACACACTAAAAGCCACACTCTTATTTTAGGAGATTATAAAAATTCTGTTGTCATTCCCTTCTTTCCATCAATTAGCTATAAAGTTGCACATATTTTGCAGAAATTTAACTTTCGGGTTGTTTACTCTCCCATCAATAAAATTCCAACTTCTATACTCAAAGACCCCATTCCGGATATGAATTCCTGGGGTATTTATAGGATTCCTTGCCAGTGCGGTTTAATTTACATTGGCCAAACTAAGAGAGCCTTAAAATTTCGCGTCAAAGAACATGAGGCATATGTTAGAAAAAAGGAAACACAGAAGTCTTCTGTTGCTCAACATTGTTGGTCCGAAAATCACACTTTCAATTTTTCTGCTGCCAAAATTATTCAAAAAACATCTTCTATTGGAGAACTGGATTTTCTAGAGGCATTTCACATTCATAAAAATCTTTCTGTTCTAGTTAACGATCCTAATTCCAATCCAAATTTGCCTTCGGCTTTTAGAGAAATTATGTTTTAGTTCTGGTTTCGCCAACAGATGGCGCCACTTGCTTATTCTTGTCCAGGCTTTCTTATCTTATCTAAACATTATTTCCTATCTTGTTCATTTGCGGTTTTGCAGCTGAAGATGATGGTTCGGTAAAACCATCGAAACTAGTCCTGTGAAAATTTTGTAAACTAACGCTGATTTTTGTTGTTTGAATTCTGAATTAGTATTTATTCGGCGTGTTATTGTGTCTTAATTACAGAAGCCCCAAACAGGCTTACATTTTGCTTTCTTTTTTGCACGTGGTGTGGCCGCCATTTTGTGATTGTAGGAGTTTCGGTGAGTACATTTTAGCAAATTTCAAGTTATGTTTATGTTTTGTACATTTGGATATTGTGCTTTGCTTGTTTGATTTCAGGCATTTTGCTTACAAACATTTTGTTTTCTATTCATTTCAGTGAGGGATTTTTCTGCTATTTTGTGTGTACTTTATTATTGCTCAGTTAATTTAGTTTGATTTTCTGCATTGTTTATCATGCCTTCATCCGTTAATCGTTTCACTAAATTACGCCTGAAACGGCAAAAATTCCTGAATCATCTTGACTTCTTACTTAAATGTAAATGTAAAAAATTGATCCCCAATTTTATTCAAATAAAATCTAATCAAAAACCTTCGAGTCGCGTTTCAAGAATTCTGTTAAATTGCAAACTTGCCTTACTTCGGTCCGTCATAAGGGATACACGTCAACAATTGTCCAAAATTGAACATGAACTCTATAAGCTTCATCTGGAACTCGCTAAAACATATCCAAAATTCACTGCCCTTGAACAAAAGTCTTGGTATAGAACGGAGAATGCAGTTAACCGTCATAAAAACAGCCTTGCAGTTAAATTCGAAAAACTTCTTTTACAGTCTTCCAGTCCAAGTAGTTCAAAAAATCTTCCCATTGTAAACATCAAGCCAATAGTTAATATTTCTAATGTTAGTCTTTCAGAAGAACAAGAGAGAATTCTAAAATATAATTTTAACTTCTCACAAACCTGTAAACCCTCGATTCCAAAGATTTTGGCTCCTATCGAAAAAGCTTTCAAGTTCAGTAAAGTTTCAGATTCACAGAAAGAAATGATTAGGCATCTTATCGCTCATAATGTGAAATTCAATAATAAACCTTTGAAACCAAATCTAACTGCGAGAGAAAGAGCTACAATGCGCGAGATTCATTCTAACCCGGATATTGTCATTTCAAAGGCCGACAAAGGTGGCCAGATAGTCGTCATGGATAAGAACACTTACATCGATGGTGTCACTAAACTCTTAAACGAAGGACCATATAATCCGATCCCTAAAGATCCTTCACCTTCGGACTTATCCAAAATAAAAACTGCTATCAAATCTTCGCAAATCATTTCAAGCAACTTAAAACATTCGCTTATCCCATCTGTTGCGAATTGTGCCAGATTATATGCTCTTCCCAAAATTCATAAAAGTGGTATTCCTTTCCGCCCTATTGTATCAAATTTAGGTACTGCCTCGTATCCATTAGCTAAATATTTAGTTTCTAGATTTTCCACTCTATTAGACAATAACATTTACACCATAAAAAATTCAATAGAGTTTGTAAAAAAGGTTAAAAAAATTTCTCCTCGTAATTTACTCATGGTTTCTTTTGATGTAAAATCATTATTCACCAATGTCCCAGTGGAGGGTGCATTAAGATGTCTAGAAACCAGACTTCGCGAATTTCATTTCTCTTGCATCGAAATTGATGAGCTAATTTCTCTCACTCAACTCTGTTTGAAACAAACACATTTTGTTTTCCAAAATAAATATTACAAGCAAACTGAGGGATTAGCCATGGGAAGCCCCCTCAGTCCCATCCTGGCTGATATCTACATGCATTATTATGAATCAAAATTGTTTGAAACTTTAAACTTCCCGGCATGGTTCCGCTACGTAGACGATACTTTTACCCTGTTTGAAGGTAATAAAGATGATTTAAATAGAGTTCTTTCAACAATGAATTCTATTGATCCTGCTATTCAGTTCACTTTTGAACTTGAGACTTGCAATTCTCTTCCGTTTCTCGACATTCTGGTCACACGTAACACATCCAACTTCAGTACTACAGTTTACCGTAAACCTTCATCGGTTTGCCTTCCACCACACTTTAAATCATGTCATCCGACTAAACAAAAGTTAGCTTCATTTTATTCCTATGTTTTCCGTGCTCTTCAAGTTTGCTCCTCCAAACTAGCCCTTGATGAAGAACTAAATTATTTAAAAGCAATAGCTATTAACAGGGGCTTTTCACCCAACATTATTAATCAAGCAGTTAAAAAATTCTCATCTCAACACACTAAAAGCCACACTCTTATTTTAGGAGATTATAAAAATTCTGTTGTCATTCCCTTCTTTCCATCAATTAGCTATAAAGTTGCACATATTTTGCAGAAATTTAACTTTCGGGTTGTTTACTCTCCCATCAATAAAATTCCAACTTCTATACTCAAAGACCCCATTCCGGATATGAATTCCTGGGGTATTTATAGGATTCCTTGCCAGTGCGGTTTAATTTACATTGGCCAAACTAAGAGAGCCTTAAAATTTCGCGTCAAAGAACATGAGGCATATGTTAGAAAAAAGGAAACACAGAAGTCTTCTGTTGCTCAACATTGTTGGTCCGAAAATCACACTTTCAATTTTTCTGCTGCCAAAATTATTCAAAAAACATCTTCTATTGGAGAACTGGATTTTCTAGAGGCATTTCACATTCATAAAAATCTTTCTGTTCTAGTTAACGATCCTAATTCCAATCCAAATTTGCCTTCGGCTTTTAGAGAAATTATGTTTTAGTTCTGGTTTCGCCAACAGATGGCGCCACTTGCTTATTCTTGTCCAGGCTTTCTTATCTTATCTAAACATTATTTCCTATCTTGTTCATTTGCGGTTTTGCAGCTGAAGATGATGGTTCGGTAAAACCATCGAAACTAGTCCTGTGAAAATTTTGTAAACTAACGCTGATTTTTGTTGTTTGAATTCTGAATTAGTATTTATTCGGCGTGTTATTGTGTCTTAATTACAGAAGCCCCAAACAGGCTTACATTTTGCTTTCTTTTTTGCACGTGGTGTGGCCGCCATTTTGTGATTGTAGGAGTTTCGGTGAGTACATTTTAGCAAATTTCAAGTTATGTTTATGTTTTGTACATTTGGATATTGTGCTTTGCTTGTTTGATTTCAGGCATTTTGCTTACAAACATTTTGTTTTCTATTCATTTCAGTGAGGGATTTTTCTGCTATTTTGTGTGTACTTTATTATTGCTCAGTTAATTTAGTTTGATTTTCTGCATTGTTTATCATGCCTTCATCCGTTAATCGTTTCACTAAATTACGCCTGAAACGGCAAAAATTCCTGAATCATCTTGACTTCTTACTTAAATGTAAATGTAAAAAATTGATCCCCAATTTTATTCAAATAAAATCTAATCAAAAACCTTCGAGTCGCGTTTCAAGAATTCTGTTAAATTGCAAACTTGCCTTACTTCGGTCCGTCATAAGGGATACACGTCAACAATTGTCCAAAATTGAACATGAACTCTATAAGCTTCATCTGGAACTCGCTAAAACATATCCAAAATTCACTGCCCTTGAACAAAAGTCTTGGTATAGAACGGAGAATGCAGTTAACCGTCATAAAAACAGCCTTGCAGTTAAATTCGAAAAACTTCTTTTACAGTCTTCCAGTCCAAGTAGTTCAAAAAATCTTCCCATTGTAAACATCAAGCCAATAGTTAATATTTCTAATGTTAGTCTTTCAGAAGAACAAGAGAGAATTCTAAAATATAATTTTAACTTCTCACAAACCTGTAAACCCTCGATTCCAAAGATTTTGGCTCCTATCGAAAAAGCTTTCAAGTTCAGTAAAGTTTCAGATTCACAGAAAGAAATGATTAGGCATCTTATCGCTCATAATGTGAAATTCAATAATAAACCTTTGAAACCAAATCTAACTGCGAGAGAAAGAGCTACAATGCGCGAGATTCATTCTAACCCGGATATTGTCATTTCAAAGGCCGACAAAGGTGGCCAGATAGTCGTCATGGATAAGAACACTTACATCGATGGTGTCACTAAACTCTTAAACGAAGGACCATATAATCCGATCCCTAAAGATCCTTCACCTTCGGACTTATCCAAAATAAAAACTGCTATCAAATCTTCGCAAATCATTTCAAGCAACTTAAAACATTCGCTTATCCCATCTGTTGCGAATTGTGCCAGATTATATGCTCTTCCCAAAATTCATAAAAGTGGTATTCCTTTCCGCCCTATTGTATCAAATTTAGGTACTGCCTCGTATCCATTAGCTAAATATTTAGTTTCTAGATTTTCCACTCTATTAGACAATAACATTTACACCATAAAAAATTCAATAGAGTTTGTAAAAAAGGTTAAAAAAATTTCTCCTCGTAATTTACTCATGGTTTCTTTTGATGTAAAATCATTATTCACCAATGTCCCAGTGGAGGGTGCATTAAGATGTCTAGAAACCAGACTTCGCGAATTTCATTTCTCTTGCATCGAAATTGATGAGCTAATTTCTCTCACTCAACTCTGTTTGAAACAAACACATTTTGTTTTCCAAAATAAATATTACAAGCAAACTGAGGGATTAGCCATGGGAAGCCCCCTCAGTCCCATCCTGGCTGATATCTACATGCATTATTATGAATCAAAATTGTTTGAAACTTTAAACTTCCCGGCATGGTTCCGCTACGTAGACGATACTTTTACCCTGTTTGAAGGTAATAAAGATGATTTAAATAGAGTTCTTTCAACAATGAATTCTATTGATCCTGCTATTCAGTTCACTTTTGAACTTGAGACTTGCAATTCTCTTCCGTTTCTCGACATTCTGGTCACACGTAACACATCCAACTTCAGTACTACAGTTTACCGTAAACCTTCATCGGTTTGCCTTCCACCACACTTTAAATCATGTCATCCGACTAAACAAAAGTTAGCTTCATTTTATTCCTATGTTTTCCGTGCTCTTCAAGTTTGCTCCTCCAAACTAGCCCTTGATGAAGAACTAAATTATTTAAAAGCAATAGCTATTAACAGGGGCTTTTCACCCAACATTATTAATCAAGCAGTTAAAAAATTCTCATCTCAACACACTAAAAGCCACACTCTTATTTTAGGAGATTATAAAAATTCTGTTGTCATTCCCTTCTTTCCATCAATTAGCTATAAAGTTGCACATATTTTGCAGAAATTTAACTTTCGGGTTGTTTACTCTCCCATCAATAAAATTCCAACTTCTATACTCAAAGACCCCATTCCGGATATGAATTCCTGGGGTATTTATAGGATTCCTTGCCAGTGCGGTTTAATTTACATTGGCCAAACTAAGAGAGCCTTAAAATTTCGCGTCAAAGAACATGAGGCATATGTTAGAAAAAAGGAAACACAGAAGTCTTCTGTTGCTCAACATTGTTGGTCCGAAAATCACACTTTCAATTTTTCTGCTGCCAAAATTATTCAAAAAACATCTTCTATTGGAGAACTGGATTTTCTAGAGGCATTTCACATTCATAAAAATCTTTCTGTTCTAGTTAACGATCCTAATTCCAATCCAAATTTGCCTTCGGCTTTTAGAGAAATTATGTTTTAGTTCTGGTTTCGCCAACAGATGGCGCCACTTGCTTATTCTTGTCCAGGCTTTCTTATCTTATCTAAACATTATTTCATATCTTGTTCATTTGCGGTTTTGCAGCTGAAGATGATGGTTCGTTAAAACCTTCGAAACTAGACATGTGAAAATTTTGTAAATTAACGCTGATTTTTGTTGTTTGAATTCTGAATTAGTATTTATTCGGCGTGTTATTGTGTCTTAATTACAGAAGCCCCAAACAGGCTTACATTTTGCTTTCTTTTTTGCACGTGGTGTGGCCGCCATTTTGTGATTGTAGGAGTTTCGGTGAGTACATTTTAGCAAATTTCAAGTTATGTTTATGTTTTGTACATTTGGATATTGTGCTTTTCTTGTCTGATTTCATGCATTTTGCTTACAAACATTTTGTTTTCTATTCATTTCAGTGAGGGATTTTTCTGCTATTTTGTGTGTACTTTATTATTGCTCAGTTAATTTAGTTTGATTTTCTGCATTGTTTATCATGCCTTCATCCGTTAATCGTTTCACTAAATTACGCCTGAAACGGCAAAAATTCCTGAATCATCTTCACTTTTTACTTAAATGTAAATGTAAAAAATTGATCCCCAATTTTATTCAAATAAAATCTAATCAAAAACCTTCGAGTCGCGTTTCAAGAATTCTGTTAAATTGCAAACTTGCCTTACTTCGGTCCGTGATAAGGGATACACGTCAACAATTGTCCAAAATTGAACATGAACTCTATAAGCTTCATCTGGAACTCGCTAAAACATATCCAAAATTCACTGCCCTTGAACAAAAGTCTTGGTCTAGAACGGAGAATGCAGTTAACCGTCATAAAAACAGCCTTGCAGTTAAATTCGAAAAACTTCTTTTACAGTCTTCCAGTCCAAGTAGTTCAAAAAATCTTCCCATTGTAAACATCAAGCCAATAGTTAATATTTCTAATGTTAGTCTTTCAGAAGAACAAGAGAGAATTCTAAAATATAATTTTAACTTCTCACAAACCTGTAAACCCTCGATTCCAAAGATTTTGGCTCCTATCGAAAAAGCTTTCAAGTTCAGTAAAGTTTCAGATTCACAGAAAGAAATGATTAGGCATCTTATCGCTCATAATGTGAAATTCAATAATAAACCTTTGAAACCAAATCTAACTGCGAGAGAAAGAGCTACAATGCGCGAGATTCATTCTAACCCGGATATTGTCATTTCAAAGGCCGACAAAGGTGGCCAGATAGTCGTCATGGATAAGAACACTTACATCGATGGTGTCACTAAACTCTTAAACGAAGGACCATATAATCCGATCCCTAAAGATCCTTCACCTTCGGACTTATCCAAAATAAAAACTGCGATCAAATCTTCGCAAATCATTTCAAGCAACTTAAAACATTCGCTTATCCCATCTGTTGCGAATTGTGCCAGATTATATGCTCTTCCCAAAATTCATAAAAGTGGTATTCCTTTCCGCCCTATTGTATCAAATTTAGGTACTGACTCGTATCCATTAGCTAAATATTTAGTTTCTAGATTTTCCACTCTATTAGACAATAACATTTACACCATAAAAAATTCAATAGAGTTTGTAAAAAAGGTTAAAAAAATTTCTCCTCGTAATTTACTCATGGTTTCTTTTGATGTAAAATCATTATTCACCAATGTCCCAGTGGAGGGTGCATTAAGATGTCTAGAAACCAGACTTCGCGAATTTCATTTCTCTTGCATCGAAATTGATGAGCTAATTTCTCTCACTCAACTCTGTTTGAAACAAACACATTTTGTTTTCCAAAATAAATATTACAAGCAAACTGAGGGATTAGCCATGGGAAGCCCCCTCAGTCCCATCCTGGCTGATATCTACATGCATTATTATGAATCAAAATTGTTTGAAACTTTAAACTTCCCGGCATGGTTCCGCTACGTAGACGATACTTTTACCCTGTTTGAAGGTAATAAAGATGATTTAAATAGAGTTCTTTCAACAATGAATTCTATTGATCCTGCTATTCAGTTCACTTTTGAACTTGAGACTTGCAATTCTCTTCCGTTTCTCGACATTCTGGTCACACGTAACACATCCAACTTCAGTACTACAGTTTACCGTAAACCTTCATCGGTTTGCCTTTCACCACACTTTAAATCATGTCATCCGACTAAACAAAAGTTAGCTTCATTTTATTCCTATGTTTTCCGTGCTCTTCAAGTTTGCTCCTCCAAACTAGCCCTTGATGAAGAACTAAATTATTTAAAAGCAATAGCTATTGACAGGGGCTTTTCACCCAACATTATTAATCAAGCAGTTAAAAAATTCTCATCTCAACACACTAAAAGCCACACTCTTATTTTAGGAGATTATAAAAATTCTGTTGTCATTCCCTTCTTTCCATCAATTAGCTATAAAGTTGCACATATTTTGCAGAAATTTAACTTTCGGGTTGTTTACTCTCCCATCAATAAAATTCCAACTTCTATACTCAAAGACCCCATTCCGGATATGAATTCCTGGGGTATTTATAGGATTCCTTGCCAGTGCGGTTTAATTTACATTGGCCAAACTAAGAGAGCCTTAAAATTTTGCGTCAAAGAACATGAGGCATATGTTAGAAAAAAGGAAACACAGAAGTCTTCTGTTGCTCAACATTGTTGGTCCGAAAATCACACTTTCAATTTTTCTGCTGCCAAAATTATTCAAAAAACATCTTCTTTTGGAGAACTGGATTTTCTAGAGGCATTTCACATTCATAAAAATCTTTCTGTTCTAGTTAACGATCCTAATTCCAATCCAAATTTGCCTTCGGCTTTTAGAGAAATTATGTTTTAGTTCTGGTTTCGCCAACAGATGGCGCCACTTGCTTATTCTTGTCCAAGCTTTCTTATCTTATCTAAACATTATTTCCTATCTTGTTCATTTGCGGTTTTGCAGCTGAAGATGATGGTTCGGTAAAACCATCGAAACTAGTCCTGTGAAAATTTTGTAAATTAACGCTGATTTTTGTTGTTTGATTTCTGAATTAGTATTTATTCGACTGAAGATGTCGCAGCGAGAATCGTTGTTGCCACAGACAAAATCGAGACGATACCAGGGATCTTCGAGAGAGATTTTCTCTGATCAATAAATCAGACTATGCAACTTTTAGTATCGTACATTCGCTTTCCCAGCACCGTTGTAAGTTCATGTTGGAATTCTAAATTTACACTTCTCTGCCTCTGGAAGTGGAGGGCAATGTTCCATGGTAATTATTGCCATCTGGATGAGTACTATCACCTCTGTTATTTTGTACAATCAATTTAGACTCAACCTATATATACTCATATAAAAATGTATATAATCGCATACAGGAAATTTCAGCTTTATATGGCTAATCGTTTTTGAGTTACGCGATATATACATTCATAAAGTGTCAAGTTTTGTAAAAATCGGACAAGTAGTTTTAAAGAACTAGCTCTTAAAATTTAGCTCCTCAATGTTAATTGAACTTCGGATGTATTAAGTAATATCTCTTCTTTTATTAAACTTACATGATTGCTTTCACATTTCGAAATTTTGGTTCAATCCAAATAAAATTCGCAGATATTTTCTGACTTAAAAATTTTTATTTTTTAGTAATTTCTCTTAATTTTCCGAAAAACTTTTAAATTATAACTTACAAATTTTTTAACATGACCTTAAAGCAGATACATATTAAGGCATACCTACAAAAGTTAGTGTTTTGGCATACCTACGGATACCCTCGATATCCGTAAACGTACATGTTAGCGTGCTTTGAAATTTGGGATATTTGTATACGCGATAATTTTTGATAAGTCAAAAAAGGTGATTGATCGCAAACTGAAAAAAGTGCGCCAAGATAAATTTTTAATTTCTCGGTAAGTTTCTCTCCAAATTTTCCAAAATTTGATATTTAGGCATAATTTGAGTTGGTTGTAGAATTGAAATATCGAAAAAAAGTCTATCATTTCAGAAAAAATCTGATTTGGGGTCAAAATAGCTATGTCAGAGCAATGCTATATATAAATCAAATATATAACCTAAGTCGCGCTTTCGAAACATGAAAAACATAAATTGAATTTCGACAGTCATCCCAGTAGAACAGGAGGCATGTATTTGCTCTTTTTTTTTTGTGAGTCTTGTTTCCTGTCCATATGTACATATGTTATTAAAAAACAAACAAAATGGATTCGGGAATTGTGAAAATGGATATTTCCGTTGAAACCTGAAATACAAAATTTTTCGCGATTTCCTTTCCCTTAATAAGCTTTCTTTAGAAGTTTGTCAAAACAGTACACTCGCTGGAGGAAACATATTTACGTAACGTTTCCTAACGTACTAAACTTATCATATTAAATGCGTCGTCGTTAGAAGCCCATCAGCCGCCAAGCGGTAAAATCGCTGAACACTGGTAGTTCAGTCCAAGGTTAGAATACCGCGAACGGACTGGTTAGATGAGCGTTTTCGTGGTTCTTCCAATTGGCAACGGGTATACGAAGACAGTTTCCCGCAGAAAATCCTACACGAAGGCGATATATGTCTACAAAATTGGCGATATGCCACAGACGGAGCGAGAACATTCTAGATCGCATTCTTAGCGATTTTGTGGAGAATATTCTCGAAGGTAAGCTAAAGCTATATATACCCTGCCTGTACACGGAGACAGTAGTAGTGTCTTGAGTTCAGAGATTAGCTTGAGAGCGATCGACCGAGTCGGAAGCTTTACTTTAGTGCTTTGCCGTGAAGCTCTCATTACCGTTCTAGCCTGAAGGCTGCGTTGCTGATTGTTTCAGCGCATTTATCTTAGTTTTTCGATGACTGTAAACGTATCTTTGGAACTGTCCTGTGTAATGCTGACGAATAAATTGTGTTTTTGTTCTTTACTAAGTACTACCATCAATTACTCCAAATGCACCAACTCATAGAACGCAACACAACGTTACACATTGATAACCACAAACGAATTCAAACGAATGCCACTTAAGTGGAAACAATCAACCTCGAATTATTATAATTTACTGATTAACTAACTTCTGAAGGCAAGTATGAAATGACGTCAGGTATCCTCAACTTTGCAATTAAATATCTCGGTTTATATTTGTCGTACTCAATTCAAACATTTTGTGTTTTCTGTACAATACTCAGTATAAAAAGTTTTCTAAATATATCTAAGAGCCGGAGGACCCTAAAAAATTTTAGATTTCTTAATTTTTATAAAATTAATTTTTTAAAGCTTAAAATGTTGAATTAGAAATAGTTGCGTCATTTAAATATTTTTTATGATTGAAAGTACATGTCTACGGGTCCGGTTGCAAAAGTAAAGGCCGGGTGAGGACTTAAGTGAAGACTCTGTATAACATGAATTGAACATGCGGAAACTGAGAAACTTCACACGGATTTTGTTAGAGCGCTTTTAAGTATGAAATTGGTTTAGTACGTTATTAAAATTTTTATTTTAGAATCAAAATATTTTAAAACGTTACAAAGCAGTAAAAATAGCCTATCATTTATTGATGAATATTTTTAAAATTAGACAAAGAAGAAATATGATAACAGACTCCCCCAAAATAACATTTGATGTGGACACCACATGACTTCTTTGTACGGCATTTAAATCATGCACATGTTACATGCACTTCATTTAAATTCGAATTATACCAACTTCCCGATCTCTCAAGGCAAGAAAGATGAACATGACACCGGAAATTGCAAATTTTGAAATTAAATAGCCCGGTCAGTTTGTGTCGTAAGGTAGACAAACTTCATCTGGTTTTATTTTTCATAATAAATATAAAACAAATGTAAGTATCGGAACTGGGAGAACGCATAAAAACTTAAATTTCGCTATTGAAAATTAATTTTTTTAAAACTTGAAATTACTAAACGTTGAACATTTTCATCGTTTAAAACGCTTCTATAGGTGGAAGTATTTGACTACAACAAACGACTGCGAAAATAAAAAGACGGTAAGAGTGTACATATATATATATATATATATATCCACCTCCTTAACCCGGTCATTTGATTCTGCCGATTTCAATAAAATAAGTGAGCGGTGCACAACTAGATTTCACAGTAGTTCTAAGTACAATAGTTCAACGCTTTACGGCTAATCGTTTATGAGTTATGCGAGATACATACATACATATTTATATATATAAGCGGCTAAAGTGTGTGTCACCGATAGTTTATTGTTGCCACTCGGAAAAATGAGCGCGCAAATTAACGTTTCCTCAGTTTTGAATTAATATCTAGGCCGATTAAAGTCATACGAAGATGAGAACGGTATCGATGGATTCGGTGAATTTTTTGGAATCCGAGGATACGCGTCTCGAATTTCAACTCTGCGCCGTTCCGTAGATATTCGAGAAAAAAGAATTTGACACGTAGCCAAATCCCTCTAATAGGAAAAACTCAACAACGAAAGTGGAAAATGTAGGGAAAACGTAGGGGAAAATCAGTTTTTAATTAATATTTCGGCTAATTAAAGTTCCACGAAGACGCGAATGGTCAAAACGGCGTGCGACGGACCTGCGGAATCCAATGGTGTGCTTCGCTAAGCCCGGGAGCCAGCCGTTGCGGAAGAGATGATGTTACTTCACCCTATATATATATATATATATACATATATATATATGCGGCTTAAGTGTCTGTTTGTCGCCGATAGTTTATTGGTTGCTTGCTTAACTGTACTAGCCAATGGGGTGACGTTGAAACGGCACAGGGTTGCCGTTTCAATTGAGACGTAGACAATTTCCTGTAAAACTTGCCTTTCCTATGACCATCAATAAGTCTCAGGGTCAAACGCTTAAGCGTGTTGGCATTTTTTTACCTGAGCCTGTATTTTGACACGGTCAACTTTATGTTGCCTGTTGAAGAGTTCGTGAAAGAACGGACGTAAAATTAAAAATATTGGATGGTCCTCTGCAAGGCGAGCTTAAAAATTATGGAAAGATCTACACAAGAAATGTTGTGTACAAAGAGATCTTTGACATGTGAATTAACATTTCATTATTTAAATCATTTTTATTGATTGAGCTAGCGGTGACTCTTAAGAAATGTACCTCCAGTGGTTTCCTTCATTGTTCCCTACTTTAAGCAATTAAGCAAGTAGAAGGGGAAACCCCGTGTGGCAGTAAGTAAAGGGGCGTCCTCGCCGCCTACCCTGGGTAATTCAATTTGAATTAGCAGACACCTTTGCACAAATCATTTTAATTACAATTTATAATATCTAGAACAGCTGTCATTTCGTATGACCGACGGACTTTCTAGTACATATATAGGTACGTAACTAGCACATATACATGTCACGAAACAATTTCTTTTAAATCACTTTTAATTCTATTTTACAATCCGATTTGGAGAGAAACTGTCCTTTATTATATTTATAGGTAAACCTTTATTCCGTTTATTTATAAAAGCAGCCCTTTAGTACATGCAGACATGACGCAGAAAAATCGTCCGTGTGGATTCGGGAAAGAATCAAAATTGTTATATTCTGTTGAAGTATGTTACCCGAAATGTTTCGCGATGACAAGACTTCTTTTACTTCGTACAAGGAAGTACAAGAGAACAAAATTAAAAAATACAATAAAATAAAACTCTGAAATATTTCAGATTTTAAATTATGTCTAAAGAGGCTTTTTTTAACATCTTGGGTGTTACCTTTATTTATTAAATATCATGTTCTACTTACTCAAACCATAAAATTCAGTTCAACAGCAATATCGCAAAATAATATGAGCATATATTTAAAATTTCAGATACAGAGCCTCGCGCGCTGAAAATAATTTTTTTTCCCGTACAGTTTTGCCATTGCTAGCTTTGAAATTGTTGAGTTTGTTTATCAAAATTTCGTTGAAGTGTTACAAAATATGAAAGCGATAATAAAACAAATTTCAAATTCAAATTAGGTCTTCCACATGCCCAAATTCTATGGAAGATTACGTTCTTCAAATTTTGATGGCTCTAAGTACCATTGTTTTATCACAATGAGAGAAACATACATGCAGTCATGCAGATTTTTATTATTTAATTTCTTTAAATATAATACAGGGCGATAATATTTGGTGACAACTATTTGAAAAGTGATTCGTCGTTTATAGTTTTCAACGTAAAATGCCACAACAAAATTAAGAGTCTTCAGGGCAAATTTCCCTTTTGAACTAATAATTGAACAAAATAATGAGTAAAATATTTCTTAATGTATTGCTTTAAATTCAGTTCTGTTTACAATTTTTTATTGTAATGACTTCTGGTCTTTTAGTTTTTAAGTTTACATATTTTCACTGAACATAAAATTCACTGAGTTACAAGATATTTCGTCTCTTCTTAACTAGTAGTACTATAAAATAAATTAATAACAAGAAATGTGCAAAATAATTTCAAATACTTATCGATATTTAAGGCACTTTGATATTGTTATTTTGATTGTATTTTGATACTGATATAGGTAATAAATATAAGTTATAGATAAATTTACAAGAAGTACAAAACCTAGCTTTCTCTGCTTGGAAATTCAGAGTACAGGAGTACCTATTTGTAAATAAATACATTAAAGAGTAAGATTTTGCCTTCTTGCTAACGTTCCTTCTTGCATACCTGCTGTGTAGTAACGTCTAAGTCACCACCAATCAGCACTGCGATAGAGAATGTTCACGTGGTTTTAGAGTGGATTGTAGTATAAGTTTTAAAACAAATGCAATTTAATATATTTTAACAACTTAATTTTTAAGCTTTCTCAAAATCTCCTTCTGATAAAACAGAACGAGCGAACAACTGCTAATGACTTGTTAAATTACATTAACATAGCTACAAAAGGTTGCCACATAAGAAGTAAAAATATCGCCAATTTAAAAGTGTATGAGTTGCATTATTATTATAGTTATTGTTTTACACAGTGGCGTTAACAAGGAGAAAGAGAACCGCAGCATTACGAAGCAAATCTTAAACACTTATTTCCTCGAAAAAATTCCAGAAAGGATTAAGCATGATTTAATTCGCAATAATAAATGAAGGCGTTATCTTTGTTGTTGCGAAGCTAAGTTTCTCTAGATTGACAACAAATCCACTTTTCTGCTGTTTCAAATGTAAACAAGCAATGGCCGCCATCAAAAACATTATTAGGCTTAGCGGTACTTAAACAACTTTAAAATTGTTGATAATTCTAAAAATATTGCCTACAGATTTACTAAAGGCATAAAAACCTTAACCGGAAGATAAGAACTACATAATTCAATCATTTTTAAAGCAAAACATGTACAATTTACAAATATATTTCTCAGTAAAGAAACTGAGATCACTGAGCCGGGTAACAGGTGGGTATATATATATATATATATATATAAATATATTTATATACGTTTGGGGCGGCCGATTGCAACCAAAATACGAGGTGCACATCTGCACGTATTAGCAGTCCTATATACAAAATTTCAACGTTCTGAGGCTACTCGGTTTTGAGTTATGCGAGATACGTACGTACATACGTTCGTACAGACGCCACGAAAAATTCTCTTCAGAATTCATTTTAAAGCAGTTTTATAATTTTTTTGGGAGAAAAGAGTCTTATTCTGTCCTTGCGTACAGATATCACGCATAAACATCGTTAAATTTCAGTCAATTGCGGTCAAAATGGATATTTTCGTTGAAATATGCTGCCTGAAACTTTTCGCGATTACAATACTTCCTTTTTACTTCGTACAATGAACTAAAAAGTATTAATTAAAGTACACCTTGCAAGTTTATATTAAAAATTACAAAGTGATAAAAGTTAAACGTATACATAAAATAAATAAAAATATGGATATCGTTAGAGGTCTCACTTTTGTAAATGTGTTGCTTTCTGGAAGGCAAGCTGAAATTAAAAAATAATTAATATGCTATTTTGAAACCTAATGTAACTGTCTATACCATTCTGATTTACATAAATGGTTTAGCCAGTGAAAGGTTTGTGGTTGCAAATTTGCAAGCTAATCGCGGTTTAACATAACTGGAACTGGAAGGTTTGTGTGTCTTTGGCATTAATATGCTGAGACACAGATAAAGCTTCTCCTGCTCCTCATAAGATTACCCGAAGCTCTTCAGAGTATGCTGTTATTGATCGAGCTTGCTACAGATCTATAAACTTATACATATGTAGTAAAAAGAGCATTATTTGTGTTATTTGTATCGTTGAAGAAGACGCAGATGGCTATTGCGTACCTTGGGGGAATAAATCAGAGTGATATGTGCTTTTGCTTACTGTCTAATGAAACCAATATAGAGCTCGTTGCTTTCGTATGTATCCGATTTATATCTCCGATTACAAGTGCTATTTGCAGGATTGGGATTAAAACCTCATTTCTGTTTTTCACTGCATAAATGATTTCACGATGAATCTTATTGCGTGCAATTGCAAACAACATTTCAAGAACAATTACTTCTTTATATTCTTCGTAATACAGAAATGAATCTATTGTTAACAAAATCTAATTTTTATAAGACTTAGGTTTACTTAAGGTATTTGCTGTTATGGATAAACGTTTATTATCGATTTTTAAAGTACAGCCTGATGAGCTACCGCTCAAAATTTGTGCAGTTTGGATGATAACACAATGTAGTAAAGCGATTTGCTTCAAAATTAGATTATTTTCTATTTCCTTGTACGAAGTAAAGGAAATATGATAATCGGAACGAAAATATTTATTTAAACCGCTCTCGAATCCATTTCAATGATGTTTTACGTCACATCTGCACGTACATGCAGAATAAAGAACTCTTTGTTGCAAAACGGATTGCAAGATGGATTTAAAATGGATTCAGAAGAAATTTTTTCGTGACGTCTGTTCGTATCTGTCGGTATCTCGCATAACCCAAAAATGAGTAGCTGTAGAACATCCAAATTTTGCATATTGGATTACTATAAAATGTAGTTGTGCAATTCTCTTTTTCGTTGCAATCGGTCTCTCCGAACGTATGCATATGAATATAATTTCGCAGTATCATATATATATATATATATATATATATATAGTGTGTATGTGTGGGTGAGTATATATATATATATATATATATGTAAAATAAAAAAAATACGATGGCTTTGCTCTTTGCGAACCAGCAACCTTTAATTACTTTTCTGCAATTCAGGATCGTCCCCTAACCCAGTACCTGCTAGAACATTCACGCCTATTACATAACCTCCTCATATAAATGCTGCGTCATAAGTTTTCTACATTTTTCTAGAAGCTACTCTGTTACATAACCATTCATATAAATGCTGTGTCATAAGTTCTCCTAGACAGATGCCTTCTCGCCTTCGTCCTGCTAACGCTTCCGCTATGCTCCTCTTTCTTTGGTAGAACGTTGTGATGTATTAAAGTTTAAAGTCAGTCGTATCTAATAGTTCAATTACTGAATAAGTTATTTGATTAACTTCATCTGGAAAAAGTCATCTGCTATAAATTAAAATAAAGATATGCTTGCTGTTAAAAGTGAAAAGTCCTGAGTCGTCATTTTTCTCCGTGTTTCAATCATCCCAGCTTCGTCAACCATCTGCCAGAACGTGTAATGGAATAGCCTCACCATTCGCCCACGATGTGTTGGGATAACTGAAAACATTACAGTTATTAATTAGCCGGTAGGATGTATCCTCTACGTGGGAAAAAAGCGTATTTATTTCTAACGCGCTTCTAAATTCAACAGTGGGTCAAGGACAGTGTGTGATCGTCTTATGCTTTTCCTTCTTTTCCGGCGGTGCTTAAGTGTTTTACTTCCGCTCCAAAGTTATGCGTTTTATCAAGTGCTTCTAAAGTGATTTATTTAGTGTTCAAATTGATGTGTATGCGAAATCTTAAATTCAAGATTTTGTGATTGGAATGTTAACACGCTCAAAAACGGCAAAAATGTCAACTGATAAGAAAGAATCCGTAGCTATTGTGGATACAATAAAATTCAAATTTCCTATTTTTGATGGCACAAGTACAAATTTTCCAATAGACAAATATCTTCTATTGTTTGAAGAGAAATGTGCCGCAAAGAACATTCCAGAAAAGGAAAAGAAATTTGTTTTCTCAGAGTGTATTAGAGGAGAGGCTTTAGCCCTCTATTTACGTGATTGTTTAGATAAAGACTGGGACAACATAAAGGTTATTTTCGAGACATACTTCACAACATCGGAATCTGTTACTTTTAGTGATTTTGTGTCTTTAAAAATACGAGAAATTTAATAATATTGATGTTTATTTTCGTAATAAGTTGAAATTAGGAGCCAGCTTGAAACTAACAGATTCCACAATGGTGGAAGCACTTACGGAAGGACTTCCTGAGCCTCAAAGAATGCTGTTAACAGTGCAAAAAATAGACACACCGAAAGACTGGATTACTCTTGCTAGGAAACTGTTTCCAGTTAAGATGCCGTTAGATGGTCTAGAAAATAGTAATTACCAATTTGTTTCTCCAAGGCAAACTGTTCCGAAGTGCTATTATCCCAGACCAGTGCAAGCCACTCCTTATCAAAGTTTTCGTAGTGTGAGACCTTTTAATTATCAACAAGTGCAATACCGACCTCTACAGTATGCGTATCGGCCAATCCGATATCCACAATTACCTGCTATTAATTATAACACGGTTCCTAAAAGAGAAGTTAAAAAATTATATTACTTTAAAGTGAATGTCCAAATAGGACAGGAAAAAATTCCCAGTATTATTGATACGGGATCGCAAATTAACGTTTTACCGTTAAAATATTTTAACAAAATTGGTGATAAATTTAGAGAAATTTCATTGAAATCTCATGATAAAATATTTTCAATATCTAGTCAAGTTCATATAGAGAAAATAATCAAAGTAAAGTGTAAAGTAGGTAAAATAGAAAATAATGTAATATTTTATGTAGTAGATTCAAATTTGAATTATTTATTGCTTTCATCACCATGTGTTTCATTATTTAAATTACAATTGAATTTTCATAATTATGAAGTGTATCAGCTTGGAAAACAGGTAAGTAAAAATGTTAAAGTAGACAAGTTTTTCCAAAATAATTATGTATTTAAAAATGATATCAGTGCTGAACAATCTAGTAAATATTTTGATAATAGCGAAAATTTTGTATGTAAAAATGATCTTAGTTCTAAAAATTGTGGTAATTATTTTGAAAATATTAAAAATTCTGATAGTAAATTACAGAAATTGTTGAATGATTATAACCATATATTTGCAAAAAGTAAATATGATGTTGGTTGTATAAGGGTTGAACCTCCCAGAGTTATATTAACTTCTGAATTACCAATAGCCTATAGACCATATAGAGCATCTCCTAAAGATAATAGTGAAATTAAAAAACAAATAGATGAATTGTTAAAAGCTGGAATTATTAAACCTTCTTATAGTCCTTATGCTGCTCCTGTAACTTTAGTTTATAAGAGAGACGAGCAATCCAGAAGCAGATTGTGTATTGATTTCAGGAAGCTTAACCAAATGACTAAAACTGATTCTGAACCTATTCCTAGAAGTGATGCTGTATTAGATCAATTAACAAATGCAAAAATCTTTTCTACATTGGATTTGGCATCAGGCTATTGGCATATAAAATTAAATGAAAAGGATACTGAAAAATTGGCATTCACTACAAATTTTGGACTGTATGAGTTTACTAGATTACCTTTTGGTTGGAAAAATTCCCCAGCTGTTTTCCAACGAGCTCTTAGACAAATTTTAAACAAATATCAGATTCAATTTGCTTTAAATTATTTTGATGATATTATAGTATTCTCTCCAAATTTTGGTGAGCATTTAAATCATCTAAAAATAATATTTGATATATGTGAGAAAGAGAATATAAAATTAAAACAATCTAAATGTAATTTTGCTAAAGAAAAAATAAATTTTCTAGGATATGAAATTCAAGCAGGAAAATACCAGCCCAGTAATGCAAATATAGAGGTTATTAAGAAATTGCAACCCCCTAAAAATATCAAAGAATTACAAAGATTTTTAGGAAGTATTAATGTTTATCATAAATTTATTCAAAATTATGCTAAAATTAGAGCCCCATTAACAAATTTACTTGAAAGATACTCCTTATAATTGGACTGATGAATGTCAAAAAGCTTTTCAAAAATTAAAAGATGCATTGATTTCTAGACCTATTTTAACTTTGTTTAATCCTAAATATCCCTGTCATGTATTTGTTGATGCGTCCAAAGAAGCTGTTGGTGCTGTTTTAAAACAAGAACATCCTGATGGTAGTTTACATCCAATTGCTTTTCATTCTAGAAAATTAAGATATTATGAACAAATTTATGCCATTACTGAGCTGGAATGTTTATCTATTATTGATGCAATTGATAAATTTTATTATTATTTACATGGTAACCATTTTACTGTACATACTGATCATGCTGCTTTAGTTTGGCTTAAAAATATAAAACACCCTACAGGTCGTCTATTTAGGTGGTCTTTAAAATTATCTATGTATGATTTTGATATAAAATATAAAAAAGGATCTACTAATGTTGAAGCTGACATGCTCTCTAGAAATCCTATGTGTCAACATTTAAGATTGCAAGTTAATTTATTAAGATTGCAAGTTAATTTATTATCATTAGAAGAAATAAAAGAATATCAAAATTTAGATAATGTTTGTAATACTAAGTACAGGAAAATGAATGATGTCTTAACTATTAAAAAACAGGGATTGTACAAAATTGTGATACCCATGTCTCTACGTACGAAATTACTTGAAAAGGCCCATATACAATTTGGTCATATTGGTGTATCATCTATGCTAAATTTGTTATCTCCACAATATTATTGGCCAGGAATTGTTCAAGATGTTAGAAATTATTGTAAACATTGTGAAGTATGTCAGTTTAATAAGAAAAGTAAACAAAAGAAATTTGGTTTAATGCAAAATTTACCATCAGTTAGTGAACCTTTTGAAATATTATCTATTGATACTGTAGGTGGTTTAAATTATTATAATTCTACTAAAAAGTATATTCACATAATTATTGATCATGCAACTAGATATATCTGGACTTTTGCTTCCAAAAGTGTAACTACAGATACTTATATAAATTGCTTAAAACAAATTTTCCAAATTCAGGTCCCTAAAAAGATTTTAAGTGATAGGAACGCTGCTTTTACATCTTCAAAATTTAAGCACTTTTTAAGAAATCATAATGTAAAACAATTGCTAACTACTGCAAATAGACCCCAAACTAATGGTAAAATTGAACGTGTTAATCAAACTATTATAACTAGATTAAAATGCAAACTAAATTCTTATCACGGTAATATAGCATGGACAAAATTATTACCCCAAGTAACTGAAGAGTATAATAATACCCCTCATTCTGTAACAAAATTCCCTCCATCATATTTAATGTATGAAAAATTACCTTATGATTCCTTAATTCAAAATCAAGAATTGTATCCGTCAATAGAAGAAGCCAGAAAAATAGCTCAAAAGAGATCTGATGATTATCATAATGTAAATAAAGAAAGATATGATATTCATTTTAAATTTAGTAATTTTAAAATTGGTGATTTAGTAATGTATGAAGAATTTCAATACCCTAATACACGTAAATTATCTCCTCCATTCTCAGGACCTTATAAAATTTTAAAACAATATTCTGAAGTTACTTATGAAATAGATAAACCTAATCCTTTAACTAAAAAGAAATCACAAATTGTTCATTCAACTAGATTAAGATCTTTTAATCCAGCAAGTGAGTTTAAGTTAACTGTCCGAAATAGTAGAATTCCTATCTCTGTTCAAAATTAAAATTAATTTTTTTTTAAATTCTCTTCTAACCATTTTCCTGATTATGACCTTTAATACCTGATTTAGACTTAAACCCTAACTATGACAAGTTATTTTCCCGACTATGACAAATTATTCTTCCGATCTTGACCTTTTATATCTTTCACATAATTTGAATTATTTTGTAGCAAAAATTTTCTTCTAATTGTAGGATAATATTTGTTTCTATTTACAACATTATAAAAAAGACTTTAACTTGATTATACAAGTTATCCCTCTTATAATTTTGATTTTATATGATCTTTTATTTTTCTAACACCACTTTGAGGTAATGTACAATGCCAAAAACCAGTTACCTTCTATTAGGCAACGGAGGTTTTTCGATATTTGTACCTAGCACCCCCCAACCATCAGCAAGTAATCACGCTGATCTGTTGGCGAGGACATGCCATAGTTTTAAAGTCAAAGTGTTCATGTTCTAGTGTATAATTGTATTATTTATAATGAATTGTTTTTTGAATAAGTATAATATTTTGTATTGAAGTGTAAAACATGTCAATCTTTACGATGAGAGGAAAAAATGCATCATATTTGCGAACTATCAACATGCATCATATTTGTGGACTATCTGGCATTTAGAGATTTTACCAGATAATTTCATTCTATTCGAACTCTTTTTATGAAAAAGACTTTCAAAAAAAAAAAAAATGGACATTTTTAACAAAATTGAGGACTTTTGCAATTATAACTTATTTATTTATCAGTATTCCATATTTATTATGTTATAGTCTTAACATTAGTGATATATTGTATATTTATTTATAACTCATTGTTTTAATGTTCAAAATTTCATATGCTATAAAGTCAAAATTTTATATGAGAAAGTCATGAACTATGATAGGCCATAGTTAGAGCTTGTACGCTATGTTCTGGATGTTTTCATGTCTTTTCTCATACTTTTGCTTCACTCCTGTACTAATGCTTTTCTCACCCCGACCTCTCTTTTTAACGGGGGGGAAGATGTAAAATAAAAAAAAAATACGATGGCTTTGCTCTTTGCGAACCAGCAACCTTTAATTACTTTTCTGCAATTCAGGATCGTCCCCTAACCCAGTACCTGCTAGAACATTCACGCCTATTACATAACCTCCTCATATAAATGCTGCGTCATAAGTTTTCTACATTTTTCTAGAAGCTACTCTGTTACATAACCATTCATATAAATGCTGCGTCATAAGTTCTCCTAGACAGATGCCTTCTCGCCTTCGTCCTGCTAACGCTTCCGCTATGCTTCTCTTTCTTTGGTAGAACATTGTGATGTATTAAAGTTTAAAGTCAGTCGTATCTAATAGTTCAATTACTGAATAAGTTATTTGATTAACTTCATCTGGAAAAAGTCATCTGCTATAAATTAAAATAAAGATATGCTTGCTGTTAAAAGTGAAAAGTCCTGAGTCGTCATTTTTCTCCGTGTTTCAATCACCCCAGATTCGTTAACCATCTGCCAGAACATGTAATGGAATAGCCTCACCATTCGCCCACGATGTGTTGGAATAATTGAAAACATTACATATATATGTATCTGTATGTGTATATGCGGCGCTAGGCCTAACGAGGATGACATCTGTTTATATTTGAAATTCTTAGTAGAACAGTTTATTAGTACAGCTGGTGCACAAACTTTACTGTCTTTCTGCCAGTAAGGCGGAAAGTTAACTATCAGTTTTGTGCATCGAAAATTTGGTCTTCCTGTCGTTGGCCGAATTGGTTGATTTTGCGCAGAAGCTTTAATTTTAATTTTGAAAATTGTTATATTAATTGTTTTAAACTATAATGGATGTTTTAGATTTTTCTGTATTTCACAATTTTCAATAAAATTGCTTTGTGATTATATGTATTTTTGCCTTGCCGCGAAGTAAAACTGAATTGATTGGATGAGAAATATTTTTCTAAGCCATCAGAAACCGTAACTTAAATAATAAGATGTATATTATAAGCTTTGAATATAAATCAGGTTATTTCCATTGGACTCAGCTCTTGATAACATTTAATTAAAGCGAATCGTGCATTACTTTCATGTATGCTGTATGAATATTGTGAAATTCACATTCAATGAGAGAATGGTATTTACGTTTTCAATCTTTCTTTACGATCTAGTGTCTGAAAAATTTAAAGAAACAAATGAAAAGTTAGGTTAATGATTAAAAAACATATTTTCTCACAGAGAAAGATTAACTTCTTTCATTAAAAATTGAATTTAGTTATAATCTTACATTTAGATTGTCACTAGATATGTATTACAGGTATAAATTTGCACAAATCATAAAAATTCTCATTTACACAACATGTACAATTGTGTGCGTTCTTTAATTTAACTTTCTATAAGTATAAAAAAATCCGAAGTCCTTATTTCGGAAATGCCAAATTACCCTTTCCTATTTATAGTCTTTGGAGTAATTTTTTATTTTATTTAAACTGGAAATAAAGCGTTAATTTAGCATCCATTTGTCACGTATACTTTGCAAATTAAAGGTTGAATGGTTTTCAGTAATGCTTTTTTCATATGAGTGACTAAGAATGCGTTAGATGTAAGCCAAAAAGTTAGTTTCGAGTTGAGCGAATAATACATAATTATTGCAATATAAGAAAACCTATTTATTAGCTCCTTGTTTTATTTCGTATTCATTAATTTTTATTTTAGCTTACTGTACTTCAGTGCACTGAAGTGCTGACATTTATTTTGGAGGTTAATTAGTGTGTTGTACCTTTTGCCAATTAATTAGTACTATGAAAAAATGTGGAAATAATATGGAATTTTTCAAATCTATTCCAAGAGAAAATGTAAGTTATCTGACATAATAACCGGTATTACTTGAATAACAACGATTTTAATTATATAAGTTATCATTTTCATATTCATGTATGCCAAGAACTGTGTAAATAAAATCTCTGAAAACTGACAATTTATCCTTTAGCCATAGCAGCTGAATCATGGAATGATATTTTAGAGTCATTAGTATTTTTCAATGTCAAGAAGCTGAAAAAAGTCCGCAGCACCCTCGAACCCTGGACCTTTCGAATATGCGCCGAGTGTGCTAGCGTTACAGCACAAAGGCATGCAGAAAAGAGGGAAAAAAACTCTCATATACTCTTCCTTTTTAACTCTTTCGCATCGAAGTCGCCCCTAACGCCCAAACATTCAGACATCGGCTGGACGCCCGAAACGCCTGAATAATTTCCTACCCAGTGCTTTCCTCCATCACGTTACTGCATTACTCATTGCTTTCAGGTGTTGTTAAATCACGTGTCAATCATTCTTTTGAAGCTACTAAAAGTAGCTTCCTTGTTTCCTTTGTTCCTTCCTTTCCTTTGTTTACTGTCAGTGTTTAGCTTTTGATGCCCGAAGTTGCAATCCCGTCCCAAGGGGGAACTTCACACAGTGTCAAAGCGTCGAAGAAAGAAGTTCTCGCTTTACTTAAGTAAGGCTATTATTAGCGCTGCAGTATTCAACTTGTCATGGGGGAAGGAAAAACATTCCAAGAGAAATTCTTAGATACGGGCGTTTTCGATGTTTGGGGAATTGAGATTTTGCCCTCTCTCGATGCGAAAGAGTTAAAGGGCGACTGGGGATTAGGGGACCCAATTCGCCAAATTCTGGTAGTGAAGAATCATCATCCACCACCTTTTAGTTCGGGTGCCACTGTAGAGTAACTTAGAATTTTTCAATGTCAGGAAACTGTAGAAACCGTAATTCCCGCACCGGGACTTGAACACTGAACCTCTCGAATACGTGCCGAATGTGCTACTGTTGCACCACGAAAGCATGCAGAAATGACAGAGATAATGCCTTATAACATGACTATTGGCTAAGGGATAAATCACTTATCTTATATGCATACATTTAAATTTTGTACAGAACGATTTCGTGTCGTAAGCATACATTTAAGATTTAACGTTTGTACAAAAAGATTTAGCACTATATATATACTATATAAACATATGTTACGGTGAAAGACCGAAATCTGGAGAATGTCGACTGTTCCGGTGCACCGGAACAGAACAACTCAACCTGACTCTTTCGCATTTGGAACTATGCCAAAGAACATTTCAATTCAGTTAAACAGTCAGACTCAGACGAGCGCATTCGTAAGGCAGCTGGAATGCTGTCTATTCTTCACTATTTTTGTTCTGTTCTCGTATTATAAGTTTTATATGTAATTTTCTTGTTTATACTTGTATTGCGCAATTATTGACTTATTTGTATTGTGCAAAGTTTTGTGTTTAAAAACTAGGAGTTAATTCACATTACATCGCAACAGTCGACTTTCACCGGTGAATGTCAACATTCACATAGTCTGTTGGTGTATGTCCGAAATATTTTCCAAATACTCTTATTTCTGACTTACACCGGTCAATGTCGACATTCACCATGTACTAATGGTGAATGTTAAACATATAACAGTATTATATTTTCTTTCTTCTTTTCGAATCTTTTTTTTCAGTCGCGAATAAACGCACTTGAAACTTGAAATAAGAACTTAAGAACATGAGAACCTAAAACACACAATACATTCAAAATGAGAAAAGAAAATAATAGAAGTTAAAAACTTACTTAATTATACATTACGTTCTAAATGAGAAAATAAAATAACAGTCATAAAAAAACTTACTAAATTATGTGATTCATATCTTATTTATTGCAACAACTTAAACTATTATGGCACTTTATGACCTCTCTTTTCGACTTACACCAGAGCATATCTGTGATTGTCGACATACACCGGTGAGGGTCCGAATATACAAGAATGTAGTGCAATATTCGATCTTTCACCAACGTATTTGGTGAATGTTAACATTCTTCGGTGAAAGTCGACATTCTCCAATTTCGATCTTTCACGGTAACATATATATATATATATATATATATTTGCTCTTCCAAAAACATTTTAGAAGCCTTAACGTCAGGTTCCCTAAAAGCGCATAATTGAATATTGCTTCTAATTCATTTCTATGGATCTAACTATAAAATGAGAATTGTTGAGAATCGTTATCGCAACCATTTATATGTGAATTCAATAAAACTGAATTTTTGAAACCTTTATTTATCTTGCAGTTTGAGGAAAAGTATAACCATAAAGGAGAACATTGTATATTGATCTTTATCTAGCAAAAACATTTCCTTTTGTATTATTTCTTTTCTGTAATTTCTGCTTCTTCCCTCAGCATTCACCAACATGCAGATTATTTTGAATAGAGAAATTAAGTTGCATTTTTAAGACAATTGAATTAGTATATTAAATTGAGAAGATGGATTTGAACACCTATTGCCGGAATCGATTTGGTAGTTGAACATTAAATTTTAGGCTTTTATTGTTTTAAATAGTATTTGAGTTCCCACAAGTATCGTTGGCTGTCATTTCTTGGTAAACCTGCAGTTAATTTTTTTTGCCTGTCTGTGTTATTGAATTGTAGTTAGAGGTCCATGTATTTGTGAACTCTATAATTCATAGAATAAAGGAAGTTAAATTAAGTGTGGTTAGCTAGTTTAATTAACTTCACAATGTTTTCTAAAATTCATCTTGAAACTTTGAAAGAAAGGTCTTGAAAGTTTACGAATGTAATCGACATCTGCGATAAAATTAATGACCCATTTTAAAGTTATGGACGCTTTGGGGATAAATTGTGTTTTTAACACGAGATCGAGGATTTGCATTCAATAAAAAAAATAAAGCTTTCGAAAAGAACTTGAAAACTAATTTAACTGATGATGCATTAAACTTCTGGAAAAGTACATCTTGAGTATGCTTAGACATAATTTTTCCTACTTCTGATATTTCCATTTTAGGTTCCTTCTCAGATATCAAGCTTAGTAGTTTAAATCACAGTCTAGAAATAACTTCAGAATTTATTTTAATTTTATTCATAACGCGTTGCATAAATTTAAAGTGTCATGTGAAATAATTTTCATATGCAGTCACAACAGTGACATAATTAAAGTTAACCCATTTAAATTTTATTACCATATGCTCCATAAATTTTTTGCGTTAGGTGAAGTATTTTACGATGAGCAGTCTTAACAAGTTAAATTAGCAATATCTCACCATGGAATATTTGCTTCTCGAAAGCTATTTTAGCAGTGATAGTAAATGAAATATCAGACGGTAGTTAACTAAATGTAAAATTAATATCGAGTTTAATTATATTTATTTATAATGTTATTACTCATCATGAATCACGCAATATATTAATAAATTAATTAGGTTTGTTTACCAACAACCATGATGATATGTAGGATTCTATTAGCATCTATTATTTACTTCTTAAAATGACGTTTAAATTATCTACAACATTCTTCTGATTGTAATTGTAATTGAATTCAGTAATTGAAGATTAGTGCGGAAATTACGTTTGTTATCCAAATTATTGAGCTACGATACATATAAATGCAGCAAATATTACGTAAATGAATTCATGTAATTCTCCGATAAGAGTACTTTTTCAAATAGCAAATTTTTCTACATTAATTTATTATAAACATTAATTTATATTTCATAATTTGAGTTAAACTATATTCGATCGTTAATTTAAATTAGAAATCAAATTATTCGGTCTAAGAAAACAGTTAATCATCGAGATTTATGTCGTAATAACATCATTCATTCCAAGTTTAAGACAAATTATGTCATAAAGACTAAATAGATGAAACGGAAAATATTGGAAATTAATTGAAGGATTTGAATATTTATAAAAATTATGAAAAGCAATCGAAGTTGGGAGCACATTTGATAAAAAAATAATAAAATACTTTACCGCATCTAGCGAATTAAATATTTTATATTTAATTATAAAAATTGTGCAACCCAATTTCCTAATATGTCTTGCAATTTATTTAACCCAAACACAATTATCTTCATTCATATTTAAATAAAGATATTTTATGTTAGAAGTCTTAAGTTAAATTTTAGAGTCTTAGAAGATGGAAATGAGTCTTGGCAGGGTGGATTTCAAAAGGCAATTCCTGACCAACAAATGTTCTATTCGATGAAAAACAGAGTAAAAGATTTCAACCCAATCACCCGTCATTTTCAGGTTCCACGCGAAGTAAATAAAAAACTCAGCATTAATGCCAAAGAAAACATCAAATTTTTAACAATATTTTAATGACCTTTTTGTTACAAATCTTTTCGTTCTCTGAAACCAAGATATAGCTGAAGTTGGTAACAAACAGCCCGTAAAAAATTTCGGCTTAATCACTCTTAATCTTCAGGTTCCACGAGAGAATAGTAGAAATTCATCCTCGTATAGAACTTCGGAAGTTCGTTCTTGTACTTGATTCGACTGCGCATGTTTCCATCCCTGGCTTCTGAACTATATGTTGCAAATGACGCTTCTGTCAGCAGTCTCACATGCCTCTCCATTACTTGAGAATGGCAAGGGTTTGGTTTGGTTTTATTAGCTTATGGCAAAAGACTCCAGGGATATCTGCCTTAAGGCAGGGATGCCTTCGTGGAGGACTTTCTAAGGATAACTGGCTAGTATACACGTTACACATGGGGAAAACCACGAAAACGTCCATGCAGCCAGCCCGTTGGCGGGATTCGAACCTCGGACCGAACTACCAGTGTTCAGCGACGTTATCGCTCGGCCGCTAGTGGGCCAAGAATAGCAAGAGAGCTTCCCTATTTCAAAATCTGAACCGTCGCTAATCAGTTTTATGTCTTCATCGTTAAGTTTTAAGGTAGCCGGTGGTACCAAGGGATTGTTCCAGCGAATCATCTGTACGGATAGGTACGTATGTATATGTCTCGTATGACCCAAAAACCAATATTCTGAGAACGTTGAAATTGAAATTTCGTATACGGAACTGTGATGAAATGTAGTAATGCACCTACTTTTTGGTTGCAATCGGCAAACATATATACACATATATATAATAACCAATAATTTATAATTAGAAAACTTTTCATAAACATCTCCAAGGAAGAAAATTCAATTAAAACGATAAAATATATGAAAGCAAACTTCTAAATTTAATTTTCTATAATCTCTTTTAGTTTTATTGGATTTGGAGACTTCTTCTCTCTGTCTAAAAATAGCGCCATGAGTCTAAACGGCTTCATTCAAAGTAATTATGCAATCTTACAAAATGCTTAATGCAGATATCTTTTGCCCAATCAAAATAATTGTAAACCAAAACTAACTCGAACTGAAACTTTGACTCCCTCCCTTCCTTTTCTGAACTGATGCGTCACTTTTACGCTTCAGCTTCTCTCTGTGCACTGCTTGGAAGTAATTTTGTTATACGTGCTTGCTAATGCAACATTTATCAAAAATGCAAATGTTCTTTAATAGGCACGAGTAGAGTGCCAAGTTATTGTGGCTACAAGTGAATCTAAGTAAAAAAGGAATTCTGTCTCGACTGCTTTTTCTTTAAAAATGAATGGACGCTCTAAGCATCAAGTATCTACTCCATCAGAATTTCTACGCATTTACATTTCAACATTAATAAAAACAAAGTCAAAAGTAATAACCAGATGAAATTTTGATGGCTAGAACTGTTGATCCATAATGAATAGGAAATTGGAAGCGAAGGCAGATTAAATCTTCATTTGTCGTTTCAGCAAATATGTTGTGGTCACAATCAAGCTGGCACTTTAAATGTGCCTATTCCAAAAAGCTTACATTTTTGATAAATTTTGCAGTAAGGAAGGAGGAACAAACATGCAGTCCAGCTAGGTCAAAGTGTAGAAAGCAATTGAGTAATGTTCGGGATGAAATCTTAATTCAGACTGCGTTAGTTTTGGTTCTCAATGCATTTTCATTGGATAGTTAATACTGCTGTAAAGTTAATATTGGCTCCTTGAGTTTTAATTACATTTACATCACCAGCATTATGTAAGAGTCACATGACATGGATTAATCTAGAAATGACCCAGTACAGAAAGAGGTTACTATTTTTAGAATTGAGAAGGGAAATTTACGTTGCTAATTTAATATTCTATGTATCTTTATTTTTCTTACACGTATACATATATGTAGTATTTTAATAGCGTAGGGGGTATCCGGTACATTAACTTATGGCTGTAGACATGGTTGAGTTGAAAGGCATACAGACAACGATAACAAAAACGTATTTTTATGAATCTCCAATCTTTATTTTCGCACATATCAGATTAGGATATAATAAGCGCAATTAGTATATAAGATACTTCTAGATCATAAGCTGTTACAGTAATTTTTTTTTATATACACAGGTAAAGGGATACGACGTCACTTATGACACAAAAATTAGTAGCGCGTAAATGTTAGCAGTGGCGGGAGCTAGAAAAGTAATAATATAATTTGTTTGGAAAGCAGTATTTATATCGAGTAGACGCAGAAAGTACTCTAAGCTATGATTGGTTTAGTTTAGTTTTAGTTACCTTTTCAAGCAGTCTTATGTAACATGCAAAGATCTCCAATTTGGGAGAAGAGATGAATTTAGGGGAAGAGCATAAAAACTAGAATAGTTAATTTAGAGATCGCAAATTATTCTTAAATCAGCCATCGTATTTTGTTTTATCTTACATATCCGTCCTCATTCAAAAGAATGGGAGAGCCTTTTGAGAGAAAAAGCATTAGTATTAGGGAAGCAGAGAAAGTTTATCATTTCAGAAAAGACAAGAGGAGACATTAAGGACATAGCCTACAGGTTTTCCTATGCCCCATCATAGTTCATGACCTTTCTCATACACCGATATGAAATATTTAAAGATAAAATTTACAACTATTACAACAACGATATAATTTCTAAATAAAACTAAATAATAAATTTACACAAATATAATTTTTAAATTGTACTTTTGGCGGGAGATAAAAGCAATCACGTTCTAGTTACGACGGAAAATACTGCTATGTAGATGTAGCAGTTCATACATTTTTAGCTGCGTAATAAGAGACATTAGATGCATAAACCGGTAACTTCTGGAGTGGCCATTTCTAAACACAACTAACTCAACTTTATTCCGTGATAAATTATATCAGCTCACTTTTGGTAGACAAAGCACTTTATCCAATCATAGTCACATGCAATAATTTTTTATGTACACTTGTTTAAAAAGCAGGCTTTTTTTTAACACAGTTTTTTTTAAGGTATGACATAGGCATTTTAGCAAGGCAAAGCAACGCGGTTTTGGCAGAGTAGAAGTTAGGGAAAGGAAGATGACGTAGTTACTTGTAAGCGGTATTTATACCAAATACATGCAGAAAGTATATAAGATATGATTGGTAAATTTTAGTTTTAGTTACCTTTTCAAGCAGTGTTATATAACATGAAAAGATCTCCAATTTGGGGAAAAAGAGGAATTTAGGGGAAGAGCATAAAATCTAGAATAGTTAATTTTGAGATCGCCAATTATTCTTAAAGTAGCCATCGTATTTATTATTTTATATAAATATGATAGCCAAAATATTTATAATGCTAACTTCGGCATAAAAAGCACTTTTTATTCTTGAAGAAGTCTGATCGTCATCAAAATCGTTTGGCGCCCACCAGCGGCTGAGCGGTAAACTCGCTGAATACTGGTAGTTCGGTTCCGGTTTTGGAGCAAATGGGTTGGCTGCAGGGAGTTTTCGTGGTTGTCTTCAGATATAATGTGTATACGAGAGAATTTCCTTTAAAAAGTTCTCCCCAAAGGCATTCTTACACTTACACAGGTAGCCCTCGAATGCTTTGCTAAGTTTAGATAAACGATAAACCAAACCTTCGAAATCGATTGATTTTATTCAAAAGTTTAAAAGATTGAGTTTTATTCAAAACCTAGTGCAAACTAAGGTTGCTTTTTTTGCCTAATTTTGAATTTTATATTGTCGTTGGGTATTAAGTAAACATACATCAGATGAATTTCCTTATCATCTTCCCTAAAACTGCCTAGTTTATTGGGTGAATAGTAAGGGCAAAACCAATAAAAACTGTGGCCTTTTCATATTGAGATCTTTTCTTTTAAATTTCTTCTCTATTTCTTTTGAATGCAAACGAGAATTTATATTTTCATTTTTAAATAAAATACTTCTTATCCATTAATGCACCTGTATGTATAATGATCATATATAGCAAAAGATATTCACGATTTGTAAACATGTTAGATTTACATAACTACAGCAAACTTTGCACGAGACGTAAAATTCAGTTAACATGAAGCACTTTAAAATAATCCCAATTCTCATATCTTGTCCGAAAGCAGAATTATTTAAAGTAGCAGAGGAAGAAGCACAATATAACGAAAGTTTCAGTGAGATTTCCTATTAAAGGAGATTAACAATTGATGGCGTATCTGAAGCGCATTTTCAAAGACTAATTACATGTCAAATATTTTATGAACAGAATAACGGGAATTCTGGTTATGATGGTACATCGGTGTTTAAAAGCGGAATAAAATTTTATTACCTTGTAAGGAAAAATAACCAATTCATCAAAATACTTGAAGCTTGACACGGCACGTGATATGCATTTAGAGAGTGTTTGCTGTCTCTCCTGAGCTCAAAATGTATTAAGAATATTAATTATTAGTGTCAAAGATAAACAAACCATAATTCCTTTTAAATAGCTGTAAGGCCATATGAAATCTTCATTTGATATTATCGTTAGAGACTACTGAATTTAAATAAACTGTTATATTATTTTTCACAAAATATTCACAAAGTGTAGTATATTAAATAAAAGAAAATTGGATGAAGGTATATTTATAGGTACCCCTTGGCGAAAATTGGCGATTTTTGGCGGTACATAGAAACCGAGTTTGTACAATTCTTTGACTTGTTCTTTTGGATTTGCGAAGCGGCGACTTTAGCGCCAAAACTCGCCACTACACAAAGAAAAACTAACAAGTCAAAGAATTGTACAAAGTCGGTATCCATGTACACACTGACCTATTTTCACTTAAAAAATCACAGAATTGCACAAACTAGTCACTGCGCACTCCCTTGACATTATTCATGTACACGTCGACCTATTTTCATTTAAAAAATTCTGATGTGTACACCACATGACTTCCTTGTACGGAATATTAAATTATACGCATTTTTTCTTGCATTTCATTTAACTTATTAGATTGAATTAAACCTACTTCACCGACAGCGCATAAACCACAATAGAATAAATGCATTCTTTAAAATTCACTTTGTTTACCATAGCGACACTCTCGCGCTAGGTTTACTTAACTGTATTATATTTCGTTCATATTATAACTCAAAATGCACAAAATTTATATCATTTAAAGAATTATCTAATCGTTGCCATATGTTCTATTCAAATAGTATAGCAAAGCTAGAACGATGTATAAAAGAAATTAAGCAAACAAAACGAAAAAGAAACAGTTTTTCACAAACGATTGAGTATTTCTCATTCAATTAATTCAGTTTTCACTTCGCGAAAAGGCAAAAATACAAAAAACTCAAAATATCTGTATTAAAAATTACGAAGTAAATCTTAAATACTTATTTCCTCGAAAAAATTACAGAAAGGATTAAGCATGATTTAATTCGCAATAATAAAATGAAGGCGTTATTTTTGTGTTGCGAAGCTTAGTCTCTCTAGATTGGCAACAAATCTACAATTCTGGTGCTTCAAATGTAAACAAATATGTCCGCCATGTTATTTAAAACTTAACCGCACTTAAACAGCTTTTAAATTGTTGATAATTGTACAAATATTGCTTCCAGAATTACGAAAGGCATAAAAACGTTAACTGGAAGATAAAAACAACATAATTCAATCATTTTTAAAGCAAAAAATGTACAATTTACAAACATATAAGAGTAAAGAAACTGAGATCACTGAGCCGGGTAACATAGTGGATATATTTATAAATATATTTATATACGTTTGGCGCGGCCGATTGAAACCAAAATACGAGGTGCACATCTACATGTTATAGTAGTCTTATATACAAAATTTCAACGTTCTGAGGCTACTCGTTTTTGAGTTATGCGAGATACGTACGTACGTACATACGTTCGTACAGACGCCACGAAAAATTCTCTTCAGAATTCATTTTAAAGCAGTTTTTTAGTTTTTTTTGGATGAAAATAGTCTTTTATTCTGTCCTTACGTATAGATATCACGCAAAAACCTCGTTAAATTGCATTCGAAAGCGGTCAAAGTGGATATTTTCGTTGAAATATGCTGCCTGAAGCTTTTCGCGATTACAATACTTCCTTTTTACTTCGTACAAGTAAGTAAAAAAACATCAGAGAATTGCACAAACTTGGAATTGCTCACTCCTTTGACTTTGTTCATGTACACATCGATATATTTTCACTTAAGCACCGATATATTTTTCCTTTTCAGCATATAGCTTTCGAGGATTTGCCGTATTATCATCAACCAATCAACCGAGCCTTCATCGGGATTTGGACTGCTGACCTTTCGATTTCTAGACGGATGGGATTCTTATTACACCACGAAAGTACGCGGTAGAGATAAAATAATTTACTATGTATAAGAGAACGGTTTGCAAAGAACATTCTTCCATTTACTGATAAGTCAGTTATTTTACTCTGCTTATTTTCAATTTGCCCATCTGACAGAAAAATTGTAATATATGACATAAATATCTGAAAAATTATGCCTTAATCACTCACTGAATTAAAAAAATTCAGATACGCATCACTTATTAAATTATTATGAGTTTTATTTAAAAAAATAACTTTCGTGGATGTATAAAAGCAAGAGCTTTGATGGCAAAATGCAAACTTTTGCTATTTAAAACTGAGTCATAAAAAAAACGCTTCTTCTAGTTAAATTTATAAAATCGATAAAAATTTCTTAACTGCAATTCAGTTCATTTAATAATAAATTTTATATTTTATAGGCTTCTTCTAATGTGTTAAAGGTCATTGTAAAAGGCTTTGCCGCTTGTAAAATGCTTTGACAATGAAAGAAGAGATGGTTTTTTTCTTAAGTGCTACTAAATGATGTAAACTATTACGCGATTACCTGACCAACAATGAATATGTCTTTTTCACGAAAATCTCCCTTGTTCAGATATGTGCGGAAATATCCTCAAACAAAGATTTAAACGACGGAAGTGCCATTAAACTATCATAAAGTTTCCGTTCATCAGCGCTAATGGAGTTAATAATATCCTGACACGAAATTCATGATCGTGTCATCAGATTTGGAAGATGATCGTTGAGGTCTGAATTATGTATGGCATAGCCATATGTAATTCAATGATTCGTACCCGATGCTTCCAGAGTGGAACTATTCATTGTGTCTTGTTTACCGAAAGTCATAATTCCGCTTTAAGAATGCTAGACTTAGACTGTCTGTGACAGTATATTTCACTATAATTTATATTGTAATCAACAGTCAAGGGGAAATGTCTTCATAGAATTTACTACATAGTCTTTTTAATGTATTGTATTATGACTTTTTATGTTGCCAGTTATGTAAAAAAGATACTGGATGCCTTTAAATGGAAGATCCTGGTTCCATAATAAGCTTAACCTGTAGAAAGGACTCGTAATAATACATAACTATAATAAATCCCCACTAACATTAAAATAAGATAAAATCCAAATTTAAAATGGCAGAATTCAGTTTGAGCATGTCAGCAATGAATTATTCCGGCTTGAAATGAAGGTTTGTTTTGCCAATTTCTCGCCTAAGAAACTATCATCACTCCATTGCATTAATGTGAAGATTTCACTGTTCAACGTGTCACATGTGAAAATCAATAAATAAATAGTTTCCATATAATCCCAAAACAAGTACACCGCGTATCTATATCTGTTAGCACTCTGTAAAAATTTGCCCTAAATTATATTACTGTAAACCCAATTCAGAATCTCTCAACAAATTTCAAAATTTCAGATACAGCTTGATGGCACCTTTGGGATTATTTAACATCATAATTAAGTAAGTAAACATCATATTAAGTAAAACAGCAAGTTTTTTTTTGCTTAGATTTCGTAAAACATTCCATTGATTTTGAGGCCGATCATACACAGATCCCTCTTCTCTTTTTTAGCAAACCAATCCGTCTAAATAGATGAGCGTCGACCGTATTTATATCGACTCAATGGGTGGAGCAAAGCAAACAAGATGTTATGTCCCTAAGTGGAACTAGTTTGAGCATGTACTGACTTAACTGTTGAGTTCAAGTATAAAATCAACAAAGTCCAAAGAACGGTTGAAATACCCTTTTATTCACTCAAAGAAATAATAACAGTCGGCCCTTCTCAAGCTTACAGAACTCAAACTTAGAATGCTTAATTGAGAATTTGCATCTAGCAGATGGATCTGCTAATCGTGAAGGATTACTGCTATATACTTGCACCAGAAGATCTGATCAATGAGGCATATTCCGAACCATCACATTATTGCAAGGTTGCAAAAAGGATTACATGAATGAGTTCCTTCGTGAGATGTATTATGAATCGGGGACGAACAGCACGGACTTCCCAAAACTGAAAGGATTTACTTTTTCTTGCAGAAGACATTCAAAGTGCCAGCACAATAGCAACAATTGCTCTCGTGAGTCTGCAAATCACCATCTGGAGGAACTTGAACCAATTACATCCATACTATAAGCAGCATGTATAACTCATACAGTCTGATGATTCATTGACTTGCACGGTTGATGCACCTATCCGGGCTTGGTGTTCTTTTCAGGCGTTGCATGAGAGGCTTTATGTACGATATACTCGAGGACGGTGAGAAGGATCTTCTTGCACGTATCTGGCATACGTGTATCTGGCATAGTTGCCGTCACTGTCCGAGAGACAGTATATTTCAAAACTTCCGAAATTCTAGATGTTGTCAATATCAGTCTTGTGTTGTAGTTGGTGGACAAACCATCAGACATCTTCTGTGACCTTTCTTAATAACGCGATTGTCTTATTTTGATGGATACAATAATGTTTTTCCTTTATATGCTCATTGTTCACGTGCACTTTGCATACGACAATAGCATTTCCCACCTTGCAGTGCTATCTGATCTTCTCGATTCGTGTCTAAGTAAGTTAACCTTCCCTGAAGTTTGTAGATTGTTTGGTTTGGTTTATTTAATTATGGCAAAGCACTCGAGGGTTATCTGCCTAACGGAAGGAATGTATTCGTTGTGGACATTATAACAGAAACTGGCTCGTATACTTGTTACACATGGAGAAAACAACGAAATTGCCTATGCAGCCAGCCCACTTGCCGGTTCTAACCCCCCACCGAATTACCAGTGTTTAGCGACTTTACCGGTCGGCCGCCAATGGATCAGTTTGTACATGGGGTAACTAATCATTCTGTATATGATCTTGTGTGGATTTCTGGAAGTTTCAGTCATTAATCAGTCATTAATACAAGACAACAGTCCAGCCGTATGTCTGTATTCAGAGATACAGCTCAAAAACATAACGTCAGACCGTTAAAGAAAGTTATGGGAAAAGGAAAAATAATGCATATCTTCATAGACGTGGATATATAGTTACGTGGTTATAACAGTAGAGAATAGTTCTTACAGATTACATTTAAGCTTACTTTAAGAATGAGCAGTATAAAAATACACTGTGTATAGTACCAAAAACGGTTACGCAATTTGCCTAAATGTGCAGTATCAATAATAAATAAATAAGCAGAGTAAGAAGTCTATAATACGTTCACAATAAAAGACATAGTGTATTTAATCATGTGTAACTAATCATGCAAATATAAGTGCATGTAAAAGTAATCTGCAATTACATGCAATCATTCTATATCTACAAATGATGCAGAATGAATAACAGCTCCGAATGAATAATAGCGTATATCTGTGATCGCCGTTTTTTTTCTAGTAATATTGTCCATCTACGCTCTCTAATGCTCAATAGTTGGTATATGCAGATCAGTAGAATACATACGGATCGGAAACGCTTTTCACAAAATTTTCAGAATGTAGTCAGAAGTTAGTGAGAAATCGCCAAATTCCGTCAACTAGAACAACGAAATTCATCGCTAGAATACATCAGAAATAAACTTCCAAAATGATTATCCAAAATACAAATGGTAAACAAATAAATAAATAAAAGAATACGTAGTATTACAATAATATTGTTACGAATTTTGTACTTGAAAAGTAATTTTAGTAGAATTGCAAATAAAATTGTGTATTTATTTTGTAACATGAAAAATCTAAAGAGAATGTATGCCGGAAAAGTAAGAATACAGGGGCACGTGCATTTAATATTGAGTAGATGGGTATCTGGGTAATTTGGCGAGATATCGCCAAGATGATAAAGGTTTGGGCGACTTATTTTGTCGTCAAATTTGGCGACATTTTGGTGAAGTCCCTGCATCACCATAATATGTATTGAAATTGAATAAATGCAACTGCTCACTATTCCAACTGTAACCGTAATTCTACTTCATATTGCTCTTGAGTAATTTTGAGAAACAGAAGGTACTAGAAATATCTCGGCGTCCGGTTTAAAAATTTAAGTGCAAAGAGAGAGAGAGCATCTGCTCTCAGTTGCTTAGTTATTTTGTTGGAGTTGTTAATTTCGCTTGAACTGAGATACCCAAGTTAGCTTTTTCTTTAGATGTGCTTTGCACTGCGTGTGTTTAACGTTCTTAGTAATTTAATTCGCAATTACTGATCGTACTTCGTGATACTGTGAACTCCTGTACGAGAATTTCTGAGGAAAATTCCAGAACTTTGAAGTGTTTCTGTTTAAAATAAATTTTATTAACCTTTCAGCGGAACTAAGGACATTCAATCTATTACGAACTCGCACGCACGTATTACGAACCTGCAATACATGAAAACTAAAATTGAGTCAAATGGATTTAAACATTTACAACAATATTGAATTTAAAATAATGTTTTATTATTGGATAACGATGACGCATACAAGACTGTTTATATTAAAAGGGATCTTTATACAGTTTTCTAAATGAAACTAATCTTCAGTTACGCAACTCTCATACGACTCTCAAACCTTTTACAACGTCAACCAGTTCTCTGATAATTCAGCATTTAATACGTAGCTAATAACTTTGAGTATGAATGCAGCCAATGACATTATCCACTAGTTCAATGGCAGGCTTTAAAAAATGACAGAAAATGCAAATAATATGATTTTGAATTTCATTGATAAAAATAGTTTTAAGTTATCAGTAACTTTTCTATCGTAACGAAAGAGCGATTATTCTAACCTTTGCCAGTGATTTCTTTTTCTTTCTGTCACAAAAGAGAATCTCGGATTATGCTTCTATGTATAATTACTGAAAAACTACTGGCATTAAAAAAACTTGAAAATTCTGTGAAATTGAATAGCGAAAGCAAAAAGATCCCTGCTAAATGTCATTCGATAGAAGGCAAATTGACTTTTAAAATGTCTGTAGAAGAAAATATTTGACTTTTTTAATGGATATGCGATAAAAGAAAAAATAAAGATTTATCCATGTCAGAAAATACTTTTATAAATTTATCATCGTGCAAAGTAATTACACATACGGAAAACTATTAACCAAACATACATAAACGTAGAAATATAAATAAAAAAATTAAAAAAGATTCAGTATTTTCTACAGATCAATATAATTAATGTTAATGTTATGAATGTATGTCGTCGTGATAATATTAATGCCTAAAAGCATATCTTTCGTAGCAGAACGCAGAACAGGGCATACAAAATAGTTGTATTTTTGTGAACATCTTAATATTCTAGAATTCATAATACGAGTAATATTCATGCAAAAAGTCCTAAAGTAGAACTTGGAAGTAAGAAACCAATTAATTCACACGAAAGAAAATAAAATACAACAGATTTCAGATTTTTAACGGTTGCCCAAAAGGGTTTGTTAATCTATTTTACATTTTTACTGAGTTCGCAATCTAACAGTCTGCTCTTACATTCACTCTTTCCCTTTTTGTCTTTTTATTATTAATATTTTATGTATTTACTTTACTTATTAAATATCACGTTCTTGGCATTTACATCATATAAAACACAACAGCAAAAAAAAAAAAAAAAAAAAAAAAGTTTCAAAAACAGCATTGTACAGAGGCTGTTCACACATTTTTTAGACGAGGTATATTGTATTCACAAAACTAAATTACATAAAATTCTTGTGTTTTAAGTGTTCTATTTGACATCCCTTATTCTGAACTATCTTCCGACACCGCAATTTCCAGTATAATAATGCCCTTTGAAGAGGCAGAAGAGATATTCTATCCCATTCCTCCCGAACAGCTTTCCAGAGTCCTGTTAGGGTTTTGGGACAACGTTTGGATAATGCAGTTTTCAAAAGTCCGAAAGCACAAAAATCCATAGGTGACACATCGGGAGATTTAGTAGGGATATCAGTGAAGGATATGGCCTTGATACCAGTTTTTGTTCCATTTCTTTTAGGAAATTTACAGTGGATTTTGATGTGTGACGGATGATGAGTCTCCTGATGGAGTCTCACAGATGGATGGCACTGTGGGTAAAGCGATGGTATTTCATTTAGAAAAATTGGCGATAAAATATGTTCCTGATAGTATTTGGAGTTAATCTTGACATTTTGTTTGCACTCTCTTTATTTTTAACTTGCCTTTATAAGAAAAACCAGGAACAATCATGAATCCCTTAGAAAAACTTTCTTTCGATTCTTTGAACCATGTACTTAAATTTTTTCTCCCCTTTTATGATTATAAATGGATCTTTTTTCTTTGTTACAGTCATTTAAATACACCCATGCTTCATCTATTGTGACAATTGTTTTCCATTTTACTTTGGATAAGTGTTTTTCATATAGAATTCTGCAGCGTGTCCTGCGTTGAGCGATATGCTTTGGAAGAAGACGATGCACATTGCTTTTTTCGCTGTCTTAAGATTTAAATCAACGTTTATCATTTTGTTTACAGTGGACACCGAGCATTTTAATGATTTTGCAAAAGTCCTTTGACTAGGGGGATTTTCTTTTAGCATTAAACAACGTACCTTTGCACTAGTCGAAGATGTCCGTTTTTTCCTTGGATACTTGTTTGGAAATTTTGCCCCACTTGAGGCTCCAACTTGACGTTTTCTTCCCTTTGTTTTTGATAATAATACCTATCGACGCTTTAGATATTACAAAACCATGACTCTCACATCGTTTTAGGATAACGGAGTATGCATACTTCTGATCGGAAAGAGCGTAAATGTAGCCTTCGAACCACTGCTTTGTTAAGTTCGCCATTTTGAATTTGACTTTTAAAAACATAGTACAATTTCAATTACTTCTTTTGCAGCAAACGATTTTTTATTACCGCTTACCAAAATCGTCTAAAAATGGGCGAACAGCCTTTGTAGTATACATTTAGAATTCCCCATGTAATGCTAAATATTGGCATATGCTTTTTCTGTTACGTTTCAGTCTTTCCTCAGTTTATCATATCAATATTCAGTTTTTCTTAACACGATTATAAGATATTTCTCCCCCTTTTTGGTGAGTCTTCGTGTTGCAGTAGTCTGCCCGCTGAGCCAGTATTTCAGAGGTCCATGGTTCGATTCCCGGCAAAGGCGCTTGCATATTTTTCTTCTTTCCTAATGTCTCTACAAGATATCTTCAAAAAAATTTTCTCTTTTTTTTACTAACGTTTTGTATGTTTACTTTATTTATTAAATATTACGTTCTTGGCTCTCACGTGAGTTAAAATTCGATTTAACTGCAATACCGCAAAATATTTAAAAACAGTATATCTTTAAAATTTCCGACAGACAGAGATAAAAGTGTTTAATTACGTGCAGTTTTGCCACTTAAATAATTTAAGGTTTTCTAAAATATAAAATATAAAATAAAAACAGAATAGAAAAGATTTTACATTACACTCAAGAGGGCTTTTTTTTTTTTTTTTTTTTTTTTTTTTTTTTTTTTCATTTACACATATATACACGCTTCTAGAGCATATGGGCTAACTCCCCTTTGGATTAAAAAATATTTCAAAACAACATATCTTTAGAATACAGATAGTTTCGTGCGCTGGTGATAAAATATTTTATTCCGTACAGTATTGTTAGCTGTGAAATCATTCAGTGTTTTAAGCAAAAATTTGTTAAATGTTTACAAAACATGAAATAAATAGTAAAGCAAATTAGAAATTCAAAATATGGGATTCCTGGTGCTCATGTTCGGGTAGAGGACAACGCTATTCATAATTTAATGTGTCAAGGTACATTCACAGTGCGAGAAACTTACATACATTCATGCAGATTCTTCATTATTTCATTTCTTTAAATATTATACAGAGTAATATTATCTAGTAGCAACAGTTTGAAAACTGATATAACGAGTCTAAGTGTTTCGACGCAAAATGGCGTGTCCACAGTGATATCATATTTGGGATTTATATTCATATTATGCTAATATTTGTTTTACTATATTTTCTATACATACATAAATTTAATGTGCGAATATGAAAAGAAAAAAAAAGTACTAAGCATATTTCAGTTTTCTCAAATTTTACTTGCAGAGAATATGAGTGTTGAATTTTTTTGAATTTTATATTAAATTCAAGGGTATATAAAAAGAGGAAGAAGTCTTTTTATAGCCAACAGAAATATAAACTTTAAACAAAAGATAATCGAAGATTTAAAGATAACTTATGAAATTTTAATTTTTTGAATTTATCTTTTATTTTAATTAATCATTTTCTTCAATTTCAGTTTTATCTTTTAATAATATATTGACCGAATGTACCATACGCTAAATTTTAATTTTTTGAATTTATCTTTTAATTAATCATTTTCTTCAATTTCAGTTTTATTTTTTAATAATATATTGACCGAATGTACCATACGCTAAATTTTAATTTTTTGAATTTATCTTTTATTTTAATTAATCATTTTCTTCAATTTCCGTTTTATCTTTTAATAATATATTGACGGAATGTACCATACGCTAAATTTTAATTTTTTGAATTTATCTTTTATTTTAATTAATCATTTTCTTCAATTTCCGTTTTATCTTTTAATAATATATTGACCGAATGTACCATACGCTAAATTTTAATTTTTTGAATTTATCTTTTATTTTAATTAATCATTTTCTTCAATTTCCGTTTTATCTTTTAATAATATATTGACCGAATGTACCATACGCTAAATTTTAATTTTTTGAATTTATCTTTTATTTTTATTAATCATTTTCTTCAATTTCAGTTTTATCTTTTAATAATATATTGACCGAATGTACCATACGCTAAATTTTAATTTTTTGAATTTATCTTTTATTTTAATTAATCATTTTCTTCAATTTCCGTTTTATCTTTTAATAATATATTGACGGAATGTACCATACGCTAAATTTTAATTTTTTTAATTTATCTTTTATTTTAATTAATCATTTTCTTCAATTTCAGTTTTATCTTTTAATAATATATTGACCGAATGTACCATACGCTAAATTTTAATTTTTTGAATTTATCTTTTATTTTAATTAATCATTTTCTTCAATTTCCGTTTTATCTTTTAATAATATATTGACCGAATGTACCATACGCTAAATTTTAATTTTTTGAATTTATCTTTTATTTTAATTAATCATTTTCTTCAATTTCAGTTTTATCTTTTAATAATATATTGACCGAATGTACCAAATTTCTGTATTAAATTTCTGTTTATCTCACTTTTTTATATCCGTGAGTGCTTTGTCATTATGCTGAACATTACTTCTACATGAATAATGTTTTCCAAAAACGAATGTTTCGATTTGACAATATAGCATAGAAATTTATGATGCAAAGTGATTGACAAAACTAAGGGTTATAAATGAAATACATTTCCCAAAAAATAAAGTCTGAGCTTTATTTGCATGAAAAGTAGCAACAAAAAAAAAACTATTTTATTCATCGCTTTATTTTCCCCGAACGGACAATGCATATTTTCTGTTTCATCAATATATTTTAAATGTTTGAAAGACATTTATTGTTTTTTGGCATCTTTAAATTTATCGTTATTCGTCATTGGGAAACTTCAGTGTTAAATAGCAGTAAATGTTTGCTCGAAATAAAATCTATTTCTCAATGTTAAACAATAAGGTGATCTTGAATGGACATACGAATAATATTTATTGCAGAAGCGAGCCATGTTTTAAGGGGTACCATATTTTACATAAAAAATAAGCTTATATAATAAAAAATATTTTACAAATTTATCGCTTGTGAAACAACGGTAACATGATCTCATACGAAGAGACAAATTTTTTAACTTCACCGAAGTTTATAATTTCAACAATAACTTCACATCTGAAAATATAAATTCGGCAAAATAATTTAATCACATTTTAACTCCGAAAACTATCTAAAATTCTCTTCTGTTATCTCATCGTCATATTGATTTTGTTTCTAGTTTAAAGATGCATCAGATAAAAATTGTGGAACTTTATTACTGCTATTCCTTAGTCCATTAATATTTAGGTGATGCCATTGAAAGTTTTATGAAATTCTAACTTTCTAGATTGTTGGCAATAACTCTTGAGACATCGTTAGGTTGTTTCTTTGTGGATATTTAAAGTTTCGGCTAATTTTAACTATGTTTGAATACTTCCTTGTTGATTTTAAAAATTTGGTAACTTTTGAAACACGAATAGATGTTTCATTTCGCATGCATGTTATTGGAAATGTTTGCTAAAAAAAGCCAGAGAATTTTCTCACACTATTTCGCTAACGAAGTGTTCGTTTGCTTTAAAAAAACATAATTTAAAGCTTTAACATATGTTCTTTGAAATCAGTTCTAAAATTGTTGCCACAGTCTCACTTGTATCAAAGTGGTCAACACAATCCCACGACATTTATCGTGGCAAGGAATCAGATGCGTTTGTTGATGACAAGAACCTTGAGCACTATATAGGTGACAGTACGACCTTAGCTGAGTTCCACCCTCAATTTTGAGTGAGAGCACTACAAGGGGCAGGGGTTCGTGGGCCTACCACTCCTCTTTCCCACCATTAACCTCTTCAGAAGATTTTCGGCTGCTGCATATTTAGAGTCCCCATACCGAGCAAACACTATACATTTACAAACATCCATGCCTTTTCGGTATTCGAAGCCGGGCCGTTCGGTACCGTAGCCAGTGTCACTAACCAATAGACCGGTCGGGCAACTTTATCTTGTTTAAAAATTTGTACGCTTTTTATTTTTCATGTTTAGTAAGTAATTGTACAGAGGCTGTTCACATATTTTTTAGACGAGGTATATTGTATTCACAAAACTAAATTACATAAAATTCTTGTGTTTTAAGTGTTCTATTTGACATCCCTTATTCTGAACTATCTTTCGACACCGCAATTTCCAGGATAATAATGGCTTTTGAAGTGACAGAACAGGTATTTTATCCCATTCCTCCCGAACAGCTTTCTAGTCCTGTTAGGGTTTAGGAACAACGTTTGGATAATGCAGTTTTTAAAAATCCGAAAGCACAAAAATCCATAGGTGACACATCGAGAAATTGAGAGGGATATCGGTGAAGGGTATGGCCTTGATACCAGTTTTTTGTTCCATTTCTTTTAGGAAATTTACAGTGGATTTTGATGTGTAACTGCTAGCTTTGTCCTGATGGAATCTCAAAGATTGATTGCACTGTGGGTAAAGCGATGGTGTTTCATTCAGAAAAATGTACTTAAATTTTTTTCTTCCCTATTATGATAATAAATGGCTCTTTTTTTGTTACAGTCACTTAAATACAACCATGCTCCATCTATTATGACAATTATTTTCCGTTTTTCTCTGGATAAGTGTTTCTCATATAGAATTCTGCAGCGTGTCCTGAGTTGAGCGACATGCTTTGGAAGAAGACGATGCACATTGCGTTTTTTGCTTTCTTAAGATTTAAATCAACGTTTATCATTTTGTTTACAGTGGACACCGATCATTTTAATGATTTTGCAACTGTCCTTTGACTAGGGGGATTTGAACACAAATTCTTTGAACACAAATAAACGTACCTTTGCAATAAACGAAGATGTCCGTTTTTTCGTTGGATACTTGTTTGGAATTTTTGTCCCACTTGAGGCTCCAATTTGACGTTTTTTTTCCTTTCTTGTTGATGATATTACCTATCGACGCTTTAGATATCACGAAACCATGACTCTCACATCGATTTTGGATAACGGAGTATGCATATTTCTCTTTGGAAAGAGCGTAAATGTAGCCTTCGAACCACTGCTTTATTAAATTCACCATTTTAAATAAAAACAAGTCTTTCAATCCACAGACGATAATTTTGACTTTTAAAAACATAGTACAATTGCAATTAATTCTTTTGCAGCAAACGATTTTTTGTTACCGCTTACCAAAATCGTCTAAAAATGTGCGAACAGCATCTGCATAACAGGTTCATTAACACTTTGGCTAATCACCCCGCGATTTCCACGGGCAACTCAAATGTAGCAAAATCTGCTCATCCCGCGATTTCCGCGATCATGTATTTTTCTTCCTTTATTGAAGAGCGCATTCCGTTTTTCCCCGTTTAAGCACTGAAATAAATTATACATAGTATTAGACGTTTAGTTTACGTTTTAGCGAACAGATATCGTTAGTTGTCCACTAAATTGCGGCATTTGAAGGCACGTGGTATGACCGCTCAAACATTTTGCCGGTTTTTTCTTACAGAAATGGCTGCTAGAAAACATTCAGCAATTATCCTGATTATTTAATTAAATTATTTGATTATTAATTAGATTTATTGAATGTGGTGCAAAAGTCTGTGAAGTTGGACTTTGCCTTGAACCCTGTTTTGAACTCTATCATACTAAACTGCATTTCTAAGATATTTTTCCTCAGTGCATTATATTTAATTAAATTTTATAATTTTACTTTTTTTATATTATGCAATAAATAGAAATTAACTGTAATTCGACTGAAATTCATTAAAAAATTTCTTTGGGGTGGTAACATCTGAAATTGGTTTTTCTGGCAACTTAGTTTCTCATGATAAAAATCTATAGAAAAAAATATTTTCTAGAAAAAAAATATTTTCTAGGAAAATGCATTTTTCAATTTTCCAATATATATAGATTTAAAATATGCAAAAAAATTACATAATTTTTGGAGCGATTTCGGTCTACAAATTGATCAGTCAGAGGGTTAATAGGTTTTAAAACTATTAATGAAGCTGTTCATTAATAGTTTCCTTTGAATGTTCCCATTGAGGTGAAACTGCAGGCATAATGTCCATTAATCATTATTCCGCGTCAGTAGTATGACTAGTATCAGTAATATTCCGTTTAATTTTGCAGTCGAGAACATCTTTGGGCATAGAATTCGAAATATCTTTCGAAAGGACTTTCCAATAGAAGGAGCTAAAGGCCCCTGGACTCTATAAAAGTTGCACTCTGATGGAGGTGGTGAGAGGGTAACCTCTGAGAAAAGCTATTTTGTAATAACGCATACAAAAAAATGGTAAAATTCGAATTGCAACGTTAAAACATAGAATTAGTCCACCGTTAGACTCAACATAGAATTAGTTTTATGTTATTCTAAACATAGAATTAGTCCACCGTTAGACTGTTGTAGGGTTAGACTAACGGACACCATATTGCACGTCAACTTTCAAGTTATGCTTAACTCATGCTTAATTCATAATAGTTACCTCATAAGTACCTTTGCCGTAGTATTAGACTAAACCGATGTCATACTACATGTCAGCTTTGAAGTTATGCGTAATCCACGCTTAACTCTTAAGGATCTTTGCCGTAAGATTAGAATAAACTGGCACTCTACTAAATGTCAACGTGTAAGATATACTTAACTCATAAGCAATTAATGATGCTTAACGCATAAGGCTCTTTGCTACAGCATTATACTAAACAAACACCATACTGCATGCCACCGCTGAAGTTATGCTTCATTCATAAAGCTTAACTCATAAGGATCTTTGCCGTAGCTGATGTAATATTGATGTATATCTAAACTGATGTAATATTGCATGTCAGCTTTGAAGGTATGCTTAACCCATGCTTACCTCATCCTGGTCTTTGCCGTAGAATTAGAATAAACTGTCTCTATACTAAATGTCAACGCATAAGTTATGCTTAACTCGTCAGGATTTTTGGCATAGAATTAGACTAAACTGACACCATACTGGACGTCAAACATTGTAGTTAGGCTTAGCAGAAAGCTCATGTTAGCAACGTCATTATATGTTGAAGTCGTACGTAATTCAACCACACTTGCTCAATCACAACAAGCTCAACATAACACCCACAGCTTGCAACCAAAACCACAACAAGCTCATCAGCCAGACATCTAGTTTATATAGCTTAGCTTCATTATTGTATTATCATTTCTTCTTTATGCACAAATTTCATTGTCTACGATTGTCTATCATAATTGAGATCTGTGCTTCTTATTCATTTGTACATAATTCTATAAAACGAAAGAGTTTTTTTATACTTGCAAAACATTTTTTGTTCTCTTTTTTTTCTTAAAACAATCTTATGCACCCATATCATCTTTCTAAATTTATAACTAAGAGACCTCATGTTTTTGTAGTGTAAAGATGAGACTCTCGCTTTTGGTATAAAACATATCGGATTCTAATACTGTTAGAACGTGGAATTATTTTCGTTAGTTTATTGTTTAAATTTATTTTAGGAACATTAAAGCATTTCTATTGAGGAAACTTTTAAATTCAAGCAGCATTTCAGAGATGCCTAAATCTCCAGCCATTCACAGAAAATAAATCAAATTCAAACTCTTTCTTCTATAATAGTAAATTCCTTAGACGCTTCGGGTAAAGTAACGAGTAACACTGGGCTTCAAGTAAACTGTTATTTCAAAATCTGCAGGCAAAGCGTTATGTGGAAAGTTAGTTTTTCCCGAAGCAAAGGAACTGCTTAGGTAATCCAAATCCAACAACTTTTCAGCAAATAAATCAGAAGTATTTTTTCCTTGTAGTTTCAGGGCAACATCTCCGTATATATTACGCTTTTTAGATGAGATAAAAATTCAAATCCCTTGTTTGCCATTTTATTTCTTCGCAACAAAGATAAAAGATAAAAGAACTGAAAGGGATGAAGAAACCGACTTAAAATTCGAACTGCCAGAACAAGTAAAAATAACATTAAATCAAATAAAAGTCATTGAACAGTAAATCTCGTAAGCGTTCAACAGGTTTGCGCTAGCAGGATAGAGGAAACTCATAAAACTCCTTGTTTCTTACAAAATAGAAATGAATGCTAAAAAGTTTCTCAGCATGTCCTAGAGCTTTCGCAATGTGTTTATGTGCGATGGCTTGAGAAACATTTCAGTTTCTACCAAACACCTTCTTAGATTTATACCAGTCCCAGAAGAAAAAAAAAAGATAACCATCATTTCGCGCAAAATGTCTACATAAATTCTAGTGCAATGATAAAAGTAAGTTTTTATATTTGTATCTTTTAAAAAAAAATCATGAGATTGCGATGATTTTTCTTAAAGTTGTTTTTTCTTTTAACTGAAAGTTCTTTGGTACTATGCTTAAACGTACAGTTTTTACTTTTCCTGTAATACGAAAGGGGAATCAAATTAAGAGCAAATAATTCTAGATTTTTTAATGTGCGCAGCTAAACTTATTTTGTATTTGTTCTTTTGACAATTCCTTATGAAATATTTCTCTGCCCAATAGCTCATAAATTGTCCCCTGTCCTCAAATAGATTTTTTATCCCAAAAGAGCCGTCAGTCTCGAAGGTGATATTACTCTCGAAATGGCGTTTTGCGTCGAAAGGTTTAAATGCGTTGTATCACTTTTCAAATTGTTGCCACCAAATGCTATGTTATATTTAAAGAAACAAAAATAATGACAAATTTTCATTAATATATGAGTGTTTCTTGCATAGTGAAAAAACAACAATATCTAGAGCCATCCAATTTTGTATAACGTAGTTTTCACGAACATGAGCACCAGGAAGCGTGGAATTTAAATTTCTCATTTTATATTTTATATTTGGTGAATCTTTACATTATGGTAACTTGGCGATTTTTTGGCGAAAATTTGGCAACCAACACTGCTACAGCAACCTGCTAGTTTTGTTTTGGACGCCATTTTGTTTTCACGAAGTAAAGGCATTTTTTTTTAACTCAACATTTTTTCCAACAATCTGCTAGCCGAATTACGCTTATACTAGAACTTTTATGGAACAAAAATGCTTAATAATGACGAAGATAAGGTGCGAAATTGGGAGAAAGTGCAGAATCGCAAACTGCTTGCCGCTTTTTTAAGAAATGCACATACACGGTAATCCATGTACACGTCGACTTATTTTCACTTAAAAAAAATCCCAGAATTGCACAAAAAAGGCATTGCAAAAAGGCTCTTGACTTTATCTATGTACACATTGACTATTTTCACTTAAAAAGTCAAAGAAAATTGACAAAAATCCAATGCTTCTTACTCTTGTATAAAGCGGCAAACAAATAAGTGAACGATTCTGCACTTTAAGAGCGAAATTGTTTCTAGGTGCTTATTAGCTAAAACCACGATCGGAATTTTCATGAAAATGTCACATTACATGTCTCATAATCTCTCATTTCTCTGAGATAAAATAATCTGTGATTCAAACTGTGTACTTCTCAGATTAAAGTCCTAGCTAGTAACCTTTATTGCCTTACCAAAACGTCGCCAAACTACCTGTTACCATATTCTAAAGATTAGCCTCATATTTTAAAAAACTTTAATTAATTTTTGAGTACCAAACTCAACGACGTCAAAGCGAGCAGTGGCAACACTGTACGGAATAAAACACCTTTATCTCCAGCGCGCAAGGTCTATCGGAAATTCTAAGGATATACTTTTTTAAAATGCTTGTGATTTTGCTGCTGAATTGAATGCAATGTGGCGTAAGCGCAAAGAACGTGATATATAACAAATAAATAATGTAGTTTCGAATATATAAACATTCGCGAAACACCTGATACAGCGTTTTAATTTTTGCTTTCGCAACAGACCATTAAGAAGGAGCGTAATCATACGTTCAAACCTAGCTGATGATAAATGGAAATTTGCGTTAACCCTTGTTTAGTATATTTAAGTGCATTTTTAAGTGAGTGTAATAAAAAAAACCAATTTTCTCTTGCTTAGTTGATTAAAATTACCATAAAAATTGGCCTTTTTTGTTCCCAGTGATATTCACGATATTTGCAAAATGTGTCTACAAGCTAAATTAAAACTCAAACAAGGCTAAAATTAAGTCACTCTGTTATTAGGAGAAAATTTTAGAACTATTTTTTGAAAAAGGAATCCTGTCTTATAGGGAAAGAACACCAATAAATTTCAGCTTCTTATGTACAAGTGACACGTTCATATGGATACAAAGCCATACGTCTAGTCACACGTCCAAGTCAATTGTAGGTTGTTTTAGCTAAGAAACAATCAGAAACAGGAATTTTATATACCCTAATTTTAAAGAAAATCCTTTAAAGATAACTTGATGCATTTTGACCTGACTTCTCCGCTTTCGTTTCGTTAAAACAAACCTTAAGAAAACGGTACTAGAGAATAATGAACGGACTTGAGAAACGTTTCAAAAAGAGCAGGATAAAATTGACATGACGGCGCTAAAAAAAGTTCATTTTCTCGGTAAAGTTATAGCCAAGAATGAAGTCTCAAACGCGTTTTCATAAATTGAGAACCGCCTTCTATATAAAAATGCCACTTCCTGCATATATCTACTAATAATTTATTTATTATTTGATACAGTTTATTTTACACCATCTTAGTATCTCACTTAGAAACGTTAAAACATTTATAGACATTAGACCCAAAAGGCGATTAGTCTCGAAACGACATTTTCCGTCGTTTCACTTTCTGCGTTGATTCACTTCTCAAACTGTTGCCACCAAATATTATCGTCATGTATTATATTAAAAGAAAGTAAATAATGAGAAATCTGCATGAATAGGTGAATTTTCCTCGCACTGTGAAAAAAATCTGATGTGTACACCACATAACTTCCTTGTATGGAATATTAAATAATATGCATTTTTTCTTGCATTTCATTTAAACTTATTGGATTTAATTAAATCTACTTCGCCGACAGCGCATAAACCACAATAGAATAAATGCATTCTTTAAAATTCACTCTATTTGTTTACCATAGCGAACCTCTGGCGCTATGTTCACTTAACAGTATTATATTTCGTTCATATTATAACTCAGAATGCACAAAATTTATATCATTTAAAGAATTATCTAATCGTTGCCATATGTTCTATTCAAATCCTATAATAAAGCTAGAACGATGTATAAAATAAATTAAGCAAACAAAACAAAAAACAAACAGTTTTTCACAGACGATTGACTATTTCTCATTCAATTAATTCAGGTCTCACTTCGCGACAAGGGAAAAATACATAAAAACTAAAAATATATGTGTTAAAAATTAAATTACTAATTACTAAAAATTAAATTATTAAAAATTAAATAAATCTTAAACACTTATTTCCTCGAAAAAATTCCAGAAAGGTTTAAGCATGATTTAAATCGCAATAATAAATGAAGACGTTATCTTTGTTGTTGCGAAGCAACGTTTCTCTAGATTGGCAACAAATTCATTACTCTGCTGTTTCAAATGTAAACAAGCAATGGCCGACATCAAAAAATTATTAAGCTTAGTGGCACTTTTATATTGTTGATAGTTCTAAACATATTGCATACAGATTTACTAAAGGCATAAAAACCTTAACCAGAAGATAAGAACAACATAATTCAATAATTTTTAAAGCAAAAAATGTGCAATTTACAAACATATAAGAGTAAAGAAACTGAGATCACTAAGCCGGGTAACAGAGTGGATATATTTATAAATATATTTATATACATTTGGCGCGGCCGATTGCAAAGAAAATACCAGGTGCACATCTACATGTTATAGTAGTCCTATATACAAAATTTCAACGTTCTGAGGCTACTCGGTTTTGAGTTATGCGAGATACGTACATACGTTCGTACAGACGCCACGAAACATTCCCTTCAGAATTCATTTTAAAACAGTTTTATAATTTTTTTGGAGCAAAAGAGTCTTTTATTCTGTTCTTATGTTACAGATATCACTCAAAAACATCGTTAAATTGCATTCGAAAGCGGTCAAAATGGATATTTTCGTTGAAATATGCTGCCTGAAATTTTTCGCGATTACAATACTTCCTTTTTACTTCGTACAAGGAAGTAAAAAGAAGTTACCTAGAGCCATCAAATTTGGAATAACGTAGTCCTCAAACAAAACACGGGCACTTGGAAGCCCGAATTCTGAATTTCGAATTTGTTTTATTATCTAATTCAAATTTTGTAAAATTTCCAGGAATAATTTTTGTATAACTTCCGATTTTTTATGAATAAACTCAAAGATTTCAAAGCGAGCAATGGCAACGCTATACGAAAAAAAACATTTTTATCTCCAGGCGCTATCGGAAATTCTAAAGATATCCCTGTTTTCAAACATTTTGTGATATTGTTGTTGAATTGAATTTTATGTGGCTTAAGTGCGAAAATATGGTATTTAATAAATAAAGGTAACACGCAAAACGTTAAAAAAGCCCTTTTGGACTTAATGTAAAATCTGAAAGCCTTCAGATTTACTTTTATTTTTTTATTATTTTATGATTGATCGAATTGCGATTTGTTGAGCACTTATTAGATCAAATGCGCATTGACTATTTCACTAACAGTTCTAAATTGCATTACTGTAAGGAAATTTGCTTTAGATTGCTTCCGGGAATTGAAGCATCGGAATCAACTAATTAGATTTATTCTATCTGAACACACAGCGCGAAAGAAAAATACGCGTGCATCATTTTTTTTGCATTGATAGATATTTTAATTGCCTTATACATGAACAGCGAAAAGTAAAGGATATTTTCCTTGTTATGCTTTAGGCATTTCGAATGAATACATATAATCGAACTGAATGTTCTATTAAAAGCCCTCGCAAGAATTCATTGAGAGAAAATAAGGATTCTACTAAACTTTATGTCGACTGTAATCCGATCACGAAAAGTAATAGAAACAGGGAAACCAAATCCTTATTTTAGAAGCTTTTCGCTAGCTTTGTGGGGATTAAGGATGGTTTCCTGCCATTATTATCCTTTATTTTTGTATTCTATTATCTCAGCTTAAGGTATTAGGTATTACGTTAATTACAGTAAGGGCAAATAAATATGCTTATGAAACTATATTTATACAGTGAATTCAGGATTAACCAGTGTTATACCGCGCATGACGTCAGCTGCTAATGCAAATTAAATCCATTTGTTTACATAAACTAAATTAATATTTAAGATAAAACAAAATAATAATGGTTTATCAGGAAAGATTATCAATAGAGATGGTCCAGGTGGAATAGCGAAATATTTTGTGGAATGTTAGAGGAATATGGATTTGGTCTAGCAAAGGAGCATTATAAAGGCTGTCTCAAAATGTTGTTGCCAGATTTAACATGCATGTTATGCATACCATGACAAAGAAGATTTACATAGGAAATTCTGTTCGAAAATGCAAACAGGGGCCGCTAGAGGGCAATGTTCGCAGGCTTACGGGGGAGTGAGAAGCGTGATCATTTCAGGCGAGGACGTTGCAGGAGAAGGCTGAATATGTTTACTAATTCAAAATCGGCCGATATGGCATTACATTTATGGCACCGTGGATGCAAATGAACGATCCGTGGTACGAATATGCCTTGAGACATTCACAAGCAGACGTCAGCCAAATCGTGCAAAATAGCTTAAGGGAATTTCGGTTTTGGCTTGGTTTATATAGTTATGGCAAACCACGCTAGGGCTACCTGCCTAATGGGAGAGATGCCTTGATGGAGGGCCTTACTAAGGGAAAATGGCTCGTATTCACGTTACAAATGGGTAAAAGCTAAGAAATGCTCATACCGCTTGCCCGTTCGCCTGAAATCGAACCCAGGTCAAACTGCCAGCGTTCAATGACATTACTGCTCAGCCGTTGCTAAGCATTAAGGGAACAATGATGGTAAATAGGCGGTTTTTGATGCATAGTGGATGCGCAATATACAGGTTGTGCGCAATTCAAAGTTTGTGCAATTCTCTGATGTTTTCTGTTAATTGAAGACAGATATCTGTGTACATGAAGAGAAGAACAAGACAAATGTTTTATTTTTTAAATGTATCATATAATACTGATTCAATAATTAAATCTGTATTTTAAATTGCTAAGGTATGTTTTTTTATATGTTGATAATGTTTAACGATTTAATATAACTATAGTTCCGAAATCTTTTTTAAAAAGTCGCAAAAATCGCCAACTTGCACCCAATAAGTAGCTTTCCATCAGTAAAAAAATGCCAACTGTTCCATAGTGGTTCTGTTAATATGTAAGTACTTTAAATATATTCTTATTAAAATGCATGTGATTAATTAATTAAAGTTTTACTAATGAAAAAGAAATTAAATTCATTCAATTTGCGAGATATTCTGCAGCACTACTTCCTCTATTGAAAATATGTATTTGATATCAACATTCTTTAAAAGAAGAAGCATTAAAATTTCTGCCCTACATATATCTTAAATTTCAATTGAAAGGCAAAGCTAAAAAAGAAAACAATATTTGTTAACAGTGTATATGTTCGCGTTTATCAGCATAAATGCGCAAACGGCCGAAAATACGGAGGGTAAATAAAAATAGTCGCCCAATTATAAAGGTTAAGGGCCATTAATGGTGTGCGGATAATCGAAAAAAGTTCCATAAAGTTAACGAAGTTATATTTGGGTCATAAAATTTCTAAGCATGGAAAGCTGGTTACTATCGCTGCAGAAGTTGGGAGTTTGTCCAAAGGTGTATCTACAATGGTAGGGAAAAAATAGATAAGATTAGATGGCTCTTAAAGTCCCTTTCTAGTTTCTTAACATTTCTCAGTAAGAGAATGTCGCAGAGCTGTGTAATGTATAATTAAGATCAGAAAAGTCACAGTAATGCACTAAGGGGGCTATTAAATAAATGAAATGAGCTGAGTGTTAAGAGTGCAGTTATCTTCCACAGATTTAATGGAAACAGTTTCACTCCGCATAGGTTTGAAAAAATAAAAATGATGAAATTTCTTTCAGTTCATCTTCTCATCCGCTTTATTTTTGTGTCCAGTGTTTTTTACTAAAAAGGAAGTCATCGCGAAAAGTTTCAGGCAGCATATTTCAAAGAAAATATCCATTTTGACCGCTATCGAATGCAATTTAACGATGTTTTTGCGTGATATCTGTAGGTAAGCCCAGAATAAAAGATTCGTTTCCTCCAAAAAAATTACAAAACTGCTTTAAAATGTATTCTGAAGAGAATTTTTCGTGGCGTCTGTACGAACGTATGTACGTACGTATCTCGCATAACTCAAAAACGAGTAGCCTCTGAACGTTCAAATTTTGTATATAGGACTGCTATAACATGTAGATGTGCACCTCATGTTTTGGGTTCAATCGGCCGCACCATTCTCAATCTTCTCAAAAAAGTGGAACTCCCAATGAATACTTTTTCACTTGCTGCTGATTTTTTAAATGATTGGGCGGCCAAACTGCAATTGGGCTCGACTTCTGCAATCCGTCACCTTGAAAGGGGTTGCCCTTAGGGCTCTGTTTCAGGACCTACGTTTTGGAATATTATTATTAATGATCTCATATTAAAACTGGAAAATCTTGCTTGTTGTGATACTATAGCCTTTGCGGATGATGTTTTGTTTTGCTTCCAGAGTAGAGACCCTTCTGCTACTTTTTTACAGTCACAAGAGACTTTAAATTTCGCCTCAAACTGGTTAAAAGGTTTTAAATTAGATTTTAATCCTGATAAAACCAGGGTTATGATTATTGAAAAGCGAAACATCTGTTATGATGCATTTCAGTTATTTTCAGATGGCACCCCTTTGACTGTGGTAAAGCAAATGGAATATCTTGGGGTTTTTCTTGACTGTAAAGTTTCTTGAAAACAACACTTAACTTATGTATCAGAGAAATGTGATAAATTACAGCGTGGATTAAGTCGTATTGCACGCAACACATACGGTATTAATTACAACGTTCGTTCGCTCATTTATAAACAAGGAATTGCACCCTTCATTATGTGTGGCTCTAGAGTCTGGGGTATATCGCTCAAGAAGAAGATAAATTATAGATATTTACGACGTGTTCAAAGGCGGATACTTCTGCGGGTCATATGTGGATATCGTACCGTAAGCTATGAGTCTGTTTATGCAATTTCTGATTTTCCTCCAATTGACATTGCCATTCTTCATTCTATTGCTTATAAGGAAAATATTTCTGCTTCTACTGTCTCTCAGTATGATTGTATTTTACCTCTATCTGATCTCCCTCATCCTTCAGAAAGAAATGCTGTTAATTTTATTCAGTTTAGCAATAAAATCGTAGATGATTCGCCTGTAACTTGCTATACTGAATGCAGCAAAATTGATGGCAAGGTTGGTCTCGCATTTGTTGTCTTCAAAAATGGTCTTGAATTTCAGCGCTTTCAATTTAGAATCAGAGATGAATGTACCGTTTTCATAGCTGAACTTTTGTGCTTAAACTTCGCCGTCAAATGGGTCTCTAAACAAAACAGTGCTGTTTCAGACTATCTCATTTGTACTGATTCCCTTTCATCGTTGGAGATCTTAAAATGTATTTCTTCTTCTAAAAATATCATTATCGAGATTCAAAAAGAACTGAAAAATCTAAAGGATAAAAATATTTCGGTTTCATTTTCATGTGTTCGTGGTCATACAGGTGTTGTTGGGAACGAACGAGCCGATTTCCTTGATAAGACTGCGACTAAGCGGGAAATTGACATTTTTGTCAATATCCCTAATTCCTTTTAAAAGAAGGTCATGTATGAAAGCATTGTGGAGTCGTGGAATCACGAATTCATTAATTCAAATAAAGGGAGTCTAACTAGGAGATTTTTCCTTTCTATTAAAATGAGATTGTCGTGTCATCATTTCTTCACAAATTACAAATTAACCCAGTTTCTTATTGGACATGGGAATTTTAAAAGTTATTTGAACAGATTTAAGTTGAGTCCTGAGTCTGTCTGTGACTGTGTCCTCGGCGGCGAGGAGAATGTAGAACATGTGCTTTTTCTATGTCCTAAATATGAGAGCGAAAGAAAAGTCTTGAGACTGGGACTGAAAAATTTTAATATTAACTGGCCTCCAGAGTTTTACCAATTTATTTCCGAGAGAGGTGCTTTTGACACTTTTTGTTAATTCATTGTAAAACTTTGTAATCATCCTTAATTTTATTTCAGTTTTCTCTTCTGTTTATTTTGTATTGTGTTTCATACTTACTTCTGTAAGCCCCATGTGATACTACGTGGTACATAGGGAACTTGTTGTGTTTCTTTTAAGAATAAAAAAAATCGGCCGCACGAAACGTATATATATATATATATATATCCAGTCCGTTACCCGGCTCAGTGATCTCAGTTTCTTTACTCTTATATGTTTGTAAATTGTACATATTTTGCTTTAAAAATGATTGAATTATGTTGTTCTTATCTTCCGGTTAAGGTTTTTATGCCTTTAGTAAATCTATATGCACTATTTTTAGAATTATCAACAATTTTAAAACTGTTTAAGTGCCTCTAAGCCTAGTATTTTTCTTGATGGCGGCCATTGCTTGTTTACATTTGAAACAGCAGACTAGTGGATTTGTTGCCAATGTAGGGAAACTTAGCTTCGCAACAACAAAGATAACGCATTCATTTATTATTGCCAATTAAATCATGCTTAATGCTTTCTGGAAATTTTTCGAGGAAATAAGCGTCTGAAATTTACTTCGTAATTTTTAATATAGATATTTTGAGTTTTTATGTATTTTTGCCTTCTCGCAAAGTGAGAACTGAATTAATTAAATGAGAAATACTCAATCGTCTGTGAAAAACGGTTTATTTTTTGTTTTGTTTGCTGAATTTCTTTTATACATCTTTCTAGCTTTATTATAGTATTTGAAAAGAACATGTGGATTAGATAATTCTTTAAATGATATAAATTTTGTGCATTCTGAGTTATAATATCACGAAATATAATTCTGTTAAGTGAACCTAGCGCCACAGTGTCGCTATGGTAAACAAATAGAGGGGATTTTAAAGAATGCAATTATTCTGTTGTGGTTTATGCGCTGTCGGCGAAGTATATTTAATTCAGTCCAATATACTTAAATTAAATGCAAGAAAAAATGGGTATAATTTAATATTACCTACTAGGCAGTCATGTGGTGTACACATCAGATTTTTTTCTCTTTAACGCCAGAGGAGGTATTATTCTGGTTTCTCATTTTTTCATCTTTTCACTTTTTAACTTCAAACGATGTATCAGTTTCAAATCAAAAGTCGAGCGTATATATACATACAGAAATTCACTACCCACATGCTATAGACTCGCTAATAGAATTAATATAGTTGTAATTTTCCCTACATATTTAAACTGCCTCAATGACATTTTTTACTTCTTTTTATAACCATATAACGCATGAACGCTCATAAAGCTAAAAATACCACATTGTCGAATTTTTGCTCTCGGGGCGATAACATATATCAGTCAAAAGTCATATAAAACTTAACTTCAGTTTTACGTTTATATAGCTCAATTTGAAAAAAAAAAATGTTTTAAAGTTAAAAAATGCTTTCGAATTTTTGCCTTTCAGATGATAACTTATATCGCTCAAAACTCATATAAAATTATTTTCACATTTACATTATACACTAGGTTATTTTTATAATAGCTATAAAGTTAAAAAATGACATGTCGTCGAGTGTGTATTTAATTATGGCAAAGCACACTAGGGCTATCTGCCTAAGGAGAGGGATGACTTCGGCATTTTTGACATATCATACTACCGAAGGTTTGGTTTCGGATGATAATATGAATCGCTTATAACGCTTACATGCTATAGATATATAATATGAGAGAGTCGTATCAGTGGATAATATATAAATATAATATAGAATTAGTTTAATTTAATTAAAAATAAATTGAACAGGTTTAATTAAACTGAATAATTCTTCGGATTGTATTGGATTTAATTTCATTCAAATATGTGAAATGGACAAAATACGATCCAATCTCGCATTTGCTGGTGGTTGTATCCAGAAGGGATGATTCTCCTTGAAACGTCAGCCATTTTTACGAAATCAGCAATAACTGGTTTATTTGCTTAATTATTTTAATTAGTTTTCTTTCTTGAGTTATTGATTCTTTGATATTATTTAGAAATTTTTATAAGTACCATAGAGCTCAGGAGAACTCAGGTGGATCCTATGGAAGGAGGTCGTCAGGAGGAAGCTAGAAGAGAAAAGAGAAGAAAATGCTGAACTGGTCGCCCTCTGATGGCAATGGAAGTGAAGAAAAGCAGTGAAAAAGATGGTAAAGCTTCTTGAAAGTTCATGTAGAAACTGTAGTCGCTTGGGTAGCGCCATCTCTCGTCAGCCGTGGAAAGTGAGCCCAAAGTCGAGAGGCTTGTTAAGAAGGCATACTTTATATACTCTTCCTATTAAAGGGCAACTGAGGATTAGGGGACCCAATCGCCATATCTTTCATCCATTCATCCACCACCGTTTTTAGTTAGGACGCCACTGACAATAGGTTATTTGGAAGCAGGAAAACATGAAAAATGAGTAAAGCCCTCGCAGGGACTCGAACCACGGACCTATCGAATAAGCGCCGAGCGTGCTGACCATTACACCACGAAGGCATGCTAAGAAGGCGGGAGAAATGCCTTATAAAATTATGTTTTGAAACGGCCAGATCTGGAAGTTTTGGTTTATGTATCCATTTGTCTAACTACGCAGACTTCAAACTGCATTACATCAAATTACCCACCCTTGGCCATGACGACTGCAAACCACTGAAATTACCAATATCCTCTACGCACTTAAAATAATATATATATATAGAGAGAGAGAGAGAGAAAATTAATTAATGAACTGAAATTCATTGAAATCGAAATAGATTTCCTAATACTTGCGCGATAGCTGTAAAGCAAGATAATAATAATTTATTTACTAAAAAAAATCTTGATTATATTACCTGCTAATATAAATTTGATATAATGTATCTAAATGAAGTAACCCAGATGTATGAAATTTAATCCAGGAAATAATATTTTTAAGGGAACTTGAATTTAAATCATGAAAAATAGAAATGAAAACTTTTAATATGAAAATTAATAAACCAAGTAATTATCGTCATTGATCGGAAATTGGTTGACTTTTCAAGGGGAACAATCAAACCCCGTTCAGCTAACAATAATTAATAAATGCGAAGGTGATCCGTCTTTTATTTAAGTAATAATGATGATGCCAAACTGGCAATTTTAGTTAATGCAGAAATTGTAGTTGAATTTTAATTCAGATAACTGAGATTAAAGAGATGAATGAAGATACACTAGTTCCGTTAAGTTAATGGATTTTTAGAAATCTCGAGATATATTAGCCAAATTAAATACGGTACCACAAAGAATCCATTTTGAATATACCATTCCCGTTAATTTAATGGATCTTTTAGAAATCTCGAGTTAATATAGCTAAATTTAGTAAAAATACTTTATTATATACTTGAGTAAAGTGTTACCCGATACCCTCGTGTTCATGCATGTTAATTCAAAACTATTTTCATAAATACAATAAACAGTAGTTAATCTTTGCTGTATTTATGAAACAGAACTCAGAGTAATCGTAATAAACAGAGAAACATAATAAAGAATGTAATCTTTGCAAAATTAATGAAATACAAGTTGAAAAATTGAAATATATATAAAAAAGATACCAGAAAATGTACAAAGTTGAATGTACATAATATACAATATGGCCAGAATATGAATTAATTAACTTATGTTCTTTCTAGTGGGATGACTGTGATCTGTGCGCGTCTGTTTTCTTACTCAGAATAAGTGTGGTAGGCTATGCTATCGGATATGCAGGGTGCGGCAGTGAGGATCCTTTGAATTATTACCGTCGGTGAACCAGGCAAATAAAGAGAATTTATATAGCAAGAAGTAAGAGAGAAAAAGAGAAAGCGAGAGAAATACAAGATAATTAAATAAAGATTGTATAATTCTTTTATACTTTTCTGAAATTTAATACATTAGAATTTCATCATGTAGTCGATCAAAGTGTTTCTAGAAATCCTTTCTGGAACGCGTTTACGGCGTGCGAGTACAAATAACATAATAAAATTTTACAACGTTGCTTTCATCTTTAAGAAATAACAAAACTGCATGAATAAACTCACTTCATAAAATGACATCTATTTTACTTTAGATAAGCTAATTTAATTCCAGTAAAGACTAACAGTGTACATTATATCAACAAATTGCTTCAGGCAATTATTAGTTTCTTCAAAGCTTCATTGCAATCGAGCCATGAAATGTGCATACGCCAGCAGTTTCAAAAATATAACTAAACGAATGAACGTAAACAACATCTGAGAAATTCGAAAATAGAATGTTTTCGTTTCAGAACGCATTAGAAAGGAAAATATGCTTTTACACAAATGTTTATTCGACATCTGTGATGTGCACTCCAATTCCATACTAAATAACCCTTCAGGCTCTTCCAGCTTTATTATTTTTTTTAAATTACTATTTTTCGTAAAACTGCAAGATCTATAAAAGGAACACTTCCACATCAGATGTAGTTTCCGAATATAAGTGACTCCAGAAGTAGAATTTTTGCTTTTTCATAAAATCTTTGCTGTTCCACTCTCACGAGAACTTCTGTTTTCTGTTAAAAGGTTGTAAGAAGACTGAATCTAAAGAGGATATTCTGAGAAATAGAGAAGGCTTAGAATTTAAACTTTTAGGAAAAACAAGTTTTTTCCACTTAGTGCAATGCGTGAAAAACGTTCTTTATTGGGGGACAAAATTGGCCGTTTGTTTAAGTAGATGCCATTAGCTTTATTGCTCTAAAAATAGATATGAAAGCGTTAGTCTAGTCTCGTAAGAAGGTTTGCCTTTTTTTCACATCTACGCAGTTGTTTTTTGAATGAGAAGAGCTCGAGTGCAGGACTCACACAATTTCAGATGCCCTTGTCGCTTTAATAAGATTTTGAATTTTAGCCACGATTATTGTAATCTTCAGAAAGAAGAATTTTAAATTTGATATATTTCTACTTTTGAATTATTTATTTCCCTTTTTAAGAACTTAATAAATGGAAAGATAGGAAATGAAGGGAATGATTAGTTTGATTTATGTGATTATGGGAAAGCCTCGAGGGCTATCTGCCTAAAGAGAGGGATGCCTTCGTAGAGGACTTTCTCGAAAAATTAGCTCGTATACACGTTACAGATGGGGGAAACCACGAAACCGATCATACAACCAGCCCGATCGCTGAATTCGAAGCTCAGACCGAACTACCTGCGTTCAGCGACTTTACCCTTCGGCTGCTGGTGAGCCGGGAAAGATAGGTATAATAATAATAATGGATCCCTCTTATAATGAAGGGAAAGATAGGAAAGAATGGCATTGCTGTTATTGTTGATTAATGTTCACGTGTCTGACCTATAGTCAGCCCAAGGCCATGTAATTACTCGTGGCAAGGGATGCAAGATACGTCTGCCTTTGGAAACAGCCCTGAGCACCTTACAGCCCTGAGCACCTTACAGGCTGAGCACTTTACACCTTACAGGCTGAGCACCTTACACCTTACAGGCTGAGCACCTTACACCTTACAGCACCTTACACCTGAGCACCTTACAGGCCTGAGCACTTCACAGGAAGACCTTACAGGTGACAGTGCGATTTATATCAGTTCCGCCCCTCAATTTTGATGGAGAGCACCCAAGGGAGACGTGTCTGAGGCCCTCCCACTCCTCTTTCCCTACCACCAACCTCTCGAGAGGACTTCCGGCTCGCCGCATGTTCAGAGTGCCTGCCATGCCGCACGGACACTATACATTTACAAACATTCATGCCTTCTCCTGGATTAGAAGCCTTCGGCACGCAGTCAGCGACTCTAACCACTAAAGCGGTTGGGCAGCAGGAGAATGACATAGCGAGCAAAACTGGGAGAAAGGTTTGGTTTGGTTTGGCTTATTTAATTATGGCAAAGCACACTAGGCTATCTGCCTAAGGAGAGGGATGCCTTCGTGGGGGACTTTCTAAGGGAAACTGGCTAGTATACACGGTACACATGGGGAAAACCACGAAAACGCTCATGCAGCCAGCCCGTTCGCGGGATTCGAACCTCGGACCGAACTACCAGTATTCAGCGACTTTACCGCTCGGCCGCTGGTAGGCCAACTGAGAGAAAGAAAAAGTAACATCTATTCACTTTTATTTTAACAGAGGTGCTTTTAGCGGTTCAACACTACAATTTTATTCAGCTAGTTTACGTTATTTGAGTTATTAGCTTACGGCAAAGCGCACGAGAACTATCGGCTATGGGGAAGGGATGTCTTCGTGGAGGGATTTCTAAGGAAAACTAGCTTGTATACTTGTAACACCTAGGGAAAACCATGAAAACATTCCTGCAACCAGCCCGTTCTCCGGAATTATAACCCCAGATCGAAGTACCAGTGTTCAGTGGCTTTACCGCTCGGCTGCTGATAGCCCATTTTCTTCAGCTACATTAAGCTTGAAACCCTCTATAATGAAGGAAAAAGGAGGGAAAAATTCGGTCTTCGAATTGCCTAAGATTAGGTGGAAGACTACTTTTACAAATTCGGTAGCTTTACTTGCCGTCGATTTTCGTTTTACAGCGCGATGAACACACATACCTATATACATATATATTTTCCGTTATTTATGTTTTTTAATTTATACATCGAGACAGAATTTGTTGGCAGCAGTATGAAAAGTGATACGGACAAAAAATGAGTTTCAAGATTTAATAGCACCACTGGTGCCACTAACAGAAGCACAGTCGAATGGACTTTTCGAAAAGAGTTGACGAGCTATAACTTTTAATTTTTAACAATATGAAAAAATTTTATGGTGGTGGTGGTGTATTTAATTATGGCAAAGCACACGAGGGCTATCTGCCTAAGGGGAGGGATGCCTTTCGTGGAGGACTTTCTAAGGGAAACTGGCTCGTATACACGTTACACATGGGGAAAACCACGAAAACGCCCATGCAGCCAGCCCGTTCGCGGGATTCGAACCTCGGACCGAACTACCAGTGTTCAGCGACTTTACCGCTCGGCCGCTGGTGGGCCGAAAAAATTTTATGAATAAAATAAAAATATTTTAACTAAATTTCAAATTCCATTAACTATATATTTATCAAAACATACATAAGCTAAGCGATAATATTAATAAAGCTAAGGTGTAGAATCTTTAAGTTAAAGAATTCAAATTAATATTCATTAGCTGTTTTATATTTATTTTCTGCCTGAAATCTAAAGGTTGGTACCTGCAAGACATTTGTGTTGGTTATTCTTTGTATTTCAGACGCTCTGGCAGATAAACATTAGTAACATTCGCTCTGACATTTATTTCAAAATATTCTGAATTTAAATGAGTAATCATTAAATAACTTGCTTTAATTTAAACTAAAAATAATCACATCATGAAATCTTTTCCTAACGTTTTTCCTTTCGAAACATGGTAGTAAAAAATGCCAATGCAGCTTCTTTTTCTTATTTATTAACCTTTTCTTCGACACTTTAATTAAAATACATATGCTTGCATGTAAATAATTATCATTATTAATTTTGAATGTAAATACAAAATTTGCTTTAATAATGCCAGTTCGTTAACGGTTTACTCAAAATTACCTTCGTTGTGGATCGTAGATGCTCATAGATCGATCCAATTCTTTTTATAATTAATTTTAAAATGTCAGAAAATGCTTTAACATATGAATGCATTTCCAAACAAAGCGATTATTCGCCGCCCAACCGAGGTAGTGGTTAAAGAACATGTCTGCCGTACCGAAGGACTCGGTTTCGAATCTCCGAGAATGCATGGGTGTTTGTAAATGTATAGTGTCTGTGCGACATGGGGACACTCTAAATAAACTTAGATATATTTCTGCTGATTTACTCATTATAAATTTCTTAAAATATTGTATAAGATATCCTCCCCTCCCTCCAGCATGCTTTCGTGGTGTAATGGTAGCACACTTCGCTCTTATTCGAGAGATCCAGGGTTCGAGTCCTAGGGAGGGTATTGCACAATTTTTACATCTACAGCATCAAAAGTCCCATATGTAGCCCGAACTAAAAGGTGGTGGACAATATTTGTCACCAACAGGATTTGGCGACTCTGTTCCCGAATCCTCAGTCACCTTTTAAAAGGGGGAGCATATAAGGTACTTTCTCCCTCTTTCCAGGAAACCTTCGTCGTGTAACGGTAGCACACTCTTCACGTATTCGAGAGATCAAGGTTCGCATCCCGATAAGGAAACTGCACATTTTTCACATCTCCTGTTCCAAAATAACCTGGTGACTATACAACATTTTTATATTGACTCAGGAATGTTACTAAATAATTTTAAAAGTTAGAAAGCTAATTTATACCTAAGAACAAAAAAGCTAATTACAGCTACTCTTCATTTGAATTTTATTGTAATTAGTTCTTTTCCTGTTTTCATTGCTAACATTCCCTCAAGCATATTTTCATGATGTCAGACACTGAATTCCTTTAAAAACGATTTCGGTTATAAAATCCCAATATCAAGAACGGACACCGTTTTAAATAAATGTGCGCTTAAAAGTTCTTTACATCAACTATTTTCAAGGCACAATCTTCAATAAATTGCGCACAATTTCCTTATCCACGCAAATAAGTAACGTTTGTTCCAAGAGACAGATTTTCTTACTAACGACTCTTCAGAACTTTATAAGAGGATAAAACTATGTCATATTTTGTGACATAATGACAAAAACTGTCACTGTCTTACAAAGTATGACATAGTGGTAGCTTTGAATTTATGCATTTTGCAGGTGTCCTTTTCTTAGGTATTAGGAAGTTAAGATCAGTGAACTTTTAAATCTATGCAGAAGACTCAGGAAACAAGATTTGTACAACATTCTGCTGATTTTTTCTTTCCAATTTGTTGTAAATAAATAAACAAAGCGGATTTATTTTTAGAGTGAAATATCTATATTGCATTATTCTCAAGAATGATTTCTTAAATTGTGCTCAGGATATATTTTAGAAACTTTATTTCGCGCATCCTGAAATTGCTTTATTTCGTTGTTGAATCTGCAGCACAGGAAAGGGCATCTTAATAGTAAAAGAGGCAAAAATGTATACCGTCGACGCAAATCAGATGATCAGTGCTCTTGTTTACAAAATGTTAAGTGTTGCCATAGTGCGAAATACAACACGAAAACGACAAAGTAAAAAATAAATATGTACTAAATACAAAGCGAAGTACGAAGCAATATATATATATAAAACGAAAACAATACAAACAAATCGTAAAAGTGGAAACAAAAATTCTTTCAAACTTTCGAGTTTTATTGGTGTTTTTGCTTTTTATTTTACATACTGTATAAAACGAACACAATAGTAAGTTATAAAGACATTAGGTTTTTTGAAGCAGGAGACGTGAAAAATGTGAAATGCTTTCTCCGGGACTCGAACCTGAACTTCTGGAATACTCACCAAGTGAGCTACATTACACCACGAAGATATACAGAAAAGAGAGATAAAATATCTTATATACTCCCGATCAAACAATGACACTGTAGAGACATTAGGATTTTTCGGAAGCATTCGAGATGAAAAATTAGCAATCGCCTTCGCCGGGAATCGAACTACGGACCTCTGAAATACCGGCTCAGTGTGCTGATTACTATACCACGAAGGCACGGTAGGAAGGCGGAAGAAATACCTTATATACTCCCCCTTTTAAAGGACGACTGGAGTTTTTAGGAGACCCAGTCGCCAAATCTTGGGTGAGGAGAATCATCATCCAACACCCTTTTAGTTCGGGCGCCATTGTAGAGACATTAGGATTTTTCGGAAGTAGACGAGATGAAAAATTAGCAATCGCCTTCGCCGGGAATGGAACCACGGACCTCTTGAATACCGGCCCAGCGTGCTACCGTTACACCACGAAGGCACGCTAGTAAGGCGAGAGAAACTCACTTTGGAACACTCAGTCAGGCAAGTTACAAAGGTAATGTACAAACTATCAGATATGGGTTACATAATGATGACAAACATGTACATAAATGTTACATAGTGATACATGAACATAGATACTACATATTGATACATGTACATAGATATTACATATTGATACACGTACATAGATATTACATATTGATACATGTACATACTAGATATTACATGTTGATACATGTACATAGATATTACGTATTGATTACATTGATTACAAAGACATGTATTAAAATTGTGTTACTATTACATATAGTAATCCATAACTGTACTTCAATCATATAACTATACATAAACGTAAAGTACATATAAAGTAATATATATATTTAAAAACACATTAAATACAAATAGTTGTAAAATTGCATAAAGAAAAGTACTAATATAGGAAAAGGTACATAGATTACATAATAGTCCTATATATAATAGGTACTTAATAGTCCTATACGCATGAATTATAGTATAATAGTCCTATACATTATAATGTATTTCTCCCGCCTTCCTAGCGTGCCTTCGTGGTATAGTGGTTCTGCACGCTGGGCCGGTATTCCAGAGGCACGTGGTTCGATTTCCGGCAAAGGCATTGCTAACTTTTGATCTCTTTTGCTTCCAAAAAATACCTAATGTCTCTACAATGGCGCCCGAACTAAAAAAGGGTGTTGGATGAGGATTCTCCACACCCAGGATTTGTCGATTGAGTCCCCTAAAAACTTAGTCGCTCTTTAAAAAAGGGAGTATGTAAAATATTTCTCCCGCCTTCCCAGCGTGCCTTCGTGGTGTATTGGTTCTGCACGCTTTCCAGAGGTCCGTGGTTCGATTCCCGGCGAAGGCGTTGCTAATTTTTGATCTCTTCTGCTTCCAAAAATACCTAATGTCTCTACAACATAATAGGTACTTCATAGTCCTATACATATGAATTATATAATAGTCCTATATACATAAAATACATAATTGTCCTTTACACATAAAGCATTTAATAATATCCTATATATATATAAATAGCCTATATATATATAAATACATATAAAAGTTGCATCTTAGCCGATCCTAAGATGTTGGTGCACTTGACGAGTTTGTGTCTAGATCTGATTAACTTCGTAAATATTTGTTTCTAAGCAGGTTCTGACATAATACTTGCTTCTAAGCTGTACATAATATTTGACTAATACTTGACATAATACAATACTTAACACATACTTGACATGATATAATTTTTAAATAATACAGACTTAATACTTGACAGTAGTGCCTGGCATAATATTTGCATCTAATACATATTCGTGACATAAATATTGGCTTCTAAGAAGGTCTTGAGTTGCTGCTGCACCAATTCGTGATATCTATGCAATGTAAATATCAGCAATATAAGAATTCCTAGTGGCCGCTACAGTTTAACAGACGGCAGTGGGCATGCATTAGGCGCTGAGTCTCGATGGTCAAGGCGACACACCTATGTGACTCCTCTCGATTTCACGAGGCGGTGGCTTTAAATGGTAGAGAGGAATGATGCCCACGTGCCTCGTCACTCACTCACTCTTATATACTCCGCCTTTTAAAGGATGACTTGGGATTAGACGACCCAATCGCCAAATCCTGGTGTTGACGAATTATCGTCATCAGGATATGGCGACGTATTATCGAGAACCTCCTTTTATTTCGGGCGTCACTGTATAGTAGGATTTTTAGATCCAGGAGACATTAAAAATGTACAATGCCTTCGTCGGGACACGAACCTGGACCTCTCGAATACGTGCCGAGTGTGCTACCGTTACACCACGAAGGTATGCAGAAAGGAGGGGAAAATACCTTATAAATTATTTAATAAAAATAAGAAATGCGGAGCATGATGAAATCGAAACAATAATTCCAATCATTAAAAACAAATACAAATCGAAAAAAACATAAGCCATTATATTATCAAATTCAATGCACCGAAAGAAATTAAGTTTGGAAACACTTTCATTTTGAACCTACAAGATAATTCGTGAAGCCACATAACAGAAAACATATATAGACTGAATATCAAGAAATATTATTTTTAGACAATCATCAGATAACTCTGTTCACATAAATAATCCTCTTAATAAGATCTTAATAAGACACTAATTTATAGATCTTAATAAGACACTAATTTATAGATCTTAATAAGACACTAATTTATAGGTCTTAATAAGACACTAATTTACAGACATTTATAGATCTTAATAAGACACTCGAAAAACCCAAAACCAAAGTTTTCAGGAAAAGAATTAACGCAATAGGATAGAAAAGGAAGGAACTCAGAAATAAATCCAAAGTAAGAGTGAAATCCGTAAATAGCTCCACAATCCTTTCCCAAATAAAGTTGTTTACGGCTATAGTACATTTTTATGCTCCGCAGTCGTGGGTTGCGTTAAAAGGTCAAAGATGAGGGACAGCATTCTTGAAATTCTCCGAAATCTATTCTATAAAGAGGCATTTTATTCAAAATATCAAAAAAAAAAAAATGCAGAACTAACCGTAAGAAGACAATTAATAGACAAAATAGCTGTAAACAAAACTTCCTAGAAATATAAAATTCCTACAAAATAATAATAAAAAGATCCTAAGCAAAAATATTTCTTAAATCGTTCAGGGAGGGAAAAAATAAAAATTAAAAAAAACCTAATTTAATTTTCTTGTCAATGTCAAATTTTATTTTTGTCTTGAAGTATTTGGTTTGAAATTTGAGTGGAAAAATTCCGTTAGGCTGATATAAAACCAAAATCAAAGTTTTCGATTTTTTCGACTATCTTAAAAAATATTTCTTTGAGAAAAACTATTGAAAATTATCAATTGTTAGAAAACAACAATCCATGTTTCGCCTCAAATAAATCTGAGAATACTTAGCTTTTAAAATATACCCGGAAAAAAGTTCTTTGATGTAAAGATTACAAGATAAAACACTTTTCCCGCTATTTCATACCCTTTATAAGGAACATAATTCAAAGTGAAACAAACGTGTAAAGTAAGTATTCAACAATATTTCTTCAACTTCATTCTATACAGTGTTTACTAAATATACACTATGTCACAGTGAAAATGCAACACCCTGAACGCACACGCAAAAATGATGAAAATCGGCAAAAGAGACACCGCAGCGAACAATAAAGACCACTGGAGAGAAACACGTTTCGGTATAGAAATAAAGAGCGCGCGGATTATCTTCTCAGGGGCAGAATGTGCATTCAACTGTTTACCGCAGTTCATCTTCTGAACGAGGCGGTGGCAACGCTAGCAAGCGACCTCCAATCATGTCTCAGACATGTTCAATGGGGCAGAGGCTCAGGGAGACAGATGGCCGGGAAAGCATCTAGGTACATTGTGAAAAAAAAAGAAGGATGCAGTTCTATATCTCCCGTTCTACTGGGCCGATTGACGAAATTCAAGTTGCGTTTTCAAGTCTCAAAAGGGCGACATAGTTTTGACGCATCGCTGCTTGCTTTGTCTTGATGCATTTGTACTGACTGATGATAGTGTGTGTGGAAAGAGAAAGTATTTCATATTTGAAATTTGGGTATAAACTGTGTTCCTGATAATATGTGGAGTTGATCTGAACAGGTTACTCTCTCTTAATATGGCATTATATGAAAATCCAGCAACATTCGCAAATTATTTAAAAAAAGCTTTATTAAGATTCTTTGAGCCATTTTTTAAGATATTTTCCTCCTCGTTGATGGTAATAAATGGATGTCAGTTTGTTGCAGTCATTTAAATACACCGAAGATTAATCTATTGTAACAACATTTTTCCATTTTTGTCCGGATAAATGTTTTTCAAAAAGAATTCTGTTACACGTTCTGTGTTCCGTGATATGTCGTGGAAAAAGACGATGCACCTTACGTTTTATCCCCTTTTTTAAGATTCAAATCAGCATTAATCACTTTGTTTATAGTTGACATTGAGCAGTTTAATGATTTTGCAACTGTTGTTTGACTTGACAGACTTTTTTTAACTTTAAGAGATCTTACTTTTGTCAAGATTCGAAACATGAAGTTTATTCCTTGCATACGTATTTGGAAATACATCTACTTTAAGAGGATGTTAAAAATTTTACAGGTTCTAATACAAAACATTTTTCGAAAAATTTATAAAAAATATTTAAGAATACAAATTTTAAAAATAAATCATAAAAATAATGCGAATTATATTTGGATTAAGTCTAAATTTCGAATTGTAGAAGAACGAATCAATAAGTTTAAGAAAAAATGATATTAACAAATATATATCAAATTCCATTAATATTGAGGAACTAAAATTTTGAAAGCTAATTTAAAAAAAAAACAACTACTCGTGCGATTTTTACGAAGCTTGTCAGTTTGGTATAGTTTGAGTTGTAGAATCGAAATATGGAAAAAACCTGGCGTGTCACTTCAGAAAAAGTCCGATTTTGTGTCAAAATACCTATATTAGAACAGTGCTATATATAAATTTAATACATATCCGAAGTCGCGCTTTCGAGACATGAGAAAAACTAGTTTAATTTCGCCAATGACCCCAGTAGAAAACGAGAGATACAGAACTGCCTACCCTTTTTTTTTTTTTTTTTTTTTTTTTTTTTTTTTTTTTTTTTGTACAGTGTGATGATTGTCAGCTTTTAAACGATGGTTAAATATTAGCGTTCACATGAATTTTGAAAATTTTGTAAAGAAGATACCAGAATTTGCTATTTTAAAAGTAAGAAAATAATGAAATTGTGTGGATGTTATACCACACAAGAAAGGAAGTTTAAAGGATCCTTGTAGAAAGGATCTGTTAAAGTATTTTTTAAAGAATTTTAAAATTTTCGATGGCTTCAAAGGCAAGCAAATATCGCTTTCAATCATAATTTTGAGTGAAATGTAGAGCCAAGAAACTTATGTAAAGAACGAATTGAAACGAAAAATTCAGTGTAAAATCCATTAAAACCGTCAGATAAATGAAATTTCCTTTCAAAGATTAGGTGCGAAAAGTGTTCAATAGCGTTTGAAATTCTGAAAATTCAATTGCGATTTTTGATCACCGGTACATGTCTTAAAATGTGGCTGTAAATTTACCACGAAAAAGATATGATTTATCATCCATAATAGCGACAAACTTCCTTCTTACGAACCAGCGAAAATGAAGCAGAAAATACCATTAATCAGGGCTAAAAGCATCATCAAATTTCACGACCGGAAATTACACTGAGCTTGCACACGTAATTGCACTTTTTACATCATGCCTAAAAAATAAAAATAAATGGCTCGCTAAGTATTATTTTATTTAACGTCTTTACCTTAACTCTATCGGAATCTGATTCCTGTCATTAGGACATGCAATTTTACTTAACGAAGTATTTTTCTTCGAAAATAATATCTTACTTTACAATTATGTACTTCATTATTTATTGGAAATACATATTAAGTGTACAAGGTATTTTCCCCCTCCTTCCACAATGCCTTTGTGGTGTAACGGTAGCAGATTCGGCACATACTCAGCAGGTCCAGGTTCGAATCCCGGTGAGGGCATTGCTGTTTTTTGAGTTTGACGAATAATAAAGAGGTATTTTAGCCTTCTTTCGTGTTGGTATTCCTTACGCCTGTGGGAGAAGTTGCCACGTTCCTTAATAGTATCTATCAGAGTTTGTGTTACCAAAAAGAGCACGATTCTACACCAATTTGTGTTTTCAATTGGGAGCCCCAAACGTATAGATATTTATATATACGCCCCTTTCTTACCCGGCTTAAAATTCCTTAACGTGTGTTTGTTTTCGACTTATTGTTCATATGAACGCATACTTCCAATCACACCTGTGTTTTAAATGACAAAACTATTAACATTCGGTAATGTAAAATAAAAAAAAAAGAAAAAAATAATAATGAATTTAACTCTTAATGCTGTGTTCCGGCTCCTGTACTTATATCTGGAAAATTTTATTTTCGTCACGAAAAAATGAAAATGCAAGAAGTTACTTTTAGTCCCACTCGGCGAAAAGACACTGAAGGTGAAGAAACTGACTTAATTCACTATTTGGCTATGTTTCAAAAGCAAACAAATATGGCTGCTCAGTTAGGCTTAGCCGCACTTAAATAACATTTAAATTACTATTAATTCTGCAATTATTGCATGCAGATTAATTAAATGCAGAAACCTTAACCGAAACATAAGAACAACATAATGAAACAGAGTGGAGGTATGTATATATTTTTGGCGCGGCCGATTGCAACTAAAACGCGAGGTGCACAATTACATGTTATATCAATCCTATATATATACAGAATTTCAACGTTCTTAAGCTACTCAGTTTTGAGTTATGCGACACACATACGTACATACAGACGTCACGAAAAACTGTCTTTTGAATACATTTTAAATCCATTTGGGGGGGGGAAAGAGTATAATTAAATATGCCGTACAAGGAAGTCATCTGGTGTGCACATTAATTGGTTATTAAATATACCACCTTAATTGGTATACTTAAATACTTGACCGCTATACCGCTGACACTGTTCCGAAGTCTGGAGAAGATATGGCGCCTTTTATAGGTACAATATTGTAGTTTTTGGTAGTGTGTGCAAAGCTCAATCCCTCTTTTCAAGGTGTAAAAGCAACCACCTCTATCAGACATCTTGAGCAACATTCTAAGTGTGTGCAAAGCTCAATCCCTCTTTTCAAGGTGTAAAAGCAACCACCTCTATCAGACATCTTGAGCAACATTCTAAGTGTGTGCAAAGCTCAATCCCTCTTTTCAAGGTGTAAAAGCAACCACCTCTATCAGACATCTTGAGCAACATTCTAAGTGTGTGCAAAGCTCAATCCCTCTTTTCAAGGTGTAAAAGCAACCACCTCTATCAGACATCTTGAGCAACATTCTAAGTGTGTGCAAAGCTCAATCCCTCTTTTCAAGGTGTAAAAGCAACCACCTCTATCAGACATCTTGAGCAACATTCTAAGTGTGAGAGAAGAACTAAATGATGTCTTTTCTTCTTGAAAAAATAAACGATATTTTCAAAAATATTATACAATAAAATATCTAAAATATTATAGAAACAAAATAATGAAATACTGTAAATATTAAATATATCATTAGAAAATATATTTAATATTCACAAAAATAACAGTAATATTAAAGTAATGTGTTCATTAGAAATAGATATTGAATATATGAAAGGCATTGTAAATTTATCCATCTGTCATATATTCTTTGTAAGAAATCTTTAAGTTTTAAAAATAATACTAAGAACTTTTAAGATTTTGCTTCACTTGATTTGCTTTACATTATATAACCATATCCTATTCAGATGAATTTTTTTGCTGTAATCTACTATGTTTAATCTATAGTTGCAAACTATCTGCAGCTATAGATTAAATCGCTATCATCTATCATTATTTCCGGTACTTTCAAATTAACATAAAAGTATAAAAGTGACAAGAACGCTATCTAATTTGTGTTTGATTGTAACAATAAAGAATTACTCAATCTACCTATTTTGGTGAGTAAATTTACTTATCTGGTATACAGAGTTATTCAAACTACATACAAAAACTCTACGTGTTTAAGCCATTTCTCATAAGTGTTAGCAATATCTAATTCTATCTTAAGTATTATTTTCCTCTTCGCTTGAAATTAAAAAATTCTAATGAGGGCAGCACAAGACTTCCTTGCATTGCCTATTAAATTATACGCATTTTCGTTTAAACGTTATTTCCTCGAATTTCATTAGAGATATATTTCTCATTCAATTAATTCAGTTCTCACTTCGCGGTAGGCAAACATACAAAAAAACCTCAAAATATATTTATTAAAAATTGAAAAATATAGAAAAACATAAAACATCAAATACAGTTAGAACAATTTAAAAAAATTTTGCAATTAAAATTAGGGTTTCTACGCATAAACAAACAATTCGGCCAGCGGGCGAAAGGGCAGGTTTTCGGTGCACAAAACTGAAAATTTACTTTTAGTCCCATTCGGCAAAAAGGCACTGAAGGCGCAGAAACTGATTTAATTCACTATTCTGCTAAGTTTCAAACGTAAACAAATATGGATGCTTAGTTAAGTTTAGCCGCGCTTAAAAAACATTTAAATTATTAGTAATACTACAATTATTTCATGCAGATTAAGATAAGACAGAAACCTTAATCGGAACATAAGAACTACATAATTAAATCCTTTTTAAAGGAAAACACGCGCAATTTACCAACATTTAAAAAAACTGAGCTCACTGAACCCAGGGAGGGGGTATATATATATATATATATATACTATGTTTGCTTGATATATATATATATATATATCAAGCAAAGCAGTAATAACAATTTTTGAAAAACCAATTCTTGGGTCAAGAAAACAACCTTTAACCTTTTGGAGCAGCAGCTCTTGGTAACTTTTAGGCGAGCTTTCTACAATTTATATATATATATATATATATATATATATATATATATATACACCCTGCTAAAAATGCCCCGTAGAAACCCATAAAATTTTTTACGGGGAATTGGCCTACGGGTACCCGTACAGCTCTGTGGGTACCCGTAGGCCAAATCCCCGTAAAAACCCACAGACAGAAACCCGTACAACTGTACGGGTACCCGTAGGCCAAATCCCCGTAAAAACCCATAGAAAGAAACCCGTACGTTTGTACGGGTACCCATAGGCCAAATACCCGTAAAAACCCATAAAAAGAAACATGTACGTTTGTACGGGTACCCATAGGCCGAATACCCGTAAAAACCCATAGAAAGAAACATGCACGGCTGTATAGGTACCTCTAGGCGAAATACCCGTAAAAAACCTGTAAACGGAAACCCGTACGACTGTACGGTTACGAGTAGGCCAAATCTCTGTAGAACTGTAGGCACTATAAACAAAATCCCAGTAAAAACCCATAGCCAAAAATCAAAACTTTATATGCATATCCATTGGCCAAATTTCCATTAAAAATATGGATATTCCGTAGGTCTATGCCTTGTAAAAACCAGTAAACAAAAGCATGTACACCTATACAGGCACACATACGCCAAATCCTGTAAAAACCACTACACAAAAATACACAGACCAATAAAGGTACCTCTTGGAAAAATCGCTGCACAAAACCCATAAACAGAACCAATAGCATTATACCATAGTGGAGTATCCATACATAGAATCGTACATAGAACGGGTATCCATATACAGAATCCCTATAAAAACAATACACAAAAATAGAACTGTAAATCAAATTTCCATAAAAACATAAACCAGCAGAAGTACATAATTAGCACTGATCAAATGTACAGAACTAAATTGCGGAGATAGCATGTAAAGTAATTTTAAATAAAACTCAGTGCGAATAAATAAAAATTTTAAAATATCTGGAAGCCTACGAGCCCGTCCTTCTTAATGCACGTCAATATCTTCAAACATATTACAAAATATTTGTATAAATTCTCTTTACAAAATTTTAAACTACCTTTATATAATTCTGAAAATAAAATGAATAGAAAGATAATAACCAAAGTCATGATTCACAACCATCGAATGATATATGTACATATATATATATGTAAGAAAAATAAGGAATATGCAAAAGATTAAATTAGCAGCGTAAAATTAATTTTCCTTCTCTATTCTAAAAACAGTAATCTTTCTGCACTGCATCATTTGGAGATTAATTCATGTCATATGACTCTTACATAATTTGATGTTGTAAAAGAAACTAAAACTCAAACAGCCAATAGTAATTTTACAGCAGTATTAACTATCAAAGACGAGTAAAAATGCATCGAGAACGAAAATTAACTCGGTCTGAATTAAGATTTCACCCTTAACGTAACGCATTTGCTTTTTACGCTTTGTATTAGCTGGATTGCAGTCTGTCTGCTCCTTGTTTCTTACTACACATTTATCAAAAATGTTAATTTTTGGAATAGGCATAATTTGCCAACTTGTTTGTGGCTGCAACATATTTGCTGAAAGAAAAGTTGAATTAAATCTACCTCGACTGCCAAATTTCTTATTCATTGTGGATTGGAGTTTCAACATCTCTAAGCCATCAAAATTTTTGCTGTTCATTACGGATTCAGCTGCTTGTATTTGACTACAGAATCTATTACATATATATATAATATCATTTCATTTGATGGTTGCGAATCATTACTTTGACTGTATATACATTATTGATTTCATTATAAATATATACATATAGTACTGTACCTCACTGCATATATTTGTATTTCATTTCTTTAATTGGGAAATTAAACAATTGTATTTAATCACATCAGCTTGTTTAACAATTTGATACCTAATGAGAAATGTATTGCCAAAGGATGGTACTTTCTAGCATCTGCTTAAATTTTAAGTTACCTACAATGCACTAAACCAAATTAAAAAACAAAACTAGAAGAAACCCAAATTTTCAGGAAGAGAAACATTATTAACAAGCAAGCAAAAAGAATACGGGACTTGCAAATTAGAAACTTAACACAGAGTTCAAATTTAGCATACTTGCTATCCCCTTAAAGCTCGCTTACCGATGATAGTAACACGCTGCAGCTTATTATGACATGCATACACATAGATGTTTTGCGTGGAAGAAAGGATGAATCCAAGAATATAATGTAGTGAAGAAATAATAATATACAAATACTGTGTCGACCCCTTATTACAATACTTTGAATGTTACCTGTATCTCTCAAAAGATAAATTAAACATGAAGATAACATATAATAAACTTAATAGTACCCAAAATACAATAAATTATATTGTAACAAAATGAATTTTAAAAAATTTACAAGTTTCAACAAATACCAATTCTCAACGCACAGTTCAGGAATTAAGAAAATATCTCATAGCGTATAATGTTTTATTTCGTATCTCACTTTTAGTGCTATATAATCTTCCACAGATTTTATATAAATAAAATCTATAACATAATGGGTATTTATAGTATATGTAGTTCTTGATGTAAAAAAGATAAACTTTCGTACTGTAAAAATTCCATCTATGTGAATAAGTATGAATATACTCATATACACATAATTATACTAAATAACTAATTTAATGAAACTAAATTCCTATAGAAAAATGGGGAAAGTGTAGAATCGCACACTGCTTGGCGTGTTTTTAAGAATTGCACATACTCAGTATCCATGTACACATCGACCTATTTTCACTTAAAAAAACATCTCAGAATTGCACAAAAATGCCATTGTGCACTCCTTTGACTTTATTCACGTACACATCAACCTATTTTCACTTAAAAAGTCAAAAGAAAATTGACAAAAATCCAATTCCTTTTACTTTTGTAAAAAGTGCCAAATAAATAAGTGGGCGATTCTGCACTTTACCCGAAAAAATATATAAAAATACCATTTACCTATATATATTAATAATTTATTATTACACAAGGTTTTTCATATATCATCTCAAAGGAACATAAATTTAATTAAAGCGATGCATTATTGGAATAAATTTGAGTCAGTGTTTTACGTGCAAGTTATTTAGATTTCTATTGTAGAAAGAATACTTGAAATAATGTATAGAAATATTATTTGGAACCATAAAAATTCTCAATAGTAAAATTTAAAGTACTGAAAAGGTAGCTATTGTTTTTGACAGTAGATTACATAATATAAAAATACGTCATGCTGAGCATTTCCTGAAATTACAATGCTAAATGAAATTGATATAGTGCAGTATTTAGCAATAATAACTTTTTGTAAACAAATGTGGCTATATTCGCTTAATTGTAACGACAGTAAGTTTAACTGCATTTGTATAAGGCTGTACAGAAGATTTATTTATATGGGTTTTCATCCGCAGAGAACAACCGGATTCCCTGTGGAAGTGATTCCGAAAATAAATGTTTAAATATTACTCTAACTATATTTGAAAGCAATGCTATAACAGTGCCCTTATAAGACTCATGATCCGAAAAGCTTTGGTTTTAAAAGTCTCGTAAAAACTTTCAATTACTTCTGCAAAATTCATACCCACGTAAAAATTACTACACCAATTGATTATACAGCAAAACGTTCCTAAAACAATCAACTCCACAATTCGAGATAATGCGAGTTTCCTGTATCCTGACAAAACTATGAATGATTTTTAAGTCCCGTTATTTAATTATTGTCCTGACAAATGTGCCATTATCAGAGGTGGTCATTTAAGAAAATAACCACTATATGAGGTTTCAACTAAATGTAATTTTTTTCAAATAAATAATTCACTTTTTATACTCCCAAGACTAGTACATTTAATATTACATAAATCTTATTCACAAATCTACTTCTATTTCAAAAGCAATTTAGGAAAAACACATTTCAAATTTTCTTCATCAAACTAATAATAATGAAAATTAAAGTATGCATAAAAATGATTATATGTGTTTTAACAAAATAGCACAAAATATTTAATGTAAAAATGTGGTTCTAGTCTCATACTTATAAAGAAAAATAGACCAAAAAGAAAAAACAATGTAAGCTACTATGATCATCTAAATTTTCACATAATTTTAGTAGTGGAAAAAAAGATTCCTTAAGCTTGTATGTCTTGTCTACCCCATTCAATAAGTAATAAACACATTAAATACTTCAATGTTTATTTCATTAATAAAACTTACCTTTTTTGCTCGCGAAATATAATTAGTACATTTTTTAAAACATAAAAAAAATTCTTTTTGCTCGGCCACATCACATTAGTCGAAAAATTCAAAATTAAATCATGCAAGATCATTTTTAAGTAAGGTATGCTCAAATTTATTAGTACATAATATTCAAATGATAAAGCATCTACATGAATAAGCTTTAAAAAAGTATTTCTAAACTGCAATCAAAAAAATAAATTTTCCAAAATACAGTTTCAGTAGAATGCAAAAACTACATTTCTGCATCTGCACACCGAAACAAATTATCAAGCCTGAAATTATCACTTTTCAGTCTTTAAGCACATTGTTTTTCAGAATAAAAGTAAAGATGGAAAATCAATTTCACGCTCAGAAACTACATTTCACAAATAGTCAGTTATCAGCAACGTTCTCTCAAACATTAGACACGATTACACGTGCATGGCTTTAGTGGTATATTCATAGTCAGTGCTGGTATTTTATTATTTATTACTAATTTCTAAACAGTAAAACATAGTAAAATTTGTAATACAGTAAATCCTAGTAAATAATATATTGCATTACTACAACCACGAAGAAAATAACACCACCATCACACAACAATAACTAGCGCGACGCCATATTGCTTGTTTGGGAAACTTCTGAGAGTGGGAGAGGGAGGGAGAATTTTTTTCTTCACGTCAGCGTTAACAGGGAGAAAAGTTTTGCGATTGTGAATGAACTTGTTCGCGTTAAAGAGATGTTGGTTGATACCGGTGTTTATTTGTAATATCAGAAATGTAAGTGCTTATGTGTGTGTATTCAGAGAACCAACTCGTAGCAAAAACCACCTCCCTAAGACGACCGCCTCTGAAAGAAACCAGTATTTCTGAAAACATAAGTATACTTTGGTATTGAATATTCCCTCTGTAAGGCGACCATTCACAAAGAAAATTCTGCAAGTGTGTCTGGTCGCCTTAGAGAGATTCATTCCGTAGATGTAATCTCCCTAAGACGACCACATCTAAAAGATAAACGTATCTCTGAGAACGTGAGTATCTATTGGTATTGAGCATCACCTCTCTAAGGCGACTACTTGCAAAGATGAATTTTTATTTGCGGCTGGTCGCCTTGGAGAGACCTCGTTGTGTGTAGTGTATATGATTACTGTTATTGTTTCCGAAAAAGAATTTAAATAAAAAAGAATAGCATATTTAGTAAAAACCCTCTCTAAAACGACCACCTGCGTTTACAGGTTACTCTGGTGGTCTTAAAGAGATCATATTTTCATAATTTTGTTTACAAGAAGTATATTAACGTCAGATAAAAAAATAGCACAAACCCATATAAACCAACAGAAGATTTATTATTATATTGATACCAGTAAGAAACTATATATATATATATATATATATATATATACTTTTGGTGTTGCCGGATTGCATCCAAAAGGCGAGTTGCACAAACTACATGTTATATCAGTCCTATATACAAAATTTCAACTTTCTGAGACTACTCGGTTTTGAGTTATGCGAGACACATACGTAGATACGTACATACAGGCGTCACGAAAAACGGTCTTTTTAATCCGTTTTAAATCCATTTTGGGAAAAAAAGTCCCGAAAATGATCCCCGAAGTTTTTTGTTTCATACAAGGAAGTATAAAGAAAGAATTGTTTCGCAATTTTAATAAGAGCTGTCATTACTGTTTCACAAATTTTAAATTTTAGATAACATTTTAAATTTTAGATAAATTTATTAACTGCAACTATTAGGTACTAAGAGCGCAGTAATCTGTGCGAGTAATTAAAAACGATATTAAAACCTGCATAAATTAATTTAGATCGAAGTTTTGATTGAAACGTAGCATCAGGGATTGAGGCATTAATTATAAATGATTTAATTGCGTCTTATGAATAACTTCACTAATCAGATTTCAATACAAATAAAGTCATTTATATATAAAGGCTTATGATATAAATACACATACTGGTCTAAAATAATATTTTATAATCCTTTGCTTCCTACATCTAACGCTAGCTTTTAATAGAAAAAAAAAAAAAAATTAAATCCTCAAAATAGCCACGTGCGCAGCTGACAAAAGTGGGGCTCAAGGATTGTTGAATTGCAGTGTAAACAAATCACAGTCGTTGTTAAGTCGCGGCATATAAATATTTGTCTCGTTTGTTGTTAAATCTTTACCTAATTTGTATTCTGAGGAAATTAAGTAGAAACGTAAACAATAGAGAAAAAAATTAAAATGAAATAACTGTGAATTTTGTAAAGTTTATAAGGTTACTCTTTCAATTTTATGTACTTAAATATTCACATTGAAATGTATGTATAGTGGCTGCATTGAGTTTCATACATGCAGACTGCTAATAAAATAAAATCAGAAAATATCCATTCAAAGGATGAATTAAGATAGCTCTTGAAAAATGAAAGATAAACATTGAAATCCAATTAGAGGAAATACATATTTCTTTAAGAATTCTAACAAACTTTTATATGGTTTACATTGCAAAATAGCGCATTTAAGCTTGAAATGTTAGTGTATAACAGAACATTTAAAAAGGTTAAAAATTATGCTTTTGTATGAAAGGTTTTAAACTGTGATATTCAAAGGACTCAAAATTTGGGGAAAACACATTTGCAGCTTTTCAAGGCATCTTCTTAGAATTTCAATTAGCAGAGACAGAGCAAAAGAAATCTGAAGTTAGAAGCTGAAGTCAGAAGAATTCTTACCTCCTAAACCTGAATACCTGAATGGTATACCTCCTAAACGTTTAAACTACTAATTTAAACGACTAAATCGTTTAAATTACTACGATTTAGTCGTTTAAATTTCTATAAATCGTTTGAATACTGATAATGAATAGCAGCAATAAATAATTAAACATTAAAATCAATATTAATCAATTTATTCAACATCTTCATAGATTTAAATTTTTAATTTACACTAATTTACTAGCTGGAAGTGCTAATTACTTATCCGCAGGAGCATGCATGAGATTTTGCGTTAACTGCTTACATTTTGTTCCACTTAAAAGACGAGTGGGAAAACGTACGTGACCCAGAAGATCAAATTCAATTGGTAAAGAATTATTGCTGATCTCATATTAGTTCTACAATGCTACTAACCCTCTCTCTGATTTCCCCGAGTTACTTCGGGATGAAAAAATCATCCCGCAGAGACTTCCCCGAGTATACTCGGTTCTCTCAAGCGCTTAACATATGATTAGCCCGAGCGTTAGAAGTAAATCCCTCCACATTTTACTACAAAGCATACTACGCAGGAGGGAGAAACAATATCTGAGCACTGCATAAATGGAAGTTGTGCAGTGGATTTCTTATTCGAAAAGTGCTTTGTAAGGTTGTTTTGAATTACACAGAATATCGTGTCATACCTCGAATAAGAAGAGGAAATGCTTACCAGCAAGTTTCGAAATTCGAATAGAAGCAGTATCGTTTCCTATCGAAAGTGTAGATTATCGTTTCGTGATATCGCCGGTCACACTAGTCGACATCCAAACCACTTTCATGCCAATATGAAATAAATGGATTATCGAGGGTCATACTGAACGACATGCAGGATCTCAACACCTCCTATGACTAACGCCAGAAAGGGTAGACATGTTGTGAGGTCAAAAAGAACTGCACGACCATATTTGCAGCACGCCCAGTATCAAATCGTAAGATGCGTCGACGTTTGCAGCAGTCCGGACTACCAGCAAGGTGACCATTACTTCGGCTTTCTTTGAAAATGCAGCATAGAGAGAGAGACAACGACTCCGGTGCGCCAAACGACAGAGCTGGGTACAGGATTGGCGTAATGTCGTCTTATAAAACAAGTCCGGGTTCTACGTGCAGCATTCTGATGGACATATACGATTATGGAGTGTCCGAGGAAACCGCATTCGACCCCACTGCTTTCATTCGACAATGGCATAGGGGCACTGCACCTGGTGTGATGGTTAGGGGTAGCTACTGGGTACACGATACGCACATCTCTATTTCGGATCGAACTGTAATTTAAAGGCAGATGGGCACATTTCTGACATCTTACGTCCAGTGGTTGTGCCCTATCTTCGAGGCCCGCAAACGTCATGTTACAACCAGATAATACAAGACCATATGTTGCATGTCGTGTTTTGACCTTTCTCGATACACAGGGTATTTGATTGCTGCCCTGGCCCTCACGGTCTCCAGATCTGTCATCCATTGAAAACATCTAATTATGGGCTGCTGAGAGACTGACCCGTCACCCCTCTCCAGCTAATACGAGTGTTAACACCGTTATGAGTTACTAACACCCATTTACTAAATAGCAAATTGTTTCATTATATAAATCTTATTTAATTTACATTCTGGTGAGGTTTATGAAAGAAATAAAAGGTGCACAGAAGTGCATCGTAAAAAAGAAACATTTACGTAAAATAAACATTGTAGTATACATTTTTGAAATTCTTCTTAAGCGCTGCTTTTCTTTATAGTGTGTATTTCATTCGAATAGATAAATATCCGCCGCTGAAATCTTGCTATTGTGTGGGAGGACAAAAATCAGCTACGTTTTTACCCTTTGATATAATGCCTTTTCTTCTTTCCAGTAACGGAATTTGTGAGGTTAAAACTTCATTGTCCTTCTCCTTTTACCCTTTCAGAATCCATAAAAGTAGATACTGGCCGTACAAAATGAACCAAAAACGTCAAATTTTGGTGTAACCAAGTAATCACGTTCTTCGTGCCTAACGTACTAGTAGAAAACAATGAACCCTCTTTCAAAATACCACAGAATAAAAGTTAATTAGCAGTAATCATTTTGAATTTGGGGGACAGTTTTTATACATACATTTATCCTAGCTCTATTTTGTTTAAGAGTTTAGTAATTAACACTCCTTTTGATAGTTCTCGAAAGTAAAGTGTGCTGAGTACCTGTCGTCATTAACTTTATAGTTTCTGTACTACTACCTGCAAGCTTAAAAAGAATCTTGGAAAATAACGTTTTAAGTCCCTGAGAGTATAAATAAATGTTTCTAAGAGGGGAAAATTAGTAGTTAAGCATTAAACAAACATTTATTTTGTAACTGTTAAAATAGAACCCAGAACGATGCAAGAAATATTTTTGTTAATTACTCTAATTTTTTTAATATTCCCAAAAGTTCCATTCAGGTTCACGTCCTATACGCGCGCATAAATTAAAAAATTTTGCGAAATAAGAGTTTAAATGCTAACGAAAGGTAACACCAGTTTAGACAAAATTGTTGCACGAAGAACAAATATGCTTAAACTTTAGGTTAGTATTCGGAATTGCTGTTACTGATCTACATCTTTGAGTCGTAAACGCATTAAGGGGTATCACAAACCCCTATACCGACAATGTTAAACTGGCCATTTTCGATGTACCTTTTCTCAAAATCTGCTGTAGATGCAAGCTTGAAATTTTTTCTGTAGTTAAAGTATACCTATCTGATTATACTCAAATGAGCTTTTGAAACATTTTGAATTTTAGAGTAAATTACAGGATATTTTGTTAGGCATAGTAAAATTTAGCACTTTTCTCACACAAAAAAATTAAAATTTTTTTTTCTAAGTTTATTGCAAAAAGATCATTTCAGTAAATATTAGGGAACCTAATAAATAAGCCATAAAAAGTTTGGATACCTGTGAACAGTAGTTCCTGAGAAAAGGTACATCGGGTATAAAAAAATCACGTTTGGAGAAAAACGCGTATTTATGTAAAAATCCTCATTGATCAAAGCAGTAGATGACAAATGAAAACTAGACTTTTTACAGTTCTAATTTTCATAGAGATTAAAGAATGGTATTTTTAGAAAGATAAAAGTGTAGAGAATTTGAAAATGCAAAAACCCGAAATCACAATTTTTTGAAGATTTTGGGGTTCCAACTCTCCTTAATATTGGTAGAAGGCAACATTGAGGTACTTGCTTAACGAGATTAGTCAGTGTTGTCATTCATAAGAGCTGGCCGTTTGCGAGCCAGCCGCCTAGAATAGTACTGTAAAAAATAAAACAAAACATGTTATGATTTTAATAAGTTAGTATAATTCACAGGTCCGTATGGTAATTTTACATTTGTAAAGGCGAAGAGAAAAGAAGTTGTGTGATGTCGAGGCAGTCACCTGATCAATATACCTGTTAACACATTTTTTATTTCCTTGTACGAAATAAACGAAGTATAATAATCATGAAAAGTTTTAGGTATCATATTTCAAAAGGCATACCCATTTTGGCCGCTCCGGAATCCATTCGGACGGTTTATTTCCGTGACGTTTGCATGTACGGCTGGAATAAAGGACTCCTTTTTCCAAAACCTCGATTTAAAATAAATTCAAAGGGAGTTTTTCATAACGTCTATACGTCTATAGGTAAGTATGTAAGTACGAATATATGTATGTATATATATAAACTTTGCGAAAACAAATGGCACACTTCTGTATCTCATGTTCTAGCGGGCCAATTAACGAAATTGCATTTTTCATGTCTCGAAAGGGTGACTTAGGATATACTACATTAAATTTACTCGTATATACAGCATAGTTCTAACATAAGTATTCTGACATAAATTCGGACATTTACTGAAAAGACATTCCTGTTTTTTTTTTCCTAATTTTGATTCTATGATTCAAAGTATGCCAACGTGCTAAATTTTGTAAAAATCGCACGACCACTTTTTAAAAACTTGGCTCTCGAAATTTTAGACCTTCAGTACTAATTGAGTATGCTATATATTTACTTGTATTAATATCTCTTTTTTATTAAACTTATTTTAATTCCTTGTTTCCTATTTCGAAATTTAGGTTCAATTCAAAAAAATTTCCCAGCTATTTTCCGATTTGTTTTTAAAATTTGGATTTTGTAGCAGTTTTTTTAACTTCCCGTTTTTAATCATAACCTATAAAATTTTTACATCACCTGAAAGTAGATATATTTCTAGGAATACCTGCAAAAAATTAGAGTTTTTTGCTCAAAATTTCCAAAGATAAAGGGGAATATATATATTGGCGCGTTTGAAAATATGGCATATTTGTTATAAGCAATAACAACGCCAAATATTCTTTACACACTTTATTAAAATTGTTTAAGGGAATGAACTATGCACATTTTCTTCCCGCTCGTGCACAGTGAAAGGAAAAAAAATGGTTACCATAAATTAGTGCATCAATGCGAGGTACATACATACACACACAGAAAAAAAGTTTTTTTTTTTTGTCTATTATTTGATTACAGTGAAGAACATTAGAGCTATCTGCCTAAGGGGAGGGATGCATTCGTGAAGGACTTTCTAAGGGAAACTGGCACGCATACACGTTACAAATCAAGAAAGCGGCCATGCAGCCATCCCGTTCGCATGGTATCAAACCCAGGTAAGAGCCACTAGTGTTCAGCAACTTAACCGTTGGCCAATGGTGGGCCACGTACAAAGAGATTTTCCATTATTTGATAAAAGAGATTTTCTAAGCAAAAACATTTGTTTAAACTTTAGATTAGTTTCAAGGGTTTTCGGGTACGGCGCTTAATTGTTAAAAAGTATCATCGATCATTAATCGATCTTTCAGTGGCCGATATTCTGAAAATAACTCTTAGGGAAATACCATTAAATGAATGTAAATTAAAGTACAGTTTAAGGACTGAAGTTACATATCGAGTTTTAATTGCTGCAGTTCATGATTAAAATAGCATTATTATTGTATAATTAGAAGCTTATTTTTTTTTGCAAATTAATCATAGTGTATGACATCATAAGCAATACATTTGAAGAAAACATATTTATTATTTGGTATTTCATTTAATGTTTTATTTTTTTTTTTTATTCTTTTTTCTTTTCCCCTTTTCATTTTTCGGGAGGAGAGGGAATGGTCAATGTAGAGTTCTCCACTTCCTTTCCTGTTTACCCTTCCTCCGTTTCTTATCTTCATTCACACTTTCTATTTTTTTTTTTTTTTTTTTTTTTTTTTTGCGAAGCCGGGGAGGGGGAGTCTAGAAAATATCATTCGTACTTTTCATGTGTCGAAATAACCACTTTTCTAATATTCTAAATGAACATTGAAAAGCAACTTTAGAATGCTAATGAGGTAAAATTGCTCCTTGTGACTGTCGAAATTAATCAGCGACTAAAATGAATAATTATTCGCAAAGACAAGAGAAAAAATATCGCAACCTCAGTTCATTAAGTGCTTTCGTAAAATTAACTTCCATTCTTTCATGATGAAAGCAGCCGTGATCATTATGAGGGACCTGAATGTTTATTTTTCCGCTCTCGTTATATCTAAGAGGAGAAGCAACATTTACAGGCAGTTTAAAACAACTTTGGATGTATTACTTAGAATGAAAATTTTCGAAACCTGTAAGGCTATGTTTTCCTCATTAGCGCTTGAGATAAGCCTGCTCTAAAAATCAATCACGCATTCTACTTTCAGATGTTAAAAGCATTAATTATAAACTTTATTCATTAATTACGAGAGTTATTTTGGAAACACTACGGATGAAATAGCGTGATCCGGAATTTATTTATCTTTGACGTTAAGCGTAATTGTTTAAATTATGGCTTTTTACTTGATTTGTAACAGCTAATTAGTCCCAAAACCCCAGAAAATGCAAAGCGAATTATCGATATGTCTTGTATAACAATAAGTCGCAGAAAAGTTAAAACAGCCTTTTTATTTTAAAGATATGCAAAACATGAACGCACTTTCTTGTTGCAATATCCGCTATAGCTCGTAATGATGCAACTAAGCAGAACAGTGATTTAAGTTAAACGTGGAACAGTAGTCAAGACTAAGCATATTTATTTTATTCTGGGCTGGATCAGTAATTCTAACCGGAGCATTAAACCTAAGACATTGGCAACGATATAACGCAAAGCCGAATAATTACAACTGTCAGAGCTGGCAGGAACTAAGTGAAGCTTGCAAGTGCAGGTTAGAAACATGCTTTATTAAAATCCAGACACTTCACTTTACATACTGGTTAACTCCTGCCATTCTGGTGAGGAAAAAGGAAAGGAGAAGTTATAGTATAGATCCAAATCGTAACAGCTGATTAATTTAAATAATAACTCTACAAACTAGAGAGCAAATAATGTATCAGCGGAAATTTCTTTAGACCAAAAAGTGAAATACCATTCGTAATTTAAATATACTGTATCTTTACAGCATCGGAAATTATAACATAATTTTTTGAAGTAATAGTTAAAATATTATTTCATGTTCTTCAGGTATGTCTACGGGGATATTTCGTTTGCCCGTATTTCAATTTAGGCATGTAAATTTAGTTTTTTTAACTTTAATTTCTTGAATGACTGTTAAAGTGCAATTTACAGCAATCACTTAACTATAAATAAAGAACAAGGCAGTGAGGAATAAAACTTAATAACTTATTAATTCCTTTCATGCTCAGTTTGTAAATACTTATCACAGTGGCGGAATCAGCAATGAGGAAGTTTTTGAGAAAGGTTCATGATTAAAATTCATGTGTTAAAAATGTAGGGGCAAAATCCTTCCATTCAAGTATCATCCACCTCCAATATACATGGAAATCTCAAAATTACGTTTTACCGCTAATTTGAGAAAACACAATTAGAATAAGAAAAATTCTCGAACTATCTAAAGAAGGAAGAACAAACAACGATATTTTACTACTTTAATAACAAACTGATATATGTTCTTTAAGCAAGTAATCAGAGTTGTTTATTATAAATGCTGTGATTCGCATGAAAGTAAGGTAGCTCATGTGCGATTCCTATGCAAATGGAATCTAAATCCCGATGCTTAACAGTCGAGCCATTAAAAGATGCGGTGCGCTGATATTACAGAAGCCATGACTTCCTCGGTAATGTGTCAACGTACCATTATAAAGGTCACATTGTATCTAGTTACGACTAGTATCCAAAGGAAGCAACGTTTTGTAATGTGTCTCTTACCGAAAGAGTTCAACTTAAAGGGGTCAGAGACCCATGATTCAGTAACTCGTCTGATACCATCTTCACTACGACAATTTGAAATACAACAGGAAAACTCAAATGCCGGTATAAACTCTGTGCTACAACAGGGCCACAGTTCAAGTATAGACAACGCTATGAGCACTGAATTAGAAGGACGCTTAAAACTATCTTTTACCGCTGCCTTCGCACAAGGAAAATAATTATTTCTACTTTAAAAGGTCTTGCATAAATTTATTGCTTCTTCGAAGCAAATAATACTTGAATGTTAAGTTACGTTACTGGCATTCTTTATAATGTTATTCTTTATAATTATTTCGTAATTCGTTTGGTAGATTTTTAGTAATAACTTTAGAATTCAATATTGCAGTTATTTATGACTACAACGCTGTACATATGTAGGTAATGTATTATTATGCATAAAAATATACAGAAAAATAATACGAATGTGTTGTATCATCTATATAAATAAAGAAGAATATTTGTGCGGCTGTCTTTATACAAATCTACAGTTTTATTTTAATCTTGATGAAAACTGGCACACTTGACCTTCAAAACAAGAGCAAGAACACTGTCTACATAAGATGATTATCTCAAAAACCATGCCATGGATTTGCATTTTTATGAACATGTATTTTATGTTAATTTACAATTTAAAAGCAAATTAATTTTGCAGTTTAAAAGCTTTGTGTTTCCACTCTGTAAAGCCTGAGATATTTATGTTTTTCAAATTTAATCAGAAAACTTACCAGTGTAAAAGAAGTGCGTTGCCACTCGGGAAAAAATTATTTGTCTTTAGAATTTAATAAATAATCTCAGTAATTTAAGATAAATGTATTGCCACTGCCCAAATTAAAATATTTTTGTGTAACTTATCGTTCAGCAAAGCGTATTTAATTTTCTTTCAAATTAATTTTGTTATTAATTAACAGAGTAATCAATTTAAAAGCAATAAACGCAGACACATTTAAATTATTATTAACTACTAGGTGGAAACACGAAATTATACTAGCTCAATTCATTATCATTTATCTATCTATCTATATCTTTGTCTATCTTAATATCTATCTATCTATCTTGTCAGGACTTGTATTTCTCTTTATTTGCTTTGGAAACATGAATGATCCTGAATAGGAACAGGGAGCTTACTCAAGCTATGTTCAAGAAGGTGTGAAGTAGACAGCAAAAGCAGGAAGGGTATACGAAACCCTTTATTTTCAATACTTTACAGGTATTTCCGAACTTCGGAATACAGAGACCAACCACTGGTGGTCCGAACGTAAGAATATAAAAACTACTAACTAAAACTCTAACTAAAGGCTAACTTTGAATTAGTATACAAATGCCCAGCGCTAAGACTCGCCTTTATTGAAAAAAGGTACGTATGTAGTACGCTGAGCTGCTGAAACTACTATACGTCTGCAAATATCAAGAGGGCTAAACCTCTGGCCTTAAAGGCAACCAGCAACCGAGTGAAAACTCGTAAAACTATAGTGGCAAGCGGCTTGCTTCCTAAAAACTCCTTCTCTCCTTCGCTTGGCAAAAAGCCACAACTTAAGTACTTGGCGTTAGCAAGACAATTTGCATAAAAAGTTAAAGCATTTAATTCTGGCCGGAAGTAGAAAATAAGAAGTGATAGTACAGTTTTAAAATAAAATATACGTTAATAAAACTTAGGATCCTTACGATCTTATTATCAGCAATCTTACGTTCACGTTCCTCTTGTTGCATACTCAAGCTATACCCGCTACCAATGCGTTACCAGTGCGCTACCAATACCCGCTACCAATGCGAGTCATACACTGAGCAAGGATTTCATAATCGTTATTGTACAAAAAATAAATATTAATATTTGAACAAAGTTCCAATTTTGTGATCACGTCACCTGTCTTAGTTTCACGTCGCCATTGTTGCGTTCCCACTATCAATTCCTACTAAAATCGGTATATGGGTATATAACTGATATACCGTATTTGTTTAATTTTCAAAGTATCTAAAATTTCCAAAGCAGAATTTAAGTGCGCCCTGTATCAGCCTATTGATTCAGCAATGGATAAAGAGAAAGTTGTTCATTCCCTCCATGCAGATGCCAGTTATTATTACGCCAGTCATTAGTAACATAGCAAATTATGGAGGGCATAAATACATTGGGATATACAAATGAAACCAAAATTGACAAAACGCACTTCATCCGATTAGGATGGTCTGGTTAATGAATGCAGTAGCTATCCCTCACAGCTTGACTTGCCTCACAATGGGCCCTGATATTGTTTGTAGCTTGAGTAAGGAATTATACATATAACCGCTGAATAGGTATTTACGTCTTTTCAAAATAAATGCAAAATATGACACTATTGTCATTACTGAAATTACAAGCTCCCCGTACAGCTTATTCATTTACGTCATAACCATATATTTCGAAATCCTTAAACTATGCCTTAAAATTTGGAATATTATAAAATATAAATTATAATTTTTACTCTCTGCATACATCTGAATTTTACTAGGAGAATGTTTATTAACAATCACCTTTATTACTAATGAAAGATATATCCCAGATTTAATGAAACTTTTCCAAAATTGAAGAAAATTCCATTCAGAATTACCTGTTTACCGATAATGAACATAGAACTTTGCCTTAAGGTTCCTTAGCAATTTTTAAAATGCCATCATCAGAAATAAATTTGTATTTTTTAAAGAAACGGCTGCTAGATAGTATTTAAGCTTGAGTAAGAAATCTTGAAATTTAACAGTAAGTTTAAAACATACATTCTTTCGTTTTTCAGAAAAAAACATTGTAATGCAAATATTTACCTTTAGGACCCTATCTAGTTTAATTTTCCATGTAACAAAATGTCATTTTTCAAAAATAAAAGTTTTGTTAAATATTTATGAGAGACAATAAAATGTTCACGATTAGTTTTATATTACTTAAACAGCATATTATAAAATGTATAACTAGGAAACAATACTTAATGCATAGACTTCAAAATTCTTGCTTTAGCTAATGTCAATATAAAGGCATTTACATAATGATATTCATACAATATTTAAAAGTGCTTCAACAAAGATGAGAGAAATAAATCAAAAACGGGTTTTCATTCTTAGTTTATGATGTTCAGTTAAAAACGGGTTGAACAGAATTTAATTTTTCATCCTTTCATCCTTTTATTTTTTACACACGTTTATGTTGTATTCAGTGTAAGTAAGCATCAAAAGTTGCTAAGGCCGTAATATGTTTTATTCATAAACGGGGTCATCTTTCTTATTTTTGAAAGATATTATTTATTTTTATTAGTAAGTCTTCGATTTCTGAATTAATTTTTGTCCGGAATCTATTTAACAATTGTCATATTTTTATGTTAGGATATTTTACAAAATTTCAGAGTGGTCAAGGTCGTGTAGTGGTAACTAAGTCCTGGGAGCATACATATTATATATATGCATATATAAATATATTATATGTAGACAAACATGTAAATTTAACGCACTCCATGCCAACATCAGATAACCCCAAAAAACTGTAAAATAAAAAACTGTTTTTTTATAAACTGTTTTATAAAAAACAGTTTATAAAAAAACCTTTAACTGTATTTACATGCTTAGCTGCAACACCTGAAATATTAAATATATAGAGCAGATTAAAAACAGTTTCAACTTTCGAATAAATAACCATAGAGTTCATGTTCAAAAATTCAAAGCGACGCAAATGAATAGTACTAAAATAAATTCATCTAACCAGCTTAATTCAGAAGATTTAGAACATTTTAAACACCATGCCTTCAATAATATTATAGCCATTCATTCGATATATTAGTCAATCACTGAATAAGATTTCATTTGAAACCAAAACATTGTTGACTCCCTCCCACGTTTTCTTCTGAATGCGTTTCCTTTATCCGCTTGCTTGCTTCCAACCAGAAGCTGAGGCTTGTCTCTTTGTATTATCCATTGCTATAATGATGCGATTCAGAATAAGCCTAAATCAGAGTATGCCGGATGACAAAATTTTCGATGAACAAAATTTCTGGTTCCACTCTGCAAAGAGACACTGCAAAGTTGATGCAGAAATTCACTTAATTCAGTGTTCTGCTACGAATTTCAAATGTAAACAAATGGTGGCTTCGTTATGCATGGTATTTCTTAAACAATGTTTAACTTGTTGATAATTCCACACTTATTGCATGCACATTAACTAAACGCATGAGAAAGCATAATTCAATCATTTTTAAAGCAAAAAATGCACAAATGTACAATTTACCAATATATAAGAATAAAAAAACTGAGCTCATCGGGCCGGATAACAGAGTACGTATACTTTTTGTGCAGCCGATTTCAACCAAAAACTGAGGTGCAAAACTGCATATTACGGCAATCCCGCAAACAAAATTTAAAAGTTCTTAAGTTCCTGGGTTTTGAGTTATGCGATATGCATACACACGTACGTACGTGCAGATGAAAGGAAACAAAATCTCTCCTTAATCCATTTAAAATCCATTTTACAATCCGTTTTGTGTAAACGAGTCCTTCATTCAGCCCGTACTTACAAATGTCACTCAAAAACATCGTTCAAATGGATTCGATAGCGGTCAAAATTTTATATATTTTTGTTGAAATACGATACCCGAAATTTTTCGTGATTACATTACTGCCTTTACTTCTTACAAGCAAGTAAAAGGTATGCGCGTCTTACGTGCAGATTGTGCTCATCCCGAAACTGGAATAGAAACTTGCATCTCGACGGCTTTTTACAGTAAATAATTATGCTAAATCTACAGCCACGACTATCTGCAAGTACCATCAATTCATTACAGCTATGTAGGAGTTACAACAAGCCTAAGTAAAATTATTTTTTGCGCTTGTCAATTTAGTATGTTACATTGTAGAGTCATTAGGCTAATTGTAAGCAGAAAAGATGAAAAATATGCAACAGCCTTCGCCGGGAATCGAACCACGAACCTCTGGATACCGGCCCAGCGTGCTACCGTTACACCACGAAGGCACGCTAGAGAAGTGGGAGAAATACCTTATGAGACATTAAAATGAATTATAATTAGTAAATAATACCTTTCAGTATTCTTTAATTTACCATTTTTATATATTGTATATATCGATTGGCATTAATGTTTTACCACTTCGTTATTGAAATGGTATTTCTCAAAATTTTAACCGGCAATCGGGTTTTTTTAGTTTCTTTTCAGGGAATTTCTTTTGTATATTTGGAAATTAATTGATTTAAATAATTCTTAGCAAATGTCTTGGCATTTTAAATTGCATTTCATTCGCATATACCAGTAGGAGAGTACGTGATCATTTTAAGTAATTATGAGTAATTTAATAGAAAGAGGCTAATTGGTCTTGAAAGCTTAGCTTCTTTCCATGGAATCAACAATAATTAATATTTTTTTATTCAAAATTATATTTTTACTAAGTTTTAGGTTCCATAGTTTAATCTAATTTCATAAGGAATTAACTTTTACTAGTTTATTATTTCAATAGATTTTTTACTCTTTATTTCCTAAGAACTAATCAACATTTTTCATCAATAATTCATATATATATATATATATATATGCAAAGAGAGAGACAAAGTTTTGAATAAACAAAAACAGAATGTAAATCCAGAAAATACAATCTTTAGTAAAGGAAATGCACATTTTTTGCTGATGACTTATTCTTTGCTTTTACATCTCAGCTTGCTGCTTGAAGCAAAGAATAAATAACTTAGTTTTCAATCGATCTCTCACGGGGTTAGATATTCCTTCCTTCCTATCAGTTATCATTTCTAATTTTTAATTTGAAATGAGAAATATTCTACGTATCCTTTCATTAGATTATTTGCAGATTACAGTATTCAGATCAAAGGAGTATTTGTAGGAGTCATTTAATTTGAGTTCAAAGGCAACTGTAGGATTCTTAGTAGCTAAACTTTTAATGCAACTGTAGTGAAAACTTTTGCAAAATTGTGAAATGCATTTTCTAATATTCAACACTTGAGATTTTGCAGGTATTGTAGCAATGTGAAGAACACAGAAATCAACCAAAATGGACAACGTAAGGAAAAATATTAATAACATTTCTTATATATATTTAATCTCATTAATAATATATATTGTTACGAATTTTGTAGTTAGATAGGACATTTTTGTAGAATTATAAATAAAATTGTTGTTTTTCTTTTGCAACAACAAAAATCTTAAGTAAAGCTATGCTGGAAAGGTACGCATACAGGGGCAAGTCCACACTGAGTAAATGGGTATCATGGTAATTTGGCGAGTTGTCGCCAAGCTGACAATGGTTTGGGCGGCTTACATTTTTACCCAATTTGCAAATATGAAACTTACTTTATATTAATTATAAAATTTATCAGAGCTTTATCAGAACTTACTCCAGACTAACTATTAACTTCAACAGATAAATAAACTTTAACAGACTTATGAACTGTGAACTTTTATTTATAGTGAACTATTTATGAATTATAAACTATTTATCAGCTGTTAACTATTATTTCATTTCAACATATCATCACAATCCTATATTATGTATTACGCATATAACCAAAATTTTGTATCTAAATCTTTATTTGTATTCTATATTCTACGTACGTACCATCAAAATTTCTGTTAATATTTATATGAATTCTGTCAATGTATTTCAAGTATACATCAAAATCAAATTTTTATTGTAATATAAAATTTTGAATAAACGTAGTCCAACTGAGTGAGCAATAAAGCTGAAAGTCTTCATGGCGGCACAGCTGCTCACCCAGTGGTCTCCGGTCTCCTGTATCATCTTAATATGTATTATAATAGCAAATGCAAGTGATCACTATATTAGCTGCAACCATTCTACCCTCATATTGCTTTCCGGTAATTTCGAGTAGAAAAGTGCTAGAAACACATCTGCAGCTGCGTGAAAACTATATAAGGTCGGAGAGAAAGCATCTGCTCGCAGTTAATTATTTATTGTTGCTGAGAGTTGTTAGTTCTGCTTGAACTGGGAGATTCGAGATAGGTTTCTTTTCAGATGCGCTTTGCACTGCGTTATGTTTAAAGTTCTTAGCAGCTTCATGCGTAACTAATGTTTGGACTTTGTGATGCTGTGAACTCTTGTATTACAGAGGAAAATTCCAGAACTCTGAAGTGTTTATTTTGATAAAATAAATTTTATTAACCTATCATCGGACTGCATAGAATCTATTACGAAACCGTATATACAAAATAATACTAACTAAACATTCTTCAGTTTTTATTTTTATATTTTAAGTTAAAATGCCACAGTATTCCTGTTGGGAAAATCGCCTCCAACTATACATGCGAGGTCGTAGCATCAAAAGTGCTCTGGAGATATATCTCTCTAAAGAAGACCAGAGTTCCAAGGGCATCATCATCTTCTCTGACTGCAGATCAGCATTGCAAGCGATCCAGAAGGACAAATGTCAAATCAGTCATCAGATCATTGAGCTCACAAATAAAATCATTGCTGCTCAAAGATCCTGCATCTTACAATGGATACCGGCTCATGTAAATATTTTTGGTAATGAGAAGGCCGATGAGCTTGCAAAGGCATCCCGTGATTTTCCTCAGCCATCCAACTGCCTAACCTTCGTTGATGCCAATGCAGTTGCCAGCCAAAGACTAATCGGTCAAGTTAAAGGAAACTCCATCCCGGAATTGAACTGTGACACAGCCAGATCGACTATCATAACCAGACTTATGACAAATCACTTGAAAGGGATGAGGATTTCTGCAGACGGACAGCGTAGGTGCACCAACATTTGTCATCATTGCCCAGATGACATCCCACTGTCTCGCCATCACATCTTCAGCTGCCCAGCAGTCCAGGCCATACTGTTTAACATCGGCATTGAAGACCCAGTGGACCTACTTTATACTGATAGAGCTGGCGAGGTTGCAAAAGCTGTCTTTGACTGCTTCGGAGCTATATAATTGCACTTTGTCATAGAAACGACATCATCATCAAGTTATAAATGCATCAGAACAACCAGTCAAGAATTACAAGCACTATTTAGGCTGTTAATTGAAATTATTCCCATCTAGTCCTGGTGAAATATTTTGAAAGAATATGAGGATTACCAAAATGCCACACATTCATCACATATTTCCATCTAGTCATGATGAAACGTTTTGAAACAATATGAGACTTACAAAAGCGCCACACAGTCATAACTTATTTCAGTCTAGTGCGAAAGTCCTCTCGAGAAGTTGCTGATAGGACAAGAGAAGGGTTTCCTTCTCTTTTCATATCTCGACAGGCGCATTTGAATCTTTGCCACGATGAATGTCATGGCAAGCAAAATCCCACGATCAGCACAAGCCTACGATAAATGTCGTGACTTTATGCTGATATTTGTCAGACCAGTGAGACTGGAATAACAACAACAGAATTTTAAAATCTACAGTTCATCTTATTTTGAAGTATTTAAATAAACAAAATCGCACCAAAGTTCTGCTGTTCATGAAAATTCATTTTTCAAGTGACAATTGTCAAAAGGTTCAGAGGATGCTCCTTTTTCACGCATTCAGAAAAAAATATTTGTTGTGAAAAAGCTACGCATAATAATAATTACTGAAAAAATGTTCATTTTCCCAGAAGACCTGTTATCTCGAAAGGACGATTCTGTGTTGTTTCACTTAAATGTATTGTTTGACTTTTCCTTAGAGTTTGTTGCCATTCGTAAAAACTTAAGATATTATTCTTGCATATTTAATGTGGTTGTTATTAATTAACAAATTATTGAAAACAATTCATGCAGTTCTTAACAATAATATTTTTTTTACTTTTCACTAGGATTGATTTAAATATAAATGCATTTAATTAAAAACGTCCACCCGAACATTGGCACATGAAAGCCCGAATTTTGAATTTTGAATTTTATATTTCATATTTTTTAACAGTAATGAATTTTGGATTAACGAACTCAACGATTTAAAAGCAGTGGCGGAACTGAATGGAATAAAACCTTTTTAAACTCCAGCGCGGGAGACTGCACATTGGAAATTCTAAGGATATGCTGTATTTAAATATTTTGTGATTTTTTGCTGTTGAATTGAATTTTATATGAAATAAGTGAGAAGGATATGGTATTTATTTATGTAAAGTTAACGCATAATACTTCAGTAATAAAAAGACAAAAAATGTGTTAGCCATCATACAAAGAAAACTGAATATTGACTAGATTGATAAAAGTTTGAAGAAATAGAAAATTGTTTGCCAACACTTAACATTGCGTCGACAGTTCAAAGCATATGCTGCTATGGTGGTGTTAAATTTTTAAAATTTTGCTATTAAATTGTATATGGCATAAGCTTATAATGCTTGATAATAAAGCTAAAAAGACAAAACGAAATGGTTAGCAGCAGTGAGTGCAAGAGCAAAGGCCTCAGTGAGAGCATAAAAAACCTTAACTCTTTCAACAGTGAAGTCTCCCGAAAAGCCTATGCTTTCAAACATCGGCAGTCGTCCGAACGTCTGCGTCCTTTTTCTACCTGGTGCTCCCCCCTCACCATGTTAGTGCATGCTTGATTGGAATCTAGAGTTGTTAGATGACATGCCAAAATCTAGATCTTTTGAATGGCCTGTCATGTTAGATGACATGCCATTCAAAAGATCCATCTTTTGAAACAATAAAAGTAGCTATCTTATTTGAATGCACCTTCCCTTTCTTTTGTATCGTTAACGTATAGCTATTGGTGCTAGCGTTTGCTATCCTGTTCTAAGAGAAACGACATGCAGTGGGTGAAACCGCACAAAGATCCTCGAGAGAGAAGTAATCTCTTCATTTCAGTCGGTTATTGTTATAGCTGTAGCATTCTATTTGGCATGGGGGAAGAAAATCCATTTCGACAAAAATTTGTATGTACAAGTGTTTCAGATTTTTGAGAGGAAAAAATGTTGGCCTCTTCCGATGCGGAAGCGTTAAGATACTCTTAAAGGCGACAATTATAATCCGAACCCTTTCATACCGTTTTCTCATTTTCTTTCGTTACTTCAAAATCGATTATTTTGTTCGTTTTATAAACGCAAAAATACATTTATTGTGCCTTGTTTTTTCATACTGCCAACATTAAACTTTCAATTTCAGGTGACGTTGATTAGGTAATTCTATGAATTTGAAAATGCACTTCTGTATCGATTAGAGAAATTATTCCAAGAGGAGTAGAAAGGTTCTCTAAACGAAAGAAAGAAATAAAACAGTAACAATGTACCTGCTGGAAAGTAGTTCAGAAACACAAGAGAAAAAATCCATGAAAATCAAAATAAATGTGCACCTAATTCCAGCTTAAATGAAAAGGAAGTGCTAAAAGAAAGTAAACAACGCAGGAAAACTCAAGGACAACCAACAAAATTCCTTTGAGATTAAGGAACAATTTATGTCCTTTCAGAATCGGCTTTCTGGGAACTACGAAAACAATTAGCAGGTAAATTGATATCAGTGAAATTACACCGCAGCTACGTAAAATTGCTTAGTGAAGAGAATTAAGAGAGCTCTTCCATTTGACCCTGTACACAAACTCTGTGATTATTCTGTTTGAGGACTCTTATCACCAAGTATCGAAATGATTACTGTATTTCCGTTTCCGCGCTCTTATGGTGTAAGTGGCTAGCACATCCCACATGAAAGTTTCGAAGCTCGAAACTTGCCAATACCAGAGTAATGATTTTTTTATTTTTCACAATACCGGCTTCATAGGTTAAGATGCTGATTTCCATATCGTTAGGGACGGGTTCGAATCCTGGAAAAAGCTTGGATGTTTCGGTTCGAATCCTGGAGAAAGCTCGGATTTTTGTACATGTATACTGCATATGTTTTATGGGGGCACTTAAAATACTATCAAGTCCTAACGAGAGGTTTGCTATAATCGGGGCCTAATTTGCATAGCCGCAAAGAGGGCACCTGACCCTGGTTTCTACTTTAAAAGAAGCCTTTTAAAACTAATATTACCTATCCCAACTAATTACTGCGGTATCAGGGGTATTTCATAATAACTAGTTCGTTTTAAAGCAGATACTTATATAAAATAGTTTTCCTAATTACAAACATTTAAAAAGATCGTGGATTTTTACTTTTAGCTACTAGTTTGTGAATAATAATAACGGAAGTGAAGAGCTGAGTTTATAAGGCGCTTAGCTTATTAACTAATAACAGACATATTAACAAAATAATTGAATATCTTAAGCTTTGCCGGATCGCAACACACTGGCGCGTGGAAAATAAAAAAATATTTTATTTCGGGTAATTGCAACATACTTTTATCAAATTACTGAAGTTATCATTTAAATCTGATTCTAAATATTTTACGCTTTGCGGAATGGCAGCATATTGCTTTTTAACTACTCAGTTAGGTAATTAAAACTTCTTTAAGGTCGCGGAAAACATACAATAAATAAGAAACAAATTGGAAATTCAAAATCCGTGGTTTGAAATACACATTTTCAGGCGAAGGTCTATGTGTGTTCAGTATTTTGTGGCTCCAACAACCGCCGTTTTTTTGCAATTCGATTAACACACATGCACATAGACAAAATACTGGAACTTTCATTTTTAATTAACAAAGGTAAACCGTAGGCTAAGATAATAAAAAAAAATTAAAGAATAATTTTAAGTAAAGTAATTTAAACTGAAAACGACTACTGCAAAGAAGAGGGAAGAATTTAAATTTATTAAATGCCTTTATTTATCTGAACTTAAGGATATTTAACGAATCTCTGAACTTAAGGATATTTAACGGAATTTTCAGAATAAAAGACACTTTTCCTCCAAAAAATTCAAAAAACTGCTTTGAAATGACTTCTGAAGAGAATTTTTCGTGGCGTCTGTACGAACGTATGTACGTACGTACGTACCTCGCATAACTCAAAAACGAGTAGCCTCAAAACGTTCAAATTTTGTATATAGGACTGCTCTGACATATAGATGTGCACCTCGTATTTTGGTTGCAATCGGCCGCACCAAACGTATATAAATATATTTAGATATATATCCAGTCTGTTACCCGGCTCAGAGATCTCAGTTTATTTACTCTAATATGTTTGTAAATGGTACATTTTTAAATTTAAAAATGATTGATTTATGTTGTTCTTTTCTTCCGGTTAAGGTTTTTATGCCTTTAGTAAATCTCTATGCAATATTTTTAGAATTGTCAACTATTTTAAAGTTGTTTAAATGCCGCTAAGCTTAATAATATTTTTGATGGCGGCCATTGCTTGTTTACATTTGAAACAGCAGGATAGTGAAATACTTGCCAATCTAGAGAAACTTAGCTTCGCAACAACAAAGATAACGCCTTCATTTATTATTGCGAATTAAATCATGCTTAATCCTGTCTGGAATGTTTTCGAGGAAATATGTGTTTAAGATTTACTTCGTAATTTTTAATACATACATTTTGAGTTTTTATGTATTTTTGCCTTGTCGCGAAGTGAGAACTGAATTAATTGAATGAGAAATACTCAGTCGTATGTGAAAAAATTCTCTTTTTTGTTTTGTTTGCTTAATTTCTTTTATACATCGTTCCAGCTTTATTATAGTATTTGAATAAAACATGTGGCAATATATAAATTTAATGCATTCTGAATTATAATATGAACGAAATATAATACTGTTAAGTGAATCTAGCGCCAGAGTATCGCTATGGTATGGTAAACAAATAAAGTGAATTTTAAAGAATGCATTTATTCTATTGCGGTTTATGCGCTGTTGGAGAAGTAGATTTAATTCAATCCAATAAGTTTAAATGAAATGCAAGAAAAATGCGTATAATTTAATATTCCGTACAAGGAGGTCACGTGGTGTACACATCAGATTTTTTTAACCTGTGTTCCTGCACTGATGACCTTTGTACATGTAGTTTCACGTAGATTCAGGCATCAATGTTTAAAATAAGATTCTTATTGTTTGACGAAAAAACGGTGATTTGAAGGCTAACTAGAACTTCGGTGAAGAAAAAATATTATTTTCAATATACTCCTAGTTTTTACGAAAGAGAGATCCAAAGCGAATGATTATCATAAGAGAAGTAACATAATATTTTGTAAGGTCTTACGTCGTTGAGCGAATTGAAAGACGTTTTGCAATCGCAAAAATTTCAGGTATCAAATTTCAACGAAATACCTTTTTCTACACGTCCCAAACCAATTTGAATGACTTTTTTTTTTTTTTTTTTTTTTTTTTCATCACATCTGTAAGTACAGACAGAATAATAGAATCATTTTTCCAAAATAGATTGTAAAATAAATTTAAAAGGGTTGAGAAGAGTTTTCTGCGTGACGTCTGCGCGTCATAACTCATAAACGAATAGCCGTAGAGTATTGAAGTTTTATACATGGCACAGCTATAACATCTAGTTTAGCATAACTCTCTTTTACTGTAATCACAAAAAATTTCGGGTGTTATATTTCAATGAAAATATCCAATTTGACCGCTCTCGAATCGATTTGAACTATTTTTTGTGCATGACATCTGTACGTAAGGACAGAATAAAGAACCCTTTTCTTCCAAAACGGAATTAAAAATGGATTTAAAATGGATTCTAAAGATATTTTTTTCGTGATATCTGTACTTACGTAAGTATGCATGTATCTCGCAAAAGTCAAAAACAATTAGCTTCAGAACGTTGAAACTTTGTGTATAGGACCGCTATAACATGTAGTTATGCAACTCGCCTTTCGGTTACAATCGGCCACACCAAACGTATATATACAACGTATATAATATATATACTCATACTGTTACCCGGTTCGCTGAGCTCAATATTTTTATTCTTATGTTTTAGTAAATTGTGTATTTTTTGCTCTACATGTGATCGAATTATGTTGTTCTTATACTTTCCTTACACTGTTAAGTTTTTTATGCCTTTTCTTAATTCGCATGCTACAGTTGTAGAATTAATAATAATTAAAAGTTGTTAGCAACTACTAAGCCTAACCAAGCTGCCATCTGTTTACATTTAAAATTTTAACTGAATTAATTCACTATTCATGAATTAAGTCAGTTTTTGCACCAACGTCAGTGTCTTTTTGCCAAGTGGGACTAAAAGTAAACTTTCAGTCTTTTGCACCAAAATATCTGTTCTCCTGCTCGCTGGTTGAATGGCTTGTTTTTGCGTAGAAACTATAATTTGAATTTCAAAAAGTATTTTAACTGTTTTAACAGTTTTGTAATATTGTATTTTTTCTATATTTGCAATTTTTAATAATGATGTTTTGAGTTTTATGGGTTTTTTACCTTGTCGTGAAGTGAGAACGGGTTGATTTAATGAGAAATATATCTCTAAGGAAATTCGAGGAAGTAAGTCTAAATGAAATACAGCAAAACGTTTGCATAATAGGATGCACAAACATGACATGTGATGCCATATCAGATTTTTGTTTATTTTAATTAGCCAGTTATGATATGCAGGAATTTAACGCACACTCTTGCCGATTCTCTAAAATACGCTTCAGTAGTTATCTGAGCCAGGTTATTTTATGCATATTCTTAAACCATGATTTCTATTTTTGAATTTCCTTTTGCTACATGAAACACCCACAAGTAGAGGAAGTTGTAGCACAAGCTGTGCATGTTTTGTTCAGTTTAAGGCGAGATAAAAGTGCGGTTTAACACAAAATTAAACTTTAGTATCGTTCCCATTTTAGTATATATATATATATATCGCATCAACAGTATATGTATATATATATATATATATATATATATATATGTTTGCACATTTTTTTAAAAATTATTTTAAATTTGCTTTTTACGTATATACATGTTTGTTAAAACATATACACTGACTACCAATAAGTATTTGGACACCTGTGATACAAAAGAAAAACTAACTTTGTTCAAAATCAATAGTTGGTAGAGCCTCCACGAGAGGTAATTACAGCGTGGACCCTCCGGGGCATATTTTCCACAAGTCTTTGTACGACAGCTAGTGGTATTTTCTTCCACTCGGCTTGGAGAAGACATAGAAGTTCCTGCACCGATTTTGCACGGGTAGTGCACCCCTGAATTCGGCGATGCAACTCGTCCCAGAGGTTCTCGATAGGGTTAAGGTCTGGACTCTGAGCAGGCCAGTCCATTCGATGAATTCTATTGGCACCAAACCAAGCCTTGGTTAACGTCGAAATATGACAACTGGCATTGTCGTCCTGAAAGTAACAGGGGTCCAACCCGTAAAACTGCCACAACGTAGGAAGCACATTGTCATCCAAAATAGTGCAGTAGGCATCGGAGTTGAGCATACCATGAATGGGGACCAAGGGTCCCAACCCATACCAGGAGAAACACCCCTAGACCATAATTCCACCTCCGCCGAACTTGACTGTTGGCACAATGCATTCTGGCAGGAGACGTTCTCCAGGTAGACGCCAGACCCAGACCCTGCCATCCAAACGGTAAAGGGTGAACCTTGATTCTTCACTCCAAAGAACCCGTTTCCACTGATCTCTAGGGTCCAATTTCGATGTGCTTTGCATCACATTAACTGAGCAGCGCGGTTGGACTTTGTGATCAAAGGCTTATGGGCAGCAGCACGACCATGAAAACCAAGCAAATGTGTTTCCTTACGGTTGGTATTCATTGAAACAATACTCCCGGATGCCTATTGAAACTCCTCGCGGATGAGGGCCATTGTTTGGGTTCAGTTCTTCCGAACAGCACTCGTCGGTCTCTATCTTCCAGTTTCGTTGGTCTGCCGACTCGGGGCACATTCCGACAATCACCGCTCACCTTCCACGTCTTAATCACATAGGCCACTGTCGATTTTTTGTACTTCAGATCGCTAGATATGTCCCTTAAGGATCGGCCACATTTGTGATACCCGATAATTATACCTTTCTCGAAATCAGAAAGCTCCGAACTGCGAGGCATCTTGCATGCGACTAAAGCCGATGCAGTTTCCTACACGATATATACCGGCGCAGACCGTTACGTACCTTAGGACCGCAGATATCGTCATTTGCATAGGTATCCATATACTTATTGGTAGTCAATGTATATATATATATATATATATATATATATACTGTTAATTATATATATATATATATATATACTGTTGAAGCGAATGCCTATAATTTTCATATACAAACATACGGATACATACATGTAAAATGAAAACCTACGTAACTTTATATTATCTACGCTTGAGGTCCTCAAATATGGCTCTTGTTGTAATGTTATGCATCTAAATGTATATGCATTCCCAACTTGCTACATATTGCAATTAGAAAACTAAAAGTTTTACAAATAGTGATAGGATCGTGTTTTACTTGATAATGTTAATTATATAGAGTTATTAAATATTTCTACTCTTCTTCTATCTAAGATGATAGAATCATTGCAGAATGACCCCAATCAATGGATCTCGCATATGGTCATGCAATAAATCAAGATCAGCAACAAAAAAGTAACTTTCCATCACGTGAAAATCGATAACTGCATTTTATAGCTTTCCTTCCGAACTTCTTATATTGAACCTCTTTCTGCCTAACTTTGCTAGCTATGCTATAAAGCGTACTGGCAGCAGTGAAAAGCAAAAAAATTACCACTAGTTTCGTTACAGTAAGGATAGCGCTGAATCTATTGGGAAGTTATTTCTCTAAGCATAGCTTAATCTACTGTTTCTTGAAATACGGCAGAAAAGTATCGGCGTTTTGTTCTCCCTTAAAAATAATATTTAATATTGAAAATATTTACCCTAATGCAGTATAGTTTTAGAGGCTAACACAATTTAATTGAGAAGAGAAACAGTCTTTGTTCTTTTGGGATAATTAAAATTATTTATATCTCAATTTTAGTTATTTGGGAAATACATTGCTGATTGTTTTCTACAACTTAATGACCTTTTCATTTCTTAGACAAACATTTTATTTATATTTGAGAGTTTTTTTATATGTAACTGCTTATTGCAACATAATATTCTAGTTTAGCGTTTTTGTTTATTAATTATCCTTAGATTTAAAAGCACTTTTTTATCAATTAATACATAATATATTAAATTTGATATGGAAATGTTTATTTTCGTTTTTTCCTGCTTATTAGAATTTTAGTGTTTATCTTTCTTTTTTCTTATTTGCTTTTGTATATGTTACGGTGAAACACCGAAATCTGGAGAATGTCAACTTTCACCGGTGAATGTCAACACTCACATAGTCTTTTGGTTTATGTCCAAAATATTTTCCAACTACTCTTATTTCTGACTTACACCGGTCAATGTCGGCATTCACCATGCACTAATGGTGAATGTTAAACATATAAAAATATTATATTTTTTTCTCCGTAATTCAGTCGCGAATAAACGTACTTGAAACTTGAAATAAGAACTTAAGAACATGAGAACCTAAAACACACAATACATTCAAAATGAGAAAGGAAAATAATAGAAGTTAAAAACTTATTTAATTATACAGTACGTTCTCAATGAGAAAATAAAATAACAGTAATAAAAAACTTACTAAATTATGTGATTCAAATCTTATTTATTGCAACAACTTAAACTATTATGGCACTTTATGACCTCTCTTTTCGACTTTCACCAGAGCATATCTGTGATTGTCGACATACACCGGTGAGGGTCCGAATATACAAGAATGTAGTACAATATTCGATCTTTCACCGACGCATTTGGTGAATGCTGATATTCTCCGGTGAAAGTCGACATTCTCTAATTTCGGTCTTTCACGGTAACATATGTACTCTTAGCATATGATCCTCGTACGATAAAAATTACTCTGAATACTAATTAATTAATTTTGGAGAAAATGTGCAATAGGCATACGTAAACTTTATGGGCGTGTTATTACGCAGTTCATTGTTTTCATACGTTAATTACATGTGTCACACATTCATACCTAAATTACGTGAAGTGCCGTACGTTCCTACCTAAATTCCGTGGAGTTACGTTAATTACGTTCATACGTAAATTATATGATAGGCCATACGTAAACTACTGGAACATTGGATGAGTAGAATATTTTAATTGTCTAAATGCAAAGTTTTAAAAGGCATATTTTACGCTAGAAAATAATATGTTTAGAAAAAAACTGAATTGAAGTTATCATTCCTGAAAGTGCTATAATTCAGACTTTTGAGTGGGAGGAAGTTTAATTTTACATGAAAATTTTGTCTTAAAAACTAACGCTTCTTTATCAGATAAGAAATTTAAATCATAAATTTCATGCCACATTTTCAAGTGGGATTCTACATTCTACGTACAACTCGTTTCGTACCTCCTCCCAGAAATTTTCTAATTGAATGAAAACAAACATACTAACTGGAACTTTATTCGTACAGGCTCATATAAATATTTTGTGTATTTTTAATGCAAACTGTCTCTTGAACTCAAATTAAAAATAATCCAAAGAGCTACCTCATCAGTGTCAATTTTTAGACTGAAGATTTGGATCTACGACTAATAAGCGACATAAAAGGGCGTAGGACGTTCAAACCTTTTCCATAAGTCGAAATATATTCATATACATATTATAAATATATTAACAGCGTTTATATTAAATAAATAAAATCTGATGTGAGCACCGTACGACTTCCTTGTACGGCTTTTTAAATCATACACATTTCTTCCTGTACTTCATTTAAATTTAATTCCTCGGATTATTCTAACTTAATTAACCGATCTCTCAAGGAAAGTTGAAAATGACAACAAAAATTGAAAACTTTGAAATTAAATATCCCTGTCAATTATTGTTGTATGAGAGTCAAACTTCTTATATTTTTATTTTTTCATAATGGGTAGAAAACGTTCCCAAGTATAAAGAACGGAAGATCACATTCAAAGTTAGATTTCGCTATTTGTCGAAAATTATTTTTTTAAAATTTGACATTAACAAGGCATGAATATAAAAAATATATATTTAAAACACATCTGTAATTGGAAGTATATGACTACGACAAACGACTGAGAAAACAAATGCCGCGTACGGAATTTTAAGCTGGGTAAAGAGCTGGATATATGTTTGGTAATGCCGACTGCAATATAAAAGGGAGGTGAACAACTAGATGTTATAGCAGCCCCATCCATAATCTCAACCTTCTAATAACAGTCATTTTTGAGTTATGTGTCATACATATATACATTTAAACGTGCGTATGGACGTCACAGAAAATAACTCTTTTAAATCCATTTTAGTATCCATTTTGGAAAATATCGTCCTTTATGCTGTCCGTACGTGCATATATCACACTAACAATTGGTCAGATGGATTCGGAAAAGGTCAAAATTGGTATATCCCTTGAAATTTGATAACCGAAATTTTTTGCGATTCTTGAATGAAAATATGAGACTTCCTTTACTTCGTACAAGGGAGTAAAAAGATTTCTTTCTATTGGTGGCTCAGTTTCAGACCAATGCAGAAAGCCTGATAACACTGCTGAATTATTCTGATACTACAGTCCGCGTTGTAATGAGGGAGTACTGTATAAGAGGTTTCTAATGAATAGCATAATTGCACTTAACACAGCACACTTGGCATTCGAAATTCGTAAGGCAAACCCGTTCAGATACCTACCGGCTTAATTTATAGTTGAGGAAGGATAAGTGCGGAGGAAATGGCATTCTAACGTAGGAAGGAAAGATCACCGCATTAGGCCTGTTTGCATAAGAGGATCAAATGGATCTCTTCAACATAAGGGAACTAGTAGTGCTTCGTCGCGTAAACAAAGAGTTAAGGCAAGTGGAAATGTTGATTTTTAGCACTCTAGGTTGCTTATATTATCCTAAAGAAGAGTTTACCAAACCTTTCCCATTCCGGAACCCTTTTTAGAATATCCCTTAGGTCATACAAGTTAGTGATATTTAAGTAGATTACGTGGGTAGGTAGGATTTTTTAATATGGCAAAGTACACGAGGGTTCACTGTCTATTATAAGGTTAGAAAAATATATAGATAGAAACGGAATGTAAAGTCAAAAGATATCTAAAGCGTTGGTACAATATTCCCCGAAATGAAATGAAATTAAAACAATTTTGACTCTGCCATAATATTTTAATTTATTCTCAAAGGGATATTATCAAAAGTTAGTAACCCATAAAGGTTTTTTCCAAAGTCCAATAAAACATAAAAGTTTGTATAAAAAATAATATTTACGTTATCCCTAAGAGCATCATTAAAATTGTTTCACACACGGTATACATGTAGAGTCATTCATTACATTAGGTTAATTGGAAAAGCCGGAGAGATGAAAAATTAGCAACCGCCTTCGCCGGGAATCGAACCACGGACCTCTGGAATACCGGCCCAGCGTGCTACCGTTACACCACGAAGGCACTCTAGGAAAGTGGGAGAAATACCTTATATACATACGTACGTACACTACGAAAAAAAAGGGGGGGACAGTTCTATATCTCACATTCTATTGGGCGTTTTTCATGTCTTGAAAGCGCGACTTAGGATATATATTAGATTTATATGCAGCATTGCTCTAATATAGGTACTTTGAAACAAAATCGGACTTTTTGTGAAATGACATGCGAATTTTATTCCATAATTCGATTCGACGACTCAAGTTATCCCCATATATTATAAATTTTGTATCAAATTTGGTGCGAAATTTAAGGAAAAATGTAAAACTTTATCTTGGCGGATTTTTTTCATTTTGCGCTAAGAATAATTGGCTTGGCTAACTTCTTAATTTATAGCAACCTATTTTCCCTTCCTATTTTTCATTACAAACGAGCGAAGTAAAGGCCATTACTTTCAAATAATTTTAACATAGTGCGTGAAACACTTTTAGTGTTATTATCGCTTGTAACGAAAATGCCAAATTTCAAAGCGTGCTAATATTGTAAGTTCACGTATATCTTAGGAAACTGTGAATAAAAAGCTCTAATTTTTTGCAGGTGGGCCTAGAAATGCATCAATTTTAAGACGATGTTAAAACTTTTATAGGCTATAATACAAATATTTTTTCGAAAAAATTTTAAAAAATATTTTTAAATAAATCATAAAAACTGTGCGAACTATATTTGGATTAAGCCTAAATTTCGAATTCTGGAAGAAGGAGTCAAGTTTAATAGAAAAAGAGAGATTAACAAATGTATACCAAATTCAATTAACATTGAGGAGCTAATAATTTGAGAACTAATATTTAATGGAATGGATTTTAGGCAGATCCGAAATTCAAATGTTTATCGATATAAAATATAAATGTACACAAAGTTCATGAAGTACTAAAACAATTCCAGCATTGTACAATGTGGCAATTACATGTAAAACAGGAAAAATTACAACAAATCACTTCTCAACTGAAATGACAGAAACATATTTTTGAACTCCAATAACAATGCAATTATTTACTGTGCAAGTACTCCTTCGTGCGTGGCAGTGACAAGAGCATTAATCATACTTCCCCCCCAATCGGCCATGCATATTAACCACGGCTCATTGGGGATGCAATAAGCCGTAAATATCGATGACCAATTATTCAAACCTCATTATCATTAGACGCGCACCTTCCGATGAAAACAAGGTAATTTGTCTAAAAATTTGTGCTTCGAGCTGTTAAGGTGCGTGCAAGAAAACAATCATTGCTTTTTTAAATTAGGGTACAAAGCAATCTTAACTGAATTACTGCAGTCATGGCAAAAATGATATTAATTATAAAAAATGATTTAGATCACGTCATTTATTTTATTTCTGAAGGATTAGTTCTCCCGTCTGATTACTTAAGCAATAGACAACCGGTACAGTGATTAGCATCTCTGACTTATGTGCCGAAGGGCCCGGATTCGAATCCCGGAGAAGGAACGGATGTTTGTAAGTACACAGTATCCGTGCGGCATGGAAGGCACTCCAAACATGTGGCGAGCTTAAACTCCTCTCGAGAGGCTTGCGGCAGGGAAAGAGGGGTGGGAGACCTTCTAACTCATCCCCCGAGCTTTCGATCAAAATTGGGGGGAGAACTAAACTATATCGCCCTGTCACCTGTTAGGTGTTGAAGACTGTTGCCAACGTCAGGCGTAAAGCTTGCGGTCCTCATTTCATGAGCTCGGGCTGACTATAGGTCAGACAAGTGAGTATTAGCAAGAACAACAGTATAATGGCACGCTGGCGATGGGTTTGGGGACGGATTTGAGGTATTTTCTGTAGGCTATTCTATTTTAAATGAACATTAGCAGTAATGTTGTTGAGTAAAATTATCAAAAGGTTTATTTTTTTTATTGAAATTCTCAACGCGAAGAGATACTGTTGTAGAGAAATTAGGATTCTTTAGAAGCCAGAGAGATGAAAAATTAGCAACGCCTTCACCGGGAATCGAACCACAGACCTCTGGAATACCGGCCCAGTGTGCTACCGTTACACCCCGAAGGCACGCTAGGGGAGTGGGAGAAATACCTTATATACTCCCCTTTTTAAATTGCGACTAGGTTTTATGGGACCTATTCGCCAAATCCTGGGTGCGGAGAATCATCATCCACAACCCTTTTAGTTCGGGCGCCACTTGTAGAGAAATTAGGATTTTTTGGAAGCCAGAGAGATGAAAAATTAGCAACCGCCTTCGCCGGGAATCGAACCACGGACCTCTGGAATACCGGCCCAGCGTGCTACCGTTACACCACGAAGGCACGCTAGGGAAGTGAGAGAAATACCTTATACTGTAATCACCGGGAAATATTCGGATACATTATCTGTAATCAAGCCACATTTTCCTGTCGATTCATGCAAAGAATTCAGAAAGCATTTCCTCTAAAAACAATGAAAAGGCATTTTAGCGTTAATTTACAATTTATTGATCTCCAATTTTATAAATAATTTACAATTTTATAATTAATCTAAAATTTTATGTCGCGACTAATAAAAGTGTGAGCCGCCGAAATAAATTATATGTGCATTTGTAATTCTCGCATGCAAAAAAACTATATAAAACAGCACAGATTTAGTTGCCAATTACTACTTACTTTCCCGTTAAAATACCTTTAGTTAACTTAACCTATCCCTCAAAGCAAGTTGAAAATGGCGTCAAAAGCTGCAAATTTTGAAATTAAATATTCTGGTCAATTTTTGTCTTTCTGGATTCAAATTTTTTCTAATTTTATTTTTTCATAAACTGTGTAAAAGTTTCTCAGATATAAGCATAGAAAGAGAGAGACCGCATTAAATGTTAAATTTTGTTATTTGTCGGAAATTATTTTTTTAAATATGGCTTTACCAAAACATAAATATTTTCGTCATTTAAAATGCTTCTGCAATTGGAAGGTTCTGACTATTACAAACGATTGCAAAAATAAAGACCGAGTAAGAAAACTTATATATATATATATATATATATACATATAAAGAAGAGGTAAGCAGTCGGAAAGCATTCAACAAGTGAAACAAAAACTTTAACTAATCATTGCCATTTAAACGAAGATTAATTGAATTTTCAAGCAAACTTTGAACTAACTTTCATTGACTTTTTCGAAATTACAATACTTCTTTTACTTTCGTACAAAGAAGTAAAAAAGGAAGAGTTTTATGGTAGTCTAGATCCTACAGAAAAGTCTACTTTCCGGTAGCATTTAATAGGTAAATAAAACTGGACGTCAATAATGATCTCATCAATCTATGACAGCATCTTATATTTCCAAGACGTGGATGCCCGAACCTACCACAGATATGCCATAAAGAGATACTTTGTAAATGGCCTTTTATCTAAAGCTATGAATGTGATGGATAAGTCGTGGTGATTTTTTTTCTTCCTTATAGGAACGAAAAAAATTCATTTATAATATCCATCAAGAACAGTCATTCCTTTTAGGAGAAATACCTCGAAGAAGATGTTATGAGAAAAGAAAGCGAAAGAAACTCAGGATTATATTTTCCCTCTAATATATGATAACCATAGATTAATATGTTCATTGATTGCAAAAAAATCACTTCCATATCATTTAAATAAACGTTTCTGTTTTCCACCATTCAAAGCCTCCATACAGCTGTTAATTTTACTCATTAATTCACTGAATTTATCTCAGCCCCGAATGAGAATATCTGCTCGTCTATATTTAAGTTTAACATCCACGTGAATAGGTTAAATTGCATCATGTATATAACTTACGCTAAATTTAATAAATATAAAATTATGTTACGTTAGTTGTTATGGAAGCGGCTAGCATGTAGGCTCAGGTTAAACTTCTGATTTTAATGTAAACAGTGCCGCCTCACCGGTATCGTATTTAGCGGTGCTATGCCGTACCGAAGAGCCTGGGTTCGAATCCAGGAGAATACATGGATCTTTGTAAATGTATAGTGTCTGTGTGGCATAGAGGCACTGTCCTCTCGAGAGGATGGTGGCAAAGCAAGAAGGGTGGAAGAGTTGTTCCCCAAGCTTGCTCTCTATTAAGATTAGGGGCGGAACTAATCACAGTCATACTGTTACCTGTATGGTACTCAAGGTTCTTGCCAAAGACATGCGCAGTCTTGCACTCCTTGCCAGGATGAATTTCCTGCGCTTTTGCTGATGTCACTGTTAGACAAGTGAGACAAGTCACAAAAACAATAACATATGTATAGTTTCATCAATTTGCCTATTCATATCGCCATCAGAGATGGCCAAAACAGCTCTTTTATGCGATCCCGTTCGCTCACTGAAATGAATTGATTATCTCTTGTGGTTTGTTCCTCACTAAAGATAAATTTTATGAAAAGATCTGGAGCATAGAGCGAATCAAGAGCGATCAGCGAGGATGGAGAGAAAAGCGGAAAATACCGAACGAACATTGAGATCGAGATTTGTTCGGAAATTGAGCGCGAAGAGTGAAAAGAATGGAATGAGCCTTTACGTCGTACAAGGAAGTAACAATGCTGATGAAAGGTGTCCGTTACATTCATTTGTTGTTCATAATTACTGAACAATTCCTTTCGATTCTTTAACTATATTAAATTTCTAAACCTTATTATGAGACAATAATGTTGCTTTAAATTGATATTATATTATTTGTGTCATACGTTTAAGGTTTCAGTTCAAGGCTAAGGTTTGAGTACAATTTATCTAGTCCTTGATGTTCAGTAAGATTCTTCACTCCTGGAAATCTTCTTACCTGTATGGTAGAATAAAAAGAGTTAAAAGAGGACATACTGAAAAGACCTACTTTCGTACTGGAAACATTGACGGCAGTTGGGCTCATGAATCTGGTCTACTGTGATGGCTAACCAGTTATCATCAGTAACAACAACAAAAGGATTTCTTTTCAACACATAGCTTTTCAAAAAACTGAAAATCGAGCAGTTCTGTATAAAGGGGCAGTATGGGGAAGTGGCACAGGAGCATAAAATCTAGCAGTAAATTTTGCAAGCTTCTTGCTATATGGCTCTACCCTTACTTTTGAGTGGATCTTCTGTTAAAGAAGAGAACTAACAAAGCATTTTAACAGGTAAGGTTGTTTAAATTTTGCACTAAAGTGAAGTTGGTGAAAGAGTTGAATTCAGTGAGATCCATGCCAAACGCCCTAAGGGATAATTCTTAGACTCATGTCGGAAACCTGGAATTTACATACTTCTGAACTGACTAGTTAAAAATGAAGAGTAAAAGCAGTCTTAGTAGTCCAATTAAATCCTGCAACAGGAGGAACTCTTGATACAACACCAATTACTGCTTTTTGGACGCCTAATGTGGATAAAGCGAATGTATTTTTAGTATTTTGTTAAGAATCCCTACGTGGTGCCGAAATCCAAAGTTTTACTTCAAACAACGTTTTCCAAATTTTCTAAACTTTTCTTAAAGTTCTTTTCCAAGAAACGTTTACAAGACCTTTCTCTGTCTGTTCCTATTATTTTCTGGAGTCTCTGTATCAATTGCTCGAGTCGCAACTAAATGTTTTTCTTCTTCGGTTTCTCGACGGAAAACTCGACGCTTTTCAAAAGATTTATAGAAGAAGAAATTGTTCTTCACGTTACCAAAGAAATATATTCTTTAAACTCTTACAGACACGAGCAAATTTTAATTTGTTACTAAAATTAAACTTTCGAAACGATTTATATAATACTCGCTTTCAAAATTAGTAGCAAAAAAGGTTTATTTATCATTGTTTAAAATAACCCATTTCAAATTGTTTTATGATTATGACCTTAAATTTCTTATTTTCTCGATAACACACAGCGTAAAATAGATATTTTCTGTTTGTAATATATTTACCTCCAATTTAAGGTCTGCGAAACTTTCTCAAAATACAAGGATAAACAAGTACTTAAGCAAACTTAGAAAACCAATACCTAAAAACACAAGAATTTCCAAGAGTTCATACAATAAAAGAACTTTCCAAGACGTCTGTAACAGGAGAATATAATAACAAGAGAGAAAAACTTTGTTAAGCTCCTTTATCTCCCTTTTTTGGAAAGAATACGTGGCTAAGAGTTTAAGTGAAAGTTTTTACTGACAAGGACTGTGACTCCTTTGAAGAGGAAAGCTAAATAAGATGTAAGGATTTCTAAGGTTGAAATATGTATCCATATTCTTCAATTTAAAATTTCACTTAGTTACTGGAAGATGAAAGTTCAGCCTTGTTTTGGATAATACGTCTTTTCTGGATAATCCGCTTAACACGTTATTTTTTCCGACGTCACATCATATTTATTTTAGCTGTTCATCATTGTTTACTTATCGTTCTCGTCTGCTTCCCATATTCTCGTTCGAAGAGCAAACTGCGTTTATTATGTTATTTTTAGCTTATATTCTTATCGTACTAGCCGCTCGGGTGGCCGCCGCCCAAAGTAGTAATTATGAAAGGAAAATGTACGTGTATGTTATCGAAGTAATCCAACATATGAAAGAATAAATGAAATAAATGAAAATTCTTATGCTACAATATAAGTTTTTCCTAGTTATTGAGTTCAATCAGCTTAAACTTCGTAGTTTTTCTAAATTCATTATTTTAAACATTTTGGCTTTGCCGTACAAGCGAATATGATTTCATTTCAAAACTTTTACTGCCGTTTAGTTACACATATTTTAAGAACTTGCTCTTCTATTTTTTTATTTTTTATTATATACTTTTTGAACAAATTTTCATTTATTAGCTCAAAAGGGCGTTGAGCTCGAATGAGCAATTAGTCTCGAAGCAGGATTTTACGTCATCCACTATCAACGGTATATCATTTTTCAAATTGTGTAACCAAATACTATTGTCTTTAAAGAAATTAAATAATAAAGAATCCGCCTGACTATATGTTCTTCACACTGTGAAAAAACGACGGTACCTAGAGCCATCAAATTTTGTGTAACGTAGACCTCCACCCGAACATGTGGACCTGGATGCCAAAATTTCGAATTTAATATTTTGTAAACCTTTAACGAATTTTATATTAACAAATTCAACAGTTTAAATAAAATATTTTTTTATCTAGAGCACAAGACTGTCTGTTGGAAATTCTAAGTATATGCTGATTTTAAATATTTTGTGATTTTGCTGTTGCATTCAAATTTACATCACCTAAGCGCGAAAAGTGTGATATCTAATAAATAAAGTTAATCCACAAAACGCTAATAATAGAAAGAAACTCACAAAAAAGCGTTTTGTAAACCATCTTCTGAGAAAACATTAATACGATGAACTGAAATAGTAAGAAAATAATAGAAACACTTTAGGCCAACAGTGTAACATTGCATTGTGTTATCTAAACGTATGCTGCTGTTAAATTTGTATAATTTTGCTGCTGAGTCGCATATGGCGTAACTGCAAAGAAAATGTTTCCTTAATAACAAAGTTAGCAGGAGTGAGTGTAACAGCAGACTGGGAGACTGCGTGCTCAGCGAGAAGGCAAAAAACCTAAACAAAATCCTATTGAGCGATAATTAAAATCTGAACTCTTGCAATTTTTTTTAATTAATTTTTTCATATGTTGAATTACTTCTTTTTTATATGCTTGTCGGCTCGGTACAGTAAAATTGTAAAAAAAAGAATTTTGTAAGCTTTATCGCTTGCTTGTGATTTACGCTAATGTTTAAGCCGGCCTTATTGTTGTTGCAGTTGTTTAGTTCCACCTGAACTGAGACATCTGATTTACTGGCTCAGTCCATGAATCCTTGTGCATTTTTGTTAAATTTTTAAATAATATAAAAAAACACAATTTAACATGTTAATCAATTATATATTTTCCTCCATTATCTACAATATCTCGCCATGTAACAGGCAGCATTTTTATGCCATTGCTGTGGTGAAAGACTGGATTTGATGCAAAAAAACTTGAAAGTTCATTGTGTACATCCTGTTTATAATTATTTTTTTTCCCCAGTAAAACATTTTGTAAGGCAGGAAATAAGTGAAACTCACTTGGGGAAATATCTGGGGAGTAAGCAGGATGTGGCAAAAGCTCCCAATTAAAATCACTAATTTTTTGCAACGTTGTTTGTGCCGTATGCGATCTAGCGTTATCGTGATGAAACAACACTTTCTTGATAGTCACCAATCATGATTGATTTTTGATCAATTCTGAGTTTAGACGGCTATAAAGTCGTTCACTATAAACTTCTGAATAGATTGTTTGATTCTGTTCAAACAGTTCAAAACGTCCTGAACGGGGTTCATCATCGATGCTGCTTTTTCCAACTTAAAATTTTTTAAACCATTTCTGGGCAGTCCTTACACTAATAGTGTGTTCACCATGTACACTATTAATTTTTATCGCTACAAATCTGGGATATTCACCACACGAAAATAAAAAATGTAGCACAGCACGTTTGTACTGATTATCTATATTCTGTATTCATCTTCTATGGGTACTAAAATGCGTTCGATATTTACAAAAGTTGGTGATGAAGTGAATAATATGTTAGTCAAACGATGACAAGTTTCAACAGTTTCAAAATTGCATTGTTTTAGTAAATGCATCATAGTGAATTCCACGCATACTCTTTATGCGCACGAACTTATGGACTGACCCGATAGCTTCCCATATAGATAGGCTTTGCACTGCGTTGTATTTTAACGTAATAAATTTTATTAACATATCATCGGACTCGTGCATTCAATCTTTTATGAACCCGTACACACGCAGTAATATATATATAATCTAAAATCTGTGGTTAATAATACTATCCAATCTTCTATTGCTTATACTTCCTTTCAATATAATGTTCCCCATTCTTCTCTAAAGATAGAACAGAGCACAAAAACCTCCTCGTATATAACATCTTAAATCCGCGAAATGAATATTTATTCACACATCGCGCACTAACTAACTAACTGACTAGTCCACTGTTTAGCAACTTATATGTGCTTCCATTTGATTCTAGCTTCTTTCGGAGGAAAAAAAAAGTTTCCATGCTCTTAAAAACATTCTCACATTTGGATTATATATTTTCTTTTGGGAATGAGTTTTTATGTGGCGAAAGAAAGTAAATTTTTTGAAGCGTAAATTACATTAAGTTCTCCATCGAAAGAGTTGTTTCATTCTGTTTGTTATTGTTTTCTTCGAGTAATAAATAGCTGCTCTTTCAACGAACTCTTTGAGAAGGAAAAGAACAAACATAAATTGTACGTCTCTAGAGTAAACTAGCGACACGTGAAATAACGTAAGGGTAATATTTTTTCAAATAAAAGGAGCGGTTTAGCTTGATGAAGATAAATTCCAGGAAAATCATTTCACATTTTAGTTTTAACACTCATATCTACTGAGCAAAATATCTGCAAAAATGAACCCCAACTGGTCAAGCAGTGTAAATGTGTATATATAAAAATAAAATTTTGATGTCTGTGGAATGTAGCTGATTAAATTTCCATTTTCCGCCTATTTTCTTTAAACTTTCATATGACTTTCGAATCTCTCTGCAGAATTGCATACCTAATTTATGTTTACATACCTAAATTTTTTTATCCAATGGTCGGCTCTAGCCGTTATAGGCTTCGGCTAATAATAAGGCCAGAGGAGGTGATCATTTTATTACGGAGACGGCTAATAAGTAAGCCATCGTTACCTCCTATGAAGGGGCACACATATTACATCCGTGCTTTCCCTGAGACTCGAACCCTGGCCCTTCGGTACAGCAGTCAGATTCATTAACCACTTTCCCGTCCGGACGATTTATGTACCTCAATTTTGCACTGTATGTATTCCATTTTTATACTTCAATATATTATTTAATTTCGAATCTCTAAGTATCAGTGAGATCATTTAATACTCTGTAATATAAAACACACGTACAAACATGTATGAAGCTAGTGTGTACAAATTTATGGGAAGGATAGGTTACACCGAGGTCAATAAAAAGACAACATTAGGCTCTTTCAGTGTCAAATCTTTCTCTTTTCGGTACTCGGACGTGACTGCATCATAGATGACAATCAAAGTCAGATAGTTCGCTGACTGGAAAACAATATGCGCAACGTGTTTGTACCGCAGTAATACAAGTGGAACGTGTAGAAACTTGCCTTAATACCAGCAGATACAAGTGGACCAGTAGACGTCACCACGCTGGCCGACTTTTGACGAGAAGCGCAAACATTTAGGATATTTTAGTAAACTTTTATTACACAAACGCAAAATATTGCAGTAAACTCCCTTATTTTTTCCTATTATGAAAAGTCCATTACTGCCGCCTCTCACTGCAGAAATCTGAAGCGCTTTAAAATGGGGCTTTTCATTATCTGGCAACCTCCGCCCCGCGAGATGGCCACTAATTAGTTTCCCTACTGTTTGTTAGAAGCGGTCTTAACATCCGCACCCTGGGGTATTCTGCAGTTTCGTCGTATGTGTCCTTCAGCACCACAGTTCCAGCCCAGCACTTAACGGTCGGTTTCTTATCACCAATATTCCGTCTCAAGTTCAGTTGTCTAGTTAAATCGTCTAGACGAGCGGTGACTTGATCCCCTGGTTCCTGGACCTGAGCAGCTCTGATTGGGTGGCGGTCTCGACGAGTGGCTTGCTGGGCTGCCTCGAATTTCATGGCGTACACTAAAGCGCTTTTCAAATCTTTAACATCCGCCGTTCGCAGTGCTTTCTGTATTTCAGGATCCCGGATGACATCGATGAAATATTGCAGCGACAGGATTTCTCTTGTTTCTGTCGGGCACTCAGAACAGGCGTGATATGACAGCCTTTTAACATCCGTGGTGAACTCCTGAAGTGTTTCGGTGGGCTTCTGCTGACGGGATTTTAGTTGAAGCATGCTGTAGTCTTTCAAACACTTCTCTCCAAAGCGCAGCTCCAATGCGCAGGATAGTGCTTCAAAGTCTTATCTCTGGTTTTTAGGAAGCGTCTGCAGAATATCCATTGTGTCTGCTCTCAGAGAAGCGGCGAGATGATAGGCCTTAGTTTGGGAATTCCATCCATTCGCATCCGCAACGATAGAAAATTGCGTCTTATGCACTTGCCAGGATGTCTGCTCATCATATGTGGATAGCTTCAGAGATAGACGAGCAAGCATCGGTAGAAATTTAAAACCATCCGGATTGCTCCCTGCCGTCGCTGCGAATTTCTTTAAATCATCAGCTTCTTTGATGACCGCAGAAACTCTATCATTAATTTATTGTCCCACTTCCACTCGGCAGAAACTCTCTCTACTATTTCTTCTTTTGCCGAAGAAACGTTTTCTTCAATGTTTCCAACTTTATTTTCAACTGCTTCAATTCTGCCTTCCATAACCTCGAACGTGTTTTCTATTACGCTGGTAATTTCTCTTTTCATCTCTTCTTGTCTTGATTCAATCATTTCCTGTCCTGATTTCATCTCTGCTTTCATTTCTTCCTGTCCCGCTTTCATTTCTTCTTGCCCCGCTTTCATTTCTGCTTTAAATGATGCTTGGCCAGCTTCCATCTTTTCTTGGAACACAGCAAAAGCACTGATGAGCTGCCTCAATTGTTCTTCCATCGCTCTTGTTATTGGCATTCAAACCCCACTCCTGACACCAAAAATTGTTGCGTGCGTATGGGTTCGTTACGAAATGAATGCACAAGTCCGATGAAAAATTAACAAAAATAAATTTAATATTATCACAAAGTACTTAAATTCCCTCAGATATTCTTTCAGTTTTCCAATATCTCACAGTAGTTATCTTCTAACTACTCAAACGTTCAAAAAAACTTAAATCAAAACAGCTAGAGAAAGCTAATCCGTGAATTCGCTACAGTCAACAACAGCAGTTTTCTAAACAACAACAAACTAAGTAATAACCACGAACTGAGATGTTTTCCTCTTTTTATAAGATTTTAAAATCGCGCGCGAGAATTTTCTAGTACTTTCTCGAAAGCAAAAAGAGATATTTATTAAATGTTACATGCACGCGCTCTTGTATTTTCAATTTTCCGGCCTAGCGTTCTTTTAATATTCGTCACGCACTGCACTGCGCGGGAAATAAAACCATTTAATTTACAATTCAACTAACATAAGCTATTTAAATACGAAATCCGTAACAATATTATACTATTGAGATTGCTGGAGTGCTCCCCACCCACCTGATCACGAAGTGATCTTATGATTTTAAAGGTTACAAAGTAGATATAAAAATGTATTTAGTATAATATGATCTTATGATCAAAATTATACTATATACATTTTTATATCTACTATGCAAGATTCCAACCTGTGCACTTTAAAGTTACACTTAGAGTTGATGAAACTTAAGAACTGGTAAGCGAATTATCGTTTGAGTTCGTGAGACAGAAAATAAAACATGAGAAGGGTTAAATACCCTTTATTATTCCAAATTAATTTCACAGAACTCCTCCTTGGAGTTTACAATAAAGTCTCCACCCGGGCTTGAACTCTAGAAACTAAAAAATTAAACTTAACTAATCTTAACTAAAAAGATATAGCCGAAGCTATCAAGATTCTAACAGAGTTAGCCCCTTAACGCTAAATAACGGCGAAGCTATCAAGGGCCTAAAGTACGGTAAAGTAATAGCTTAAGAGAAAAGTAGCCTAAAAAGGCGGCGCGCGTGAGTCATAATCACTGATTCTCTGTCTAACGAAGTCAGCAGAACTTCACAGTTAAATACTTCTCCTCATTTGCATTCAAACGTGATTGTAAAAATACGTTCTGGCCGAAAGTTGTAAGCTTGAAATTAAGAAAGGATAAGAAAGTAACTTTAACTCAAAATTTAACTGTTAGATAAATTAACAACTAAAACACTTTTATATATATTATAATACACAGTTTTATATCTACTGTTATACTTTTATATATCGTACTATACACTTTTATATCTGCTATTATACTAATTTTACTATAATACTAATACTATATCCACTTTTATATCTACTGTAACGTCTTAAGCTATTTTATCGACCACCACGAAGTTCTGAGAAAAGAAGGACCACCTCAAAAGTTCCTACGGACAGAGTATTTCTTAACGAATTCTCGGAATGAGGAAGTGACCGGCAGTCACATAACAATCTAAGGTTTTTGTTCCTCTTACAGTTGTTTGAAGGGAGACATTGTTCCGTTCCCTTTCATCAGTTTCTAGGTTCAGTGTCTCAGACCGCACGGTTTGAGTCCCTAGTTGGAACCGTAAAGTTCTCACGGGCATTTTCCCAGGCTGTCTTCATCCTTTCCAGTTGTTAATCAAAGTGCTATCGTCAATCAAGAGGCGCTTCTAAAAATTACGGACAAATAATGATCCTGGAAGTTTTTCCGACAAGCCCAGGACAACTTGAATAAAATCATGGAACGCAACTCCAGAGAACAGAGAGGGAGTGAGAGTCAGTTGCAGTAAGTAGAGAGAGAAACCTTCTCTCGGTTTTTCCAGCTCGGCCACGAGCAAATTTTGGTTTATATCTCTGCCAAGAGACTTACAGAGAGGTAGTCGGGTTCGCCGCTACCTTACGAAGAGCATCCTGCTCGGACACAGCTCAGTCCGGCAACCACTGGCTTAGAGAGTCGGTTAATTCTAAATAGTCTTATCTTGAACCAACCCTCAGCTTGAACTATTTCCAAACAATAACTTTCCCTTTGGCTGCGTTCTAAACAGGAACTTTATTCACACCGTCTGAAACTGGTTGTATTTATTTTCCCCTCACCCTACTGTGAGAACAATACTTTATAAGTTTATTTATTTTATTTTTAATAATACTATGTCTTTAAATACGAAATTAACCTAAACAAAAAGACTGGGGACACGAAGGTACACATGTTATAAAGAGCTAATTTTAGCACGCTTTTCTTGTAGAACACTTGGAAGAAGGATTTTAAACCTAGAAAAGATACAGTTTAAAGTTCAAGGATTACACTGCTAACAGAGTTCAAAGAAATTGAGATTTCCTTTGATGAGAGCAAATTTACACTTTTTTATAAGCATCGTGAAAAATCTGAGAGAAAATAGCTGAACTATTGAATTCAAAATAAAACCTAATGTTCAATTTAATTCTGAAATACTGTTAAAGAAATTTGCTTATTAAGGATCCGCTAACAAGGCATTCAAGGAAATTCACTGACGCGAAGTGGATCGTTAAAAATGTTATTGAATATAATAATGCAGAAACTGTTGAAATATTTCAGTAAAGTATAAATTTTAAAACCAAAAAGCTAGAAGAAAATTATTTCTCATTTGAGCGAATCGAAGGGCATGATTACAATTCATGAAGACGTGCATTAAAAAGCCTCAAAAGTTTTGAAATTGGGTTTTACTTTAATGGAAATACATTTAATATTTTGAGAATAATTAAAACAAATGTTGCAGTGAAAACCCAGAATTGAATTTCAAATGAAAAATCTTACTCCTTCAGTAACAAATGGGGGAAATAGCCAGATGGTCTTGGGGTACATGACTGCTGCGGCACTTAAAATTCTACATTTTATCGATGACAAAATTGATTTGAATATTTTAAAACAAAATGTGAAATACAGCACACAAATCATGCATTAAAACTTTATCAAGACGATGATCCGATGCATAATGTTTACATTTCCTAACAACGAATTTTATATGCCTTACCCTAAAAACGACTGTATTTAGTGTATATTTCAAATTATTGAGCATATTTCGGGTCATTTGAAAGACAAAATTAAAAAATATAATGTGTACAACATATGAATTCCTTGCACAGAATATTAAATTAACCACATTTTTTGCTACATTTCATTTAAACTTATTTCCTTTAATTTCGTTAGACATATAGTTCTCCTTCAATTTATTCAGTTCTCACTTAGCTGCAAAAATATATAAAACATCAAAATAGCTATATCAAAAATTGAAAAATAGAGAAAAATATAAAACATCAGATAGAGTTAAAACAATTAAAAAAGCAATTTTTACAATTAAAAAAATGAAGTTAGGGTTTCTGCGCAAAAACAAGCAATTTGACCAGCGGGCAAGAATACGGATTTTTCGGAGCACAAAACTGAAAGTTTACTTTCGGTCCCACTCGGCAAAAAGACACTGAAGGTGCAGAAGCTGACTTAATTCACTATTCTACTAAATTCCAAATGTAAACAAATATGGCAGCTATGGTTTAAAAAAATTAGGATTAACCGCAATTAAACAACTTTTAAATTGTTGATAATTCTACAAATATTATATGCAGATTAATTAAGGCATAAAATGGTTAACCGAAAGATAAGAACAACATAATTAAATCATTTTAAAAGCACAATTTGGCAACATATAAGAATAAAGAAAACTGAGCTCACTGAGCCGAGTAATAGTGTGGTTATACATATATATATATATATATATATATATTTATATATATATACTTTTGGTGCGGCCGATTGCAACCAAATAGGGAGTGCACAACTAAATGTTATAGCAATCCTAAATACAAAATTTTAACGTTCTGCGGTTACTCGTTTCCAGTTATGCGAGACAGATACATACATGCGTACGCACAGACGTCCCGAAATATTCTACTCTAAATCAATTTTAAATCTTTTCTGCAACACGTTTTGGGGAAATGAGTTCTTTATTCTGTTCTTAAGTACAGATGTCACGCAAACACATCGTTAAATTGTATTCGATAGCGGTCAAAATGCATATTTTGGTTGAAATATGATACTCGAAAATTTTCGCGATTACAATGCTTTCTTTACTTCGTACAAGGAAGGAAAATTTTCCAATATATATATACTTGAAAAAAAAAACCTAAAACTGGAAAATTCATACGCAAATTTCAATCAATAGCTTGTGTAATCCCTGCCTAGATGACTTAGTGATTCATGAAAAGGAATTAAGCCTAATATATTCTTACAGCAGTTTTATAAAAGTTTTGTAAAACATTTGCCTAACCCAATGCATTTTTGACCATTACTTTTTCGTTTGCGAAGAGAAAGTGTAAAATTTAATATTTATTTAATTTTATTTTTGATTAACTTTAAAGGTTTTTTTTAAATTTTGTTCAATCCTAAAATGTAAAATGTAGTGAAAATATTTTTTTTAAAATTAAATCTTTAATTATTTTTCAAGGCCCACCAGCGGCCGAGCGGTAAAGTAGCTGAACACTGGTAATTCGGTTCGAGGTTCGAATCCCGCAAACGGGCTGGCTGCATGGGCGTTTTCGTGGTTTTTCCTCATGTGTAACGTGCATACGAGCCAGTTTACCTTAGAAAGTCGTCCACAAAGCCATCCCTTCCCTTAGGCAGATAGCCCTAGTGTGCTTTGCCGTAATCTCAATAAACCAAACCAAATAATTAATTATTTTTCAAAAATGTCTGAAAGCTTGCTTAGTTCCAATATTACATATATACCCAATACTTACATATATATATTACGTCGAAATAAGGTTGCTATTTTTTTTAATATCATGTTAAATTAATTTACGTTGAATTGTCGCGTTGCTCTTTCTATTTGCCTGTCATTGTATTGAAAGAAAATTAAATAATAGGGGGTAAGAAATATGTACACAAGCTTTTGTAATCTACAAATCACTTAAAACTTTTATCATAACTGTGTGACACGGCCTATCATTCAAACGATCAAAGGCCGCCCTAAAATTCGAGATCGCCATGCTTTGTTTTCTATCCTTATAGAATTGCATAAGGCGCATTTTCTCCAAATACATTGTATCAGTTCATCTTTATTGCAGACAGTCTTGTCGTAAAAGGATTCTTTTGTGATTTCTTATCTTTAGATTAGTGGTGAGCTAATGGAAGCTTCTTTGTTAGGAACTAGAAACGATGTTATTTGAAACCTTCACACCTCTTTGCTCATTAATAGATGAAGGAGAAGAAATTGTTCTGAAACTCATATGTAATTTCAGGAATTTCAACATTTTAAGCAAACTTATTTAGGAAGGCCTTGGCGTTCTAAAAGTTAAGTAGTAATTATAAACCCTAACACCTGTTAAACAGAAATTTTTACAATGGCCGTATAATTCATTCAGATTTAATTGCAATCAATACTATGATAAATTTTAAGTAGGAAAATATGAAAGTTTGTTTCAACTCACTCATTTCTTAGGTAATATATAGAAATAGAAATATTAAGAAAGGTGATTAAACTAATTACTTTCACAGAATCATAAATTTATGCATTTTAGTTTTAATTGAGAAAATATGTTTTTACTTGTTAAATGTGCTTTTAATTACTGCTGTGAAGAACAGCATTCCATATTTTCAAGGAAAGATTTGAACATCATCCTAATCTTTCATTGTAACAGGCAAACACGAAACGGAAATTTAGAGCAATCCAAAGCGATAAATTTAACATTGAAATCACTGACCAAACACAAATTTCTAACATAAAATATGATATCATTCTAAATCTTATACTCTTTTTCCTAATCTTGAAGTTCTTAAAAATAAATTATTGCCAACAAATGCTTAAACTTATCTTGAAAAATGTAGCTTCTTTATTAATCTGGGCGCAGTCGAAAAAGAAGTATTCTTCTTTGTGTTTAACAAAGCAGTGATCAATTCCTGCTATTATCTCATTTCCGAAAAGGAAAGCTGAAAGAAAAATCAATCGTCGAACCATACTATTCCCACTTTATTAGGAAATACCGAATAGCGTAACCCAGACAACGCAATACCCACATTGCTGGAAAACGTATGATTTATAAGAAAGGTCAGGTGAACTAATTTACTTTTCATGATCCACGCAAGGCGTTTAGAAAGCTAAATCTCTTTAAACGACATTAACACATGTTAATAATTCGGTAAACTTAAACTTAGTTGAATAAATATAGTCTGAAAATTTTTGAGTAGACATATTTGCAATTTAATATTTGTTACGCCTTTGATATTTCAGTTATTGATACATAAACCAGTGAAAATCATCATAATGGTGTTTATCTTCATCTTTACCGGAGATCTTGATGACTACCGCGTATTCCTGTGTTATGGTTACATAAAATGCGTATAAATCCATATGCAAGCAAGAACCTGTGTGGTATGAGCATGCGAAAACCTGGCTATTGTCACGTGTAATACACAATAAAAAGCCTAAATCATGGCAGTTTTACAACGTGTTAAAACCGAGAATGGGAATAATTAGAGAGTGTCCTACATTCTGAATAAAATTCAAGTCTGTAGATGAAGAATTCTTTATCATGACTTGTTTTAAAAATGATCATGTAAAATCTGCACACAAACACGCGCACGCGCGCGCACACACACACCATTAAATATTGAAGATTTTTCAGATTTTATATTATGGACAAAGGGACTTTTTTTTTAATTTAGACACTTATACCTTTCGAAAGTATTTGGGCTAAGTAACTTTGGGTTAAAAATATTTTATAACAGAATATCTTTAGAATTTCCGATAGACAATCTCATGCGCTGGAGATAAAAATGCTTTTTTCCGTACGGTGTTACCACTGGTCGCTTTGAAATCGTTGAGATTTTAATCAAAAATTCGTTAAAGTTTTACATAATATGAAATAGACAAAACAAATTCCAAATCCCAAATTCGGGCTCTCAGGTGCTCATATTCGAGTGGAGGACTACTGCGTTCTTTTTTTCATAATGCGAAAACCATGCCATATTCATGTAAATTCTTCATTATATAATTTCTTTAAAGATAATACAGAGCAATCATATTTGGTGGCAGCAATTTCAAAAGCGAATCAGCGCGAAATGCCGGTTCTAGACTAATAGCTCTTCCAAACTAAGGTTAATGCAAATCTCGAAAGTGCGATTTAGGATATACATTATATTTATATATAGCATTTCTCTAACATAAGTATTTGGACAGAAAATGAGATTTTTCTGAAATGACATATCTATTGTTTTCCATATTTCGAGTCTAAGACTCAATTTATACCTAAATATTAAATTTTGAAACATTTGGTGAGAAATTTACCGAGAAATTCAAACATTTTTCTTGGTGCATTTTTTTTTCATTCATAGTAACCTATTATCCTTTTCCTTTTTTCACAGTGCAGAGCGGAAAATGGTGGATCGTTCATGCTTTTGAAGCAGTAAAGTTTTCCTGTTTTTATTCTAAATTTATTAAGAATGTTTTTTTAAGGAAAAATTTCGTTTCAACGAGACAGATCCTAAGTCGTGCTTCCGAGACATGAAAATTTAAGTTGAATTTTCGTTAGTCGGTACAGCAGAATATGAGATATAGAAATGTCCCCTTTTTTGTGCGATTTGTATCTTAATGTGCCCGAGACCCTTTAATGTTAAATACAGAGGTTATTTACACATTTTAGAATGATTTCCGAGCTTTTTGATTAATGTTTAAAATGTAAAGTATATTTTTTAAAATGCTCTATCTGATCGCATGTCTTCTAGACTATAAATCTGTATCGTGATTTCCATGACAGAAGGATTTTCCAAACATTTTTTAGGGATAATGACATTGTATTATTCTTCCATTACTTTCCAGAATCCATCAGTTGTGGTGGGATTTGTCCTTAGAAAGAGCTCTTTTCAAGAGACCAAATGTGAAATATTCCATAGGTGATTTTGCAGAAATGCATGGGAAGATGTTATGGGGTTCAAACTTTTTTCTAACAGCTAAGTGTATAGGAAATTCGTGAACAGGTAAGCGAATATTCGCTTTAGTTCAGGAACTGATACGTAAACTCGAGAAGGGTAAATTGCCCTTTATTTCTCAGAATAAGAATTTAACAGTCGGCTCCTTTTCCATAGCGTGCAACAAAGCCTCCACTTGGGCTTGAACTCAAATAACAAGAAATAAAACTTAACTAGAGCTTAACTAAAACGATATAGCCGAAGCTATCAAAATTCTAAGTAGTTGGCCCCTAAATATCAACTACTAAACTGGCGAAGCTATCAAGGGCCTGAAATACGGCCGAGGGTAGTAATAGCTTAGAGAGTGTGTAGTCAAACGTCAAACGCGCGCTAATCAGAATCTATGGCTCTCTCACGAAATCAGTGGAACTTTGACTTAAATACCACCCTTCCTCATTTGCATTAACCGCGATTCTAAAACCACATTCTGGTGGGAAATTGTAAGCTGACATTAGGAGAGATAGGAAAGTAGATTTAACTAAAGATAACTATTAAAAACTTAGGATAAACCTTACAATGTATATGAGATAGCTGTATAGTCTTTATTTAAAAAAACATTCAGTGTGTAAGGATTATGCTAATTTTATTAACAGTTAAATTTTAAGTTAAAGTTCCTTTCCTGTCAAATTCTTAACTTCAACTTACTACTTCCGGCCAGAACGTAGTTTTGGAATCTTGCTGAATATTTAATGAGGAGCGGTATTAAAACCCCGAAGTTACTTACTGAGTCAGAGAGAATCAGAGTTTCTGATTTACGCGCGACTGCCTTTTTGCCCATTCTCTCTCTCAAAGCTGTTATTACGCTCGGTTGTACTCAGGCCCTTGCTAAGCTTCGTAGTCAAATAAGTTAAGGCGCCAACTCGATTTGAATCTTGATAGCTTCGACTATATTTCTTTAGTTAATCTTAGTTTTAGTTTAATTCTTAGTCTCTTAAGTTCAAGCCCAAGTGAGGGCTTTGTTTGTACACTCCCAGGCGGAGTTTTGTTAAATCTTATTGGAATAATAAAGGGTTAGTTACCCTTCTATCTTGTTGTTTCTTGTCACCCGAACCTTAGCGATTATTCGCTTATCAGTTCTTAAGATTCTTCACTTCCAACATTAACTTAAAATTACAAAATGAGGAACTCTACAAGTGATACATTTCGAAGTATGATTTTCTGCCATGTTTTGGTGAAGTTTAACTTTTAAATGTCACTGGGATAAATAAATATATAGTTTCTGTAATTACGGGACTTAAAACATTCTTTCCGACTCCGAAATATCCGAGTCGCTTTCAGATTTAAAAAACATAATTAAGACAGAAACATACTGGGATTCGCAAAATAAATTTGAAATCTCAGTCGCAGAATTTTGCTAATAAATCGCAAAATCTTTTGAAAATTCTTAGATGTTCAAAATGGAGGATTCGTTACACCCTGGGTTTCGAATTCTAAATGATAATGAATTTATTGAAAGTGTGAGGGAAGAAATTGACGTAACAAGGTTTGTACATTTTTTCTCTTCGTTTCAATAATTAATAGGACTTTTTTATTGCAGTCATTTAGATAAATCTATGCTTCATCGAGGGTCACAATTTTATTTTCCATTTTTTCTTAATAAATAGCTTTCATGCAATCTTCTGCGTTGAGCCGCTTTCCTCGAGAAAAGCTGGTGATCATTATGCTTTCTGGCATTTTTAAGTTGTAAATCTTGGTTTATTATTTTATTTAGTGTTTCTACACACGTATTTAAAGAATTTACAACTGATTTCTACGTCAGCAGATTTTGTTTCGTTACCAAAGATTTAATTTTAAAAACATTAGAAACAGTGCGTACCTTTTTCGGGTATTCGTTTGGAGTCCTCTTTCCATGTAGAAGTAATGACTACCAGTGTTTCTTATTCGGATAAATAATATTGCTTATTTTGCATTACTAAAAATTAATGCCTTTCAATGCACAACATTTTTGAGTTAAGGAATAGAAATATTTTTTTTTTGGAAAGCGCCATAAACATATCCTTCGATTCCCAGCTTGTTTACAAGCGGCATGTTTAAACAAGAATAAATTTAAAAGTAGCAGATGATGTTTCAAGTAACGAGCTGTTGCCAGAAAGATTTATTCTAAAACATATGGTGTTTTTTTTTTTTTTTTTTTTTTTTTTTTTCTTCTTCTTCTTTAAATTCTACATCGAAACCGTTCTAAAACTATGTAAAAACCCTTTGTAGAATAAACAAAAAAAAATTATAGTCTATTGCTTACACCGAGTGTAACAGCTGCATTCTTACATAAACTGAGGTATAAATTGTGAAAACTTAATTGATGTACCGTCCGCTGAATAAATAAATTAGCTCTGCTCAGCTTAATATCCATTACAAATACAACACTTTTCTGCTTGAAAAGTATCCTGTGCGTTGAAGGCTAACACTAGCAATAAGAACAGCTATAACGAATGACGGTAACAGTAGCAGGATCTGCAAAAGTTTGTGTCTCTTCATCCGTTAAATATTTAGTTTCAGACAGTTCCTTATCCGGAAATTTATTAAGAAACCCTCAATTCAACAACACGACGTTGCGATGGATCGTTAGTATGTGTTAACTGCAGAGAATAAAATGACCGAAGCTTTCTGAAGAAACCTGCTGTACCGTTTCATGGGATCTATCCAAATCCTACCTTTCGTTTCCGATTGAATGAAATGTTGCAGAATTAAAGAATCTGTTTCCTTCAAGAGAATTGGCGTATTTTAACAGTTGGGAATAAATGGAAATACTCTATTTCTCAAATGTAAAACGTTATTACATATAAAATAAAAGTGAATTTTTCAATGTATTTTAGAAAATTAAAGGCGGAAACATAGCCTCGAGGCTATTAGTTGGTTTAGTTTAGTAATAAAAATTTATTTTAGAAATTTCTCAACAAAGTTTCGCCAAAGACTACAAATTCTTTATATGTATTAGAGAAAGATATTTTATGTTGATTATTTATTTTAACCCCTCTGCTTAATTTTGTGTATATTTACAAATTTCTAAATAAATTCAAATTCAAATGAAAAATAAAAAAATCATATTTCTACTGAATATATGTCATTGTCTGAAAGTACCTTAAGAGGAATATTTGATAGTATCTGTGAAAAATAAGTAGGTCTTATGGTCTTACGGCAACACCTCCACACATTGTCAACGGAATCTAAGGAATATTCCTAGAGATATACTGGGGTATGACATTAAGCAATCGTGAAGATGTATTTATAAGGTTACAGGTTTGGTTTGTTTTATTTAATTATGGTAAAGCACTCGAGAGCTGTCTGCCTAAAGTAGGGATGCACAACCTTTTCAACAGAAGCGCCACTAACAGAAACGACTTGGTTTTCGAGGGCCAATAGAGTTTTATTTTGAACAGTGCTGCCCCTTCTCTTTTTCAGATCGCTGAGTGTTTTAAGAAAAATGCGTTAAATTCATATAAAATATTAAATAAATCAAAAACAAATTAGAAATACAAATGCTTAAATTTGGATGAAAAACTACATGTATTAAAGTTACGGTGTCTCTAGAGGCCGAGGGTTTTGCACAGTTAGAGGAACATACATACATGAAAATTCTTAATTGTTTAATTTCTTGAAAAAACTTATATTCAGATAATATTTCGGGGCAACAATTTGAAAGGTGATTCAAACAAAACGTGATACTGACAAAAATGAGTTTCGAGACTAATAACACCTCTGGTGCTACTAATAATACTACTGATAATATTTACTTAACGGCATTATTTCATTTGGTTGGAAAAATTATTTTGAATACGATTCAATAAAAGGTTTTACATCTCTAATGATATAGTATACCTCAAGCAATATAACTAACCAGGTGTATGGAAGAAAATATACGTAAGATTTCGTGCCTCAACAATTATCTTTCTTTGCTGTCGAAAACACGTATTACTCTTTAGAAAGTATATTAACCTTTTTACTTCCTTGTTCGAAGTAAAAAGGAAGTATTGTAATCGTGAAAAGCTTCAGGCAGTATATTTCAACGAAAATATCCATTTTGACAGCTTTCGAATGCAATTTAACGAAGTTTCTGCGCGATATATGTACGTAACGACAGAATAAAAGACTCGTTTCTTTCAAAAAAATTATAAAACTGCTTTAAAATGAATTCTGAAGAGAATTTTTCGTGGTGTTAATAATGCGAACGTATGTACGTACGTACGTACGTACGCATCTCGCATAACTCCAAAACGAGTAGTCTCAGAACGTTCAAATTTTATAACATGTAGATGTGCACCTCGTATTTTGGTTGCAATCGACCGCACCAAACGTATATATATATATTTATATATATATATATTTATATGGATATATATATATATATATAAATATATATATATGTATATATATATATTTATATATATATCCAGTCTGTTACCCGGCTCAGTGATCTCAGTTTCTTTACTCTTATATGTTTGTAAATTGCACATTTGTGATTTAACAATGATTGATTTATGTTGTTCTTATCTTCCGGCTAAGGTTTTTATGCCTATAGTAAATCTCTATGCAATATTTTTAGAATTATCAACAATTTTAAAGTTGTTTAAGTGCCGCTAAACCTAATAATGCTTTTGATGGCGGCCATTGCTTGTTTACATTTGAAACAGCAGAGTAATGCATTTGTTGCAAATCTAGATAAACGTAGCTTCGCAACAACAAAGATATCGCCTTCATTTTTTATTGCGAATTAAATCATGCATAATCCTTTCTGAAATTTGTTTCGAGGAAATAAGTGTTTAAGATTTATTTCGTAATTTTTAATACAGATATTTTGAGTTTTTATATATTTTTGCCTTCTCGCGAAGTGAGAACTGAATTAATTGAATAAGAAATACTAAATCGTGTGAAAAACCGTTTCTTTTTGTTTTGTTTGCTCAATTTCTTTTATTTATCATTCTAGCTTTGTCATAGTATTTGAATAGAACATGTGGCAACGATTAGATAATTATATTCTTTAAATGATATAAATGTTGTGCATTCTGAGTTATAATATGAACGAAATATAGTACTGTTAAGTGAATCTAGCGCAGAGTGTGGCTATAGTAAACAAATACTAAAGTGAATTTTAAAGAATGCATTTATTCTATTGTGGTTTATGCGCTGTCGGCGAAGTAGATTTAATTCAATCCAATAAATTTAAATGAAATGGAAGAAAAAATGCGTATAATTTAATATTCCGTACAAGAAAGTCATGTGGTGTACACATCAGATTTTGTTTTTCTTTATTACGCAGTTTGCTTAAATTCTGTTCTTTTGACTCTTTATAATATTTCGTGATTATCTTTCTAACTGTTCTGTTAACGCTGAATATTTATCCTGTATTCTTACTTCGTTCTTTTAAAGAACCACTCCACACTGTTTAAATTATCTTCATAATTTTGAGCAAAACGCAAATTTGATTTCCGATCTATTGAAATTACGAGCATCAACTGCGTTGTTAATCTCATCGGATCACATACATTTCAGAAGTTTGCAAATTATGCAGCTCGTTCAAATCGATAATGCAAATAAGCCTTAAATGATTGATGGAATAACCTGCAGATTAATGATCATGTGGCTTATTAACCATGTAGTAGTTGATGTAAAAGCGGTTACTAATAACACTGTTTTGTATGCTAAAAGTATCTTTGAACGAAAGGACTTCTGAACTTAAGTTTATGAAACATCGGTTTTTAAGGTAGGATGTAAGACTTCTTATGAAGAGTGGTTTATGAAAAATTGAACCTTACCTAAATAGAACCAGAAGACAATTATAGATATAATATATAACTCTTTAACAATAAAGCATTCTTCGCTGTATTGTTTTCTTATATCATTCACAGCCAGATTCGCGAAAATTCTTAATCTAGCATCTTATAAAATCTGTGATTATAGTGCTATGTATCAGAGCTTGCGTTTAGTTTCTAACAAGTTATTTTATGTTAATCGTCTTTCCTATCTCCTTCAGTTTTCCTGCCAGAGTGTACATTTCTAGCTCGCCTGATAACCAAATGAGATATAAAGAAGAGAAAATTTAAAGGAAGGTTTTACATGGTAGAATTTGAGCGTATTTTGCCTAGTTGAAAGCCATATTGCTTCTTTTATTCTCATGCTAGTACTCTGCGTCGTTCTGTTATTTTCGCTATTAGGCTAGTTACGTCGACCTTACAGTCAGAGCCAGCTTGCGCGCTATTCTATTTGTGCAGCCGTTATGCTAATTTACCTGTCTTAGTTTCAGTTCATTCTTTATTTTAAGTCATCATTGTTGGCTTCTTCAAGCACGAGTGGTGCCGTCTGTTAAACTTTATCTTTGTAAACAAAAGAGTCCTTTACGCACTTTCTCTGTCTCTGTCGTAAAAGACATAACGATAATTCGTTTTAGCCTTAAGAATTCTGGTACATTTGATGTTACAAACGATCGCGAGACTCTAAAAGGTATTATTACTTTCTGTACAAATATTCTGCATTTCACGGTTGAAATTTTCTGTAAATTTTTTGTTTATACATATATAGCAATCATGTTACATGTTCTCTTTGTTAGTGTATATATTTGTTAGTGTTTGTTAGTACTGCACATGTATATATTGTGCAGGCAAGCCTCCACATTATTCAGCGTCAGGTGTGCTAACCGCAACCGCTCAAGGACAACACGAAAAAGATTGCAACAACCGGTTTCTCGTTCTTCTGCTGCTGGCGTTTGAGGGGGTAGGACGGGCTTCGGTCTGTCCTCTCCCTGGCCGATGCGATGTGCCATTTTCCTGCTTCTCTTTGCTGTTCCTTCGATGCTGTCTGCTATACATGAAAATCCTTTTTAGTGAGATTTTTACATGAAGATTCAAGAAAATAATTACTCCTGTTTCCTGTACATTGTTGCAGAAAATAAATTTTGTTCAGCTTCTTCCTCCTTTCGAGAACTTTTCGCGCGCACGTGTTTGTGAGATTTGAAACTTCCTGATTTAAAGAAGAAATACCACGATTAATCAAGTACCCTTAATGACTGCCATCAAGATTTGATTGTTCCTTTTACACAAAGACTGTTTCGAGCTGATGGAGAAAGATTGACTTTATTCTGAGTGGAACGTTAATTCTGGTGATGCGCATCACTCGTGCTTGATGTTCAATTTTATTCGTCTGTCTGGTTGATAATTTTATTTATATTAATGCTTATTTCAATATCAAAGATGAAGAAAATAATATAATTGATTTGGTAACATACAGTTGTCATACTTAAGTACTTAAGTAACATTTCGTATTTCCTTCTAGATCACATATTTTTATCTGCACGTTAGTAAGCATTTATGGGTTACTGCTACACAACGCGATTTACTAAGTAAGCAATTCATTTGATGTACATTTGCTAATCCTTTAATTCAAAAAATGCCAAGTGACTATTTTGGTGCTCAAGTTATTCTAATTCACTATACTTAATTCTATTTCATTTTTACATTTAGCAACGCAACACACCATCTATTATAACATATATGTGCAGTATATTTTATTATGTTTCAGTTACTGAAGTTTCGTGTTTGCAACCATCCATTAATGAAAGAAGAAAAAGCTCTGCGCTTATAATTGCTGTGACAAAACTAACACTATTTTCTTTCGAAAGTTATCAGCCTTGGCGGCAAATTTAAAACGTTTGAGTAGCTTTGTAGAGACATTAGGTTATTTCGAAGTAGTAGTAGAAAAATGAGCGAAAAATATTTCGAGTAGAAAAATGAGCAACGTCTTATCCGGGACTCGAACCACAGGTCTCTCGAATACGCACAGAGCGTGCACTACGAAGCGAGCGTGCACTACACCGAGCGAGCACTACACTACGAAGGCATGCTAAGAAGGCGCGAAAACTACCTTATAGCTTTTAGCAGATTTAACTTCGAACACTTAGAATCATATGAGAGGCAGTGAAGATACTTATTCTCTGCTTCCTACGAAAGTAACTTTAAATGATTTGGTTCTTTGTGGTTGTTTTAGGTTGAAACACTATGTATCCCTTAACATTAATTCCACCATTCGCAATCGGTATGCGATCATATTCTTAAATGTTGCTCAATGCGGGTGCACGTGAATCCTCAGAATGCTCACTCTTCAGGAATTCAAAACAGGAACTTTGTAAAATACTGGCTAAACAGATATCAAGTTGAAGAAAGTGCGAAAAGTTTCACAAGCAAAGAGAAGTTCCCACTTCAAAGAAGCCAGATAGGACCTTCACCAGCCAGCAAAGACAGGTAACGCATTCATCAGCCAGAGTTTAATAAAGACAGTGCATTAGGAAAAAGGGGCTGTCATATATTTCAAATGCCTTACACGGTTAAACTGCCCCAACACCAAGAGACGATCCAAGAAGGCATAACTCCCCCGATCAAACCAGAGGGACAATTTTAATGCGCAAAGTCCTGGATTAAAAATACAAGTGAATGGTGGACAACAATGCATCCACCAACAAAAAGAACAAAGTAAAGTAGTCGACTGTTTACATTTGTTGATGAAGGGGAGCCAAACCCCCAAAGACAACGTTCGATATCCAACCGTGTATCGTCCCCACAACCAAGGGGCGAGCCTAAACTTACCACCGAATAAATGATGGCGTCTAGTCACAGTAGAGAGTGATTATTTACCTAGAAGTCGAGTCTGTCTACTGCAGGTCCTGGCCAGAACTCCGGATGTCGCCCCCAGTCAACCCGCGGGAAGATTTTATAAAGAAGTTCTTCAAGATGCCCTTGATTAGATAGTTGATAAGATGCAATTCATTTGACAACCATCAATGAAACATCTGATTAGCGAGATCAAAAATATTATGCAGAATATATTGTGTATTTTATTTCTCTTAAATGCAACAAAGAAGCAACATAGCAACAAAAGTCGAATTCCGTGACTATAGCAAATTAATTCATCTTGTACACTCAAAAACTTATAGATTGTTAAATTACTTTTGAATAAACGTTTTTCCTGCGCAAATGGGATAGTGGTTAGTGAATCTGACAACTCTACCGAAAGACCCGGGCTCGCATCCCGGAGAAAACATGAATACTTGTAAATGTATATTGTCTTTGCTACATGGGAACACTGTAAAATATGTCTAGCCAAAAGTTCTGTCATTTGGTTAGGTGGTAAGGGAGAAAAGAGGGTGACCCACAGACCAAGCCTTCGGGGTGCTCTTCCTCGAAATTTGAGGAGGAAAGTAGAAGTTCAACCTCTGTGAGGCTCTGGAAGTCATTCATCCATGAAATATGGACTCGACAACATTGAAGTTTTTCAGCATCACATTTCGCTTCTTTTCATAATTAGGCTTTTTAAACCATGTTTTGGTACATGTTCGTAAACATTGTACGAATGATAAATTATTAGGCGCATAAAAGAACATTAAATTCTTCATTCACTTTGTAGGGTTTATATTTATTTTAACTAACATTTATTTTAAGTTTAAACTATCTTTCCTGTCAAGCCTTACTTTCCCCTGGAACTGCCAATATGTAAATTTTAGTAGAACGCGCAAGGATTCAAATTATCAGCGGAAGTATTCTGATTTAAATAGGAAGGAAACGAGTTCGGTGTGTGATATTCTTACTTCACGAGCGCGGAGGTAGTTAGCGAGAAATTGAAGAACCCCGCGTTTCGGCCTATGTGCTTGGCGAGAAGTAGTGTTAATCGTTCAAGTGAGCTTCAAGTCTGCTGAATTAGCAGCGGTATTGTAAAACGCGGTGAGTTAGTTATTTTAGAGAGCCTCGTAGTTAGAGTCTTGTCTTTAGTTTCTTTTCAGGTTATTATTTTTATTTGACTGCCGAGTTGGCACAGTCTGTGAGCGTCAAGAGCACGCAATTGTAATTTTTACGTTGAATAAAAAGGGACTTAAACCCTTCACAAGACTCTGTGTTTTATACAGTTTTCACAGTCACCTCTTGGTTGCGTGCAAGTTGGAGGCGCGCAACGTTACAACTTATAGAATGATTCCCTTTATCAAGGGTAAACAATCTGTAAGCAATTTAGTATTGGTTGACTCAATGAAAGAGCTTACATTATTAGAGTAACCTTTGAATTTCGAATTAACAGATTTTCAGACAGTGCTCTTGCGTTCCCTATGATGTGTTCTGGAATTCAATTTGCGGAATTTCTCTCTTTTTATCGGAGGATTAGTGGTATCATCAGAGAATTTCCACAGAAAGTTTCCCTCCACGATTGTATTGACTTTTAACCATTTTGAAGCTATAACAGTGGCCACATTTCATTCCAGTTCTGCCATACAAGACATAAAGCACGAAGGTTTAGCAGATAATGTTGTTCTTTAAGAAAACATAACACGCAAGATCTTTCCTAAAAAGACTTATCCCAACTTTTATGACATTTCTTTCTAAACGACGCTGTTAAGAGATCACTCACGTGTTGTAGCCTTCCCATTCGAAGAAAAATTTCTCTCGACAAATGTTTACTATCCTGCTTTTAGAAGACCTAGATAATAGCTCATCGTAGACTTTCTGTGAAGCCTCAATATATTTTTGCAGCAAATGACAAAAAGCTCATTTTTCTTAGAGGACTGTTCAATGCCTTCTGTAAGAGTCAAAAACCAGAGTGTGTAATATATATATAACTACAAAAAGAATAATACGAAAGCCTGTTCAAGTCGAAAAAACACATTTTTCTCAACTTAAGTGCAGTATATTGTATGTTTTTCCCGGCATTCTCTGAAGCACTTCTGATTTATAACTCCAGTGTCAGATATCTTCCGGTATCTCTGCATTTCTTAGCAAGTGTCCTTTATATTACATTATGATTTACAAGTATATATTTCTGTTGGAACTTCGGGTGGTGTCTCATATACAAGTACTTTATATAGTTTTAAATAAGACTCTAATATGAAATTCGCATTCAATAAAAAGAATGCTCACTTTTTATGAACATCGCAAATATGAATCATTGTACATATTGATTTATAAAGAAATTTTGCAATAAGTGTATTGGCTGTAGGTTAAAAGAATGTGTATTTATATCGCAGCTCATATTTTCGTTGCCTTTAAAAGAGTGACTATTATTTGGGGAGGAATTAAATAACACTGAATTGAAATATCAATATTCATTTATAAAGCTTGTTTACTAAACAAATGATCTAGAGATGGGTATAAGTTACTGATCTCAAGCAACAGGAAACTTTGAAAATATACAGATTTGTGACAGTTGAGGACGCTAGTGAAAAATTTCCTCTTCCGTGTTTAATGAATTCCATTGTATTAAAAATATTTTATTTGCTTACACTGTAAACAAATTAATGTTTAAAGGGACTTATTAAACAAATAGGTACATGATGTTGCAAAATGAAGTCTGAAGAATGTTAAATTTCAAATTAGTTTATCTTTACCTTACTTAAATTTCTATTAAAAACGTCTGAACGGATTCAGATTTTTACGTCGCACCAGAGAGTTTGTTAAGGATTTTTATGCTGTCGTTAAGTTCGCAGTTTATCTATCTTCTGCTAGATTCCACTACTGCTAACAGGACATACATTTTTCGTTTCTTTTCATCTTTATTATTAAACATCCCTTTCTTTGCACTTGTAATACATAAATTTCATCTATTATTTATATTTCACGTTCTCTTTAAGTCACGATCTTTACAAGTCATGATCTTTACAAGTCACGATCTGTACAATAAGAATACAAAAAGTACATTTAAATTTATTTGACATTTTCTGGCATTCTTTTTCCTATTATTTGAAGCACTTTTGAACTCGAATTTTAATATGTAAAAGCAGCTGAAAAATGCGTTTTTTTAAATATGATGAATAATTACCCTGATAACCTTGATCTTTCTTTAAATAACCACCACTAAATGTAAGTAGAAAATAGATAAAGAGCCTTATTGATAGTTATATTTAACACACATATTTTGATAACACAATTTTGTTTTCATTTACTGCATTTTTTGAGGCTAATTTTTTTGGCATTCTGTGTAGTTTCACTATAAAAGTTTGAACAACTTTTCAGATTGTTGCCACCAAATAGTAGAGCCCAGCATATTATATTTAAAGAAATTAAATAATGAAGAATCTGCATGAATGTATGCATGTTGCCTCCGTTTTGAAAAAACTATCCTACCTAGAGACGTCAATTTTGAATAACGTAGTCTTCCACTCGAATATGGGCATCTCGAATCTCGAATTTGAAATTTGGAATTTGTTTTATTATCTATTCCATACTTTGTTTAACTTTAATGAATTTTTGGCTAGCAAACTCAAGGATTTCAAAGGGTTCTATTAACATTAACATCGCGTTTATCTTCCAAGCACGGATATTTTATGCGCGAGGTTCCTTTACATTTCTTACTGGTATTAAGTTAGTAGCGTAACAACGCGAAGGCGTTACAATGTGTAACGGCATTTTGCGTCGAATAACTTGTCTGTATCACTTTTCAAATCTCGTTTTGAATCCTTCGTATTAAAAAAAAAAAAAAAAAAAAACGCATCTTGGCGTAATATAAAATCTAAAAGCTTTCCGATTTTTTCTCCTTCTTCGTTAGTAATTAAATTTAAAAAATAAAGTTCCCATGAAATAATACTGTCTCAACTCCTATTAACTAATTTTTAATAGGCAGGCATGTTCTATCACGACAGCCTTATTGATATTTATAAGTGACACAAGCTAAGAGTGTCACTTCTAAGAAATTCCCTACCGACAATTTTAGTTCTTTAAGACTTGTTGTGTGCGTTCATTTCCGTAGGATTCCATGCACAAGGGTAAAAGCTATTTCCACAAACACTTTCTTGGAATTACACCCACACAGCAGTTTTCAACCTCGTTTGAAATCCCCTTTATTTTCTGTTTTTGGTTCTGCTGGTGTAGTCTGTCGGCGGTAAGTTGTCAAATGAGCATGGATCTTCCCATTTCTAAAAATGGGCTATCAGATCAGAAACACCATGAACCTGAAAGGTATTTCTTAACCGCATTTTTCACCAAATAGTTATTTTGCCTCGGAAGTGCAGCCGAAACGAGCAGTATATTTTTAAAAATTTATAATCTATGCTATATATTGTTACGAAATGTCCAGGCGCGGTAAGGTAGCTTCCTCGCAAAGCAGGTTCAGGGTTGCCATAAAATAGCAAGGAAGACAGGGTTGCCACATTTGGCGAGAAATCGCCCATTTGGCAATATGCCATGGACAGATGGAGAACTTTCTGGAACGAACTTTTACCGGTTTAGCCTAGAATATTTGGAATTTTTGGCTAACAAATTCTCGAACACAAACCAAAAACTATATAAACCCTACTGGGGTACGTAGAAAGAGTCAAGGCGAGACAGTTAGTGTTTCAAGTTAGTCAGTCCGTGCGGAGTCGATCGAGTTGACAGTTGGACAGCGTGTGCCGAGCGGGTCGTCGAGTGCACCTAAAGAGTCTCGTAGTGTATCGCGGTTAGTGCACCGTCGAGAGAGTGTCTTGAGTTCTGGGAACAACTGAACCGAAGAAAATGGGTACTGTGCTCTGTGTGTCGTCAAGTGCATCGCGAGTTGTAGCGTGGAGAGTCTCGAGAGTTCGTGGAGTTCCGAGAACGACCAAGAAGATTCGGGAAATGTACTCTGGTGCTTTTCAATGAAGCTATCTTCACCGTTATAGCCTGATAGCCTGAAGGCTATGTCGCTGATTGTTCCATCAAGTGCATAGTAGATCTTCGACGACTGTAAAACGTGACTTTGGAGCTGTCCTGATTAATATTGGCTAAATAAAGTGTGTTTCGATACTTTATCAATTGTTGTCGTTATTCACTCCAAATCCACACGAACCCCGTACGAACGTGAAGGAAGAAAACAACGTAACAACTGGTGTCAGAAAATAACGCAACAATATATTTTGTTTAATTTTTTTGAAAGGATTGGGACAGAAAATAAGCCTTCACATATAAGGTTTAAAATAAAGTTTCCTGTTTCTAGAACAAAGCTTCATAAGATTTCTCACACGTGTACCTATGACGTTTTTTCGTTATACACTTTTTCTCTTTATTCAATATAATACACACATTTTTTAAGTACAATATCTGATGTGGGATTCACATAACTTCTTTTTACTGCTTATTAAATCATGCAAATTTTTTTCTGCACTTCATTTAAACTTATTTCCTCGAATTATTCCACCTTAATTAACCGATCTCTCAAAGCAAATTGAAAATGACATAAAAAATTGCAAATTTTTAAATTAATTATCCTGGTGAATTTTTGCCGTTTGCATTTTTATTAATTACATATACCACATATTTGATGTTTTATCGCTTTCAAGAAATATGGCAAATTTCAAAACGCGCCAGTATATAAGTTTACGTATATCACGTCTATATTAATGGTAAAACTTTTACAGATTATAATTCAATCTTTTTTTGTAAAATTTATAAAAATTATTTTTTAAATACAAATTTTAAAAATAAATCATCAAAATGGGCGAACTTTATTTGAAATGAACCTGAATTTCGAAATGTGAAAGGAAGAATCAAATAAATTTAATAAAAAAAAAAGAGAGATTAATAAATATATACCAAACTCAATTAACATTGAGGAATTAAAATTTTGCGAGTTAATTTTTTAAAAACTAATCGTGAGATTTTTACAAAACTTGGTAGTTTGGCGTACTTTGAATCATAGAATCGAAATATGGGAAAACATTGTTATGTTATTTCAGAAAAAGTCCGATTTTTGCGTCAAAATACCTATATTAGAATAATGCTATATATAAATCTAATATATATCCTAATTCGCGCTTTCGGGACATGAAAAACGGAAGTTGAATTTCGTCAATCGGCCCAGTAGAAAGGGAGATAAAGAACTGTGCCATTTGTTTTCCGCAGTGTACCTACGCACGTATAGAAATTACGAAAAAATCTTCTCTGAATCCATTTTAAATGCATTTTGCAATCTGTTTCGGGGAAAAGAGTTCTTTATTTTGTCCGTATGTACAAATGTTACGCAAAAATATCCTTCGAAGGGATTCAAGAGCGGTCAAAATGGATACTTTCGTTTAAATATGATACCGATATTTTTCGCGAATACAGTACTTCCTTTTCTTCGCACAAGGAAGTAAGAAAAGAAAAAATGGAATAATTATAACTGCGGTAAATATGAAACTTATGCAGTCATAACTAATATTTCTTCTAAAAACTTTAAATTGGAAAATTACAATCGAAATTATTTCATTTTTAGTCATATAATGAATGTATTTATTTATTTATTTATATTTTTATTTTTTTTGCATTTACGTCTCAACGTTTGGCGTGCAAGAATTTTCCTTTTGAGTGTTCGTTCATTGATATCTATTTTAACATTTATTTTCCTACTACAAAATTTTGTTATGACATATGTAAACCAATATGATGGCAATCAATTACGATGGCGGAAATGAAACTGAATGTAAATAATAACGGAGTTGTATTAAATAAAACTGTGTTTTCCCATGAATGTCAGTAATTACGACAAATTCTCTATTTATTTTATTGTATGCCAAGAGTTTGATATTTAAATAATTTGTTTTTCAAAGCAACGCTCATTGTGAATCCGTTTTATAAATTGATTGCCTAAGAAGGAAGATTTTCTGATTTTGAAACTTCGAGAGCATTTATGAAATTAAAAATAACTTAGGTATTTATTGGCACCAAAGGTGCTATTAATCTCAAAACGAACTCTTTGGCGTATCAATTTACAAATTGTTGCTACCAGATGTTATCGCGATGTATTATTTAAAAAAATAAAAAAGTTCGTTAAAGTTTTACAAAATATTAAATCGATAATAAAACAAATTCCGAATTTCAAATTTGAGGTTTCAGATGTCCATATTCGCAGTAACGTCATTCAAAACTGGATAGCTCTAGGTACAGTTCTTTTATCACAATGCGAGAAACATACATATATTAATGCAGATTCTTCATTATTTAATTTCTTTAAATTTAATACAGGGCGATAATATTGGGTGGCAACAATTTGAAAAGTGATACAGCCGTTCCTAATGTTTCAACACAAAATCGCAAAACGAAAACAATAGTCCCTCAAGGACAAAGCCCCTTTGGACTAATAGTGAAGATTCTGCATGTATGTATGTAGTATGTCCTCACATTGAGAAAAGCGCCTAAAGCCACTGAATTTTGAATGCACATAATTTTTAATACCCGAACATGAACTTGAAGCTTGAATTTGGCCGAATTTCGAATTCGTTTTTTATTTATTTCATATTTTATACAAATTTAAAGAATTCTTGGTCAACAAACTCAGCGATTTGAAATCCAAAAGTGACAAAATTGCTCTAATTGAAACATTTTTTTTTACATGCAGCACGTCAGACTGTTGCCATCCGGCAAAATATGAGATATTTATCTTTCAGTTTTAATCCACAAATTCGGCTGTTTCAGAGCAATATGCTACCACTGCCTCAAACAGAATCTTACTTTCTCCATGCACGGATGTCTTGCCATACAGTGATGCGTAAGATATTTAGCTTTCAAATTTAATTTTGAGGCTTTCCGTCTTTCTAGAGGACATGATTGCCTTGTCGCCCACCTGCCCCGCATAGGCATTTCAAGCGATCCTATTTGTCCACTTTATGATTCTGGAGAAGAAATGGACGGGGGCCGCCTGCTTCGATGGGGGGGGGCGGCTCATCGTGGTCTTACAGAAGTCGCTCTTTAGGCTTTTTGTCCTTAGTTTAAAGACCTCTTTAGGCTTTTTATCCTAAAAGTATATACTTTAGGCATTTTGTCCATAGTTCTATTATTTGTAACCTCTGTTTCTAAGATTTTAGTTCTTTGTAACTTTTAGCCTGGCCTTTGGAAATTTAAAAGAAAAAACATTTAATCTTTCTGCTACCGAGTAGCAAACCAAGTGACTGAGTAGCAATAAACCCCGATCTTAAGAATACTTTTAACTTTTTAATTTGATTGATGCAAATTAAAATGCATATAAATTATGAGATGCCTAATCAGAACTATTAAATACTTTTATGAAATGACACTAAGTGAACTCATTAACTTATAAGGTATTTCTCCCGCCTTCTCAGCGTGCCTTCGTGGTCTAGTGGTCTGCAAGGCTGGGCGCGTATTCCAGCGGTCCGTGATTCGATTCCCGGCGAAGGCGTTGTTCTTTTTTCACTTCTCCTGCTTCCAAAAAATTACCTAATGTCTAATACAAAGTAAATGAACTTTTTTATGAACTCGTTTTGTCGGCTGGCCGTTAGAGATGCTACTTTTCAACGAAATAATATAGCGAATATAAGAAAATCTATGGCAACCTCTAACACTCTATAGCAGCGGTTCTTAACCTTTTGACTAACGCGTACTATTTAAACAAAAATGGAAAAACTTAGTACCACCACTACATTTTACAATGATTATTTTTCAAATTCTCAGTGGAAATATAGATTCCATCGTGTGGTATTTTAATAAATGTCAGACAGTTTTTACTCTGAATAAGAAAAATCTTACACGTATTAATTAATCTCAACATATGCTTTTATTTGACTGATATTTGTCGTTTTACAACTGAGTAGGAAATGAGAAATTTATAAATATAGCTATTTTAAGGCAATAATATTTCACAATTAAGTGACCTTACTTGTAGCTCTACAAATCGATTGAAACAAGTCTCTTAGATTTAATATTTATTTCTCCGCAAGGTTTACGTTCTCTAAAAGGGCAACAAAATTCGAGCACGACGGAGCCTATCAATATTACAACGGTCCATAATGCTTACCAATACACATTTATTCTAAACCGGACACTTAGCCGACGAGACACTTAACCGACACCAGTTAGCCAATAGGACATTAAGCTGACACGGACACATACCTGGCATGAACACTTAGCCAACAGGATATTTAGCCGACAAGGACACTTAGCTGACAAGGCATTAATATTATTGTGATATACAGTTGAATCCAATTCGTTAAAAACCGGTACATAAGAAAAGACTTGCTATATAACCTGACATCACAATGAAGGAAAGAAAGGTGTGCATGATATATAATAATAAATTTATACAAAATGTTAGAGTAATATGCAAGTGAAACTACTTTCTTTCTTTCCACCGACAGCGAGGCAGCCGGTCCACTGAGTAGTTAGCATATCGACCAGGTAGCCCCACTCACGGAAATAACTTGATCAACATAACACACTTATATATACATATTGTGCTCAAGACGAGTGCTAGGGGCAGTGCAAACAAATGCTGGACGAGACGATAGTTCAGTGATGGAAGAAGGCTGTATTGCGGGTGAGAAGAACAATTTCAGTTACATATTTACAGAGTTATGGATAGGTGGTTACAAAAGATATCCACAACGTGAACAATAAATGAGTACTGTGCAATATATGAGCAATTAACAAAGTGACTGATAAAATAGTAAAAGTAATATCTAAAATAGGGCTAAATACTAAAATAGCAGTACTAAAAATAATAAGAAGTAAAATACTAAAAAGCGAAATAATACATAAAATTTAAAAAAAAAAGTCTAAACAGTGAAAACAATACATAAAATAAGGCAAAGTACATAATTCAGGGTTTACATTTCAAGGAGATAAGTATATACAGAGAATAAGAAAAGCCGAATAAGCTAACTTAAGATAAAATTAGTTCATTACAGGTACAGAGCATACAGGGGCAGTGCTGGTGACGAGGATGGCAGCTGAGAATTACTAAAACCTGTCTGAGATTTTGCGTGCAATATTTATGCAATCGCATATGCGTTTCAATGCATTGCGATTTTTCGAAGTAGCTTCGGCCCATGCATGGATGTGGTTTGATACTGGTTGCCTAAGATGATATTTGGCGGTCTCTGCAAGCGAACAGATAGTGGTCCGGATCTCCTACCATCCCGCATGAGCAATGGTCGTTTTCGCGTCGTATGAAGCGATGCAGGTAAGTCATGAAGGGACCATGTCCTGTTAGAAACTGAGTGGAGTGAGACAAGCCACTTTTTAGAAGCCGGCAGACTTTTGGAAAAAAATCTGTGAACTCTTCTGCCGGTAGTCTCTGTCTCCCACAGATGTTGCCAACGTTTGAGTAATTCTCTCTCGAGCTCAGCTTTTAAGAACGAGCCCGGAAGAGGCACGTCAAGTGTGCGAGTTACTGCTCTTTTGGCTATTGCATCTGCAATTTCATTACCCAGTATTCCGGTGTAGGTAGGTACCCACTGGAGTTCAGGCTTATAGTATTTTGGCGTTCTTAGTAAGAGTTTTTGTATGGCCCTGACGAGTGGATTTTTACTACATGTTCCTTGGATTGCCTGGAGGCTAGAGGCTGAGTCTGAATATATACTGGAATAGTTATTTTCCAGTGCGTAGACAAGAGCAGCTTTTAATGCAATCAGTTCAGCCTGAAAAACTGAGTTGTGGTGCTTAAGCTTTCTTTCCCAGGTCTTTAAGATCTGGTTCCCATGTAGAACACAGTATCCGCTACCGGTTTCACATTCTCCTTTGAAACCATCGGTGTAGATCGCAGTGGCTTTGAACCACGTTGGTGACCTGCAGTATATTATGAGCTATAATAAAATGCATAAGCATGTAGAGTCGTTAGGGTTTTAGGTGCTGGAGACGTGAAAAATGTGCAATGCCCTCGCCGACCTCTCAAATACACGGCGAGTGTGCTACCGCTATAGCTCGAAGGCATGCTTGAAAGGAAGGGAAAAGTACGTTATATACTCCCCCTTTTAAAAGGCGATTGGAAATTAGGAGACACATTAGCCAAATCTTGGTGGTGACAAATTGTCGTCTACCACCTTTTAGTTCGGGCGCTATTGTAGAATCACTAAGTTTTTTTTTTTTTTTTTTTTTTTTTTTTTTTTTTTTAAGTAGGAAACATGAAAAATGAGCAATGCCGTGGTCGGAACTCGAATCTGAACCTCTCGATACGCGCCGAGTGTGCTAACCATTACACTACGAAGGCATGCTGGAAGGAGGTAGGAAACACCTTTTAAGCATATGAATCCAGTACAGTATATGAAGGAAACATACTGAATGCTACAGAAGTTAACGTTACGTGGAGGTAGTAACGGAAATGCGTGTTTACACATCCAAAATTGATATGCTAGTTCAGATCGGTCTACTTTGCGTTATAATCAAAAGAAAATTCGCTGCCAGTCTTTCCTTAAAACGAAGTGTAAAACGTACTTAATCGTAATGTAATCTACATTAATAACTAGTAACCTGGATTTACAACGATGCTCATATTTCTATTTTCTGCTAGATTATATTTGACTACCCTACTAAAAGCATTTAAGTTTTTTTAACTCAACATTTTAAAAATGTGATCATTTTAAGGTAACTTTTTATTTAATTTTGTAGTTTGGAAATAACTGACATCGCATTGAACGTAAAATTAGAAATTGAATTAGAAATGAGAAATTAGAAATGAGATTAGAAATTCAAATATGTGTTAAAAACACATCGCTTTTATGAATAAGAGCAAATAATGTTTAAAACTGATAACATTACAATTTCTCTTCTTTTAATTTCTAAGAGAAAATAAATGTATCTTAGCAAACAATGAAAATCATAGCTTTCGCGAATAAATGTGTAGTGGCCTATATTATATGAATTACTGAATCTCGTTCTGTTCTGCATTGCTAATTTCAACCGATATTTCAAATTCTAAATGATAGTCACAATCGCAGCTTCAATAAACTAGATCCAGACTATTAAATCTGTCAACGGAAATGAATTCTGAGTGTCACAAAACTCATTATTTGGCTATTCCCTTTAGCTTACTGTGATAGGGAATCAGTGATTCTCAAACCTGGTCTAAAATTATCTCAATTTTAGTTCGAAGTTTTAGTTAGTCACTTTGCGAAGTTAAGAGTATAGAGAGCAATAAAAATTAAATTATACTATTTGGCATCTAAAAACATGTTTCTCGCTTTGCAACTTTTTCGGATGCTCCTGTTTTGGTGGTTAATTTTACAGAACATTATTTTTCTACGCAGACATTTTTTAATATTTATGTAATCCAAATAACATTTAAAACCTGATGTGGACATCACATGACTTCTTTGTACGGCCTATTAAATTATATACATTTTTTGCTACACTTCATTCAAACTTATTTCCTCAAGTTATTCTGACATTTAATTAAACTTTTAAATTAAATTTCCCGTCAATTTTTGTAGAACAGGAGTCAAGCTGCTTATAATTTAAATTTTTTCTTACGATTATAAGACATATAATCTTTATAGTAAAAAGTCTTTTCCTATAAAGGAAAACTTCTTAAGAAGAAAGTCAAATTCAAAGAAGTCAAAGAATAAAGATTAAAGAAAAAAGTCAAATAATAAAGGAGAAGAACTTTTCCTTTACTTAAGCCGAAAAGGCCGGTGCCCGGGAAGAGTTATTAGCCTCAAAATGGCATCTTGTATTATTTCACTATAAACGGCGAATCACGTTTTAAATTGCTGCCACCAAATATTATCGCCCCGTATTATATTTAAAGACATTACATAATGAAAAATCTGAACGAAAGTATGTAAGTTTTACACATTGCGAAAAAAAGAACTAGAGCCATCAAATTTTGAATAACGTATGTTATTACCTCAAATACAAGCACCAGGATACCCGAATTTTGAATTTGTTTCTTTATCTGTTTAATATTTTAGGTACAACTGTATTTAATATAACTATTTGATACAATAATAATTAAATAGTTATATTTCATATAAAGTTTAATAGAGTTATTTTTTAAATAGACCTATATTAAACTTTTTTGATTAACAATCTCAACGATTTCAAAGCGAGCAATAGCACGTTTGGCAGAACGAAAAATAATCCAAGAAATTTAATTTAATTTCTGAAACGATGCGTGAAATGTGTTTGGTTAAATCAAGAAATTTTCTGTGTCACATTATAATGACTAAATTTTCCGCATCATTAAATTCTGCATGTCGTATTAAAGTCAATTCAGTACTTTGAATTTCAGAAATTGAGTTACAAATATCTAATACCTCCTTTTTTTCATCAGCTACTGCCAACCAAACAAAGAAAACATTTGAAAAAATAACAACATCTCTGTAATAAATATTCAGGAGGAAAAGGAAACTGTAAAACTATTGAGATAATATTATTGCTAGCAATGTATAATGCACTAAAATGAGAACTAATTAAGGATAAATTATAAATTGTAAGATTTTCACTGTGTAAATCTCAGTTACTGTAGAAAGTGACGAATCTTCAGAACTAGATAGCGAATAATCGCTTATGTTCGTGTGACAAGAAACAGCAAGATGGAAGGGTAACTAACCCTTTATTATTCCATTAAGATTGAACAAAACTCCGTCTTGGAGTGTACAATCAAAGCCGACACTTGGGCTCGAACTTAAGAGACTAAGAATTAACTAAAACTGAGATTAACTAAAGAAATATAACCGAAGCTATCAAGTTTCTAATGCGGTTGGCCCCTTGAAAACCAGATGACTGCGAAGCTATCAAAGGCCTGAGTACGGCCGAGCGTAATAAGAATTTGAGAGAGAGAGTGGCCAAAAGACAGACGGGCGTAAATCAAAATCTGATTCTCTCTCGCTAAGACCAAAGAACATATTCGCGGTTATTCGCCCTTATTCGCGGTTAAATACCGCTCTTGCTCATTATGTATTCGGACGGGATTCTAAAACTACGTTCTGGCCGGAAGTAGTAAGTTGAAGTTAAGAATTTGACAGGAAAGGAACTTAAAATTTAACTGTTAATAAAATTAACATAATCCTTACAAAATGATCGTTTTTACCACCTTATGTAATCAAATGACATTTCAGATGTCCAAGTTTTCCATAAAAGATTCTTTTCCTTAATAAATCCTCCAATTTTTTTTTGGTAATTAAATCATGGCCTCACCATTGTCCGAGCGGTTAAAAACTATTGAACGCTGGTATTCTGGATACGAATTCATTCTGGGTACGAATTCAGACTAACAGGCAGGCTATTCCTCTTGTATATGAAAAATATATTTGTATCTAAAACGCTGCATTTACTTCATCTATCATTGTGAGGTTTATCTATATGTTATTAACCAATAGTTCATTTTAAGTTAGCACTTCCTATTACTCTCTTTTTACCCACGCTTTTCATACCGGAATGTAAATAAGACAGTGAGTGTTTATTCAGATTAAGGTAGAACGAAGTGCTGTTTAAGCAAGAGTTTCGGAAGTTCGTTTTAAGACATGTCTGCCTATTCCAGGCCACGTTGTGCCGTGATTCTTAGCGACTTGATTTAGTAGCGTTGAGTGCTTCTAGCCACTTAGCTTTGTTTCGCCGTTTTTCTACAAAACAGAGCCTTGCCTGCGCGTTTAATTATCCTGTGAGCTGTTAGGCTAATCTAGCACATTTTGAATTTGTTCAATATTACTCTTTTTTGTTAAGCTAGAAATTCTTGGCTTGTGTAATCCATGTCGGGTAACTGTTAAGTCGTGTTCGAATATACACACTTCTTCCGACTTTTGTTTTGTTTCACAAGGCTAGAAGAGAATTCTTCAATAGACTTTCTTCAATAGACAATTCTTTTTAAAGACTATAGTACATGCTAAGACAAATAGACTTGAGACTAAGAGAGGTAGGCTCTCTTCAGAACAAAATATCTTGGGAAAAATAATTTTTTAATTCACTATAATTTGCTGTTATAAAATTCATTGAAGGTTAGAGAAACATCTATCAATGATTGCGGAAATTAATTTTAGCTAGATACAAATCAACACAATATTTTCATCAGAATTATTACGGATAGGGACAATGTATTCAGTAGGACTTTTATATAACAGTAATTGAGCGAAATTAGTCATTTTGATTTCAGGTAAATCGAACATGAAAGCTGCCGAAGCATTCCCATTTCCGTGTTCATTTGGCACCGTCGTTCGAGACAAAGAACTCGCACATGTATGGAAGAGACCTTCAAAAAGATTAACGTGAAGGTTACAGTTAAAGAATGACATTCAGCAAAAACCATTCCCAGTAAATCTTCTACCGTAGTTTACTCTGAGCTGTGTTATTAATGGAATGTCAAGAAAACTCATTCATGTGCATATACCAAAGCCGAGACGACAGGCGAAGACAATACACTGGAGGAAAATCTCATAAGCCGAAACTATGAAGTGTCAGAATAATTAGCTGTACAGCAACAAGAGGCATTTTGACAGCTGAAACAGCATTTTTCATAGAAAGTGACGTCACGGATTAAAATTGAATTTTGGCTCGCAGGCTTCATGAAAGAATAGTTAGCCATTAGTAAGCATAAAGCAAAAGTAACATTTTTTTATTTTTTGTTTCTTGGGTTTTAGGGCGTTTTTCATTTCAAAAACTTCTCTTTGATACGATAGCCTTGAATTTTTGCTTACACATCACGTAAACATCTACTAATGAATTTACAGATATAGTTCTCTTAATCCCGTTATTATTAAAGTTTAGTGTGCTTTTTTCAGCCTATAAATTTACCTTGGAAGAATATATGTGGCACTACCCACCGATAATCCAGAATATTCTCTAAGGTATAAAAATATTCGGTATCTCTATGTTAGTGGGTTAAACTATGTTAGAATTATATGCCTCTAAACTGAGGCTAATAACAATGTTTCCACTGGGAGTTTGTACACAACTCACGAAAATATTCAGGTAAAATTTGGTCTTCATTCACTCATGTTATTGAAGTATCTAATATCTGAAATGTTGCAAAAATGTATTTTGACGTGCTCAAAAATTTCAAAAGAAACGTTTGGAAAGATTTTAATGGAATATCTCATGTCTACTTTCTCTGCATCATTTCCGACGAAAAGTATGAAAAATGAAAGCTGAAAATTATATATAATTGAAGATACTGGACAGGTGTTTGGCATTAAAGGAGGCATTTCGACTTCCGCCTTTAACAAAAAAAAATTTAATTCTGTATCAATAGGTTATTTTTCCCTTCTACTCTACGTTAATCCCAAAATATTGCATCAGAATTATTGTGAATACTATTAACGTGTTACTATTCCTTTCAGTCATCTGTCATTCTCCCAATTCGAAGCTTTTGAATGATTTTGACTTAATAAATGCTGCGATGTGAGTTTCTGTTTGCTTTTAGAAACTGTATTATATTTATATTCCATTATGCATTATAATACATAAAGATTAAAGAGACTAATAAATTAAAAAAAAAAAAAACAAATGTCCCCGTCAATGCACAGGTTTGGGTTAATTAAAGTAGCAGTTCATTTTATAAGAATGTGCACTAATTGCACTAAATATAAGGTCTACTGAAAAATTCTGTTAAATTAGAAGCGAAAGAAATTAATACATTTTTCATAGTTTTAATAATGTTTTCGTTGTTCCTTATGACCTCTTGCCAGCATAATGATAGTTTGTAGATACCATTTTTGAAAAATATTTTGTCCTTAGAGACGAAAGACTCAAATCGTGCTTAGCTATCATCTGCTTCAAATTTTAAATCTTTTCCTTTAACCCTTTGAAGGCCAAAATGCCCGAGACAGCCTTCCATTCAAATGAACACAGCCGCCCCAAACGGCCGAGATTACTATGTTGTTTTCTTCCTTCCCCTAAGGTCTGCAGTAGCAGGTTCAGTTTCCCAAATGCATTGTATCAGTTCACTGCAGCCAGCTTGTCCTAAAAGGCTAATGGAAGCTTCTTTATTAGGAAGTGGAAAGGATGTCATTTGAAGTCTCCACATCTCTTTGTGCGTTAATGAACGAGTGTGAAGGAAACGGACGGGACGGGGACGAGCGTTTAGGTATTTTAAGCATACAAGTTAGAGAAGGCTTCGGTTTCTTAAGGGTTAAAAAATCTTGAAGGAGAGAAACAAGTGACAATCGGAGCGTGCTAGGTCTGAGAAGTATGTCTAGCATTATCTTTCTGTTGAGCATCATGGATTTGTTTTATTCGAGTGCTTTGTTTGAATCCTCATTTTGCTCATAAAAATTCTCACAAATATTTTTTACTTCCTTGATTTGAGTAAAGGAAGTATTTTAATTGCGAAAAATTTCGGGTATCATATTTTAACAGAAATATTCATTTTCACCATTTCCGAATCCGTTTTTAACTATTTTTTTTTAAGCTGACAGCTAAGATAACTAACCCTGTATGTTAGGCATTAGGCTGAATCTTCCTTTTAAATCAATTTCCTGTTAGAGATTTATTTCACATTTGTCTAAGTTATATCTTAAGTATGGGTTATACAGGGTGTTCTATAAATTTGGACAATTTTCAAAAGGTCATAAAAACTAAACGAAGTAGCGTATCAGAATGCCCATAAGGATTTACCATCAAGACTTATTTTTATAAACTCAATGATTAGAAATAACCTACCAGAAATTAAGAAACTATATGTTATTACTAAGGTGCCTTCTTATATAACTGCAAGTGAAAGCTAACTCATTAGCAGTCAGCGCAGCATCTTAACTGGCTGAAAAATTATTTACAGTGCTCCAAGCCTGTGCTGTAAAAGCTCTCTTCTTAAACTTAGATTATTGTTTGTTATTTTAAACTCATTTAAGTTGCATTTTTTGAGCAAGTAGACGAAGCAGCAGGAGTATAAGGAATATTGCACATAACAAATAACATATGTTGAACAAAAGTGCTATTTAATATCCGTACTTATTTATTTCCATTAAAAATCATTAGCATTTTATTTAAAGCCAAACATATAAACGGTATGTAGCATATCGTTACTTACTTATTTCCATTAAAAGTCATTCGCATTTTGTTTAAAGCCAAACATAGAAACGGTATCTGATATAAATTTCAGTTAACAATATAAGTATTTTTAGTTTCAGTTATAAATTTTTCAACAGTCCATTCTTAAAAAAAAAAACTACCCATTTTTCACAAATATTTTTACATTTGCAATTCCTTTATGTTATTTTCAGACTGCTTTCTTACAATAAACAGAAATATGAAAAATGGTTACTTTAAAACAATTTTTTCAAGCTCTAAAAATTTATCACTGGATAAACTTTCACTTAAAGGTGCTTCCAAATATACTTCCGAAGCGCATAAATCAACTTTCTTCCCTCACAAACATATGAGAATGACAAGGTATTGTCTCCTTTTGTCTTCCAGTGGAATATTTCCTTAAAACTGAAAAAGTATTCGAATTCGAAAACAGCTGCATTCATTTTTCAAGCGCGAATAGAATTTATCACATTTCAAATAATCATACAAGTAAAAGTGAATTAGTTTTACGACTATGAAATGTTTAAAGAATATTTAATTCCTCATCTTTACCATGTACTTTTGATGTGCGACATAACAATTTTTTAATTGTTTGATACTTATGTATTATATCTTGAAATAAATATGATCTCGGTTGCATTTTGATCGTTACATATAATAAAAAGAACGTACATTTTTAATGATGCTTAAACATCGACGATATCTTATATCATTTTTAAAACTTTATTCAGAAGACATAAATTTCCAATATATTTGATATATACTTGATTCGATTTAATGCCAAACGTAAGGTAAAATAGATTAATCAGTAATTTTTTGAAACTTGGAAGCTCTGAGGAATTTAAACCACAAACACTTCTTTTTTGACTCTATAAGGTATTTTCTTCTTCATTTCTGCACGCCTTCGTGGTGTAACAGTAGCACACTTGGCGGGTATTCGAGAAGTCCAGGTTCGATCCCCGGTAAGGACATTGCTCATTGTTCCTGTTTCTTACTTCAAAATAACCTAATGGAGTCTGCAGTGGCGCCCGAACTGAAAGGTGGCGGAGGATGATTCTTCATTACCAGGATTTGACGACTGGGTCCCCTAATCCCCAGTAGTCCTTAAAAGGGGAAGTATATAAGGAATTTTCTCCCTCCTTTCCGATGTCTTCGTGGTGTAACGGTAGCAAACTTGTCGCGTATTCAAGAGGTCCAGGTTCGAGTCCCGGCTAGGGCATTGCTCATTTTCCCCTGCTTCGAAATAACCTAATGACTCTACAACTTAATTGCATTAAGTTTATTAAGTTAATTGCATTAAATTTATTATTTAACTTTGCATTATCAACAGTTACCTCAATGCGGATATAACGAATATGCAGGAAATTTAATAAATTTGGATTCTTTTGGAAACATAAAAAAAAAAAAAAAAGAACCAGCATAGGTCAGAGTATGGTTTGCACATAAGGATTAGGGGACAAGGTGTAAGATTTAATTTGAATTCAAATTTTCACCGGTAGATGGGGTAATTACAGTATATTCGTTTGCATTTGTTACATCTGTTTACAAGTTGCAATCTTATTAACAATGTAGCAGTTCAGTTTGATCTCTGAGTAAACCATCTTTTGAAATGAATACTTACAGCATATTATTCATTATTTATCTGATATCATTACAATAATATATATATACTATTAATATTTTTCATCAACAATATACAATTAATATTTTTCTTCAACAGATGGCGCTCATAGATTCACTTCCTTCCTGTCATTGTTATCACCTGAGCCCAGGCATCTCTTTTATTATTTGCACTAGTGCAGCTGAAGAAGCATTTCCTACATTAAAAACTTCGGAAGTAGTTCTGAAAATTGATGATTATTAAGCTGATTTTGTTGTCTTAGGATCTCCAATAATTCGTTTAGATGGGAAAAAGTGGGTGTATGCAAGCACAGAACTCTCAAACAGATTTCATCAAACACATTTTCACACTGGATAAAATTTTAAAAATCCTAATATTAGAATTTCTCCTTGAAAAGAAAAGGAAATATCTCTTTGTTAAAAAATGAGAACTAACTTGTGTTCTAGAATTTAAGATAAAAAAACCAGATTGGTGAACCAATTTGAAATCTTGCTGTGCTATCCTAATATCCCTCATGAAACACTTGGGTCTCCGAATGTGTTTGTTATTTTATTATTTCCAAATGGTTAGACAGGGAACTCCAAGATTTTGATGAATAAAAAAAATTACCACCCCCCCCCCACACACACACACGCTTTAAAGTGCCTGAAAGTTTCTTGAAGTGTCAGTGAAATGCAAAGACTTTACTAAAGTCTTAAGAAAAGGATTTCGAAACTTCACAAGAAATAAAAAACTAGATTGTTGTTGTTTAGAATTATTTAAGAGTCGAAGCTCCTAAGGTTTAAAGAATGCTCTGTTTGCTTTAAAATAGGATTTGAGCAAGTAATCCGATATTAAAGTGAAATATTTCTCAAAATTTATTTTCACGCTAGAATGTAATATTTTTAGATATAGAGTTATTAATTAATTTATTATTTCACATATAAATTCACATACTTAAGTCCTTATATGAAATGTTATAAATATTTTTCGTTAAGTCAACTTTCATTTTGTATAACGCTTTCGTTCTTCTCAAAATAATGAGGATGAATAAAACGATTTGCAAAGACTAGATTTCCCGCCCCCCTCCGAAAAAAATCTGAAAGCTTTCAGATTTTATTATTACGTCCAACGGGGGGATTTCTTAGCGGTTTGTGTGCTACCTTTATTTATTAAATATCATGTTCTTCGCACTTAAACCACATAAAATCCAATTCAACAACAATATCACAAAATGTTTCAAAGCAGAATATCTTTAGAATTTCCGATACACTGTCTGGCGCGCTGGAGATAAAAAAATGTTTTTCATATCACAGTGTTGCCATTGCTCGCTTTGAAATCGTTCAGTTTCATAATCAAAAATTCGTTAAAGTTTTACAAAATGCGAGATTGATAATAAAACAATTTCGAAATTCAAAATTCGGACTTCCAAGTTCGGTTGGAAGATTACGTTATTCGAAATTTGATGGCTCTACGTATCGTCGTTTTTCCACAATGCAAAACCTATACCCAGATTTATGCACATTTTCCTTGCCACAAATGCCACAGTGCACGTAACTTAACAAACTTATTTTTCATTCAACAGTATTTAAAGTAAGTTCGTAAATTATTATTTTTTCTCAAGCTGTTATTGTTACTGTATGCAAACCTATATAGAACCAAACGAAAGAGAACAAACCTAAATAACAACAAACCTATATAGAACCAAATGAAAGAGAACAAACCTAAATAACAACAAACCTATATAGAACCAAATGAAAGAAAACAAACCTAAATAACAACAAACCTATATAGAACCAAATGAAAGAGAACAAACCTAAATAACAACAAACCTATATAGAACCAAATGAAAGAAAACAAACTTAAATAACAACAAACCTATATAGAACCAAATGAAAGAGAACAAACCTAAATAACAACAAACCTATATAGAACCAAATGAAAGAGAACAAACCTAAATAACAACAAACCTATATAGAACCAAATGAAAGAGAACAAACCTAAATAACAACAAACCTATATAGAACCAAATGAAAGAGAACAAACCTAAATAACAACATTTAAAGTAAGTTCATAGATTATTACTTAAGCTTTTCCTCATGCTCCTACTGTTACCATATGCAGACTTATATAAAACAAAGAGAAGAGACAAATCAAAAAACAAACCTATGTAGCATTTTAACAGCATTTAAAATAAGTCTGAAAATTGTTATTTAAGTTTCTCATCAAGTTCTTATTGTTACCATATGTATTATTTGCGATAACACGAAAAAAATTAAGATAAGGATCAAATTACAAAAATGTTTCAGCTCATATTTTTTAAAGGTTAATGATTCAATCTCTAGACTCTTTCGCTTGCAATTACTATCTGCCCGCAGGTAGTTGTTTTCACTAATTAGAAACGAAAACAAGTCAAGCTAAAAATAACTCATTTGCTACTTTTATTCGTAGACATATAAAAATAACAACATTTATTTGTTTTTCTGCAGCAAACAGCATCAAATCTCAGCTATATGATATTATTTAAATTAGTTCAGAATTAGCATATTTCTTCGAATCAAGACGCCAGCATTTCTCTGACGCGGCTCTTAATTAGAGTACCGCAACTATAAATTAAATAACGTTGAGTTTAAGAAAATAAAGTAAATCAAATTAAACGATAAATGTACAAACGCAAAATGTTTTCCAATAATTGTTTTTGGTATTTTATATAGATACCGAAGACTTATTATATTTTAAGGCTGTATTTCAAGAATAACATTGCTGTTTTAATTAAGAATTAAAATTTATCATTCCTGTACAATGAGTAATTAGGCAAAATTTACGATTAAGCGCTCTTTTTTAGCGATAATTAAGTTGAAAAATATGCATGTTTGAATCGAGAAATATTGCATATGAAATCTAAAATCTAAGCTTTTGGAAACAAATTTAGGTAAGAGTTACAAAAAATAATAAATAAAAAGTGGTCATTTTAAGATTGACAGCGCCATCTCCTCTGTAACAATATTTATTTGGTATTCATTTAGAAACATTTAAGGCTGTTCGCACATATTTTAGACGATTTTGGTTTGTTATAAAAATCGCCTGCTTGTAAAATATTTTTTTTTTAATTTTAACTATATTTTTTAAAATATAAATTATTACCTGCTGCTTGACAGCTTTATTTTTATGCAAAATGTCGCTTTTAAAGAAGCAATGAGCGGAAGGCTATGTTTGTGCTCTTTCCAAAGAAAATAATTCTTATATTGTTATTAAAAATTGCTGTGGAAGGCCATAATTTTCAGCTATAATAAGACAGGAAATCACGTCAAAGTTTGGCTTTAGGGAGAAAAATTGCTCAAAATACATATCGAAGGAAAACGCGAAATGTTTCGAATGTTGCAAAGGTAAACACTTTAATGTTGAAAGAAAATCCGTCGATCAAAAAGATCGAAGGAAGAAAGTCGATTAGGAAAGAACGATACGTGGCCCACCAGCAGCCGAGCGGTAAAGACGCTGAACACTGGTAGTTCGGTCCGAAGTTCGAATCCCCCGAACGGGCTGGCTGCATGGGCGTTTTCGTGGTTAAGAATAAAATCTGAAAATTAAAGCACAGGTGCATAATCATTAAAATGTTCTCTGTCAACTGTAAACAAAGTGATTAATGCTGATTTGAATCTTAAAAATGTGAAAAAAATGTAATGTGCAAAGTCTTTTTCCCCGACGCATCACCAAAAGGATTGGATTATAAAATTATGGCAAAGCACACGAGGGCTATCTACATAAAGGGAGGGATGCCTTCGTGGAGGAGTTTCTAAGGCAAACTGGCTCGTATACACGTTACATATGGGGAAAACCGCGAAATCGCCCATGCAGCCAGCCCGTTCGGGGGATTCGAACCTCAGACCGAACTACCAGTGTTCAGCGTCTTTACCGCTCGGCTGCTGGTGGGCTACGTATCGCCGAAAGAGAAAGCGTTGCAGAATTTTCTATGAGTAACAATTATTCGATTCGAACAAAAATGTTATCAAAATTGATAAATCTTGGCTATATTTAAATGACCGCAATAAAACGAGATCCATTTATAATCATCAAAGAGAAGAAAAAAATCTTAGAATATGTTCAAAGAATTTTAAGAAAGCTTTTGAAAGGGATTTATGACTGTTGTTGGTTTTTGATACAAAGGCAAATAAAAATTAAAGACAGTGCAGGAAACTGTTAAGATCGATTCCACATATTATCAGAAATGTATTTTATACCAATTCGCAAACATGAAATACCTTCCCTTCATCCACAGTGTCAGCAATCAGTAGAACTGAATCAAGACCGCAAGACCTTCCGCACGGCAAAATCTACTGATAATTTCCTGAAAATGGATCAAGAAACGAGTATCAAGGCCATACCCTCCCACAAACGTTCTAGCTACATGGATGTTTTTATGGATTTCTTAACGTGTCAAGTAAATACCAGAAAATTTAGTTTTAGCTAGTTCTCCATTAAAGTTATCTCATTAGGCTGATAGCCTCGAGTGCTTTACTACACCTTAAAAAAAGGTTATAGTTTTAATAAAGTTTTTGTATCTGCCTGAGTTCATTAACTATGCATTAAGCTATCTCCTAAAGTTTTAGATTCTTCTTAAATTCTAAATTTAGAACCGAAACCACAAAGGTATGAAGGAAATGAAATTTAAAACCAGTAAAATCATTAAATCTCATAATAGAAATGTACAAAAAACAACTCTGTTAATAAATCAGAAGAAAGCCCGAAAGCAACAGAAATACATAAAAAGAAGAAGAAATGCAACTAAAATCCCGATTTAAAGTTATCAAGAGGAGGCTGATCAGATTCAATTGAACCTCACTTGAACTAAGTAACCCTTCCATTGAATTAAGAAACTAAAAGCTTCAATTGAATTAAGAAAACCACTCTGTTTCCCTTCAATCCAAAATTTAGCTGATGAACCATTTTAAATTATTTAATTATAATAGTTCACCCGAAAATTTTCAATTCCTCTTCTACACAGCCACCTTGGAATATTTTTTTTGAAGGAGAGATTAAAAACATTGTGATAATTTTTAATTGTGATACTGTATCATATGTATACGTTTGGCACAGCTGATTGCAATAGAAAATGGGTGCTGCACAACTACATGTTATTGCAGTCTCATATGCAAAATTTCAACGTTCTAAGGGTAATTTTTTTAACTATGTCAGCACATACTTACGTACGTAGAGACGTCACTCTAACTCGATTTTGAATCAATTTACAATCTGTTTTCGAATAAAAAAGGTCTTTTATTCTGTATAGAGTCGCATCCAAATGGATTCGGACACGGTCAAAATGTGAAATTCCATTTAAATACGATACTCGAAATTTTTCTCGTTTACAGCACTTTTTTTACAGGGAAGCAAAAAATATCGAAAAACTTCTTTAAGTATTATGGTAATTTTCTTATAAGGTACGACAAAACTAAAATAATGTTACCAAAAAAGAGATGAAATCCTCAATATATATATATATATACATATATATATGCATTTTGTTTTCAGCAGAAGGCTTCAGAAAGTACCAAGAAAGTTATCCAATCTGCTGGTAGAACCTTAAAGTCTAGGAACTTACAGAAAGCAATTCCAGACTCTTCAAAAAAATAAGTCTTGTTCGTTCGTTTTTTCGCAATAATTTTCGTTTAATTCCATCTTCCTTTGATGCAACGTTTCTGAAAACTTTCCCGCGTGTTCGAAGTACATTGCCTTTGGGATGTTTTCTAAGCATATTGCTCTTTGAATTCTTCCTGTTACATTTCGCTTTTTCCATTTGAGTTTCTTGTTACATATTCTCAAACTAAATGCAATCCATTTACTGCTACATAAGGTAGTTTAAAGAATTAAAAAGTTAAAGCTTTTGGCTGAATCAAATTGTAGTCTCTTTCATTGTTAGAGACATTCATGTTATATTCTAGCTTATTTCATGAGTCACTGTTCCAACAATGGCAGTTTAGAAATGCAAATTCAAGGCATTTAAATAAAACATTTTCATTGCTGACATATATTGTATTTTAATTTATAGTATAGCTGTCTGCAAAGAATTATTTTATTTTAAACAAAATACGTCTACCTGAGTCATAGAGATTATCCTCTCTATTACAAAATAGGAAAATATTCATATGTTACTGTTCATACACTTCACTGTTCTGTAACTTTCCACGAAAATAGTCGTTACAGCTCTTTACGAAATCACAGAATACAATCAGTATTCATACTCCAAACTAATAAAAACGTTAAATACAATGCAGTGCTAAGCGCATCTAAAGAGAAAAACTGACCCGGATATATCTCAGAACTTCGAATTTACGCTGAACTAAACAGCTAACAACAACTATGGAACTAATGCTCTCATTCGTCTTATACAATTTTCCATAGTCGCCGTGATATTTCTAGTACTTTCTGCTTCTTAAAGTTGCTGGAAGACATATGAGAGATGAATTACGGTTACAGCTACAGGGAGCATCATTTATAGTTATCCAGTTACAATATCCACTATAGCTATACAGTGAAGGGACCAAAATGTCACCAAATGGTCGCCAATTTGTGCGACGTTTGGCGATTTCTCTCCAAATTTGGCGACAATAGTTAGTAGCCAAAACCGTTGCCAGATCGGCGCTATCTCACTAAATTAGCGAGAAAATCATTTACTCATTGTTAAATGGACATGCCGCTCTATTCTTATTTTTCCGGCATAGCATCTTCTCTCTAGATTGTTAAGTTAATACATTAAAAATACAACTATTTCACATTACTCTGCATAACAATCATTTACCTATATATAAATTTCATAACTATATATCTATTCTTTGCCATTCTATGAATAAATTAGTTATAGAAAAAAGCTAATATATCCATAACTATAGGCTTAAGTCACATTAATGTGATCACTTTTTACATTTCACATCAGCGTTATACAGCCAATAATATAAGATTACATAAAGCATATGACAGGAGAAGATTTTTGGGGAGTTGTATATAATGAAGGCTGTTGTAGACATTCAGGGAACATTTAATTTGTTGTCGTCAGGAAGAAACGAAGCGATTTATCAGACTTAAAAAAATGATAATTTGTTTTCGAGCCGAAGGTGGGAGATTTTCAGAAACTGCTCATTTTTTGTGATTTCTTCACGGATACTGTGGTAAAAGTAAACCTTGAGTGGTAGAAATGCTCTATACAGAAAATAGGATGCGTAGAAATTTGTGAAGCATTACGAACTGTAGATAAAAGAGGTGAACGAAGGCTGCGATAGTGTTTTTGAGGGTGACCGACAGATTACAATGTACACATTCTCGCTTTGTCTCCCAGAACAAACCCACTAGGCATAGTTACAAAGGTAGTTCCGTAAAAAAAGAGGTCTTTAGGACGAAAAAGCTAAAAAAATCCAGAGAATAGTTATCCTTTTAAAAGTAGGAAAGAATTCTGCAACTTGTTGTCCAACTGAAATAGAACTCTTTCAACTGTCTTCCGAACGACAGTTAGCGAACCTTACTGTGTATCAGACTCTGCAGCAAATGTATGGTAACATTATCTATGCTAATGACTATTTTCGTCAGAAGAGATTGGAATTGGTATTGCAGTACCAATAGTTGACCTTCATTGATTGGTCAACAGTTACCTTCTACGATGTATCACACTTTTTTGGATCGGACGCATGGATGTTGAGACATAAAGGGAGAAACATACGAGAACAATAACCTTTCAAACATGTGTAGTCGAATACACTGCAGGATTAAGACTTTTAAAAGGGACTCAAAATACTTAAATGATCTTTATGCTCCTAAATACATTTAAACCAGTTTTCCCCTTTAACCTCCCTAAGTCTTGTTTCAGCTGTCCCATAAATTCCATGGAAAACCGGAAAAGGAAATTTTTGTCCGAATGGATTCAGAAGGGAAATTTTCGTGACGTCTGTACTTACCTACGTAGTTATGTATATATTTATCTCGCCTAGCTTAAAAACGAGGAAGCATAGAACGTTGAAATTTTGTATATGGATTTGTTATAATATTGTTACGAAATGTACAAGCGCTGTGAGATAGCTTCCCCGCAAAGAAGGTTTAGGGTTGCCATAAAATGGCAAGGGAAGACAGGGTTGCCACATTGGGCGAGAAATCGCCCATTTGGCGACATTTGCCGAAATAATTGGCGATATGCCATGGACGGATGGAGAACCTTCTGGAACGAATTCTTACCGGTTAAGTCCAGAATGTTCTCGAACACAATCCAAAAGCTATATAAACCCTGCTGGTCCGCATTCAGTGAGTGTGTGCCTCGTCTAGGGAGCTGATAGTCATTGAGCGAGTGTCTCGAAGTCTAGCGCCGAGTTGGTCGTGAGTGCATCGAGAGAGTCTTTTAGTGGATCGCGAGTGCATCGTCGAGTTTTGTCTTAGACTGTGTTGAGTCGAGAGCTATACTCTTGCGTATCGTCGAGCGCATCGCGAGTTGTAGCGTGGAGAGTCTCAAGAGTACGTGGAGTTTCGAGAACGACCAATCAGAGTCGGGAGCTGTAGACTGGTGCTTTGCAGCGAAGCTGTTTCGAACGTTATAGCCGGATAGTGTGAAGACTGTATCGCTGATTGTGTAAGCGTGTTTATAGTAGTTCTTCTACAACGGTAAAACGTGATTTTGGAGGTGTCCTGATTAATATTGGCTATATAAAGTATGTTTCGATATTCCATCAAGTGCTGTCGTCGTTATTCACTCGAAATCCACACAAACCCCGTACGAACGTGAAGAAGAAAATAACGTAACAACTAGCGTAAGAAAAAAAAAAAAAACATAACAATATGTAGTTGTGTATTTCCCTTTTATATTGCAATCGGTCTCACCAAACATATACAAGTATGTATATATACATTGCTATTATGTTATTCGGCTCGATAATTTCACTTTTAATTCTTGTATGTTGGTAAATTATGCATTTTTTGTTTTGAAATATTGATTTGCGTTGTTTTTTGTTCCGGTTAAGTTTTTCGCGCCTTTCGTTAATCTACATCAAATAGTTATAGAATTATCAACAATTCAGAAGTTTAAGTGATACTAAACCTAACGAGGCCGCCACGTGTTTAGATTTGACTTTCTTAGCAGAATATTGAATTAAGTCAGTTGGTGCACCAACATTAGTATATTTTCTTTTAACTGTTTCTAACTTTCTAAATTTCTTTTAACTGTTTCTAACTGTATTTGGTGTTTTAGGTTTTTCTGTCTTTTACAATTTTTAATAAAGTTTGAGTTTTCTTGTATTTTACCTTTACTCTGAAACGAGAACTGAACTGATTGAATTAGAAATATGGCTCTAATGAAATTTGAGGAAATACTTGTACGTTTAAATGAATATAATTTAACAGTTCGTGCAAGGAGTCATATGGTGCCCACATCAGATAATTTCATAAATGATTAATGGGCAAAAATGTTCCTATGAGAATGAATTATTTTCCTCTTGGAACATTAAAAATATAATCCATAAAAAAAAGTTGAAATTTTCAAATGTGTTTATTTTTTTCTGCATTTTCTAGATTATTAATTATTCGAAAAACGTCAACCAGAGCAATTACTTATTAAAGTCAATTTAAAAAACATTGAAAGGTAAAAGTAATTATAAAATGCTATGTTTTTTTTTCTTTTACTTAGAATAATTGCGCTTTCAGAAAGCAATCCCAATAGTCGACAACTTTATTCCAATTACACGCCGATAATTAAAAGAAAAAAACCTTTTTTTTCGCAAAGGAAGAACTGACATGCGAAATTTAATTTTATTTAACATCTGTTTACATAAGCTCAACCACAATTCTTTTTTATCTACTTTCAAAAGACCGATCTATAAAGTATAATTATTCAAAAGACATAAGCATGCTTATGCATCTGTTAATTTAAGTCGATTAAATGTACTTTTAGCAAAGCATAATACTCAGAAGGATTACCTTGTCTGAAGAAGTATTTGAAAAGGAGAGAGTTTAATTACTTTTTAGAATGAGCATGACGACAAAACAACTGAATAGTTTCATTATCGTTTTAATTCGATTCTGAATTTTTTATATAAAGGATTAATTAATGACAATACCATTTCAGCCCAAATAAATTTTTGGTTATATATTGTCGAGAGACTCATTGCAGAAAAGAGCATTTCATATTATTGCGTACGTACGGGTTCGTAATAAACTGAATGCAACCGATAATAAGTTGATTTATTTTACCAAAATTCTTTCCACGTGCTGTGTTTCCACTTTGTAATTCTTTCCACAAATGCTGGTCTTGTCAGTAACACAGAACATAATCAATAGTTAATCTTCAAATTACTAAAAGCGTTAAACACCATGCACTGCAAAGCGCATTTAAAAGGCGAAGCTCGCAATACTCTCAATACTTCGATATCTACTACAAACTAAAATATGATGCTCTCCTCAGTCTTATACATTTTTCCCTTGCAGTCAAGAAATTTGTAGTACCTTCCCCATTTTTTAAGTTACTGGAGGGAATAGGCGAGCCGGATATAGTTACAGTTACATATATTCAATCACAATGCCAATTACAGTTGTAAAGGGACCGGACCAAATAGTTGTCAAGTTTGGAGTCTTTTAGCGATTTCTCGCCAAATTTGGCTAAGGAAATGAGTCTCCAGGACTATTGCCTACTTGAAGATATCTCGCAATATTAGCGAGACCTTAATGCTTTGAAATTTGTAAGAGTCATGATTTGGAGAATTTCAAATAAATAGTGCTAATTCTTAATTACATTTATTTTGGAACATATGCATTTTTCATATCTTAAACCCTATTTATTTTCATTTCTCTTTTTTTTTTTTTTTTCAAAACGAGCAATGACTTTGGAGGCATCCTATATAATTAACTTTTAAATACATCATTTAATAAGTTTGATTAAGTAAGTTATGGTTAAATATATTGTGTTTACATCAAACCACTAGTTTGTCTGATGTAAAAGGTTCGTAAAATTGGACATCTGCTAACAGCATAACCTTGAAATATTAACGATTTTGTATCAGCATCATATATTTTGTTTCGTGTGAAAATATACAGTTTTGAGCCGAATGAATGCCATTTGCGGAAACTTTTGATTTACTTCTTGAATTTGAAGAAATCTGAAGCAGAAGCGCATCGGTTGTTTGTAGAAGCATATGGTGAGGTGCCTTAAGTGAGAGAAGTTCTCGAAAGTTTCAAAAATTTAAGTACGGTGACAAGAAGTCGAAGACCAAGAACGGAGCAGAGGTATGAAAGTGTACGAACAAGCAGAATAGGAAGCTAAAAAGATTCGTGTCAGACCCATGAAGATTCGTGTCAAGTAGGCCAAGTAGAACTTACATTAGGAGTGACTCAACTAGCAATTTCACATTGCTTAAAATCATTGGGAATGATCCAAAAGCAAGGCAAAAAACTAAATGTTCCTTGCCAGGCATAAAAGAAAGGGTTTTTACAACTCACAGTCACTGGTGATGAAAACCAGATCCACTGCGATACGCCGAAGAAGACGAAATCACAGGGACTACCTGGGTATGCTTCGGCATCGACAGCCAACCCGAATATTCATTGGGAAAATCATGTGTGTGTATGGTGGAATCATCTTGGAGGTGTTTTATTATGAGTCGTTCAGACTAAACGAAACCATTACGGGAGCTGTCTACCGAATATAATTGATGAGACTGAGCACAGCACTCAAAGAAAAATGCACCATTGTTACTCCAGACATGACAACATTATTCTCTTGCGTGACAACACTCATCATGTTGCAGCGCTGGTGAAAACTTACTCGGCAATAGGAAAATAAAAAGTTTTCTCCCTCCCCAGCGCTGGTGAAAACTTACTCGGCAATAGGCAAATGAAAAGTTTTCTCCATCCCGCTGTATTCACCAGATACTGTTCTTTTTCATTATTACTTGTTTCGATTGATTACACGTGGATTGTCTAAGCGCTTCACATCATATGAAGATACCAAAAACTGAATGTATTTATAGATAATCTCGAAAGATTCGTTCTTCCGAGGTAGTATACGTATTCTCTCAGAAAGGTGGGGAAAAAGCAGTTAGCAATAGACAGTACTTTGAATAAAAAATAACGTACCGTTCTTTCACAATAAATGCCCAATTTTTGATAAAAAAAACGGTGGAGACGTATTTGTACTCAATATTTGCAGGAGCTGAGATATGAATAATTATTTGTGAATTATAATTATTTGGATATATAATTATTTGTGGATATTTAATTATTTGGTGTAAGTGAGAGTATCATGGAATATATTACATATATATTATCCTACTAATTTTTTATTAGGTGCCATAAGTTAATTTACACATTGTAATCACAAATCTGGATCTGCACTGATTTAAAATCGGACTTATCCTTGAACTTCAAATATCCTCCCAGGTTCAAGGGCAAAAGCTATCTTAATCAAAGTTTTGTTTTCAAGAATGTCACTGCTCATTAAAGCCGTGGAGTAAAATGGCAAAAACCTCGAAATGGCAGAAGTATGTGTTTCTTTTTTTACAGCTTTCCGATCTATTTTTATACGTTCTTTATTGATCTCTAGGCTCAGATATCATTTTCAGAGCATTCTCCCTTAAATTTTGCTGCTTTTTTTGCAGTTGTACAAGAAGCTCATCGATGATGCTGACAAAAGTAAAACAAAGGAATCTGAAGTTTTGCTTAACAAAAGCACTGTATTGCGGCTTATGGTATAAGTTTCGCAAAATGTTTAATCCCGAATTTGGTAAATATCAAAGCCAATATTTAATAAATTCTGTAACAGGCTTAATAAAAAGAACTTTCAGTTCCCCCACCTTTAAACTTCGTACTTTATTAACATTGCTCTACGCACCGCATTGAGAAACACCCCTAAACGAAATTAATTTTCCCACCGTTAATCACAGACACATTTTTCTCACCTTCTTAGCGTGTCTTCGTGGTGTATTGATCTGCACGCTGGGCACGTATTCCAGAGATCCGCGGTTCGATTTCCGGCCAAGGCGTTACTCATTTTTCAACTTTCCTACTTTAAAAATAACCTATTGTCTGTACAAGGCGTTTTAAATGACGTACATATTTATGTTTGGGCATTTTAAAATTAACGTTAATAATCTAAAATTTACAAAATCTAACATTTTCTATGGAGCCCCGGTCCTTGTACTTAAAAAAATGTTATATTAACCCTAAAAAATAAAATGCGAAAAGCAGAACACTTGTACAGCAAAAACCGACAGAAATAGTTGATTTTAAATTCGGAAATCATATTGGGCGTCTGTACACAAATTTAAGAGCGAAACGTCCGCATTGTAAGTTAAAAAATACAAAATAGAAATACAGACATGCTTTCTGGTGTTAAGAAATTAAGTCAAGAGCACTTCTAAGCAGATCATCGTGAAATACTTTTGATCCATATAGTGCTTTTTTTTTTTTTTTTTTTTTTTTTTTTTTATAGCCCAAAGGAGCGAAAGCTCAGAAGCGCTATTAATTTTATTTTGCCATTTTGCGTTTGTTCATTACAAAACGGTGTTTCACTTTTCAAATTGTTGCCACTGATTATTAGAGCCATGCATTATATTTAAAGAAATTAAAAAATAAGATGCATGTATGTTTCTCGCCCTGTGAAAAAACAACGGTACCTAGAGACATCAAATTTTGAATAACATATTCCTCCACGTGAGCATCTAGAAGCCCAAATTTGGAATCTGGAATTTGTTTTATTATCTTTTTCACATTTTTTAAAGCTTTAACGAATTTTTAATTAGCAAACTCAACGATTTCAAAGCTTAGCATCGCGTGCATATTCCAAGCACAGATATTTTATGCGCGAGGTTGTTTTTTTTTTTTTTTTTTTTTTTTTTTTTTTTTTTTTTTTTTGTGTTATTGCTCCTGAATGGAATTTTATGGTTTAAGTGCGAAGAACATGGTATTTAATAAATAAAAGTAACACACAAAAAGTTAAAAAACGCCCTTTTGGGCGTAATGTACCTGAAATATTCTAAAAGCTTTCAGATTTTATTTACTTACCTATTTTTTTTTTTTTCAAAAATGAGATTTAGTTCAAGGAATCTTATAAAATTCGTGTTTTAGAAAAGCACTGGAGGCATACTGGCACATACTCAACACCAAGCAGTACTTGCATAACTAAAAATATTTCTAGTTAATAGACTTTCTTAAATGAATAATAGATTATGATTCTAATTTAACGAAACTACTTGAGAATAGTAATAACATATTTTTAGCGCTTGAATAGTCATAAAAAATGTGTAAAAATTCGATACACAAATGTATTATTGTAAATTAAAGAATGCTGCAGTCTAGTAAATACAAAACAATATCAATAAATGACATTAAAAGAAAAAAATCAACTAAATTAAAAGAAAAAATTTACTTTCTAGATTACACCTCAAGGCAAGTCCGAAATTTCATCAGATATGGCAAAGCTTTAAATTAAGTATCCCGATCAAATTTTACTTCCTTGTACAAAGTCAAGAAAGTATTGTAATCGCGAAATCTTTCGGGTATCATATTTCAACGAAAATATCCATTTTGACCATTCCTGAATCCGTTTACACGATTTCTTTCGTAAGGTCTGTACGGACCTTGCAAAGGTAAGGTCTGTTTCGTAAGGACAGAATAGAAGACTCGTTTTCCAAAATGGATTTAAAATGTATTAAAAAGGGACGTTTTTATAACCTCTGTACAAACGTATGTATCTTTCATAACTCAAAAACGATTAGGTCTCAACACGTTATTGAGTAGGTGGTCCTAATGTTTTGTCTCTTCAGCGCACATAAAGCAGATTTATAGGGCAATTTTAAATTTGTCTTATAAAAGGAGTTTTCAACATTGATTGAAACTGTGATTCAAAAATTAACTTTGCAAATTATACACAGATCCACTTACATTCAAAAATATATACTAAATGTCTTTTATGCAAAGTTAAGCGAGATGTCAACATACTGGCCATTTTGAAAAGTTAATTAAAAATTTTCTTTTATTAAAAGGTAGATTTTTTAAAATAACATTTTATTTCTTTTGCTTATACTACTATTTTTATGTATACGGAATTATAGTTTCCCGTTCAACCTGTGTTTACCCCAATTCTATCGAAAACCGATAAAGGAATGTTCTACTCTGTACGATAATTAGAAATGCATGTTTAAAAATTAAGTGATTTAAATAGTAATACTAAAGAAGTATAAATAGTTTCACAATATTTAGCGCTTTTATTACCAGCTCATATTATTAGAGATTAAACAAGTTGGTGCGATTGAAGTTACAAATTCTGCGTGTTCTGATTACATAAAGTTTTCCCTAAACCACTCCATAACTCATAATTATTATCATATGAAATTAGACGCAAGAACACTTGTCGTCAGAGAAATTAGTACCAGACTAGATGTTACCATTACATTCTATTCAATATGGGAGTTAATAATGGCAATTAGTTGTAACCTGGAAATCTAAAGCTTTAAAGATATTTAGACATACTGCGGATAACTTAATCTCAAGAATTTCTAAGGAAAACATTCTTTTTTTTTTCGGGGATGAGCTAAAAATACGAATGACGACTCCAGATGCATTATCTTTGCAAACTTATATGAAACATGAAAAATAATACATATATATATATATAATAAGAAAGATTTGAGATTTGAAAGGTTTCAGATTTTAAATGACGTTACAAGGGGCGTTTTTTTAAGGGGACTCGTACACCTTAAAACCCATAAGATTTTCGAATATGTGACTATTACAAGAATTGGGATAACTCATTTGTTTTAAAAGCAATTACTTCCAACTTTTTACAGATGACTAAATAATATAGCTGTTTTCTGAAATAGTGATCAGAAAATTTGTGTTGCCACAAATATTTTTATAATTTAATCCGCTTTTTGCCAAAAGTTTCCGTCATGTTTCTACCTTGTGCGCACAGTTTAAAACATTCTGTTGCATAATTTAATTCCATATTTAATATATAGCTTTTATAACATTTGGAAACTACTGTGAACCAAAAAATTCTAAGAATTTCATGTTAAATTTTTATTTTGTTTGGAGTCGAGTTTATAAAATGTATTTTATTAAAAAATCTGTAATGTTTTCGTCCATAAAATTTTTTAATATTAAAATATTCATCAGATTTTAGGTTCAGTTGAAAGATAGGGCTCATATAAAGAATTCCATCCAATTTAAAGTATGTACCATTAGCCATTTTTAAAATATCGTGCGCACAAGGTGGAAAAATGACGAAAACTTTTCACAAAGCGGACTAAATTACAAAAATATTTGTGGCAACACAAACTTTCTGATCACTATTTAAGAAAGCAGCTATATTATGTAGTCAGCTGTAAAAAGTTGGAAGTAATTGATTTTAAAATAAATAAAATATCCCAATTCTTGCAACAGTCAGATATTCGAAGGGTGTTAAGAGGTCTAAGGCGTATGAGCCCCCTTAACATTTTGTGCGTTACTTTTATTTATTAAATATCATTTCTTCGTACTTAAACCATAAAATTCAGTTCAAGAGCAATATCGCAAAATAATTTTAGAATGTGCATAACTTTAGCATTTCCGATACACAGTGTCGATCCCTGGAGATAAAAATGTTCTTCTATACAACGTTACCAATTTTCGCTTTTAAATCCTTGAGTTCGTTAATTGTAAATACGTTAAAGTTTCACAAAATAGGAAATCGATAATAAACCCAATTCCAAATTTCTAATTTGGGTTTTCAGACGCCCATATTCGAAAATGACGTTAGTCGAAATTGGATGGCTCTAGGTACCGTTGTTTTATCACAATGCTAGAAAGATGTATACTTTAATGCAGATTCTCCATTATTTAATTTTTTCAAATATAATACAGGGAGATAATATTGGGTGGCAACAATTTGAAAACTGAAACAAAGCTTGTAGTGAATCAGCGCAAAATGCCAAAAAGGAATTGATAGTCGTTCTGGGCAAATTGCCCCTTTGGACTAATAAGTATATAAATGATGAAATATGAAACATTGCCACCGTCCCTCCCCCCAATCGACAAGCGGTTGAACAGTTAAACACTAATAATGCAAACCAAACTAAACTGCACGCAATAGTGCCGACTGCTTTGAAGGAATTCTCCTTGTGCAACAAGGATACGACTGAATTTCCTTTAAAGTGTTCCCGACGGTGGCACATCTTCCTTCAGGCAGATAGCTCTAGTGTGCTTTGTCATCACCAAATAAGCCAACGTAGTACAATTCATTTATATATCATCCTCTCGTATTAAAATCATCCTTTGAATAAAATATCGGACAATTATTATTAAATTGTTTAGCGTGTTCTTTAAGTCGATTCCCAGCAGATTTGTAATATCTATTATATCTGCTATATTAGTAGTAGATTTAATAAATAGTTTCTTCGTATTTTCTAAACTTTTCGAAGCTTCTAATTTTACTTCACAAGTAGGTTCACAAGATTTTATATTTAACGATGTAAATCTTATGAATTCAGTTTTTCTGATGTAAGTGTATTGTACGAGCTAACCAATACTCCATGATTCTTACTGATCTTTCTTTCTCTTTAGATGATACTGTGAAATGTTTTTTTTTTTTTTTTTTTTTTGCTTTCTTTTTTTTTCTGTCCTACCTTTGTTATGCTTAAAGATTGTTATTTTCGAGGCTTTATTTTTCCTTCTTTTGGGAGGGGGAGCGAGGAATACAATTCTCAGAATATTTTCGTAGCTCCTACAATCCTGTTTGGAACCTAAAGTTACAATTCCAGAATCCATTAATGGTAATTGGAATACTAAACTGGCGTGTCGTTACTAATGTCTTTTAGGGAAAATTTCTTAAATCAACATAGTCTATATTCTCAATACCTGAGAACTCATTGATCGGTGCATAAATAAAAAAATATTTAAAATCTCAGTTACCAAAAATGAATACCTTTTATTCACCTGTTAGAAATTAATCTATTTAGTTTTTTAGTAATGAACCCTCAAACCAAATTCGTCAAATTAAATTATGAATTTGGAAATTATATTAGTCCTAAAATATAATACTAAACGCCTACGGATTTTGCTATTAAGCATTATTTCGCTCAACTACTGTATTAAATCTTTCAAAGCGTCTTAAAGTGGGAGTTTACAAACGTCAACTTTCCCAAACCAGCAATAATTGTTGTCAACAAAGCTAAGAAATTCTACAGGTACAATAATTTTGCTGTTGTTGTTGTTACTAACTCTCATCTGCACATTCTTCCTAGCCAAAAGGCAGAGGGTTACATCTTTGGTAAATGTACATAATCATTGGCCGAGATCTTGGTCATCTTACGTATGTCAGCTGCCTAGCTCTACCTCGAATACACACAAATACAGATCCAGAGTTCTCTTTAGCTACCGTCAACCTATCAAGGGGAGTTTAGTTTGGATAATATTTTAAGTACCTCCATGCGACAACGAGACAATAAATTAAATAACATTTGTGCCTTCTTTGGGATTCTCTGGTCCATTGAGAGGCAAACCTTTTCGGTCGCGGGCCAAAAATCGAAAAAAAAATTTTAGCGGGCCAAGATAATTTTTTTTTTAAATTTTAAAAACAATATACAATTACAATTTAAATATGTTAATGAGATGAATGAAATTGCGATTTCATTTTTTAAAGTTCCTTATATTGAGGTTCGAAGTGACATGTACTGATTCTATGGAATGAGGCTAAATGCTCATCTGTCAGTCTACTTCTGAAATAATTCTTCATAGTTGAAAATACTTGTTCATAGTTGAAAATACTTGTTCATAGTACTAAAAATACTTGTTTATACATGTTGTTCTTAGTTGTAAACACTTGTTCACATATACTATAAGATGAAGCAAACAGAGCACTAATTTTCTGGGCCTGAGATATTAAGTTTGGGAAACTTACTTTCGATAATGATTTCTAAAACTCTAACTTTGGCATATTTAGAAGCAACTGCCTCAGATGTTTGTTAGATTGCAACTCAATTAATTCAAGCTGCAAATCTGACCTTACTGCTTCACAATTTACATTAAAAGGCATGGTAAAAATATCCAATTCTCTTTGAATGGCACTGAAATCTTGAAATCTGGCGTTCGAACTCAAATTGCAGTTTTCATAATTCTTAAGCTTCTCTTCATTTATTGAGGGTATTGAATTTAACATCGGAAAATGAGACAAATCGTTCTTAGCTAGCTGCCCAGCAAACAGATTTAGTTTAAAAGATTTGAGACAGGCCAGATATCGTCAATAAATTGATTTTCCCTTGCATTTTGACATTCAATTTGCTCATATGACAAAGAAGATCTGTGAAAAATGCAATACCCGAAAGCCATTCTATATCTTCTAGAATTTCGCACTCCGCAGAACACTGTTTCTCATGGAAGAACAACACAATGTCCTCTTTCAGTTGCTTCTTTGAAGACTGCTGCAGCTGCACTGGCAGATGAGACACACTGATTTATCTTTTACAACTGTAAAAAAATATTTCCAGATCCATTCATCGTTAAATGCACGGCACTCTGAATCAACTACGTTTTTAGTAGCAATTTTGGGGTTGAAATATTTTACGAATAACCCAAACAAGCACTAGCTAAGCTATACTTTTAATAATTTCACTACTATTTACAATGATGCTATATGTCCGTAATCTTTCCATACGCAATCAATAATATTAGAACAAAAGTAAAAGCCGCTAACTAGAGCTTAAAATGGTGATCTGCCAATGTGTGGTCTAATTCACCTATATTGGATTCCCAGTGTCTGCTTCCCGAGAAATAATATTTAAACAAAGTAGAAATGAAATGGATATATAATATGTAAATGTCTATCCGCAGGCCGGATAGAATCTTCCTGGTGGCCGTAGTTTGCCCATCCCTGCTCTGGTTCAATGTTAGGGCAAACCAGCTAGAGATGCTATGACGAGTTTATTATTATCATTTCTAATTAACATAAAGCCTTGGAAATTTGTACTTAACAGATAAATTACAAATAATATACAGCGTATAAATATACAGATAAAATTCGATAGGATAACAGGAAAAATAGACAACGAAAGTTTAAAAAGTATCATGTGATCTCAAGCTCCCAATAACGTTTAAACAGGTAATTATTTAACACACAATAACACGTCGAACAAATACTAATTCAGAAATCAAACAACAAAAATCCTATCCTGGCTGATATCTACATGCATTATTATGAAACAAAATTGTTTGAAACTTTAAACTTCCCGATATGATTCCGCTACGTAGACGATACTTTTATCCTGTTTGAAGGTAAAAAAGATGATTTAAATAAAGTTCTTTCAACAATGAATTCTATTGATCCTGCTATTCAGTTCACTTTCGAACCTGGGACTTGCAATTCTCTTCCGTTTCTCGACATTCTGGTGACACGTAACCAACTTGAGTACTACAGTTTATCGTAAATCTTCATCGAGTTGCCTTTCACCACACTTTAAATCATGCCATCCGACTAAACAAAAGTTAGCTTCATTTTATTCCTATGTTTCCCATGCTCTTAAAGTTTGCTCCTCCAAACTATCCCTTGATTTAGAACTAAATTACTTAAAAGCAATAGCTATTGACAAGGGCTTTTCCCCCAATATTATTAATCAAGCAGTTAAAAAATTCTCATCTCAACACACTAAAGGGCGCACTCTTGTTTTAGGAAATTATAAAACTTCTGTTGTCATTCCTATCTTTCCATCAATTAGCCATAAAGATGCACATATTTTGCAGAAATTTAACGTTCGGGTCGTTTATTCTCCCATCAATAAAATTCCGAATTCCATACTCAAGAACCCCATTCTGGATATGAATTCCTGGGGTATTTATAGGATTCCTTGCCAGTGTGGTTTAATTTATATTGGACAAACTAAGAGAGCCTTAAAATTTCGCGTCAAGGAACATGAGGCGTATGTTAGAAAAAAGGAAACACAGAAGTCTTCTGTTGCCCAACATTGTTGGTCCTAAAATCCACACTTTCAATTTTTCTGCAGCCAAAATTATTCAAAAAACATCTCCCATTGGAGAACTGGATTTTCTAGAGGCATTTCACATTCAAAAAAAAAATCTTTCTGTTCTAGTTAACGATTCTAATTCCAATCCATCTTTGCCTTCGGCCTTTAAAGAAGTTATGTCTTAGTTCTGGTTTCATCAACAGATGGCGTCACTATCTTATTTTCTGTCCAGGCTTTCTTATCTTATCTAATCATTATATCCTATCTTGCTCATTTGCGCTTTTGCAGCTGAGGATGGTGGTTCGGTAAAATCATCGAAACTAGCCCTGTGAAAATTAGAAAATATAACGCTGATTTTTGTTGTTTGACTTCTGAGTTAGATAATTCTTTGCTGGAGAAGGACAAGGAAGGAAGTAATAACAATCCATATAAAGCCGAAATTGCAGAGGAGACACTCAGGAGTATCGAAAATTACTATGATTATTAGAAATCAAAAAAGCATACGAAATCAAAGTTAAGTTATACTAAGTGTAAAAAGAGTCTTATTTAAGAAAAGCATTGAAGCTTTATATTTCATGATTAACTGTTGATATCCGGAAGAGCCTCTGCTGAAACCATGTTCGTTATTGGCATAATTAACCAACGAACTTTTTTTTCAGTTACTTGAATGGAATTGTAGTTACACACAAACCAGTTCAACAAGAAGCAAATGAGAATGGAAGAAAGACGATGAACTACACGGTTCGGAAAAAACAGTTCTTCTTAAACGACATTTTAAATGTCAAATAGTTAACTTCTTTTTTTAGTCTTGAAACGATTTCCATTTAAAGATACAAACACCCTTGAAAACAATCAATATTAACTGTTGTGGAGAAGATACGGGTTTAGGTTTTTCCAAAATCATTACCTAAAAAAAATAATAAATAAATAAATAAATAAAGCTGAAAGCTTTCAGTTTTATATTTCACCCAATGGAGCGTTTTCTTTTTTTTTCTTTTTTTTTTTTTTTTTTTAACATTTTGTGTGCTACCTTTATTTATTAAATATCCTGTTCTTCGCACTTAAACCATAAAATTCAGTTCAACAGCAATATCACAAAGTATTTATCAAAAGCATATCTTTTTAGGATCTCCGATACACATTCTCGAGCGCTGGAGGTAAAAAAAAAAAAAAATGTGTTTTTTCGACAGTGTTGCCGTTCTTGTTTTGAAACCATTGAGTTCTTAATCAAAAATTCGTTTAAGTTCTACAAATTATGAAATAGGTAATAGAAAAAATTTCAAATTCCAAATTTGGGTTTCCATATGTCCATATTCGAGTGGAGGACTGCGTTATTCAAAATCGGATGTCTCTAGGCACCGTTGTTTTTTCACAGTGCGAGAAAAATACATACATTTATGCAGATTCTTCATTATTTAATTTCTTTGAATATAATATAGGGCTCTAATATTTGCACGCAACAATTTGAAAAGTGAAATGCCATTTATAGTGAACCGACGCAAAATGTCAAAACGAAATTAGTAGCCCTTCTGGGCAAATTGCCCTCTATACCCTAAAAAAGGAAACCTGTAAAATGCTAAGCTTTTCTATTTGTATTTAATTATGTATTTTAGTTCCAACAATGGAGTATAATTTACGTATGCAGTATTAATTTGGGAAAATATAATTGTATGGAAAATTAAATGTAAAACATCTACATAATTAGAAAAAACATAGTTAAAAAAAGAGTAAATTTATATATACTTATATTCTGGGAATTTGCAACTAAGTGTTGAAGACAAATTTAGTTGGAGAGTTCATAGAGTTATTAGGTTTTTTGAAGCCAGAGACATCAAAAATGTGCAGTTCCCTCCCCAGGGCTCGAACCTTGTACCTCTCGAATACGCGTCGAGTATGCTTCCAATCACACCACGAAGGCATGCGAAAAAAAGAGGGAGAAAATATCTTATAAGTTTTATGCTTACTTTTGACTTTGGAACAATAAATAAAAAATAAGAAAGAAAATCTGAAAGGATTCAGATTTTAATGTCGCTCTAAAACATTTGTGTTAAGGTCTTTTAGGCTTTCGTTCAACATCGTAGGCTAACAATCTGATGTTGGACTCACTCACTTTAGCACAACTGTTTTGTCTTTTCATAGTTTTATTATTAAGCACCTTTTTCTTCACGCTTACGCCACGTACAATTCAACAGAAAAATCACAACATGTTTAATAGCAGCATATGTTTAGTATTCCCAACAGAGTTTTAAGCGTTCGTATACATTTTTCTTTGTTTTCAGACTTTTCTCAATTCATCATATCAATCTTTTAGTTTTCGTAGTAAGATAGGTTACAACAGTCTTCTTGGCTTTCTATTATTAAATTTTTGCGTGTTAAAAATAGTCATTGAATACCACGTTCTTCGTACTTACGCCATATAAAATTCAACAGCATGGTAGTCACCCACATGGTAGCTGTTTAAAAACGTTATCATAAGAAAGAAAAATGATGCAAAGATTCCTGTGAGTTTAGCTAGCATCAATTCTTAAAATTACTTAATATGTTTAAATAGATATTTAATCATTTTAATGCATATTTGATTAAATCTATCACAGTGAAAACTGGAAAAAGATCTTAAAAACTTAAGAGTTAATTGCTTTTAAACTGCTAAATTTAATTACTTAGTAACCTTTCAGATTTAATATCTTGGCTTTACTGAAGAGGAACAACTTGCCGCGTGGAAGAGAAAGTATATTATTTCCGAAAGTAGCAACATATATCCCTCAATTAGCTGAGTTCGTTAAATAAAACTGAAAAATAAATATCTGATATTTTTCTGAATGGTAACAGTCTAAAACGATTTTTATTAAAATATTTTATTTCAAATAGTGTTGCCACGTCTTTCTTTCAAGTCGCTGAGTTTGTTAATGAAAAGTTCATTAAATTTATACAAAATATGGATTGTTATTGATATGGTTGTTAATGAAAAATTCATTAAATTTATACAAAATATGGAATAAATAAACCAAAAAAGGACTGACTATATATATTCAAAATCTGTTGATTGTATATGCCCTCATTTTTCTACAATGTCAGTAACATATATATACATAAGAAAATGAAAAACTAAAGTTCGGATCGAAAATGAATAAAATTCTGTTCCAGAAATATGAAGGTTTAACCTTTTCTCTCCGGGTAAAAGCTACCAAACTGAATAAACGAAAATTAAGGAAACTTTCAAAAACGGAATCGTTAAATGAAAAATAAATTCTTTTGAAAATTATATAACATGATATATAACAAAACAAGTACCAAAATAATTTTTGATTAATCTCCTCTGTTTAACACTTCAAGCAGAACGTGTCTAGGGAAAAGCGTTTTGAAGCTTTAAACTAAGTTATTAATGAGTTCAGAATACAAGTTCCCTTCTTCCAAACCATTTTAGACCTAAAACCGCTTTCCATTACTAACATTCATTTTAAAACAAATTTCTAATAGTTCTCAAATTCTCAGATCTTCTCCCTACATGCATTCGTACTGAAAGTAAGAAAAATATAAAAATTATACACAAATGCTTAAAATTTAGTACAAAAACCTAAAATAGAAACGTGCGTTGCAAGACAGATGGCGCGTCAGGTACTAAAAAAAACTTCCATATCATTTGCCAAATACTAAAATTACAAAATATTTATGTAAATCAAACTAAGTTATTTAACTTTAAAATAAACTAATTTATTTAACGTTCATCAAATTAATTTATCCTTAAAATAATAGCCTTAATACAAAGAAATTTCTGTAAAGTAATCTTTTGCCTTAAAAAAGCCTCGGCATTACAATAAAAATTACATTTCATTTGAAGGCAGATTTTTCAATTGTGAATAAAAACTAATCACACAAAGATAACAACAAGCAAGAAGCAAAATATAATAAACTTTATTACGATCTGTCAGCTTTATTGCAACGTTGCCGTTATTTTCGGCTAGTTTTATTCTCATAAAAACATCATGAAATAATATGTGGTCTTACTCTAACAAGATAGAGAAACGAAGTGCGAGTTTTGTGTCAATGCCTATTCGATTGTTACCGGTCTCTTTTCCGAGCTGGGAATGAAAGTGTCAGCCATCTTCGATTCCTTGGGGACAGATCTGACGTCTGATGAATTAATGAAAATAAATCAGAGAAATCGTTCTACAGTTGTCCACTATTTACTTTAGGCTTTCCTTGAGCAAATGTCTCTGACATAAAAGAAAAACGTTGATAGCATGTGTATTAAAAGACATTTCTAATCAAATCGGTATAATTGATAGTATGCGGCACAAAACTATTCGCCAAAATATGTAATAACATCGGTTTTCCTCGGTTGGATTAGTTACTTAATACTAGGATTTGTTAAAGAAGAATAAGAAATGAATTCAATAATGTACTATTTATACACATTTCCCTAATTTTAAATTTAGTAAAATTTAGTAGTCTTTGTTAGTTTGCAATAGCGTACGGATTTGCTAAAATTAAAAGTCCTAACGAAGAATGATCATTAGCTTAACTCTGACCTGCAGGTTAATTCAATGATAAAAATATGGATAATAATAGAAATTAAAAAAAATAAAAATACTGATAGAATAAGATAAAGTAAAAGATAAAACTAAAGATAAAGATAATAAGCTAAAAATAAAAGTAATAAGATAAAAGTAAAGATAATAAGATAAAAGTAAAGATAATAATTCCTAATAAATGTAAATATTGGAAAAATCTAAGTAAATATTACCATTAGCTTAATTCTGACCTTCAGGTTAATTTACTGGCGTTACATTCCTAAAAACAGTAAAGACTGCTGCCTGTTTTTAATAGTATATAAACACAAGGGCAAATTTTTACACTTTTTACTTTTGCATAAAACTCGGACTTTAATGTAATTTTCAACAATATTTGCACCTATGTTTAGGCATTTAATCTATAAGGTATTTCTCCCAACTTCTTAGTATGCTTGCGTAGTGTAGTGGTCAGCACGTTGGACGCGTATTCCAGAAGTCCATGGTTTGATTCCCGGCGAGGACGTTTAGCTTACTTGAGAGGGTACTTAGGAGGAGTACTTGGGAGGGAACCTTACGTAGATACAATTTCATAGGTTCGGATATAGTTACAGTTACACCTGGAGCACACGAAAATGGGCGTTAAATATGGTAACTTCAGGAGAATTCTCGCCAAATTAAGGAGACAAAAATTAGTCTCCAAAACCATTGCCAGCTTGGCGCTACCTCGCCAATTTAGCGAGATAGCCATTTCCTCAACGTTAAATGGAATTACACCTGTAATTCCGTTTATCCGGCAATACTTCGTGCTGTGAGGTCTTTCTTGTAACATTCATTGTACAAGAGATACTACAATTTACATATATGATTTCACTAAATTTATTTACATATATACAAAATTCGTAACAACAATAAAAGTTTTTACGTTGACCAAAAATAGCACAAGAAAATCATGCAGTAAAAAACAATTCGCAAAATCTAGTGGACACAAATTTTAGTTGCATAAGTTTTTCTAAAGAAGCAAATTTGCAACAAATCGCATGATCTGGAAACATTCAGGCTGAAGAAAATCTGAATAAAACAACATCAGGTCACAGGCACATCAGAGAAGGAGGATACTGAAGATCTGGGCATGCCTTAGAAGGAAATATGTAGGAATTACACATTTCAAGGAATTTTTTTCACATGAAATTACTCTCCAGTGCCAACACATTTTATATATTCTGTCTATCTTTAAACTATTTGGCCATGAATTCAGAAGCATTAAAAAAAAATTTAAAAACATTTCCGTATTAGCCTTAATCAAGATGTAAGCAATGGGAATTTGGTATTGAAAATTTGTTTTTTAAATTAAATCCACAAATGTTGGTGAATAATTTTTTACAATAAATAATAATTCGTAAAAACACGTTTACAAAGGTACGACTGAAATTATAAATGATAATGATTCTGATTTTTAAAAATTATTTAAAAGATATGTTTTAAGTTGAAAGTAATACAATGAAGAAATTAAAGATTCACGAACAAATTTATTAAATTTTAAGAAGGATTGCATTTACAAAATTATATTTGGGCAAAACCCCATTATTTGAATAAAGCACGTTCAACTACATAGTTGCAGCATTAAGGAAGTTCAAAGGCAAGTTAAAGCAAGTTCTTAATAGAAACGTTTCTTTTTTATATGGAAGAGAAAATTTCTCTTCCGGCAGAACATCATCCTTCCTGCTTATGGATATAGTTTTAAAAGTACGATAGATAAGCTTTTCAGTTCTCAGTAGAAAGCTAAAGAAAGATTTCGATTTTCTTCTAAGGCAACAAAATTAAATATCTGATGTGGGCATTACATGACTTCCTTCTGCAGCCTCTCTTAAATTATACACATTTTCTGCTGCATTTCCTTTAATCGTATTCCCTCGAATTTCATTAGAGACATATTTCTCATTGAATCACTTCAATTCTCTCTTCGACGCAAGGCAAAAATACACAAAATCTCAAAACATCCCCATTAAAAAGTGACAAATACAGTAAAACCTAAAACACCAAATACAGTTGACAATAGGTAAAAAAATAATCAGGATTAAAATTAGAGTTTCTACGCCAAAACTAGTATTTCAACCAAGGGTCAAAAAGACAAAATCGTTGGTGCAAAAACCTGAAAGTTAACTTTTGATCCCACTGCGCAAAAAAAAAAAACTCGTGGAGAAAAGAAAAGGAAGGAGAAAACATCGCAGTTCCAAAATATCGTGGTATAAAACATTATCAACAAAAATAAAGCTTTTAAAAAAATCGCAGTTTTAAAATGTATTAGAGAATATAGTGGTAAAAAATAAAGTATCGCCTAATGATAATGATATGTGTTTTTCAGGCTTTAAAAGTTGTAAATGTATATTTCCATAATGATTTGTGTTCATGAGATGGAATGTGCACAAAGTGACTTAATTCAATACTCTACTAAGATTTACAAATGTTTTCAAACATTTTTTTAAATTGTTAATAATTCTATAACTATTGCATGCAGATTTACTAAAGGCATAAAAACCTTTACTGGAACTTAAGAACAACACAATAATCACTTTTAAAGCAAAAAATGTTCAATTTACCAATGCATAAGAGTAAAAACTAAGCTCACCGAGCCTGTGAGTTTTACTTTAGTGTATGTTTACTCTTATTTTATTAATTTCTTTTACCGACGAGGTACAGGTAATTATTTTTTAAATTAAAATTTGAAAATATAGCGCTGATTTTTGTTATTTAACTTCTAAATTAATATTATTTGTTCGGCGTGTTATTGTATCTTAATTAGTAATGAATAGTTTATTAAAAGGACTAATAGAGAACATTTAACGCCTAATTTATATTAATTCCTATTTATTAAATAAATAATTACATAAAATAACTCGTAACATGCTCCATCACTAATTGTAGATTTAGCAGTTAAGAGCCATTTCCCTTTCCGAATGAAAAGTGAGTGGCATAACATTATTAGGCGTGATTGGAACAGTTGCTAATATCACAAATTTATAGAGATAGAGAAGACTTCATTTGGCAGTAGTAAGATGGAGCTTCCTGATCGTTGTTGGATGGACTTCTTGGGATGAATGGCCATTTCTTTTATGGCTTTTACATACACTTGACGTTACCCTACGTGATATTTTCGCATGCTACTATATCAAATAACGTGATTTTGTGCCACTTTTGCCATGTGACCTGCCACAACTGCGAGCAACAATCCAGCATGTGCCATTGACTGTGGACATAACAGATCGAGATATATACAACGTAAATTGGAATTGAAGACTGATGAGTGCCACATCATAGAGCCTCTATAAAATGCATTCAAAGGGAAGATATCATTTTTACCTTTAATATGTACCTATCTGCTCTACGTGTTACAATTAGTATGCCCTGTCTTTATTTTTTTCTCTTTGGATTCTCAGAATCCCAAAGGAATTCTTATACACTTTATAGTTTCATTGATGGGTCTAAACTTCAGCTCTTTTATTTCATTGTGAAAGTAATGAGCAGTTTCTAAACCGATGCTTACCGTAATATCTCTCGTAACTCGCCCCCTCCCATCATTTTAACGCCAGTTTCTTAAATTAAAAAAAAAAAAAAAAAAAAAAAAAAAACTTGTTTCTGGAAATTTGCATAATTTTGCCCTCCCTCGGTGCATTTAAAGTACGAGCGCTCTCCTAAATTTTAAAACGTTTTCGCACACGTAGTGATTCTTTTCGTCTTATTATCAAATTCAAACCCTCGCGAACTACCTGTTAAGGTCACGCACAACATTTCCCATCTAAGTGTTGGATTTTATGCCAGCCTAAACAAGAATTCACCAATAAGAGCAAAACAAACACAAACTGACATTCAGTTTACGGTTGGAGTAAGTTGCACAGTCACCTTTTCCATTATGTATGGTAACTAAGTCTTAGGAACAACAGAAACAAAAATAAGAGTGGGCGAAATTAAGGTTACGGGGAAGTAGAAATGGAGATATGTTAACAGTTATTGCGATGGTAATACTGTGTATTCTTATTCTAATGTAGTTCTCTCTGAAGGGAATAATATTGTGATAGTTACGTTGTAGTTTATCTGCATTTTATTTATTATATTCTTACCGTAATCACAAACCTAAAAAATTATATAATTCTCCTTTTCCCTCTCGATTTTCGAAAGATAAAATTAGAAGAAAAAGAGGAGAATTATGCGAGAAAACATTTCAATGCACAGTCGTTTTTACAAGGTACTTCAAAAATTACATACAACTTCTAACGAAACTATGACTGATACATAGCTAATGCTTATAAAAAAGAAAAAAATACAATGTTAAGGATACTTTTACACAAAATAATCACATTTACTCTTTCACAGCTATAACTGTTTATTGGTAACTTCAACTGAGTTCACATATCATTCACATGGCGGTTCTCAGCTATTCTCTTCATCTCATCTCTGCCGCTCTGCGCTTGGGGGGCGCTGCTTCTATTAGAGCATGTGCAAACATACAGTAATACACAGTTTCGGCTCAACCGATTTTACAGTATTTCAGAACTTACGGATAAATTCTAACGAAACTATGACTCCCCGTTGTTAATTCTAAAATAAGATGGACATAAAGGTAATATACGTTTTCGGCCCCGTCGCCTTTACAGTACTTCAGATCTTAACGGATAACTTCTAACTAAACTATGCTAAGTATGTTATTAATGCTAAACAAAGGGAGGAAAGGGGAAAATATAAGAGCGAATTCGGCAATACGCTATTTCGGCCCAGCCGCTTTTCCAGTACTTCAAAGCGCACGGATAGCAGGTAAGTTATTAATGCTATAAAAGTGGAGAAATGGAAAAACACATGAGGGGGATATGGTAATACACTGTATCGGGGTGCATAATGGCAAACCGCACATTGAGTTGATCAATGTTAAACGAATTTCGCTTACTGCGCATGCCCAAAAGAGAATTTCGCGCAGTTACGACTTAGGCACAATTTTAAAAGAAGGTGAATACGGTATATGGTCGATATTGCGTTATCTTGGGGGTGAACAGTTCGAGGTTTTAAAACGTGTCAGGTTGTAAGCTGCTTCATTACTTAAAGTGTAAATGTCGATTGTAAACTACCCAAATTTTCTTTTAAAAAGGATTACAAACAGGAAGCATTACAAGATATATTAGCTGATTATACTTCTGAGGAATAAAAACAATTGAGTATTTATCGTACGTTCCATTCATATATACTTTAACCAATTAAGGATTAAATGCAATTTAAATTACTGAATTAAAGGTCAAATAAATTATTGTAAGTAAATGAAATAGACTGTTTCAATTGTAAACAGTCGATAAGACCTACATGACGAACAGGCTTATGTAGGGTTGCTTATGCTTAGTCGCCAGTATTTTCTCCTACGCCAGCGGTATATCATTGAGCATGCGCAGTAAGCGAAATTCGTTAGCATTGATCAACTCAATCTGCGGTTTGCCATTAAGCTATCGGGGTCAGCCGCTTTCATACTACTTCAGCACGTACGGATTGACTTCTAACGAAACTATGATTGATACATTGTTAATGCTAAAGGGGGTACACAGTACTACACTGTTTCTTTTCAGATACTGCTACAGTACTTCAGAAATCACGGACAACTTCTTCTAATGAAACTATGATTTATATGTTTTTAATGTTAAAAGAAGGGCGAAATACAAGAGGAAATACAGCAAACCACTGTTTTCGCTCAGCCTTTTTACAGTACATCAGAACACATGGATAACTTCTACGAAACTATGTTTAATATGTCGTTAATGCTAAAAGAAGGAAGAAGTAAACATGCGAGTACAAAAGAGACAGTCAATAAGTCATGAGAAAAAGATGTATTAAACAATCGTTATCGTTATCACAGTCATGCAAATTTATCATGCAGATAAATAAAACGTACTTACGAACGAAGAGATTTCCAATTAAGGTAGCCGGCAAGCAGAATATTAAAACCAGTATATCAGCCAGTGCTAAGTTCACAATGAAATAGTTCGTTACAGTCCTCATTCGCGGAGATCGTAACACGACAGCAACAACGAAGCTGTTTCCTAGAATTCCAAGCAGAAATACCAAAGAATATGCCACGCAAAAGACGGCAGAAATTTCAACTGAATGTCTTTGCCAGTATTCAGAAGGATAATCAAATGCTTCTTCCGCCGTATCCGACACATTGACGTTGAGCAGAGTTGTAAAGTTAGGTTCGATATTGTTGGCGGAAGCTTTCATTAATATAACATCTTCTGGTATGGATGTGGCGTAAAACGGAATGGGAGCCATGCTAGCAACCAGTTCTTCAGCTGAGAAATTTATTTCCACCATCCTGAACTTCCGTTTATTTTATGATGTACTTTCGTTCATTTGAGGCATTGTTTTAAATGATATTTCAAAGGCAAATTACATTAATCACATATTGTACAGTTGTTCTAGTATTAATTTATAATTCCTTTAAACACTTTGTTATGCAAATATTATAATAAACCAAATATTGTTCAAGAATTGATTTTAAATATTTTTCATGTGAGCAAATATAAAGTCTTTGCTCTTAAAGTAAAATATTATTTAGCGTCCAAGTAATTTTTGCAATTCTTCATAATTGTGAAGACTTGGTACAGTCAGTTTTAATACTGAAAGTAATATCTATAGAAAATATTAATAAATACTGTATAAAAGATTTTTTTCCTCAGTATTTCTTTCTACTGAGTTTATCTTCTTATAAAATATCTCTCAAACCTTTCCGTAATTTCAAATATTTCTTTTTTACAGCACGAATTTTAAATATCAATCGATAACAAAATATCTGCGGGAAAATGACTGCTGCTTAATTAATTTTTTTAAAGATTACATATAAATAAATAGGATTTGATTGTGCTAAGCTCATAAAATTAAAATTGATAGAATAAATTAAGCTGTACTTTTAAATTTCAAGATGAATATTTCACAGGTGTAAATTTATTTCACTGCCTTCTGCCCTTTTAAAAATGAAATAGTTATTGTATTTAATAAAATTCAAGAAAATTCTGTGAATTTTACTCAAAAGATAAATAAATAAGAGTTCTTGAAATTTAGAAAAGATGCACTTCAGCACAGATGACGAGTTATTCCTTTATACAAGACGTGAAATTGTTCAACATTTGGACATTTTACTTGAAATAAAATAACCGAAATTTCAAGGATCTTATATGTATATATGTATATAATTTCAGCCTTACTCTGGCATAATTTTTCTAATCCAATATTTCTTTAAAATATGAAAAATGAAGATAATAGTAGTTTATCTGCATGTTTTTGAAGTGCTTGTTTAATCCAGCCTGTAATAAAAATTAAAATTACATTCAAGAAGCCATTATATTAGACACTATTCACATATCTGATTACTAAAAATCACTGTATGACTTTAATCGTAAAAACTTAATTAAATAAAAATTAAAATTAGGTCATATTTTGCTTTCATGTAATGCTTTCAGACGTTCATAATTTAACAGCGGTCTAAAATAATATTCTAATAGTAAATCATTTACATCTCTTAATTGCCTAATATTCATTATAATTAACGCTAAGTTGGATGTTGAATATTTTATAACTTTGAAATCTTTTACTCGAGGACTAAAGATTTTAAATGTAAGAGATCTAAAAATTAATTTTTCTGCATGCAATATTTTTCATGCAAAATTTGCATAAATATTTGGATATATATATATATATATAAAAGGGAAATGAATTTTAGAAATGTGACGTATAATTTTAGATAAGGTCCTTTAGTAAAAGGATAAGCCGAAAAATTTTATTCGTGTAAATTTCAATATAGTTTATTTTAAATAAAACTTATACTTTGAAAATTGCCAGCAAAATCTTATAATTTGATATGCTAGAGTTCATATAAATGTACATATATGTCCACTCTGTTACTCGGCTCAGTGAGCTCAGTTTCTTTATTCTTATATGCTTGTAAATTGTGCATTTTTTGCTTTAAAATTTATTGAATTATGTTGTTCTTATCTTCCAGTTAATATTTTTATGCCCTATTTAACTTACATGCAATAATTGTGGAATTACAATTCAATTTAACTTACATGGAATAATTGTGGAATTACAATCCAACAATTTAAAATTTTTAAGTTCGGCTAAGCCTAATTTTTAATTACGATAGCAGCCAAGTTTGTTTATATTTGAAACGTAGCAGAATAGTGGATTTGTTGCCAATCTGGAGAAACTATGCTTCGCAATAAAAAAGTAACACCTTTTATTATTGCGAATTAACTTGTGCTTAATTCATTCTGAAATTACCATTTAAGTTATTAGCTTGTTTTTGCGTACAAACTGTAATTTTAATTGTAAAAATTCTTTTTTTGATATTTTTATCTGTACTTGGTATTTTATGTTTTTCTATATCTTTAAATTTTTAGTGAAAATATTTTGAATTTTTATGTATTTTTGCCTTGCATGATATTTTGTCACCACTTAAATTAGGCAATTGTATATTATAATTATTATAAGTATTATAATTTCCAACTCTTACAGATGCCAATAATTATTTTTGAAAAATTTGGTAAAACACTGAAATACTATAGAATCGTCAATCGTCTAATCCAAAATTTCTGTTGGAGGCGGGTCACCACCAAAATTATATTGTTCCTAATCGAAATTGCCGATACCAGTGAGAACACAAGTACTCATTTTTTTTTTATTAGAAATAAAATTTTAAATAATTTACTTTAAAAATAACGCTTTACTTTTAAATAAACTCAATGAATCATATAAATATATCGCAATATTTTCATATTACGAATTTATCAAATGCCAAAAAGCAGGAAACAAATATGTCCTTATATTAAAAACGTATCGCGAGTGAAAAACATTTGAAAAGATTTGTTCTACATTTAGCTGCACGACTGCAGAGCCCCGCAGATTCGTGTGACTACATAAGTGCAGTAGCAGTTCTTTCGGCTTTTATCTTTTTTTGGGTCAAATGCATAAGGTCGCTGATCACTGGTAAATCCTTCCTCACGAATGGGATTACTTCATTTTATTATTCAAGACTTGCTTGAATGTGAATATAAGCCATTTTTCCTTAGGAAGCTTTATACGAAGGACCCCCTATCTACAGGGAAGTGGGCAAGACCACAAAAAATACTAGTAACTTAAGAACTTAAGGCGAAGCAACAACTTTATGTTTGGCGTAGATTTTAGTCAAGGCTTTATCGATTTCGAAAGAAACAAGTGGAAGTCCCTCTTTATCAACAGCAAAGAAATCAGCAGAGGAGGGAAAAGAATGATTGTAGCTATATCCCAAATGAGTAAAGCGAACGAGGCGTTAGAGCCATCTGTCGGCAGTTATAGTCATAAAAATTTAATATTAAATTAACAGAATTTAAAAAAAAAACCTAAGTTAGGAGTGGATTGGAATTAAAGTCATTAACTTCATAATGTAAAGTTTCGCGAGTGTGAAAAGCTTCAAGAAAATCCAATTTTCCAGCTGAAGAAGATTTCCGTACAATTTGTGCAGACCGTTAGTCAAAACTTTTGTTAAATTTTCAACAGTGATTAGCTATCGAAGACTTTTAATTTCGCCTTTTTGGACATATGTGTTCCTTCATGCGAAACTTTAGTTTGGCTGACATATCTCGAACTACATTGACAAGATATACAATAAATTCCACAAGAAATGAATTTCATTGATAGGTGCGAATAGGCTTGAAAATTGAACTTCTAGAGAATCCGTGTAATTTTGTAACTCACAGAAGCATGAAATGAAGCATAATAAGGCTATTAATACTGATTCAGACGTCAAACAACAAAAATCAGCGTTAATTCACAAAATTTTCACAGGACTAGTTTCGATGGTTTTACCGAACCATCATCTTCAGCTGCAAAACCGCAAATGAACAAGATAGGAAATAATGTTTCGATAAGATAAGAAAGCCTGGACAAGAATAAGCAAGTGGCGCCATCTGTTGGCGAAACCAGAACTAAAACATAATTTCTCTAAAAGCCGAAGGCAAATTTGGATTGGAATTAGGATCGTTAACTAGAACAGAAAGATTTTTATGAATGTGAAATGCCTCTAGAAAATCCACTTCTCCAATGGAAGATGCCTTTTGAATAATTTTGGCAGCAGAAAAATTGAAAGTGTGATTTTCGGACCAACAATGTTGAGCAACAGAAGACTTCTGTGTTTCCTTTTTTCTAACATATGCTTCATGTTCTTTGACGCGAAATTTTAAGGCTCTCTTAGTTTGGCCAATGTAAATTAAACCGCACTGGCAAGGAATCCTATAAATACCCCAGGAATTCATATCCGGAATGGGGTCCTTGAGTATAGAATTTGGAATTTTATTGATGGGAGAGTAAACAACCCGAAAGTTAAATTTCTGCAAAATATGTGCAACTTTATAGCTAATTGATGGAAAGAAGGGAATGACAACAGAATTTTTATAATCTCCTAAAATAAGAGTGTGGCTTTTAGTGTGTTGAGATGAGAATTTTTTAACTGCTTGATTAATAATGTTGGGTGAAAAGCCCCTGTCAATAGCTATTGCTTTTAAATAATTTAGTTCTTCATCAAGGGCTAGTTTGGAGGAGCAAATTTGAAGAGCACGGAAAACATAGGAATAAAATGAAGCTAACTTTTGTTTAGTCGGATGACATGATTTAGAGTGTGGTGGAAGGCAAACCGATGAAGGTTTACGGTAAACTGTAGTACTAAAGTTGGATATGTTACGTGTGACCAGAATGTCGAGAAACGGAAGAGAATTGCAAGTCTCAAGTTCAAAAGTGAACTGAATAGCAGGATCAATAGAATTCATTGTTGAAAGAACTCTATTTAAATCATCTTTATTACCTTCAAACAGGGTAAAAGTATCGTCTACGTAGCGGAACCATGCCGGGAAGTTTAAAGTTTCAAACAATTTTGATTCATAATAATGCATGTAGATATCAGCCAGGATGGGACTGAGGGGGCTTCCCATGGCTAATCCCTCAGTTTGCTTGTAATATTTATTTTGGAAACAAAATGTGTTTGTTTCAAATAGAGTTGAGTGAAAGAAATTAGCTCATCAATTTCGATGCAAGAGAAATGAAATTCGCGAAGTCTGGTTTCTAGACATCTTAATGCACCCTCCACTGGGACATTGGTGAATAATGATTTTACATCAAAAGAAACCATGAGTAAATTACGAGGAGAAATGTTTTTAACCTTTTTTACAAACTCTATTGAATTTTTTATGGTGTAAATGTTATTGTCTAATAGAGTGGAAAATCTAGAAACTAAATATTTAGCTAATGGATACGAGGCAGTACCTAAATTTGATACAATAGGGCGGAAAGGAATACCACTTTTATGAATTTTGGGAAGAGCATATAATCTGGCACAATTCGCAACAGATGGGATAAGCGAATGTTTTAAGTTGCTTGAAATGATTTGCGAAGATTTGATCGCAGTTTTTATTTTGGATTAGTCCGAAGGTGAAGGATCTTTAGGGATCGGATTATATGGTCCTTCGTTTAAGAGTTTAGTGACACCATCGATGTAAGTTTTCTTATCCATGACGACTATCTGGCCACCTTTGTCGGCCTTTGAAATGACAATATCCGGGTTAGAATGAATCTCGCGCATTGTAGCTCTTTCTCTCGCAGTTAGATTTGGTTTCAAAGGTTTATTATTGAATTTCACATTATGAGCCTAATCATTAAGATGCCTAATCATTTCTTTCTGTGAATCTGAAACTTTACTGAACTTGAAAGCTTTTTCGATAGGAGCCAAAATCTTTGGAATCGAGGGTTTACAGGTTTGTGAGAAGTTAAAATTATATTTTAGAATTCTCTCTTGTTCTTCTGAAAGACTAACATTAGAAATATTAACTATTGGCTTGATGTTTACAATGGGAAGATTTTTTGAACTACTTGAACTGGAAGACTGTAAAAGAAGTTTTTCGAATTTAACTGCAAGGCTGTTTTTATGACGGTTAACTGCATTCTCCGTTCTAGACCAAGACTTTTGTTCAAGGGCAGTGAATTTTGGATATGTTTTAGCGAGTTCCAGATGAAGCTTATAGAGTTCATGTTCAATTTTGGACAATTGTTGACGTGTATCCCTTATCACGGACCGAAGTAAGGCAAGTTTGCAATTTAACAGAATTCTTGAAACGCGACTCGAAGGTTTTTGATTAGATTTGATTTGAATAAAATTGGGGATCAATTTTTTACATTTACATTTAAGTAAAAAGTCAAGATGATTCAGGAATTTTTGCCGTTTCAGGCGTAATTTAGTGAAACGATTAACGGATGAAGGCATGATAAACAATGCAGAAAATCAAACTAAATTAACTGAGCAATAATAAAGTACACACAAAATAGCCGAAAAATCCCTCACTGAAATGAATAGAAAACAAAATGTTTATAAGCAAAATGCATGAAATCAGACAAGCAAAGCACAATATCCAAATGTACAAAACATAAACATAACTTGAAAATTGCAAAAATGTATTCACCGAAACTCCTACAATCACAAAATGGCGGCCACACCACGTGCAAAAAAGAAAGCAAAATGTAAGCCTGTTTGGGGCTTCTATAATAATATAGGCTATTAATGTTATTTCAGAAATCAAAATATCTTTTTGAGGACAAAATGAAAAATCTTTAAAGGCTTTATCAATGACCACGGGAAAAATCCTCGGTCAGTGGTAATGACATAGTATGGGGAGGCAAATAAACAGGAAAGGCTTTGAGGTAAACAGTCGTGCTGAACTCAGATTTATTGCTGATTGTAAGAATCTCATGCAAGGGAAAGGTATAACAAGATTCAGTTTCAAAAGTGAGCTGGATAGTTGGATCAATGGAATTTATAAACTGTATAGGGTCGGTTGCATGGCCATTTTCGCTGTGGTCTCCATATATAACATGAATAAAGCTAATTTACCATACTAAGTCATCCACAGAGGCATCCCTCCTTTTAGCCTTGTCATAATCCAATATATCGTAATCCTTCCAAGATTTCATTTCTCTTAGGGTAAACAGCACTCGAGTTCTACACCATAATCAATTAACCAGCCTCTCTTACAGATCCCTTACAAAGCTCAGGAATTCATTGATAGATAAAAAGATTAATAATTCAAATTTAGCATGTGTATATTTAATCTACAAAACTGGTTTTTGAAATGAAATTTAAAGTGTAGCGTAAAAATTCTTCTTTAACATTTAGTTAAGACTTATCGAACTACAAATGTTTTTATTTAATGACGTACCTTTTTAGATGTGAATAATTTTAACTATCTCTTGCCTGACTATATTAAGCACTGAAAATTAGGCTCCTAATGTTATATTTTTCAAAAATAATCACACAACATTTGCTTATTTTAGCAATTTCAGCGAGCTCTAAGCGACTGTTTAAGTATTTTTTTGTATTCAGATTCCTATTGAAGATTTCCAGTATTAATGGATTCCCCTTGAAAAATAAACGTTCTTTAAACCCATAAAACTGTCATATAAATTGTTTATAGCTTGTTTGCTTTCCGTATTGCCTTCTTCTCGATCGCTGGTGATACAGCGACTGAAACCATTAAAATAGAAACTTAAGTAATAAAAATAAAATATTAATCTTAAAATAGAAACGTTGAAAATGCTTCTAAAATTAAAACAAAATTAAAAAAGTTGCGGAGCTTGATATCGTGATATCGTGTATGTCCATGTTCTAGTAAACAAAAATGCAAAACGTTTTGTGACAGGTTTTAAAATACTAATTGTTTCAAGAGGTACCAGGAAGTTCTATTGGAAAAATTATATTGATTAAAAGAAAATACTGACATAAAATCTGGTTTCTATCGCAGCAAAATCATCGGAAAAGTTTAATCAAATTATGCTTTCAAAACCAATTTCTTTAAAGAGAAAGAACTGATAAGTAAACAGCTATGTCCGTTTGCAGAAAGAATAAAACGAAAAAAATAACACACTTATTTAATTATTATTAATAAGAGTTTAAACAATATTTTAATTTAACAGCTACAAGGAGAGCATAAAAAGTTCCTTTTAAATATTAATTAATTTGGATGTCGAATTTTTAATTGCACATAATGCTCTTTATAGTTCTAGAAGTTAAGCACGTAGCTATTTCGAAAACGCAGTTTAATTTGAGTGGCTGAAAATTGCTGCACACACAAATGGCAGTACACAAATATCGTATGGTACAGCCATTCACGATTGATTGTCCAAACATATGCTATAGTTCGACCGTCTGAAGCGCAACTCTGGTTGGCATTCTGACAAAACACATAGACTCGTCCAAAAGGGGCGGTATTACTTGCTGCGAAGTGAAAGGTCTTCTCTTCTCCGGAAAGATATATGCTAGAGGGAAAGGAAGTCCCCATCATTACACCCTATTTTGAGAATAATTCGGTCCGAATGGCGCACGCGTGTTTGTCCTCATGGTCGCGGATGAGGCGGTCGAACTATAACTAAGCGATCGCTGAAGACGCCGGAGTTGTACCAATCTCACTTGTTTGACAAAAGTCAGCACAAGCCTACGACATTCATTATAGTAAATCAGTCAAAACTCTTATCACTGGCAAGAGCCCTGAGGATGATATGGGTAATAGCCCGCAGTTCTGCCTCCAGTTTTGAGGCAAGGCGCCTCGTGGGGATGGGTTAAGGGCCTCCCATCCCTGTTCCCCTATCAACAAACACTGGAGAAAACTTTCGGCTGGCCACATATTTAAACTATCCCAAGCCGCACAGACAATGCACATTTACAAACATCCATATTTCTTCGGGATTCGAACTCGGGCCCTTCGGCACGGTAGTCAGTATCGCTAACCATTATCCTGGTTGGGCGGCAGACGGCAGCATTCAGAACAGCCTGAGGCTGTTATTTTATATACTGATTTGAAGTATTTATTACTAGGCTAGATTTTGATATTTCTGCTTCTATGGCAGAAAGAGGATTCTATAAGAAAATAAGCTCTGGCATGCTGTCGGCCGCATTCAAACAGAGCAATCCGTAAATGGCTATTTTCTATAGCTAATAAAAGGCAGAAATGCCGAGTACACTGTAAGTCCGAGGCGGGATAGATACAGCTCGGTATCTCCGAGGAACTGGATGATCTCCAAAACATGATTTGAGAATCTGAATCATTTTTGAAAGCATAGCAGCGATTCATTGATGTTGTCGGCAAGGTTATCAGAAACTAACTGCAACATCTGAAAATTTATTTTTCATATTTCCTGCACAAAGGAACCAATACACAACCTCTAGTCAAACTGCTTAGGAGTAGTACTAGTGTACGAATAAGCAGACTGACTGTTTACGAAAGTCTAACATGCGTACTCTGTAGGCGGACATATCATGGATGTAGTATTCAAATTTACGTATATTCTAGAAGAGAGCATTTAAGCTGATGCCATTTCAATTGTGAATGGAATCAAGATGAGTGGGTGCAAATTTTGTTCACGGATTAAACGCAGTTAACGTTTAGAATTCTGAACCTACTGTCCTCCAGACAGATGTATTCTATGTATGCAATTTTATATTCCATAGCCATGAAATTTTCATGGTTGCTGGTACCATGGTTCTGGTACCATTGGTGCCATGTTCCATGGTTTTCCGTGTATGTTGGTAACTTGTCTGAGACATAATCCTGAGAAATGGTCCCAGCCAGCTTCGTGTCTTTAATATAGGATAAAACCAGCTTAAGGCACACAGAAAAATTCTAAATCCCTACTTAAAACTGCTTAAGGATTACTTGAATACCAGTGCTAACGAAGAGGTGCTTTATTCCATCTTGGTAGGTATAATGATTATTAGTGCTGACCGCGGTATTATGGGACTTTGTTTTGTATCCATCAAAAGCATGAATATAAACGCATAAGTGTCTGTGCCATATAGGTATACATAAAGTACTGGTTAACCGGAACTCTTCTCGAGTAGTTTGGTAGTAGAATAAGAGGATGCGAAACTCCCAGAACCGTCCTCTGCAATGTGCTACATCAACATTGGAACAGAACAATACAGGTAGCGTGTCAGGTCTATATCTGAAAGATCATTTGGTGATGTTCTGATATCCCTTCCAATTCTTTAAGTCCTGCATAATTGTTCTGTATCTGTTTCTTCGCGCCAGAAATAATAAATAATGGTTTTCAGATGCTGCAGTAAGCTCCGATCAACTTAACCAGAAAAATGACTGCCTGTTCACATGTTTGAAAATGATTCCAGAAATTTGAGACCATGCTGCAGAAAGTAGCCACTACCCAGGAGATGTCCAACTTTCTTCTTGCATAAAAGCGCACAACTTGTGCGTGTATGTAAATGCCATGTAGAGCTTAAATTGCGCCTGAGCTCACCGAAGCCAGGCTGCAGCACCTTTTGAATTTTGAGATAAATTGGAATTCTAGCCGGAGGGCATCGGACGCCTAAATAAGACAGCTTCGGCACTTCTTTATGTAACTGAACCAGAATTTCAGTTGATAAATTGTTCTAATCTCAAAACTTTTATTTCAGAAATAAAATAAAATTAAAAATTGATTCTGATTGGATGCCTTTCTTTTCCTGAGATACGAACCTTTGACGCAAGCTGCGATTTTAAAGAAAGGTTCCCACCTAAAGACTTACTTTTCAGGAACTACAATGAATTTATGACAGCGGGCAATTTTTTTTTTTTCAACGCTAAGGTTTTCTCGCGGAAAAGAGCACCTGCAGACGTTTTGGAACAGCGCAACCGAATACGGAGGGCGGTGAAAACTGTCATTTGTTACTTTGTTCTCAGTTAATCCTCGGATTAGGCGGGGGGGAGGATTTTTCCCCACTGTCACATTCTGTTTGACAGCTAGAATTATATTGGCCGCGAACCCTGGTCAGAAAGTTTGGACTATTCTTTCTTGTTTTCATATCTACACATCTCCTTTAAAATTTCCTTTCACACTCTCAAACAGTTCTTAGCGTTGTTTCTGTTTTCATTAGTGGTGCTTTAAAGTTTTACCCTTTATTATTGGTGTACTGGGAAACAATGAGGTTTATTTCTATCATCTTTTTTAAGTAGTGTGATTTATTGTACCTCCAAGGCGTAAATTCAGCCAGAGCCAGCCCAGCCGAGCTATTTCTTAGTTTTTGAGTGAGACTGTAATTCCATCTCGGAGCTCCAAATAAGAGAAGTTCCAGTATTTTATTTTATTTATAACTGTTTATCATTAATTTAATAATTTATTAAATTTGTACTTATCTCTTTCCAATTTATTGAATATTTGTTTTAATAGCCTTATTATCTTCACTATTAATCACGTTATTTTTAAATTATGAATTGTTTTATTATTTTATTAGATATTTTACTTATTTATATTTGTGTCTCTTTCGTGACGGTTTTCCACGGGGTTCCTCCGGCCCTCCTAATTTTAGAGATTAAGCTCTGACGCCATGAACAACTAGGGCACTTTGCAAACGGCACAAATGAATTTCAGATACGAGTAGAATGGCTCACCAGCGCCAGAGAGGTAAAGTTCCTGAACACTGGTAGTTCGGTCCGAGGTTTGAATCCCGCGAATGGGTTGGCTGCATGGGCGTTTTCGTGGTTTTCTCCATGTGTAATGTCTTAATACGGGTCAGTTTCCTTTAGAAATTCCTCCACGAAGGGCATTCCTCTCTTCCTGGTAGTGCTTTAAGGCTCAAGACGTAAATAATAGTAATAGTGGATAAATACGAGCATAATCGTTAACAGCGTCATTTGTAATAATTTTAAATGATACAAATGAATGATAGAATCCTCCAAACACGACCAGAAGACATGGTACTTGAATGTACGAGACTCTATACTTTGCAACACCTCATATCATAGCATTTATCTAACAGAAAATCAACATAACTTTTTAATGCATAAGCGTATTTCGTCACAGTAGAATTTAGTTTTTTTCTACTGAGTTTGTGCTAAAGTCCCGAATGGTCCAGGTTAAGTGATAGCCAGCCCAGTGTGCTCAGTCTCATTGAAAACCAAGCCCTGACCTCACTACTAATGTTCATCAGACTTATGGCCTTGCTCACTGAGTTAAGTTACTGCTGACTAAGTGCGCTGAACTAAACAAGATAAATTTACAAATGCAAGCAAACAAACAAATGTTTCAATGGAGGGATTAATCGAAGGTGTCTATTAAACGTATCTTGAAATGTTCATTAATGGTATTTATTTATGTCTGAATACTATATAATATTATATAAAATATGAAAGTACATTTTAAACAAAAAAATATATGTATTTTACATAAAATAAACAAATAACTTTTTCTAATTAAGTGATCATCTCCAATTGCGTTTACAGAGAGTGACTCTCGTTCGTAGCATATACTAGCATCAAACTAATCAATATAAAGCATGAAAATCACGTTGGAACAAGAGTGGTACAGCAAGAGGGATATATTTCGAAGAATATTGAGTAATTGTACGACTGGGTTCCATAATGTTTTTTAAAAAATGAGCGTATTAATTTTAAGACAGACCTTATACATTCCCACTGTATAACCTGGCTGGATGAGCTTAGATTTTTATTCTTATATATTGGTAAATTATCCGTTTTTCCTTTAAAAGTGATTGAATTATGTGGTTTTTATGGTCTGGTTAAGGATTTTATGCCTTTAGGTAATCTGCATGCATTAGCTGTAGAATTATCAACAATTTAAAAGTTGTCAGCTATATTTGACAACTTTTAAATTGTAGCAGCTTAGAATATATATTAGATTTATACATAGCATTGTTCTAATACAGGTATTTTGACGCAAAAATCGGACTTTTTCTGAAATAAGATAACAATTTTCTACCATATTTAGATTCTATGACTGAAATACGCCAAACTACCAAGTTTTGTAAAAATCGCACGATTAGATTTTAAAAAATTAGCTCGCAAAATTTTAATTCCTCAATGTTAATTGAGTTTGGTATATATTTACTAATCTCTCTTTTTTTTATTAAACTTATTTTATTCTTCCTTTCACAATTCGAAATTCAGGTTCATTCCAAATAAAATTCGCCCATTTTTCATGATTTATTTTTAAAATTTGTATTTAACAATAGTTTTTATAAATTTTTCAAAAAAAGATTGAAATATAATCTATTATGTTTTTACCGTCATCTTAAAGTAGACGTATTTCCAAGCATACTTGCAAAAAATTACAGTTTTTTATTCAAAATTTCCGAAGATATACGTGAACTTTTATAATGGCGCGTTTTGAAATTTGGCATATTTCTTGAAAGCGATAAAACATCAAATATGGTTTAGACACTTTGCTAAAATTATCTGAAAGTAGGAACGATGTGACTTTTTTGGCTAATGCGCAATGTAAAAACGTATAATGAAAGGGAATGAAAAATTGGTTGTTATATATTAAGAAGTTCGCCAAGTGAATTATTTTTACAGCAAACTGAAAAAAAATGCACCAGGATAAATTTTTGAATTTCTTCGGAAATTTCGCATCAAATTTTACACGATTTAAATCTAGGCCCAATCGGAGTCGTAGAAACGAAGTATGGTAAAAAAAATGGTATGTTATTTCAGAAAAAGTCCGATTTTGTGTCAAAATACCTATGTTAGAACAATGCTATGTAAAATCTAATATATATCTTATGTCGCACTTTCGAGACATGAAAAACGCAATTTGAATTTTGTCAATCGGCACAGCAGAACGGGAGGTATAGAAGTGTTCCCCTTTTTTTTTCGCGGTGTACCTATGTTTATATGGGTAGTAATACATAGGCCACTTTGTTAGCCGGCTCGGTGAGCTCAGCATTTTTATACTTTTAGACTGGTTAAGCTTGCATTTTTTTGCTTTAAAAGTGATTGAATTGTGTTCTTTTGTCCCACTTCAGGTATTTGTACCTTTAGTTAATCAGCATGCAATAGTTGTAGAATTATCAACGACTTGAAAGTTTAAGTGGCGAATTAATCCTGATGAACCACTATGTGTTTACATTTGAAACTCAGTAGAATAGTAAATTAAATCAGCTTCTGTATCTTCAATGTATTTTTGCCGAGTGGGATCAAAGGTAAACTTTCAGTTTTGTGCACCAAAAAAAAGTCTGTCTTCCTGCACGCTGGTCGAATGGCTTGTTTTACGTAGCAATTAGAAAATTAGATTTTAATTGTAAAATTAATTATTTTAACTGTTTTAACTGTATTTGGCGTTTCCGTTTTTCTGTATGTTACAATTTTCAATGAAGTTGTTTCGAACTTTTATGTATTTTTGCTTTCCCGCAAAGTGAGAACTGAATTAATTGGATGAGAGATATACTCTAATTCGAGAAAATAAGTTTAAATGAAATGCAGCAAAAAATGGGTGTAATTTAATAGACCATACAAGGAAATCATGTGGTGAACACATCAGATTTTATTAAATCAGAACTTTAACGTAAACGCACGCTTCGTGCTTAACAGAGCAGGCACCACTCATGGTGAAGAAATGTAAAGTAACAGTAAATTCAGATTCAAATCTAAGGAGTCAAAGACTGCACATTTGATTCAACGAAAAGTTGGCTCAAAAACTTCTCTTGTCGTAACAATTTATAGGTAGGCAGTAGTAATGCAAAGCCGAAGACAAGACCTAGCGAAAGGCCTCGAGAGACAGAAACACGTTCTGTCTTTACAACTATAAAATCCTGACTTAAATACTGTCAAAGTAAATTTACATTCTGGTAGGGAAACGGGAAAGAAAAGTGATAGTAAAGATCTAAATCATAAAGTAAATTGTTATGCAAAAGTAGTTGTAACTTTACAAGTTTATGAAAACAAATGTAAAATACATATCTGTTATTACACATTTCATTACACTTGTGAGGCCGTGTTTCGTTTATATGATGGTTTAATGCCTCAGAAATAAAATCTATCGCCAGTGAAGACGCACACATAAAAACGCTGAGTTTAATTAAATTATAAAAATATTTCTAAACGGATTTTAAATACAGTTCTTCATCTTTTCCTCTTTAAAGGAGCAATTACAATTTTAAAGTTCAAATCGAAAAATAAATTAAGGAGCCAACTTTCAACATTTACAACTTAAAATTGTTGCTAAATTTCTACGAGCACATATCTTGCTCAAGAAAGCTTAGCGCTAGATATTTTAGTAAAATATTTTTAATAATTTCAGTAAATATTCCTATCATTCCTTTTTGTTTTAAAAACCAAAGATAGTTAAAATTAATTTCAAATCGCAGTTATCTTTTTAATATTTGAGTCAGCTTTGCCAGAGATCCCGTAATTGCAACAAGTTATAAAATTAATTCGTACATGCATTTATTGATCGCATTAATGGCACAATCCTGAATTAAAAATTCGCAACCTATTCTTAAATTTGAGTCTTGAAACTTCTTGTTAAGTATGGTTTGGTTTATTTAATTATGGCAAAGCACACTAAGGCTATCTGCCTAAGGGGAGGGATGTCTTCGTGGAGGACGTTCTAAGGGAAATTGGCTCGTATACACGTTACACATGGGGAAAACCACGAAAACGCCCATGCAGCCCATGAAACGCTCCGTTCGTTGAATTCGAACTTCGGACCGAACTACCAGTGTGCAGCGACTTTATCGCTCGGCCCTTCTTGTTAAGTATTCTTCTTGTCAGACATGTGTGTTTGTGTTTAGCCTTCAGATTAGTTAATTATGTCATAACCAGATCTAAAGTTTCCTTGACATTTAAATGTGTCTCCCATGAATGTTAGCAGAACTGTTTATGACCTATGTACGAGGGCATTTCGAAAAGTAAAGATACAATGGCTCGCATTCCTTAAAAAAACATTTATTTAGAAAACGTCAGTTGCATCTTATTAACTGGATTATTTATTATTTTTCGACATAATCACCCCCGTTATCCAAACATTTGTTAAGTCGGTGCACAAGCTTTTGTATCCCACAGTCATAGAAGGTTGCCGCCTGTTGGAACCCAGCGCGCACACCATTTCCTGTACCCTAATTTGACAGTCACTACTTCATAAAAAGTTGTCATTGACACTTCCGGTACGATCTGATGCAATTCTTTCAATTTGAGACATCTATTCGCACGAATTGCTTCCTCTGTTTTCTGAAGAAGGGTATCCGAGATCACAGATGGCCGACCTGTTCTTTGTTCATCATGAACATCGGTCCTGCCTTCAGAGAAATGACGACACCATTCCGTTACATTTTGTCGATTCACAATGTTTCCGTAAACAGAAACAATTTCTTTTTGCATATCCGCTGGTCGTTGACCTTTTTACATGAAGAAAACGTATGACGGAGCGCATTTCTCATTTGGCGGGATTCTGAATCGGCGCAGCCATTTTAAACACGACCTACTCCAACCAGAATCAACGTTGAAATGCCGAACGACCGCGAGGAGAAAGCTAACGGTTCAAGGTTAACACCTGCGTTGCCAACTTGCTCACCAAAAATTTTCTTTTCCTCTGGCGTACGGTGTATCTTTACTTTTCGAAATGCCCTCGTGTATCTGACAGTTTATTCTAGGCAAGACTTTAAAAATAATTCACAAGATTTTGTTTAGTAACAGATATATTTAATAATAAAAGATCATCAACAAAACTTTCAGGCATATATAATTTGTCATGCCTCGCGCTCGTTCAAACACGAGGTGGGTTCTTCTGTGTAAACTTACCATAGTGGGAAAATAACAGTTGTCCGCTTTGACATTTTCTTCACTAATTTATTACACAAACTGCACTATGGATACACCATACAACGAGTACACTGTAACATAAACTATATACAATACATATATACAAGGCGCGCAAAAGAAATTAAAACATATTTCTTTTCTCTACGTTCTCACACGGCATGCTCGCCGGTCCAACTCCCAGTGCCCTCTCCGTCCAGTCTTTCTTCCCCCCCCACCAGCCTGCCTCGACCGGTTTTTCCGGGGTAAGTCACTTCCGTTCTTCGTCTTTCATCAGGGGAAGGAACTTCACACCTCCCCTCTGGTTTGTAAATATTTACGACTGAGTCGAAAAATTTGAAACCCATATTATTTTGGCACTTACCAGGTAGTCCCTCTTTTCCGGGATACAGCACAAGGAATCACAGTAAAATCAGAGAGCAAAAAAAAAGGGTCATGCTACAGTTATAAACACTAACACAAAAAAGAACACTTAAAACACATAAACATAAAAACTGCACATGTCCAAATTTCTACAGCGATACAAACAAAACATTGCAATATCAACTCACTGACACTTCTTTAAGGAATAATTCGTTTACTAATATACCCTAATAACACAATCTTTTCTAGAGTAACCACAATAATACAAAAAAAATAATAAATGCAAATTACAATATCTATATACTTTTTGCCATACTAGCATTGAACATGATCCTTTCTAATGTTACAATAATAAACAAACACACACAAAAAAAAAAATTATATGATACCAACATAAGTTTCTTTTTTTTTTCCAATTTAGTTCAGATTATTGGTCACTTATACATTCGTGAGGGATCCTCGACAATGCGTCTGCATCGGAGTTTTTAGCTCCTGGTTTATGCATTACAGTGACTTGGAAGCGGGATAGAGCTAATGCCCATCTCTGTAATCTAGCATTCCGGGGTATCCCTTCGGTTAAGTACTTTAATGGGTTATGGTCTGTATGCAACAAAATTTTATTTCCGTATGTCCAAGTTCCAAACTTGTCGAGAGCCCAAATAATTGCATACGCCTCTCTTTCTATAGTGCTCCATTTAGACTGAGCGCTAGTTAATTTCTGGCTAGCAAATGTTATCGGTCTAGCTTTCCCATACTCATCTCGTTGAAGTAAACACGCTCCAATACCTATTAATGAGGCGTCTGTGTTAATTTCAAAGGGTTTTCGTATATCCGGCGTATATAAAGACGATGCCGTGCACAAAGCATCCTTTAATTCTTTGAATGCCTTCTCGGCTTTAGACCCCCAAGGTATATCATTAGGTATAGATTTTCTCGTGAGATCAGTTAACGGCCTAGCTACTTTTGCATAATTCGGAACATACTCTCGATAGTAATTATATAACCCCAAAACTGATCTTAATGCCTTTTTGGTTCTAGGTGGCTTCAAATTTTTAATGACCTGCAATTTCTCTGGATCTGGGCCATGTCTGCCTGAGCCTAGTATGTGACCTAAATACTTTACCTCCGACTTGCCAAAAGAGCATTTCTCTAAATTAGCCGTAAAGTTCAATGTCTGTAAAGTACTGAGTACGGCTCTTAAATGTTTAAGATGTTCTTCCCACGTTGACGAATAGACAATTATATCATCGATGAAACTTTCAGCATAATCACTATGTGGTCTAAGAGCTTGATTCATAACTCTTTGGAAAGTTGCGGCAGCACCTGACAAACCGAACGGCATCACTTTCCACTGATACTGACCCTTCGGAGAAACAAAACTCGTCAGATGTCTACTTTCCTTCTCCATAGGGATTTCCCAATACCCCTTAAGAATATCTAGCGTAGACAAATAACGTGCTGCCCCTGCATTATATCGAAGCTCTTCTGCGTTTTGCATAGGAAATGGGACAATCTGACTTTCCGCATTAAGCCCTCGATAATCACAACATAAACGTACGCTTCCGTCCCGTTTCGCTACACACGCAATAGGGTAAGCAATCTCTGCTGTGGAAGGTTCAATTAAACCTCTTTCTAACAAATCAGCAATTTGCTTTTCCACCTGTGGCTTCAACGCCTCAGGTACCTTATAAACATGAGGTTGCTTTCTTTCAACTCCCGTTTTTAACCTGATACTGTGGGATCCTACCTTCGCACATTTAATCTCCCCGTCAAACACTACATGGAAAGATTTGATTAATCTGCTCAACTGATTCTTTTGTGACCTATCTAAATGTTTCCATTCCTCAGAAACACAGATCCTCTCTAAAAGTTTGTCTACTACTTTAGGGTTTCTTTGAATAGGCGCGTGCTGCACCTCCCCAAATTCTGTGTCAGCCTCATAGATTATCCCTACTGCATTTATAGGCTGTATATATTTCCGTAACTTATTTTGATGCAAATGTCTAACAGATTCATTCAAATGTCTCCACATTCAATTTTACCAAATATGAATGTGGAGACTTTTTCGCAACTATTTCTCCAGGTCCTGTCCATTTCGAGCAAAGTTTATTTGTTGACGTTGGTATCAGTACTACTACCTCATCTCCTATCTCGAATTCATTTTCCTTAGACCTCAAATTATGATTATGAACATATTTCTGCTGTTTAGCTTCCGAATTTTCTTTAGCGAATTTCTCTGCCTCCTGTACCCTATTTCGAAGAGAAATTAAATATTCAGTAACTGATTCCCCAACTCCTTGTGGTAATACCGTCTCATCTACCCAACTTGATTTAAGTATCGCCAGTGGCCCCACTGGCACCCGACCATACATCAGCAAAAATGGTGAGACTCCGGTAGTTGAATTCGGTATCTCCCTATAAGCCCATAACAAATATGGTAGCTGCTTATCCCAGTTTCTTCCTTGAGTATTTATCGCGTGATGCAACATTGACTTCATTGTTCCTATCCACCTTTCCACTAGCCCGTTTGACTGCGGATACCCTGGCGTAGAAAATTTTGGCGAGGCCCCTAACTTAGTTAAAAATTCTTGTGTTAGCTTAGCCTTAAAGTTCGTTCCGTTATCCATGGCTATCATTCTCGGAACTCCTGTTCGCATGAAAATATCAATGAAAGCGTCACATGTAGCTTTCGCTGTTATCGCCTTTAGTGGAATTGCCTCCGGCCATCTGCTATGTTGATCAACAAAACATAACACATACTGGTGCCCTCTTGAAGATTTCGGCTCAATCGGCCCTAAAACGTCCGCATTAACCACTTGAAATGGAAGTTCTGGCCTCCCTACTGCTGTAATTGGAGCCCTATCCTTCACTTTAACTTTCCTTCGTAGCTGGCATTCCTTGCAAGCTTCACACCACTTCCGCACCTCCTTTGACAATCCTTCCCACCAAAACGACATTTTAATCCTTTCCGCCGTCTTCTTTGCTGCGAAGTGCCCCCCTTGTAAGCTTTCGTGAGCCAACTTCACAATTTCTTTCCTGCGGCTTTGAGGAACAACTAACTGACTACATCGCTGCCCATTGACACTTCCCGTATGGTACAAAATTCCTGACTCCAGCCAATACCCATTCTTGTTATTACGTGCATCCATGAACGCGCTTTCCAGCGAAATACATTCCGCTTGCTCCTGTCTAAAACGTTGAGTTTGCGATAAGGGTGGGTTATCAGCTGACACTTGCTCACTGCCTCCCACTTTTACTTCCCCCTCATCTTTACTCCTTACCAACGGTGTAGTACGAGCTATTTCCGTTTCACCTTCGACCTCGTGACTGGCTTTTTCTGTCGATTCCTTTCCGTCCAAGTTACTCGATACCTGACCAACTCCCAATACTAGTTTTTCTTTCTTATTTTCTCCCCAATAAATATCTCCTTGTTCCCTGAGAAGTCTAAAATCTCGAGGTGTCACCAGCGCCTCCTCGTTCAAATTATGCACTACTGCTGCATGAACGTTTACATAAGGCTGTACCTCCTCTTCTCCTGACCAGATACTGATAGGTACTGTAACTAATTGGGCTTCTACCTGGGGTCCCACGGCGGCTTGTAACCATATCTTCCCTCCAGACTCCAAATATTTCTGTGGAACTACCGATTTCCGGATTACAGTAACTTCTGCTCCGCTATCAATCACTCCTTTGAATCTAGCGTTGCCTATCTGCAGTTCTATCCTAGGTAATTCCCCACTTGCCCTAGTTAACGGAATTTCTTCTGCATAGTTAGCTAACTTCAACCCTACGCATATTTTATTTAATCCCTTTGATTCCACCTCATCCGTATCCTCTTTTTCGCTTCCTCTCTTGGGTTTCGCTATCAGGTTTATCGCTGGACAAAAACGCTTTATGTATCCTTCACCCTGACACTGAAAACATTTTAGAACTTTCTTATTTGCCTGCATCATTCCTTGAGGTTCTAAAGTTTTTACCCCTTTGTACTTCTCCTTATCAACCCTGTAATCAGAACTGAAATTCCCCTTACTCTTATTTGGTCGTCCTAATTTTTCCCCTTGTCTTATCGGTTCCTGTTTTGGTCCCACTTTATTTACTTCCTGAGCACTCGTATTGTAATTTCTAGGCATTGCTGCAACGTAATTATCCAAATCATTTGCAAGCTCTGACGGAGATACCAGTTTTCTACCTCTTTTAACAGTATATGCGCCTTAACATTTGCGGGTAATTGATCTTTTACTTGATCGACAATCAATAGTTCTCTTAATTTATCAAGTCTTAACTTTTCTGGATTCTAAGTAGAAATCAAGTGCTGCCTCAACCCTCGCAATGTGCTGAGTATACGTTTCCTCATATCTTTTTACACATTTTTCTAAATTCTTTTTATGTTGCAATGGGGTAATCTGGAATTCTTTTAATACTGTATCTTTAATCTTAATATAATTATCCAAATCCCTTTCACCCAGAGTTGAAATCAAACTTTTAACTTTAGTTTTTAAACTCTGCAAAATAATTTTCCCCGTATGTTCTTCAGGAATTTTATAGAGATTAAACATCATTTCCGCATGATGGAAAAAGAACGGCCATTCCTCAGCTTTAGATGGCGGGTCAATCATAACTCCTTTCATTATTTTTAAATGTTTCAAGAAATCATTTCCCTTGCTCTCAGCATCTGAAACCCCTTCATCCTCTGAGCCGGATTTATTTCCTCCTTTATCTATTTTCCTACTCTGAATTTCTAATTCTTTAATTTTTATCTCGTGTTTTCTCTCTAATTGTCTTTCCCGAAATTCCATCTCTTTTAATCGGTCTTTAGCCGCATCTGCCTCTAACTTACTTTTTTCTAGCTGCAGCTCCATTTCCTTTAACTTAATTTGAGCCTGCATGTTCTTAATAATTTCATCAGATTCTTCTGACACCCTATTTCTCCTTTTAGGACCCATATTAACTTCTGGTATTTCTTTTCACAGCTTTACCCATACAACACATAAATAACACTTAATTTTACAGGCAAACATACATATTTCACTACTACTGAATACTACCATTATTCATTTAGCAAACATTATCATTAGTGAACACAATCATGAATACCTTTCTCATATTACTATTAACATATATTTCACCATACATTGTTAACACATAAATACCAAAAATTATATTAGCTTTTGAATTAGTACAAAAAAAAATAGTTCTGAATACTTTGGCCTTACGCCGTAATACCTTACATATTCTGGAAATGAAACAAACATTTACTTATTGTTCTCAAATCATTAAACTAATTAATTTTTAATCAACCTATTAACTTTAATGACTAAAACATTTTGCCAAAACACGGCAACAACAAAAATAGATAATTTCTACCTTAATTAGTATCATGAGCACACAATTAAATGTTTCGAAATTTCTGCTGACATATTTTTGAACTATTTTAACATTCATTTAGCATACATTATCTCCTTAATAACAAAATTAATCATAATTCCTTACTTGCATATAAAATATACTTTCTAAGTGTCTACTGGCTTTAACGCCTGGCATTCTCATCATGTTATTAACCGACATTAACACAATTTTAATTTTCTCCGTTACTATAGTAATTATAGGGAGGGAGCTCTCTTCATTTATATATTGTGCTTCCCAAGAAATTAAGAGGGACTTACCTTTGATCCCGATAGTAGAAAATGACGAGTTGTGCTCAATTCTGTACAATTTCCTCATCGCGCTGCATAACACTTCACTTAATATCACCACGGTAATACTGATGATCACTTTTACCATCCACTGTTTCAACACTGCACGAACATTTCAATTAATAATATCACCACGGTAATACGGATGATCACTTTTCCCAGCCACTGTTTCAACACTGCACGAACATTTCAATTAATAATATCACCACGGTAATACTGATGATCACTTTTACCATCCACTGTTTCAACACTGCACGAACATTTCAATTAATAATATCACCACGGTAATACTGATGATCACTTTTCACACGACGAGGTTTCATACACCCTTTCGTTTATTTGCACGTGTAGGCTTACGCGCGCCACTTTCCGTCTTTCATGACCATCTTTTGTCATCTTCCTTGCTTTCGTGAATTAGTTCCTTCATTTAAACCACGTTCACTCAAATCACTTTTTACGATCTTACTTCCTTCGTATTTTTGGTGATTTCTTTTTTCCCACTATCCTATACGACTGCGACATTTGTCATGCCTCGCGCTCGTTCAAACACGAGGTGGGTTCTTCTGTGTAAACTTACCATAGTGGGAAAATAACAGTTGTCCGCTTTGACATTTTCTTCACTAATTTATTACACAAACTGCACTATGGATACACCATACAACGAGTACACTGTAACATAAACTAAATACAATATATATATATACAAGGCGCGCAAAAGAAATTAAAACATATTTCTTTTCTCTACGTTCTCACACGGCATGCTCGCCGGTCCAACTCCCAGTGCCCTCTCCGTCCAGTCTTTCTTCCCCCCACCAGCCTGCCTCGACCGGTTTTTTCGGGGTAAGTCACTTCCGTTCTTCGTCTTTCATCAGGGGAAGGAACTTCACATAATTTATCCCCAAATAATTATATAAAAATTAGAGTCACCTTGTATGGTATGTTTCTAAACCATGTAAGCAAAATTTTCACGTTCAAGCAAGTATAATCAAATGTTTAAATTTTGGGGAAGAGCGCGGCGTTTACTAGTTTATCGTTCGAAAGTTTTGTCTTTCCAATTGAATTAAAATATGTGCTTCTAATTGTTTCCATTAATATTCTTTTCCCGTTATTGAACTTTTGACTGAGAACTATCTACTTATGTACCTTTCCCTTTTCAAAAAGAATTATGAGAAGTTTAGTTGTTGGAAAATCTTGAAGAAATGTAGAAAGGTGAATGAAATAATGGAGACATAGAAAAGAAAGCTTATAATAAGTTAATGCAGACTTCGGAATGTCTTTATGGTCAGACGATTATTAATTCCTTGTACGAAGTAAAAAAGAAGTATTGTAATCGCGAAAAATTTCAGGCATTATATTTCAACGAAAATATCCATTTTGACCCTATCGAATACAATTTAATGATGTTTTTGCCTGGCATCTGTACGTAAGGACAGAAAAAAAGGACCCCTTTTCCCCAAAAGAATTATAAAACTGATTTAAAATTGATTCAGGAAAGAGGTTTTTCTCGGCCTCTGTACGCACGTACGTATGTATGTATCTCGCATAACTCAAAAACGAGTAGCCTCCGAACGTTGAAATTTTGTATATATTTGGACTTTTACAGCATGTAGTTGTGCACCTCCTGTTTTGGTTGCAATCTGCCCAACGAAAACTCTATAAATATATGTATATATATATATATATAATTTTGCTTGGTCAGATTACAACCAAAATAGAAGGTATTTTATAAATATATGTATATATATATACTCTGTTAGCTCAGTGAGCTCAGTTTCTTTATTCTTATATGTTTGTAAATTGTGCCTTTTTTGCTTTAAAAGTGATTGAATTATGTTAATCTTCCGGTTAAGGGTTTTATGCCTTTAGTTAACTGTATGTTATGTTTGTAGAATTATCAACAATTTAACAGTTGTCAGCTATATTTGTTTACATTTGAAACTTAGCAGAATAGTGGATTTGTTGATAACCTAGAGAAATTAAGCTTCGGAACAAGAAAATAACATAGTCTTTTATTATTGCGAATTAAATTATGCTTCATCCACTCTGGAATTATCATTCAAGTTATTAAATTATCCTATATATTGACTTAGCAATGCGTCCACAACAAATTCAGTTCCTGCCTGCGAATTGTTTGTTTTTGCATGCAAACTGTAAATTTAATTGTAATTTTTTTATAATTGTTTAAATGTATTTTTTGTTTTATGCTTTTCTATATTTTCAATTTTTAATATAGATATTTTGACGTTTTATGTACTTTTACCTTGTTGCGAAGTGAAAAATGAATTAATTGAATAAAAATATATGAAATGAGAATAAGTATAAAATTCGAGGAAATAAATTTAAATGAAAGCATGAAAAAATGCGTATGATTTAATGTTCTTTACAAAAAAGTTATGTGGTGTACACATTTGATTTTTACTTTCAAGCCACATCAGGTACGGAATTTTTGCACAAAATGATAACCGTTTCTGTAACCACTTCACCATTACCGCCGAGAGAAATTCGTCGATTTGAAAACTATCGTCAGGCCTTAGCAAACGTCACACACTTGTCTGGTTTAGATGTGACCGTTACCGCCGAAAGATACTTAATATCTTGCAATCCCCAAGAATGCAGCGAAAATGAAAAGAGGTCATTGATGGCTTAATTGGTTACTATCTCTTCACAGCAAGGTTGTATCAAGATTGCACAAAGCTGACTTCACTTACAAAGACGGAAAATAGTAATTCATTTCCACACCTCTACAGCTAGTATTGCAGTGGAACTACTTCTCATTTAAAAGCCTGCTTTTAGGGGATCGCTTTTGTTAATTTTCGGATAAGATATTAGAGAACACGAAACAAATTTTTCTCCTGGGTCGGGAGACGAGTAGGCGGTTTTCTAAATAGGCTTTTGAAAGGTGATGAAAGGTGAGAGAAGAAATATTTCTAAGGTCAGTTTCAGATACAAAAAGGAAGGGGAGAAGTGGCAACTATTTGCGCTTCGTAGGACGGTAAAGTGGTTAAAATGAATATGCAATGTAACTATAGAAGAGGAAAAATAATGAATCGCTGCTATTAAATATTAAATCAAATTATTATTAAATAATTAAAGATTATTAATTGTCATTATTATTAAATAATAAACAGAAGGAACAACAAATATTAAATATTTATATTTTGGAGTGTCTAAAACTTTGATAGCAAGAAACAATTCGTCATTAAAATCTCTCTTAGTAATAATAAACTATTATTTACAATTCCGAACTATATTATTGATAAAGAAAGATTAATGGAATTCGTAACTAAGATCGAAGATCATATTAAATGTATCTGGGCTGACGGGTATTAATTCCTAATATACTTTTGCTTGTTATTTAGATGCATTTTTACGATGGTATGTGTTCTTATAAATATGCGTAATCCGCGTTACAAAAGTCAGATTTTGAATTCTGGTAATGTCAGTGCAGTGGACGTCCTTTTTTTTTTTTTTTTTTTTTTTTTTTTTTTTTTTTTTTTTTTTGTGGCTGGCAATTTTAGCTAGGATGTGGTTAATCTTTTCTTAATTACTTTGTTAATTACATAATTAGTGCTTTGTGACCTCATTTCTGTCGTCAGATGTTCTCTGAATATTGTAATTTTTATTTATTTTTAAATGAAGAAAAGGAATTTGCGAATTTATGGCAGATTTATCTCCGAGTAAATTCAACGTGCACTTACAGCTCCATTTTATGTATCTGCGCTGCGCTACGTAGGAAGCCCGCTGATGATTTGATCTGCGCCACATATTTTATTTATGTATGCAACGTCGACAAATGATTCCAGTTTTATGGTTCAGCAGACAGACACATTCCATAACTTGATACGAATCACGGATCTGGTACTGCGTAAAACGCGCTGAATGTATTTCCGAGTTTGAACATGTTAATACAGCTGATTTTATAATTTATGCACATACCAGAAATGTTTAAGGTAAAACGTTTCGAAATGAGGAAAATCTGCCATATCTTATGAAAAGAAATAAATGCACTCACCTAGCAATAGTAAACAATCGGAAGTTTATGTAATTTCTCACTTCATTCTTTCTAATAGTATTTCCCAATGTAGCGCTACTCTGAATATCTAAGTCATAAATGCAAATAGTGCTTGTTGCGTTAAATTTTCCTCAGAATTTATAATTTGCGTTACATGAATAATCAGACGTAGCAGCGACTTTATGTGGGAATATCTGCAATGGTCTTTAACATGTAAATTATCTGATCGCAATGGAAATTGAAATTTGCGTCGGTTACTGTTTCCTATGACAACGGATGATAGTGATGAAATGTTTCTGATTAAGAAATCGGTGAACGGAAACGATAATATTAGTGTCAAATATCACGTATTTAACGAAGACTGCTCTCACATGTTTCAGACAATTTCCATTGCATTTACAGAAATATTTTACCAAAAATGTTTGTTTTTTAAATGTTCTATTTGATAATCAATATACTTCAGTATTTTTATACATCGTAATTTCCAAGACATTAAAGCCTTTTGTAATATCGGAAAATGTATTTTATCCCATTCCTCTCCAACAGTTTTCCAAAGTCCAAGGAGCCGTTGTAGGTCGACGTTACGACATTCCACTTTTTAAAAGTCCAAAAGAGCAAAACTCCATGTGTGATGTGTATGGGTGATGGGTATGGGTAGATATGAGTGAAGTATATGGTCTTGACACCCTTTTTATGTTCCAATTTTACCAAGATTTGTCTTGATGCAGTTTCACTGATTTATGGCACTGTGTTTAAAGAAAAGGCGTTTCACATTTCGAAATTAGGTAGCAAATATGTGTCTCGTAGTATGTGGAGTTGATATAAGCATTTTTCTCTATTCCATTTATTTTTGATGATGATGATGACGTCGTGTCTATGACAAAGTGCAATTATATAGCTTCGAATCTGTCAAAGACAGCTTTTGCAACCTCGGCAGCTCTATCAGTATAAAGTAGGTCCACTGGGTCTTCAATGTCGATGTTAAATTGTCTGGCCAGGATTGCTCAACAGCTGAAGATGTGATGGAGAGACAGTGGGATGTCATCTGGGCAATGATGACAAATGTTGGTGTAACTACGCTGTCCGTCTGCAGAAATCCTCATCCCTTTTAAGTGATTTGTTCTAAGTCTGGTTACGATAGTCGATATGGCTCTGTCACAGTTCAATTCCCGGATGGAGTTTCGTTTAACTTGACCGATTAGTCTTTGGCTGGCAACTGCATTGGCATCAACGAGGGTTAGGCAGTCAGATGTCTGAGGAGAATCACGGGATGCCTTTGCAAGCTCATCGGCCTTCTCATTACCAAAAATAGTATTTACATGAGCAGGTATCCATTGTAAGATGCAGGATCTTTGGGCAGCAATGATTTTGTTTGTGAGCTCAATGATGTTTGTGAGCTCAATTTGTTTTTAATTTGCCGTTATATGAAAAACCAGCAACACTCATAGATCCCTTTGAAAACCTTTTTTTTTAGATTCTTTGAGCCGTGGTTTAAAACATATTTCTCCACTTTGACGAAAATAAATGGATCTCGTTTTATTTCAGTCATTTAAATACACCCAAGATTAATTTATTGTAACAACATGTTTCCATTTTTGTCCGGATATAAATGTCTCTTACGAATAATTCTTATGTGTTCGGCAGTATGTCGTGGAGAAAGACGATGCACATTATTTTTTTTTTCGCCTTTTTAAGACTCAAATCAGCATTAATAACTTTTTTGCTGTTGACACTGAACATTTTAATTATTTTCAAACTGTCCTCTCAAAGGTGGATTTTCTTTAAACATTAAAGCCAAAGATTTTGCCTTTTTTTAAAGATTTTGCCTTTGCGACATTCGAATAATTATGTTTTTCCTTGGATATGTATTTGGAACACATATCCCTCTTGAAGCCAAATCAAATTTTGACTTTTTTCCCTTTTCCTGTTGACAACATTACCTATCGCAGCTTTAGATATCGAAAACCAGGGCTTTTACAGTGTTTTTCTAATAATTAGTAATGGATGATTTTCTACTGAAAGAGAACAAACATAGCATTCCATCCACTGCTTCTCTAAAAGGGCAATTTTGCATGAAAATGAAACTGTCATGCAGCAGACGATAATTTATAATTTCAAAAATATAACTGCACAAGAAAATTTCCAAGCAGACAATTATTTTATATATAAAAACAGAATCAACTACAAAACGTGCGAACAGCTTCTGTTTATTCGTAACGGATTTGCCCTTGCCTTACCTAGTCAAGTTTCTTCGCGTAATTAGAAACGCGTCGGCCAGCGTAGGGAAGTTCAGAGTTTAAATCCCGGTAACGGCACTGCTGATTTTTCTTCTTTTCTGCTCCGATAAATACTTAATTTTTCTACACATGATGGAAAATCACTTTATAAGGTAATTATTTAAATTGACTATTTATTTATAATTTCAGCCTTTACTATATTTTCTCCTTCCTTTGTATTTCCTCAGCAGAATGTAACCGAAGTTGATAGTATTTAAACTGAAGTTATTGAATTATAAGACAAAGCGTGTTCTGTCCTGCGCATACAGGCTACGTTTAGGTTTTGCCAGCTTTGGTAATTGTAATTATACGGGTTTATCGCTGCTGACATTTGAATTTGGTATCTAGGATAGAATTACTGAGCCTACTTAGAGTAAAATTCAATTGTTAGTCTTTGACTATTACACTACTTTTAAATCCAAATTTACTGTTCCTGTTTAGCTGCATCTCCATTACATGTGATTGATTTGCTAGCGCAAAGAAGGTGTATTTTTGTTCAACGTTCTGCTTACATAATAAGAATTATTTTAATATTTATATGACTATGTAGTTACTTTGAAACCTGGCGCTCATAGGCTCTACACAAAAAGGGAGGGATGCCCGTGGAGGTCTTTCTAAAAGAAACTGGCTTGCATCCACGTTACACATGGGGAAAACTACGGAAACGCTTATGCAGCAGCCCGTTCGCCAGGACTCGAACCCTGGACCGAGCTACCAGTGTTCAGCCGCTTTTACCGCTTGACAGCTGGTGCAACATATCCCTTATTTGCAGACCGTTTTACTACGTTTCGAAATTTAATGTACGTTATTTGAGGATTTCTCAAAAGTAAAATAAAGAAAGTAATTAAAATATTTATGGAACTTCGTTAACTCGCAGTTTTGTTACATTTCTTTTATCACATAATTATTAACTGTAGTTCGCGTATTAGAGGAGGATATGCATAAGAATATGAGGATTAAATATGGATATGAGGGTTGCTAGCTCAAATGAAAATGAGGATCTCAAATGGATATGAGGTATGTTACATTATAAAGTAATAGACATACGAACAAACAGAAGATAAAGAACTTTACAAGCGATATTTAAAATTTCAGTATATTTATCAGGTTCAATGTTCCTTCTAACCTTCTTCGGGAACATACAAGGACCTGACTAGGAACAGAGAGCTTACTAAAGCTATGTTCACTAATTGTAGTAAGTAGACAGGATACAGACGAAGGGTATACAAAACCCTTTATTTTTCTCTATATACAATAACTTCCGTACTTCGGAATACAATGACCCGCCACTCGGGGTCTAACGTAAAAGTATAAAAATAAAACTAAACTCTAATTTAACTTTAGAATAATATACGTGGAAGATTGGCCTTATAATAACAGGAAGCGTATGTAGCACAGAGACTGTGAACACTACAATACGTTTAATTTATCAAGAGGATTAAAACCTCTGGCCTGGAAGGCAAATAGCAACTGCGTAACTTCTAAGGTAAGCGGCCTGCTTCGAACTCACTGCTTCCTCTTTTTCGCTTGGCAAAAGCCACAACTTAAATACTTGGCGTTCGCCAGACAAACTTTGCATAAAAACCTTCACGCTTATAATTCTGGCCGGAAGTAAAAAATAAGAAGTGATAGTAAAGATTTAAAATAAAATAAACGTTAGTAAAACTTAAGATCCTTACATACTTCCCGCCAGAGTTAATTAGTTTGAAACTGAGGTCTAAAACGACCTTGTTGAAAACTTTTAGCTCTAGAATCTAACGCGAGGCCAACCTTTTACAAATACAACTTCGCTAGAAACTAGAAAATTTAAAAGAAAGAAATTTGTTACAATAGCAGCTCCCAGGATATACAACAATCTTTTTTTCATCTGTACTGCATCTAAACAGGAGCTTTATTCAATTCTGGTTCCTTCCAGAGATCTGGAAGGAAAACTAGTTTAATGAAATGTTACACAATGCCATGGCAAGTAACATATAGAATATACTTCTCTTAACATTCTTATTTCATTCATGACTATTTTAATTATATCTCCCCGTGCTCTCTGACATGTGTTGTAAAAGAACACCAAACACGAATGTGTGTCTGTCTACGTGTGCCACACTTCCTCCTACAATCAAAACACTAACGTGTTAAAATTCAACATAACGAGACCTCTTAACACACCCTAATTTCAACTCTAAACCCTGAGGTACTATTCTAAAAGTGGCTAACTCTAAAGTGTAGCATCAGAGAGCCTAACTACATCATTCAACCTTTACCACATATTCGCCATGATTTAATCTTTACAGTCACACGAATAACAAATTTTTAACATTACTTTCACTTTTACCATATCACGGTATTTCTTAACATTTAAAATAACAGTTCACATGTATATAAGAACATATCAACATGCCGTTAATTTTACACATTTGAAAACATACATTAGTAGTACATTGTTAACTTCTATTCTTTTCAAAGCAAGTGCCAATTCTTTCTACAATGAAATAATACTACATTTCAAAAAGTCTTTCAGACTAAAACTTCTTTCTTGCTAGAATGTTTTAAATAAAATTTATACAATAACTTTTTACAATATTTAAGTCTTTACACAACGCTATTATACATCAACTTTAGTTTTACGCACGAGTAATTTAAAAACATAATACGAAAATCGGTCACAACTCATTTCTCGCCCTTTTGGCGATAAAGGTAGACCTCGCATGAGGTAAAACTTCTTGAAATCTGCCACTTGCAGTAAGAATGAAAGATTAACTTAAGTTTGCAAAGTAACATAAAATTTTACTTATCTTTGTAATATTCGGACATCCTTTTCTGGGCCCAGTCTTTAAAGGTACTACAGATAGTAGCTTGGTTTATCCTCCTTCTTGTACGGGCTCGCCCTTCAGTGCTTTCCTCTGGAAGCTTCCTTTTTTCACCAGTACGGCCACCCTTGAATACTTTCCTTTTCTCCTCTGCTTGTGGTCTTTGCCGTTTGATGGCAGCTGGTCTTGGCGGAACCGGGAAACTTCTGTCGTGATCCTGCTTGGACCTCGTAGTTGGCCGTTCAAATTTTTCTTGTACTTTTTCCTCCGCCGCTGATGGCCCTTCCGCAGTTCGGCGACTTTTGCTGCGGAGAGTTCTGTCGGATGAGTCGATCTTCCGTTTTAAAGCCGGGTTATAGTTGCCGTCATTTCTCCTGGTCCTCTTCACATACGTCGTCCTTCTCCCTTCTTCATTCTGGGGGTGTTCGTGAACTCTGTTTTCTGGACGGTGGAACGGCTTCTTTTTCTTGTTACCTTCCATTTTTCCGCGGGGCAATTTTCTTTTCACTTGCTTCTGTCTCTCATTGGCTTGCCCTTGTACTTGTCGTTTTTTCACCTCTGGAACTTGAACCTGCGGTGTCTGCCGTGCCGGATCCTGCAAAAGATCTGAAAAGATTTGCATTTTATTACGATCGAAGTAGGGCTTGATTTGATCAATGTTTTCGGAACAGGTTTCACCATTTCTGGCTTTTAACACTACAACAGCGTGAGTTATTTTTTCTATAACATATGGTCCTTCAAATCGTGGAAAAAATTTGGCAGTTTTATCTTCTGGTGCTGAAGAAAGTGAATGCTTAATTTTTAAAACTTCATCCCCTACTTTATAAGTTACTCCCCGTCGTTTCAAATCATAATATAACTTCTGTTTTCTTTGTGCTACTTCCGTATTCTTTTTTGCTTCTTTTATTAGTTTTTCTATATCACCCATTTTAAATTCTGGGGCTCTTTGTTGCACATAAAATAGTTTATCTAACGGTGTTATAATCTTTCTGCCTAGAAATAACTCAGGAGGAGTTTTGCCCGTTGTATCATGTTTTGCGGTCCTAAGGGCGAAAGCAAATTCATTGACATAGTTATCCCAGCTTTTATGAAAATTTTTAACATAACTACGGATAATTTTCACTATATTTCTGTTGACCCGTTCCGCTATATTTGATTGCGGCCAATACGGGACCATTTTTAAATGACGTATGCCCAGTTTTTGGCACATGTCTTCAAATATATTATTTACAAATTGAGGACCATTATCCGATATAACTTTTAGGGGCGCCCCGTATTTTAAAATATATTTATTTAAAATAGAATCGGTAACCAATTTCGCAGAAGCTCGTTTTAAGGGAACAATTTCGGTCCGTTTACTAAAATGATCAACCATAACAAGGAGATAGCGACTTTTATTTAACTGACTTTTTGGGAAAGGGCCCAATAAATCGATGCCAATTATTTCATTTGGAAATTCGGATTTAATACTATTTAGAAACCCGGCCGGGTGGAAATTAATATAATTAACGGCTTGACATGTTGGGCAGGACTGGACATACGCCCTTGTTAACTTTTGCAGTTCAGGAAAGTAGACTGCCTCGCGTACGCGTTGGATAGTTTTTCGAATACCAGCATGAGAAGCTAAAGGGCTGTCATGGAGCTCTTGCAGGATATTTAATCTAAGACTAGCTGGGATAACAGGTCGAAATTCGTTGTTGGAATTCGTAGTTTTTGTATAAAATAATAGACCATCTATTAGTTCGTAATGGGCCGCCCTATTTCTTACGCCACAATATCTTGGTGGCTAAAATTTTCAGGATCCTTCAAATACTCATAAATACTTCCAAACTCAGGATCCTTACCCAGTTCTGTTATTACAGTTTCTCGGGAATTTATTGTACACGCTGTAAGCATTGCAACTTTTACGGTATTACCCTGTTCGTCTAATTTAATTCGTGATAGGGCATCTGCTACGATATTTTACTTTCCGGGGCTATGCTTGATTACCAGATTATATTCTTGCAGCTTGAGTGCCCATCTTATTAACCTTGGGGATAAATTTTTCCCTGAGTACAATCTAGTTACCGCCGCATGATCAGAATATACTGTTATCGGCGCCTTTCCAAAATAGACTCGGAACTTTTGCACTGCTAACAGAACTGCAAGTGCCTCTCTCTCGGTCGCGGAATAGTTTCTTTGTGTTTGATTTAAAGTTCGGCTAAAAAATGCCACGGGCTGCTGATTTTGCGAAAGTACCGCTCCTACCGCATAATCCGAAGCATCCGCTGAAATTTCTAAATTTTCATCCTTTTCAGGAAATTTTAACACAGGGGCTTGCGTTAATGCTTGTTTTAATTTTTCGAAAGCACTATTGGCTTCGGCCGTCCACGAGAATCTTGCCTTTTTCCTTTTTAATTTTAACAATGGTTCAGCAATAGCTGCAAAATCTTTTATAAAGGACCTATAATATAAACAAAGTCCTAGAAAAGAAGAGAGCTTCTTCGCCGTGTTTGGAGTCGGATACTTTTGTATAGCGATTATTTTTGATTCGTCTGTCTCGATTCCTTTCTGAGATATTTTGTAACCTAAGTATTTTAATTCAGGGGCTGCAAATTTGCACTTTTCGACATTAACTTTTAGACCGGCCTCATTTAATAATGAAAACACCTGTCTTAAATCCTGTACATGTTGGTCCAGATTATCACTAGTAATAATGATATCGTCTAAATAGATAAATGTGGACTTTCCAAGAACAGGTCTTAACACAATGTCCATGCATCGCTGAAATGTTGCTGGGGCCCCAGAAAGGCCAAACGGCATATGCAAAAATGCATAAGTGCCAGACTTGGTTATAAAAGCAGTCTTAGGCACGTCCTCAGGCCTCACCCCTATTTGAAAATAACCAGTCGTTAAATCTAAACTCGTCATAAATTTGGTTGATTTTATGTTCCTTAAAATTTCTTCTATGATCGGTAACGGATATACCGGATATTTAGTTATGGAGTTTAATTTACGGTAATCAATAGCGAATCTCCACCTTTTTGGATGCTCCAAAGGATAGTCATTATTTTTCTTACATAAACCACCGGGCTAGCATAACTACTTGAGATGGGCGTTATGATCTTTTTACGTAGCATATCGGTAATATGCCATTCTATAATTTTTTCCTTATTCTTATCATACCGGTATGGTTTTTGACGAACTGGCAATGCATCTCCGGTGTCAATACTATGGTTAGTAACCTGAGTAAATCCTGGAATATCACTAAATAAGGAAGCAAATTCACTTACCACTTGTCGGATTCTATCTTGCTCGTCATTAGACAGGTGGTCAAGATTTAACCTTGGCGGTTCAACCTTTTCTACACGCACTGGTTTCATTGTCAGCTTAAGGGACGCTTCATTAAAATCCAGTGTAGCTTGTGCGCCTGAAAGAAAGTCTATTCCTAAGATCAAATGAGCTTGCAGATTCTTTACTATAAAAAACATCACCTTTACTTGTTCGTCCTTGATACGGATATACAAAGGTACTTTACCTACGCACTTACATTTTTCTCCTTGCGCCGCTAATACTGTCGTATTATCCGCATTATATATGCGGTATTTGCGAAAACACTTTCTAAAACAGACTTCTGCCACACAGGAACACTGCGCGCCGGTATCCAGGAGTGCGGTGGCCGGGAAATTATTCACCAAGACTTCAATCTTCGGAAGAGTCAAATTTTTCACCATTACTGTATTTAACTTGTAGGAAGAGGGGTTTCGTGGCCTTCGGATTTCCGCACCCTCTCGTCCGCAGAAATCCGTTTTAGTTTAAATTATTTTTCCTTTCCGTGCTTTCCTTCCTTTTCCCCTGGCCTTGAGACTTTTTTCCTGGGTTGCTATTGAACTGTCGACGTTCGCCGGCTGTTTTTGAATGCTCGGGTTTCCTTGCCCACTGATTCGCTTTTTCTCCGTAGCCATGTGCTTGAGTTTGCTGTAGTCTTGGCGTACCAAATTGGTTTCGCTGTTGATATTGGCGTCTTCTTTCGACGTCCGCCGTTCTTCTACTTTCAAACTGGATTGCTAGCTCAAATAACTTTTCCAGTGTAGTCGGATTTCTTAATTCAATAAAGTCTTGCACTTGGGGCAGTAACCTCGGCAAAATCACTTGAATTATTTCAGGATCCGGACGGTTTCCATACAAGAGCTTGAAAACGTGAATTTTTCTTAAAATAAAGCTCGAGAGGTTTTCGATTCTTTGTTGATATATACTAAAAAGTTCCGTTTCTAATTTCGCACGATCCCTTACAACAGGGAAGGCTTTTAGTAGGGCAGTCTTGAAATTTTCGTAAGTATAGGTGGGACTTCCTGCTTGACCCAAGAGACATCTGCCGATACATTTGAACCAGTTAAGCGCTTGGCCCCTCAAAGCGCTGGTAGCTAAGGTAACTTTTTGAAACTCGTGCATGGGGTAGAGCATGAAGTGGTCATCCAATTTTTCCAAAAAACTGGTTACTGGTGAGTTTCCGTTAAACGTTGCTTCTGGTTTCATCGAAGCGCGCATGGTCTGGACGATGTAACCGAATCCTTCCAGGGCGGCAGCTGGCATTTCTGGATTCTGAGCCGTTTCTGCAGGCAGCACAGGTTCTTCTTGAAACTCGGCCATGGTTATTCTTCTTCCTTGGGCGCCACTATCAGGTTCAATGTTCCTTCTAACCTTCTTCGGGAACATACAAGGACCTGACTAGGAACAGAGAGCTTACTAAAGCTATGTTCACTAATTGTAGTAAGTAGACAGGATACAGACGAAGGGTATACAAAACCCTTTATTTTTCTCTATATACAATAACTTCCGTACTTCGGAATACAATGACCCGCCACTCGGGGTCTAACGTAAAAGTAAAAAAATAAAACTAAACTCTAATTTAACTTTAGAATAATACACGTGGAAGATTGGCCTTATAATAACAGGAAGCGTATGTAGCACAGAGACTGTGAACACTACAATACGTTTAATTTATCAAGAGGATTTAAACCTCTGGCCTGGAAGGCAAATAGCAACTGCGTAACTTCTAAGGTAAGCGGCCTGCTTCGAACTCACTGCTTCCTCTTTTTCGCTTGGCAAAAAGCCACAACTTAAATACTTGGCGTTCGCCAGACAAACTTTGCATATAAACCTTCACGCTTATAATTCTGGCCGGAAGTAGAAAATAAGAAGTGATAGTAAAGATTTAAAATAAAATAAACGTTAGTAAAACTTAAGATCCTTACATATTGAGCATACATAAAGTTAAGTACAGCATGACAAAATAATGTTGGGCATGATAATATACAGTCACATAATGCGGGACAAAATATTAGGGACCTCGAAACAATTCTAATCTCAATAATAGAATCAATATTTCTGTAAATACAGTACACAGAATGAACGAAAGCTGAATGACACTCAAAATAAGCATTTTCTTTAAAAAAAACCGTAGAACCCTTTGGTTATTTTGAAGCAGAAGACATGAAAAAAGAGCAAAGCCTTCGCCGGGAGCTCTCGAATACGCGCCGAGTGTGCTGCCGTTACACCACGATGGCATATAGAAAAAAGGGAGAAAATACTCTCCTTTCTAAAGGGCGACTGAGGATTATAGGGATCCAATCGCCAAATCTTGGTGGTGAAGAATCATCATCCACCACCTGTTTTTTTAGTTTGGGCACCATTGTAGAGTCATTGTGTTTTTTGTGACATGAAAAATGAGAAATACCCTCGCTGGAACCTGGACCTCAGTAATATGCTCAGAGTGTGCTACCGTTACATCACGAAGGTTTGCTGAAAGAAGGGAGAAAATATCCCCCTTTTTTTAAGGGCGACTTGGAATTAGGGGACCCTATTACGAAATCCTGGTGGTGAAAGAAAATCATTCACTCCCTTTTTTAGTTCGGGCGCCTCTATGTAGTCAATAAAATAGTTTTGGATATCAGGAAACTAAAGAAATTTGCATTGCCTTCGCTGGGACACGGACCTGGACCTCTGAAATACGCGCCACGTGCAGTAATTTCAAGGACAAAGTAGCCAGAAGACAAACAGGCGCCGCTAAGGACTCCTTATCAAAGCTGAACTTTTTAAATATTTCTTCTAACTCATTTGCATAAAAAGCGATACTAAACACTCATTCTGTTAGGGAGTAGTAGATTGGAAAGGAGAATAGAGAGTTAAGCATGTTTAAACTTAAAAACCCTGTTAAAAACTTAAAAAAACCTCCACAAAATAAATCTCCAATTGCTTTAACCCCTTCGAGCCGGGTAGCGAAAACGCGCGCTTATCGCGGAGGCCGGCAGTGTCTTCCGCGAGCGTCTCTCCAGGGCCGGGGGCTTTTTTGCAACTAAGCCTAAATCCATGAAATTTCCGAAGTATCAACGCATTGTTTAATAATGCTCTATAGAGTATTTAAACGGCTTATGCTTTATAGATATTTATATATATATATATACTTTAATTACCTTATTTCTTGTTTAAATGCATATTTTACATTTTATTTTAATTACTCACCATTTTAGGACTTTTAACATTATAATCTGAAAACTAAATATATTACTTAAAATTCTCTTTTCGTATGAAAAATTTTAAAACAGGGATCTACACACAGTCCTACGTTACATTCCTTGAACTCGTAATAACTCATTTGCCGTTTTGGAGGATTTTTCCGGGAATGTGAACAAACGAAGCATCGTCGTCTCATTTTCTTATCAGTCTCTTCTGAACAAAGTTTTGGAAAATGTCTTTCAGTTAATCTTTCAGAATCAATATCAGAATATCGGAATTTCAGAATCAATATCTGAAATATTTTGCATTATTTCTGCTATTTCATGCTCTGTTAAACATTTTCGATGCTTCGACAATGAAACGGTAAAAACAGAAAGAATTCACGTCTAACAAGAACTAATTATTTTCTAAAAACGAACTGTAAACGGAAATACTCAACGCTTTAGCGCATATAAAACTTCTACTTACAATAAACAACTACCACGTGCGAATAAAGTGCAATTTAAAGAGACGTCATAAATCACGCCATTCGGAAACATTTAGTTCCCCGTTTGTTTATATAAGCAAAAACACGTATATGTGAGTCATGCTTCTCTTATTTCCAGTAGAAGGTCTAATGTACATGTATCTGAAACCATATGGACATACAGTGCCATCTTGTGGCAGAAATTATAGTTTGAAAAACGTTCCAAGGTACTGGCACAAATACGTGACAGTCGGTAGAGAATGCAACAATGCTCTGGCACGCCTGCGTGTTGGCCGGTAGATAAGTGTGTTCGTTGCTGGCACGTATACGTGATAGTCGGCGCGAAGGGGAAGGAACTGAATGAAGCTCCAGAAAAGGGGGGGGGAGAAAGAGAAGTGTAATCGTTTTGAAGTAGGAAGGAGCTAAAGGGCTAAACGTCGATGCTTCGTAAACTCTGATGATCATGATGACGGATTTATTGATTTTTAAGTGAATGCTTTCAAATGCATATATCAGTCATTAAGTATTTTATAAAAGGAAAATGAATTGATTAAGCAAAAGATCCAACACTTTAACGGAAAAAAAGCAAGTAAATCGATTTTTCGAAGAATTTCTTTTATTTGTGTCTCGCTTTAAACTTCACCTGTCCTAAACGGAGTTTATTTTTCGATTACATGCAGCCGAAGGGAATGAAATAAATAATCGATGTTAGAAATTTCTGGCCATTAATCTCTTTCAAGTTAGAATTTTCTTTTTGAGTTCAAATAACTTCTTACTCATATTAATCTTTTATAAAACCGATTATTTATATTACGAAACGTTCTGAAAGATGTTGCTTTCATAGCTCACAGCATCTAAAACTGATTCTTAAAAATGTAATCGATATGTTGCTTGTAGCATATAAAGCTAATTCCTAAGCACATAATCGATTAATCTGATATCCATTTTTAAATAACTCTCTATTAACGGTTGAATTTTGGATGTTAATTAAAGCTGACGTAAGAAATTTGTGTTTTCTGAAGCATTTCCACGGCTATTTCTTAATTGCTTCCGCCTAACGTTAATTACTTAATTGCTTTTTCTGAGTTCTTAATGACCTTTTGTAAAACAGGAAAGAAAATAATTCCCTAGAAAAACGGCAGGTATAAAAGGATAACGGGAAAAGAAATTAAAAAGATCAGGGTTACGCTTCTCTGTTTCTCATTCATTAACTCAAGTCATAGGAACCAGTTTCACATAACTAAATTATTCGTCAAACATAGTTCAGAAGATTTACGGCTGATTTTGGCTTACGTATTAAATTTCGATCACGTAGGAAGGCTTTTAAAGGATTATCAGGCATTAAAGCGATTACTTGGAAAACAAAATGGTTAATCAATATTTATTTAAATTACAGTAAAGTCATTAAGTAATTTAATTGAGTAGCGTATGGAGGCAAATTAGCTTTATGACATCAATGGTAAGTACATAGATCGGGGTTTTAACGAAAGTTTCCCGCCACCGCAAATATTGCCTGCTCAAATAGTTCGCGTTGGCGTGTTTAATGACATTTTGTCAAACTATTTTTGGCATTTAAAGAACGAGACTTACTTTAGAACACTGCATTGTGAAATTTGTAAAACAATATTGTTATCATTAAGCACAAGGTGTCTGAAATGGAACTATCACGCTTCCAGACTAGAACCTCATGTGAACAGCATTGGCTACTCATGTTGTATCATATGACCCTGTGAAAGGTTTGGTAACGAAAGTTCAGAAACAAAGACTATGACATTAAAGAAGCAGAGCGCTCTGGCCCGCCTACTGATGTTCTTGAGCCACTCGAGAACTTGCTAAGATATTAGATGTTAGTGCCATGTCGATTAGTCGCGCTTTACAGGGGTATTCAAAAAGAAAGAGCAGATTGCAAAGATGTATTTCTTCCAAATTACAAAAGATAGAAACATGAGTTTAACATTAATGGATAGAGAAAAGTGTACAATTTAGTACTGGTAAAAGTTCCAATCATGGCCGCATTGGCGCTGTTGCTTGTTCTGGTATTACTATTTGTCGGTTGGTAGTCTGTAGTGAAATGGCGGCGACACCACAGCAGAAGTCTTTTTGTGTTCTACAATTGGCAAAACTAGAGTCCATTGTAGCAGTTCAGCGAGAATTTCGCCGTCAATTTAATAAACAACCACCGCGTCATAAGCAAATTTACGAGTGGCTTCGCAAATTCGCAGAAGATGGTTGCATCTGCAAAGGGAAAAGCACGGGACGTCAACGCAGATCGAACGAGAATGTCGAGCGAATTTGTACACTTTACGAAAGGAGCCCAAAGCAATCCACATCGCGAGCAAGCAAAGAACTTAAAATTCCTCAACCAATGGTATGGCGAGTTCTAAAACATCGTCTGCACATGAAGCCATACAAACTGCAGTTATTGAATGCATACCATAATTGTAAACTTTTCTCTATCCATTAACGTTAGAATCATGTTTCTATCTTTTGTAGTTTGGAAGAAATAAATGTCTGAAATCTGTTCTTTCTTTTTGAATAACCCTGTACATAAACTTGACGTATAATTGCAATGACTCAAGTAGATAAGGACAGAAGTGTTCGGTGCTTCATTAATTTGCTCGAATATCAACACAAGGATTTCTGGACGGAATTATCACTTGTGACGGAAAGTGGATTTATTTCAACAACACAGGCGAAAAGAAGGTTGCTCTGCGCCCGGTGAACCTTTCGGCAGCATCGCAAAGCGCAATTTGACTAACAAAAAGATCATGTTTTGTATTTGGTGGGAATACAATGATAGGTGGGACTGCCACAAAGAGTACCTGGAAAAAGATAAAACCTGCGACAGGAAGGTGTGCAGCAAGATGCTAGTCCGTGTTGACTCTGCTATCAAGGTGAAACGCCGCACTGATTTCCGGCGCAAAGAAGGAATGTAGCGTCTAGATAATGCAAGACCACTTGTGTCTGCATTTACTGGCTGGACTGTGTACGGAGTCGAATGGGATCTTTTGCCACATCCACCATATAACCCCAACATCGAACGTCTACCATATTTAATACCTACAGCTACATCTTGCTAGTGCTATCTTCCATTTTGCATAGGGCGTCCTAAACTCGCGACCACCATGTTTTTGGACTGAATGCTTTCAAAAACTACGAAAACGTTGGCAGAAAATCATAGATTTGGGTGGTGATTACTAGCTGCACTAATGATACTGTTTTTCTACAGCCGTAAGTGCTTCGTGAAATGTTCAGGTCTGAGGAAAAGGTAATGTATGTGTGTGTTATTTCCTATTTTAATGTTTTAATATGACTTGAATATTTTATTTGAATTTTCCCTGAAACTCTGGAGTCTTATTGTTATAAGTTTCATGCAATCATCAGGATGACGTCTTAATATAAAGTTTTACTTGAAACCTTGATCTGAGTTAATATTTACTGCATTATAGAAGTTACGACCGGAAAGACTTCAGCTATTTTACATTTTCCAATTTTTTTTTTTTTTTTTTTGTATGAAACTAAATATAGAGAGGAGAATATTATTTCAAGAGCTAATGCAGATAATAGTAAACAAGTGCAGATAATGGTAAATGATAGCACAACTGCGATCGCAACGATCGTATTCTTTATTTAATGAACGCTTCTACTAGATTTCAGCTGCCAAACCGAGATAGTGGTTAGCGAGGCTGACTGGCGTACCGCAGGACCCGGGTTCGAATCCAGGAAAAGGCATGGGTATTTGTAAATGTATCGAGTCTGCGCGGCATGAGGGCACCCTAAATATGCGGCCGGCCGAAAGTCCTCTCGAGAGGTTGGTGGCAGGAGAAGAGGGGTGGTAGAAGTCCTTCGGACATACCTTCCCGGAGTGCTCTCTATCAGAATTGGAGACAAAAGTGAGAAAGGTCGTACTGTCACCTGTATGGTGCTCAAGGCTGTTGCCAACGGCAGGCGCAATCTTGCACTCCTCACTCCGATGTTGGCTTGTTCTGATGTTACCGTCAGACAAGTGAGATAAGTCACAGCAGCAACATAAGTCACATTAGATTTCAGTAAAAATAATATTTTCAAAGTTTTTATTTAAGCCGTTTATCGAGCTTTTAGATTAAATTTTTAAAGTTGGAATGACGGAAAAAGAGCTAAATTTCGAATTTTCAAATATATGTTCAGAAAGCCTCTTGGAATTCCAGAACTCGAAATTTCAAATGCCCAATTCTTAATATATTTCGGGAACTTTAGTTCGATAGTGTAAGACGTCTAGCTTACTCGCTATGGTATAAAAAATATACAATGATTTTTAAGGAATTCTGCTAGCGTAATTTTATAAAAATATTTAATATTTTTATTTAAATATATCTCGAAAATAAATGCATTTTTTATTTAAATTAATCAAATTAAAAGTAAAAAAATATATGATAAACTGTATTTATTGCTTTTAAATTGCTTATTGTGTTAATCAATGATAGACCGATTAAATTTGACAGTTAAGAGTCTTACTATTTTGCCAAATGCCAATATAGTGTTGCCTGCAAAATAAAAGTAGTTTATTTCGGGCAATTGCAAAATATTGCTTTAAATAGTTGAGTTTATGGATTGCATTTGAACGATCTTACTCTCTGCCCAATGGTCGCCGAAGATAAAATTTTTTTATTGAGAATGACGACACAATATTGCTTTCGATTTGTTGAGATTGTTACCCAAAAATTCAGTAATTTGCACAAAATACCAATACGTAAATACACAAATTCAGGTTTCTATGCGTAATATCAATAGAGGAAAATCTATGTGTATTCAAAACGTGGTGAGTTTCAGTTACGCCGTTTTTTCATAGTGCTGGGAAAGAAAAAAATAGAACATGCATATGTAAAGATTATAAGACGAGATATAAGATGGAGATGTAATTTTATCAAAGGTGTCACATGACCGAGATGTAATAATAATAAAGTCCTTATCTGATTAATTTCTAAACTAAAATCATTACCTTAAGACAAACCGTTAAAGACGATTTGAGTCCTGTATTGAACTCATTATTTGATAATCTTACAAATAATGATCAATATTACAACGCATTTTCTAAGAAAAAATTCCCTCAGAGTTAGAATCTGTGGCAGAATATTTTGCTCGGCTCTTAAGCTTTTTGCAGCCCACCAGCGGCCGAGCGGTAAAGTCGCTGAACACTGCTAGTTCGGTCCTAGGTTCGAATCCCACGAACGACTGTGGAATCCCACGAAAACGCCCATGCTGGTGGTTTCCCACATGTGCAACGTGTATACGAGCCAGTTTCCCTTAGAAAGTCCTCCCCGAAAGTATCCCTCCCTTTAGGCAGATAGCTCTAGTGTGCTTTGCCATAATTAACACGTTGAGCGTCACGTCAGCCGTTCGTGGCTGACACTCGACTTTCCGTTTAGGCCGCATCAGCCATCTGTGGCCGACACTCGACTTTCCGTTTAGGCCGCGTCGACCGCCGCTGGTGACAGCGTGTATCATGATGTATAACTATAAAATTTACACTGTTTTATGAAATTACAGAAAATTTACTTAAAATTCACTTAATTTTGATTCATTACAGGATTAATGGATTTCATTGAAACGGTAAACATAAAGACGGTTCTCCATTGCTGCTGCTACAAAACGTGACAACTCTCTTAGTCTTTATTCTGGCCATTACTCCTGACCCTACAATACCAGAACTTTTAAGCGGCGCGTGTGGCCTGAACGGTATTGCCTAAGAAGTACGCGTGGCGATCAACGTGTTAAATAAACCAAACAAAACAGAAAAAAAAAAAAAAAAAAAAAAAAAACCTTAAGCGTTTGGTTTTTGTGTTTATAATAAAGAATATTTTTAGTGTTTCACTTCGAAAAAACGCGAATAATTTTTCGATTCTTTTATACATTCATTCGGCAATTTAAAATAAAAAATAGCAAACAAATTTAGAAGAATGTTGTTTTATGTTTACGTTCGACGAAAATTCCCATCAGTTTACTCAAAGTAAATTTTTTGATTTATCTTGCTCTCACTCATAAGCGCAAGCTTTCGAATATATTGATTTTGGAAACTTTCACTGACGTGTTTACGAACAAAGATAGCCCAGTATGCACAACGTTTTAAAATGATTGGATAAGCACAGAAGTATTAACTTTTAGTGGGGCGAATTAAAAGCTTTCCTTAAGCTTTAGTGGAATGCATTTACGTTAGTTTAATGGGGCGATTAAATGAAGACTTAAACAAGAACTATTAGTACTCTTAATTAAAGGCTTAGCAAATGGTATCTATCTACAGGGTGTTTATAATTAAAGAAAGCTATTTCAAAGTTGCCTGCAAACGAATCCACTAATCAAAAAATTGTGAGAAAATTAAGGGGATGGCGAATGTCTTTTAGCGAAAAAAAGAATTAGTTACGAATAGCGTCACCGGAGGGCATTATAATAATAAATTATACATTTAACCACACCTTTACAATAGTTTTACAATTTTACAAATTTTATCACCAAAAAACATGTTAAGCATGATGACAATCATTTTCAGCTAAAATCTGAAATCGCAAGATAGCCATGTTCCACAGTTGATCGAAGTGTGCTTGGGAAATGCCCAGCACAAGGCATGAAATGCTCTCTTTAAGATCAGGTAAAATTTTGGATTTTCACGACTTACCAGGTGTTTCAAATGTCTCCAACGCCAAAAATCGCATGGATTGAGGTCTGGAGATCGGAGTGGCCACACATTACGAAAGAGCCGGCCGTTTTGGTAAAACAATTTTACTACCAAAATGCGATCTCGTAACCTTACCGTCACTGTGAGCATCAAGCACATTTAAAACAAAGTCCCAGGGAATGTTTCTAGGTTTTATAAAAGCTGCTGTATGACGTCAGCAAAGATTTACATTTTTACTGCAGGTTCTTCAAAGTAGAACGCCCTCTGGTGACACTATTTGTAACTCCTTTTTTTTTTCTTTTCTGAAAGACATTCTCATTCCCCCATTTGAAATAGAGTTCTTTAATTATAGACACTCTGTATATTGAAATTTTAGAGAGGATTTTTTTTAATATTTTAAATGACTTCTTATCCGTTTTCCTTTAATCCTCAAGAAAACAAGTGCATGCTTATATAACTTACACAAAATCTGAAACAGAATTCCTTTTAAATTACAGCTTATGTTACTGTTAACATTTATTAATTAATATTGAATGAAAAATGAAAATCGATCAAATCAAAGTTCAGGAAAACTGGTTGCACTCTGAGATAGATTGAATTATTTTATTGACAGAAATTTGTATTTAATAGTAATTGCTTTTAATTTAACATTTATGTAACTTTCCATTTCTAATAAATTGAACTTAGTATTGTGGCCGTAAATGTAGCATAGTAATTAAACAGAAGGCGTACATGTGTGGGAGGATACCAAAATCTTTTAATCTTATGCTTAGGACTTCTAAAAGTCTCAGGCATCTAGCTGTAGTCCGCTTTGCCATAATCAAACAATCCATTCTTTAAAGGGTATACGGTTCCCTTTTACATCACCTGCGCGAAAACAATAAGGAAGTTCGAATCCCGGCGAGGACATTGCCTATTTTCCTGATCCTGCGTCGCTAGAACTTAATGACTGTACAAGTGGCGCCCGAGCAGATACAATGGTAAAGGACGATAACTCGACATCACCAAGATTTGGTGATTGTGTTTCCTAATCCGCAGTCGCCCTTTAAAAGGATGAGAATATAAGGTATTTTCTCCCTCCTTCCACATGTCGTCGTGTTATAACTGCATGCACGCTCGACGCGTATTCGAGAGATCTGCAGTTCAAATCCCGGTGAAGGCAACCATTCTTCCATGGAGTAGATAGACAAGACAACAACAATTAGATCACTGATCTCCCTCGTTGTTTTCGACATCCCCTGTGGAACTGTTAGAATGTCAGTGCTATCCAAAGACTTTCGAAATGGTATTGATGATGTTTATCGCAATAAACACTTTCAATATTACTTAGGATATTGAAATATTTATTGGACATTTATTTGCTCAAAAGAACGTTGATATAAATGTCCGTTGGACATTTATTTGCCCAAAAGAGCTTTGATATTCAAGTTCTCCTTTGAAATGAATATTATCCTTTATATATTACCAATTGCAAAGTAAATTTCACTTAGAACGCGCCCAGGCACCACAGGAACCATGTGACATAGCTAAATGATGGTATCTTTCAGCAGAAAAATACTAATGCCGGACGTAGTAAGGAAATCACAGCGATCTGATATACATAGCGGATCTGATGTACGTAGCGGATCTTATTCATGTGCATGCAATCCAAAATTTCTGAACTAAATGATGTGAACATCTAAAGATATGAGACAAATGTATTAAATCAGAGAATCCATTGTTGTTAAAATTAAAACACCCCTACTCTGAGCTCTCTATACATCGAACTGCTGAGTGTAATGGCCCCAAAATTGTTTAACGTACTATTCAAGACATGAGGAAAAGGATTACGTGAAAAAAAAATTAGTTCCAGAAACACCGATAGGTGGCGCTGTGGAACGGAAAATATTCTGAAAAGATACAAATAATCACAAAAAAAAAAAAAAAGACATGAGGTATGGAAATATTACTATTAATTTCTATTGCTGATATGAAAAAAAAAGAACACACAAAAATTAAGAAACTTAAACTGTCATTGTAACTGCAATTTCGCTCTCTGGCCATCTCGTTCTCCAGATCTTAATCCATGTGATTTTTGGCTGTGGGGTTACTAAAAAAATCTTGTTTATCGACTATGTCTGGTAACTTTGTCAGATTTGAAAGACAGTATCACTCTGCACGTGAGAAGCATCTCAAACTACCAATTACGATCTGCAGTTGAAGAATCTGTCCATAGACGGCAGATTTTACATCATGAAGAAGGAAACCATATTGAGCAGCTTCCCTTGCATCGATAAGGTCTTTGTGATATAAAATGTTTGGTACGTTCGAATAAAATGCGTTATGAAGTGTATTTTGTGTCTTTTCAGCATATGGTCTGTTGTACAGCGCCACCTATCGGTGTTTCTGGAACTATTGTTTTTCATGTAATCTGTTTTCCCATGTCTTGAATAGTATATTTAACAATTTTGGAGCCTTTACACTCAGTAGTTCGATGTATAGAGAGCTCAGAGTAGGGGTGTTTTAATTTTTAACCAACTTATGACCTAAGTGTTCCAATATTAACGATTACTAATATTTTAAATTTTGTTGTTGTTGCTTATGCTCGCTTGTCTGACGTAGTCAGCCGAAGCCCAGAAAATTCCTCGTGGCCAGGAGCGGTAGATTACGCCTGTTGTTGGCAACAACTTTCAGCACCAAACTAATGACCGTGCGATATCTCTTAGTTTCCCCCCCCCCAATTTTGCTGGAGAGCGCCCCGAGGGGACGGGTCAGAGGATCTTCCACCTCTCTCCTCTTCCACCAAACCACACGAGAGGACTTCCGGCTTGCCATATATTTGGAGTGCCGCCTTGCCGCATCGACACTATATATTTATTACAAACATCCATGCCTCCTGCGTCATACGAACCCGGGACCTTCGACACCGCAGTCAGCGACCCTAAGCACTATACCGGTTGGACGGTATAGTTTTAAAGACACACAATCTGTGTTAATCTGTTTAATCTGTGTTTTAATATTTTATTTTTATCTTTCAACTGTACTTTTGTTTGTCTGCGTCGGGTGTGCTGCGTTAACCAGGGTTGTAGGACACTCGTACAATGAACTAAACCGGTTGGGCGGCATTTTAAATTTTGAAAACTGTTATTGTCTTAAATATAAGGATTCGCTGTTTATGTCCAGCAAGGGAGAAAATAATTTTGAATCTTGTTAAAAAATTAATCGAAAGAGTAAAAACAAATTTGCTTTTTCAAGATTTCTGTCTAAAACGAGAAAGATATTTAAGAAGTAGGAAACATTTTTAATCTTTTCTCAAACTAAAACATTTCACCAACCTTCTGAAAATGTTTCCTTAGGCAAATAAAAACAGCTTAATGAAAATTAGTGTTTCCTGCGGGAAATCTTAAACATCGTTGTTAATTACTACAAGCAATTAGATAAAAAAAACATTTTCTTAACACAAAAAAATAAATTAAATAGTTTATTAATTTTAGAACGTACTGAATCAAATGAGGAACTATCAAGTTTCAGATGTTTTTTTCCTTTCATTTTATGGCTCAATTAAGTTTTCTAAACTAATTAAATTTATTACATTTCAGTTTATTGCCATAAGATTTTTGTCATTAATCTAAGATTTGAATTTTCCCGAAATTGGTAGGCGAGTGTAGATAACATTGATACCAAAGTGCTTAGTAAGTGACATCTGGTACACTCTCACTATTAATTAAATGGATAAATCTTCTTCAAAACGTTGAAATAAATCCTGCTATATAAAAGGATTGGATTTCATTGAATTTTAATAATTACTTAGATTGAATAATTCGGTTATTTAGTTCGCAAATTCCTTCCAAAATCAGGATTGTACATTAACTACAAAGAACGGGGTATCATTAAAAGACCGGAATTCTCTCTCTCACACGATGTTTACATAAGAATCCTCTTTTGAATCGTGAACTGTTGCTTTAATAGGAGTACCTTTAAACTATATTGCAATGTCTATCGTGTGTCAAATACCAAATGAATTTTGTATTTCATTTTAAACATATTCGTTTCTATGCATCATATTACTTTAAACAAAGCTTTAATTATGTTAATGAATAATTTATTATAGATCACTAGACGAACGTCCATATTTCTAAGTAAATTTAACGCTAATCTAAATGTGTCTCAATTTAGTACACCAGCCTTTTTGATAACAATATTACTCTCACATTTATTAGTAGTAGTTTGATGCTTAGCACTTTGAGAAAGGGATTAATTAATATTATTAAATCGAAATAACTATACCGCAGCCTTACTTCAAAACGCTTTTGAAGATTATTCGGAACTGTGCTTTCACAAATGGAATTAGGTTTGAAGTTAGTATTTCCTCCTTATAAATTCTCTTAATTAAGTTTGTGGCCTACATTCATTATATGGCCATTAATGATCCCATATGAATGCACAAGAAAGGTTCTATTAGGGAAAGATACATATTACATTAAATCTCTCAAATAAATTCTGAAACTTAACACAAATAAAATAGTAAATACATTGTTGTTACTAATCTCCTTTATCTGATATAATCAGAACAAGCCCACGAATATTTTGTTTATCTTTGCAAGGAGTGCAAGATTGCACTATCGTTTCCAGAACCTTGAACATCATACAGGTGACAATCCGACTTTTGCTCAGTTCCGTTCCAGTTTTGAAGGAGTACACCAGAGAGACGAATCCGAGGGTTTCCCAAACCCATTCCTCTACCATCAACCTCTCGAGAGCACTTTCGGCTCGTCGCATATTTTGAGTGTCCCATGCTGCATAGACACTGTACATTTACAAACCGGAATTCGAACACAGGGGTCCTTCGGTACGTCAGTAAGTATCGCTAATCGCTTTCCCATATGGGCAGTATAGGTTTGGTTTGGGTTTATTAGACTACGGCAAAGCACTCGAGGGCTATCTGCCTGAAGGGAGAAATGCATTCGTGGAAGACCTTTTTAAGAGAAACTGGCTCGCATACACGTTACACATGGGGAAAACCCCGAAAACACCCATGCGGCCAGCCCGTTCGCGGAATTCGAACCTCAGACCGAACTACCAGTGTTCAGCGACGTTACCGCTCGGCCGCTGGTGGGCATCTGGGCAGTATAGAAAGCATAGTAAAATTCTCCTATAATAGAAGACAGAGAGACAAAACTTCTGCAGAAATATATAAATTTGTCGCAGAATCGCCAAAGGAACAATTCTTCGAGTTCTCTTTCAAATGATCAGTATGAAATTTTTACCACAACAAACACTAAAACCAGTTTTTAACTATGTTTATTATTTGTCAAGTAAATATATAGCTTAAACGTAGAAATAATATGTAATTATATGTAATAATATTGCAATAATATGTAATTATGTGATATATAATTTTTTCACAATAAATATAAATGTTCTTTTCTTCCGTAAAATTCTACAACCTGCGCCTAGGTGGTTGCGATAATACGTAAGTACAAAATACATACATAAATTGCAAACCATTTCATCTCAAAACGAAAAGCATTTTTATAAAACGGATCGAAAATTCTTACGAGATGATTTTTACAAGATCGAAAATTCTTACAAGAAATGCACAATTTCTTATCACGAGAAGGTAATAATGTGCATAAGAATATTTTCGATAAGTTTATGCAAGAAATAAAAATATCTTAATTTATTCACCTCGAAAAGGGACCTGATACACCTGAGGCTTTTATTTCCTTTACATTTTTATTCCCTATTTCTCTGGACTAGGAGCTGACCTCATTTTCGCATTCGCTGTTTATCGACATCTGAGACCATATTTATCCCATAGAATATTAATAAAAATGTTGTTAGTTCTCATTTTATAAGGCGAGGATAATTTGTAAACATGATTTATAAAATGTACATTTTAGTTGCCCTTAGTTTGCTTAATTAAATTGTCATAAAAAAGAAAATAATTAATTACATTAACAGATGATTTTAAAAACCCTTTTGGGTGAGAGCTATTGTACTTTAATTAAAATAAATATGGATTTATGAGTTGAAATTCGCAGGAGCAGCAAATGCATCAGAGAAGGGCAAATTACCGAAATTGAAACTCATAAAGAACTGAATATATATTTACCTGTAATATTTCTCTTAATTGCCCTCTGAAAGGAACAGTAATGTTGCAGATGTCTTTAACACATTTTAAAACAATCCTGTGCTCTTTTATGTGCCTCACAGCATTACTTTCCTTAAAAATCTGATGTGTACATCACATGACTTCCTTGTACAGAATATTAAATTATACGCATTTTTTCTTGCATTTCATTTAAACTTATTGGATTGAATTAAATCTACTTCGCCGACAGAGCATAAGCCACAATAGAACAAATGCATTCTTGAAAATTCACTCTATTTGTTTACCATAGCGACATTCTGGCGCTCGATTCACTTAACAGTATTATATTTTCTTCATATAATAGTTCAGAATGCACAAAATTTATATCATTTAAAGAACTATCTAATCGTTGCCACATGTTCTATTCAAATACTATAATAAAACTAAAACGATGTATAAAAGAAATTAAGCAAACAAAACAAAAAAAAATTTGATGTGTACACCACATGACTTCCTTGTACGGAATATTAAATATACGCATTTTTTCTTGCATTTTATTTAAAATTATTAAATTGAATTAAACCTACTTCGCCGACAGCGCATAAACCACAATAGAATAAATGCATTCTTCAAAATTCACTTTCTTTACCATAGCGACACTCTGGTGCTAGGTTTACGTAACAGTATTATATTTCATTCATATTATAACTCAGAATGCACAAAATGTATATCATTTAAAGAATTATCTAATCGTTGCCACATGTTCTATTCAAATACTATAATAAAGCTAGAACTATATATAAAAGAAATTAAGAAAACAAAACAAAAAAGAAATAGTTTTTCACAGACGATTGAGTATTTCTCATTTAATTAATTCAGTTCTCACTTCACGAGAAGGCAAAAATAGATAAAAACTCAAAATATCTATATTAAAAATTACGAAGTAAATCTCAAACGCTTATTTCCTCGAAAACATTCCAGAAAGGATTAAGCATGATTTGATTGGAAATAATAAATGAAGGCGTTATCTTTGTTGTTGCGAAGCTAAGTTTCTCTAGATTGGCAACAAATCCACTAGTCTCCTGTTTCAAATGTAAACATCAATTCCCGCCATTAAAAACAGGCTTAGCGGCAATTAAACAACTTTAAAATTGCTGATAATTCTAAAAATATTGCACACAGATTTAGAAGGCATAAAATCCTTAACCGGAAGATAAAAACAACCTAATTAAATCATTTTTAAAGCAAAACATGTACAATTTACAAACATATAAGACTAAAGAAACTGAGATCACTGAGCCGGGAAATAGAGTAGATATATATATAAATATATTTATATACGTTTGGTGCGGCCGATTGCAACCAAAATGCAAGGTGCACATCTACATTTTATAGCAGTCCTATATACAAAATTTCAACGTTCTGAGGCTACTCGTTTTTGAGTTATGCGCGATACGTACGTACGCACGCACGTACGTACATACGTTCGTACAGACGCCACGAAAAATTTCCTTCAGAATTAATTTTAAAGCAGGTTTATAATTTTTTTGAAGGAAAAGAGTATTTTATTCTGTCCTTACGTACAGATATCACGCAAAAACATCGTTAAATTGCATTCGATAGCGGTCAAAACGGATATTTTCGTTGAAATATGCTGCCTGAAACTTTTCGCGATTACAATATTTCCTTTTTACTTCGTACAAGGAAGTAAAAAACAGTTTTTCACGGACGATTGAGTATTTCTCATTCAATTAATTCAGTTCTCACTTCGCGACAAGGCAAAAATACATAAAAACTCAAAATATATGTATTAAATTTACGAAGTAAATCTTAAACACTTATTTCCTCGAAAAAATTCCAGAAAGGATTAAGCATGATTTAATTCGCAATAATAAATAAAGGCGTTATCTTTCTTGTTGCGAAGCTAAGTTTCTCTAGATTGGCAGCAAATCCACTAGTCCGCTGTTTCAAATGTAAACAAGCCATGGCCTCCATCAAAAAAATTATTAGGCTTAGCGGCACTGAAACAGCTTTAAAATTGTGGATAATTCTAAAAATATTGCATACATATTTACTAAATGCATAAAAACCTTAACCGGAAGATAAGAAAAAAAAATTCAATCAGTTTTAAAGCAAAAAATGTACAATTTACAAACATATAAGAGTAAAGAACCTGAGATCGCTAAGTCGGGTAACAGACTGGATATATAACGTTTGTACTGCTGTATTTCCCCGTGCAATGCAGCGCGAGATAACTTTTAAGAGAAAGCTACCCCGGGAAAGTAAAAAAACTACAGAGGCATGGGCTTTTAACATTGAAGAAATGGGTATTTACGTAATTTGCATTGAAATTGAATAAATGCAATTGACCACTATGCCAGCTGAAACCGTAATCTCATCCTATTATTGCTTTCCAAAAGTCTCGAGAAGCAGGAATTACTAGAAAAATCTCGCGACCGATTGAAGCTATAAAAGCTGGAGAGAGAGCATCTGATTGCAGCTCCTTAGTTATTGTTATGGTGAGTTGTTTAGTTCCGCGTGAACTAAGGTATCTGAAGTAATTTTCTCTTTAGATACGCTTTGCATTGTCTTATATTTTAACGTATATTTAACGTTATTGCATTATACTTTAACGTAGTTTGAAGTATAACTACTGATTATACTGCGTGATATTGTGAACAAGTGTACGAATATCTTAGAGGAAAATTCCAGCGTTCTGATGTATATTTCTTTTGATAAGAATAAATTTTATTAACCTCTACTATCGGACTTGTGCATCCAATCTCTTTCGAACACATACGCACGTTAAGAATGTATACAACTATCAGCATTAATTTGTAATTATGCACAATTGAGGCAAAGCTTTTGCTGAAGAAGATAAAGGACTCATTCACATACTGGACAGCTGTTTAAATTATGGCTCATAAGATTTTACACACGTTTTCTTCAAAGCAATGATCCTAGGAAAATCCTTGTCTTCTGGATTGCAATTTCCAATTTGCAAGGCACAATAGTGTCCTTACAGATGAACAGCTGCATCAAGACGATGGAATAACGATCGTGCTATTGTTGCATATTTAATTAAAGGCTAGAGTTTAAACGTCTAATCTTTAGAATATGGTAACAGGTAGTTTGGCGACACTTTGGTAAGGCGATAAAGGTTACTAGCTAGGACTTTAGCAATAATCTAAGAAGTACACAGTTCGAATCACAGATTATGTTGTCTCAGAGAAATGAGAGATTATGAGACATGTAATGTGACATTTTCCGGAAAATTCCGATCGTGATTTTAGCTAATAAGCACTTAGAAACAATTTAAAGTGCAGAATCGCCCACTTATTTGTTTGGCGCTTTCAAAGAAGAATTGGATTTTTGTCAATTGTCTTTGACTTTTTAAGTGAAAATAGGTCGATGTGTACATAGATAAAGCCAACAGTGTGCGCAATGCCATTTTTGTGCAATTCTGGGATTTTTTTTCAGTGAAAATAGGTCGACGTGTACATGGATACCGTGTATGTGCAATTCTTAAAAACGCGGCAAGCAGTTTGCGATTCTGCACTTTCTCCCAATTTCGAACCTAATCTTCGTCATGATTAAGCATTTTTGTTCCATAAAAGTTCTAGTATAATCGTAATTCGGCTAGCATATTGTTGGAAAAAATGTTGAGTAAAAAAAAAAAAAAAAAAAAAAACATGCCTTTACTTCGTGAAAACAAAATGGCGTCCAAAACAAAACTAGCAGGTTGCTGTAACATGATTGGTCGCCAAATTTTCGCCAAAAAAATCGCCAAGTTCTTATAATGTAAAGATTTACCGTTTAAACTTTTGCAGGAAATATTGCTACTCATCGGTGATAATAGAGGTTGACTTTCTTGGTTTAAGAGTCAATTCAATTCCATTGTTGATCGAATCAGTTTCACACTATGACGCTGAGTTCTATAGGAGCCTATATCGCCATTCAGGTATACGCTACTCATCCATGCTTGGCTTACTAACGTACCATAGGTCCGAATCATTGCATATTCATGCATCCAGATTATAAAAAAAAAATCTGATGTGCACACCAAATGACTTCCATGCACGGCTTATTAAACAATGTACATTTTGTACTGTACTTCATTTAACCTTATTTCCTCGATTTTTTTTTAAACTGAATAAACGGACCTTCGAGGCAAATTGAAAATGACATCAAAAATTGGAAATTTTGAAATTAAGTATCCCGGTCAATTTTTGTCGCACGAGAATCAAACTTCTTATAATATTATTTTTTCATAACGAGTGTAAATCTTTCCCGAATATAAGTACAGGAAACGGGAGATTGCATTAAAATTTAAATTTCGTTATTTGTCGAAAAACAATTTTCTTTTACAGTTGACATTGCCCAAACATGAATATTTAAGTAATTTAAAGCCCTTATGTATTTTTAAGTATATGAATGCGACCAGCGATTGTGGAAAAAACAACCCGGATAAGTTGGATGGGTGTTTATACATTTGATATCGCCGATTGCAATACAAATTGCAAAAAAATGGGAGGTGCACAACTAGATGTTATAGCAATCCCGTATGTTAAATTTCAATGTTCTACGGCCGATTGCTTTAGATTTATGAAAAATACATACATGCATACGTACAGATGTCACGAAACAATCCATTTTAAAATCCTTTTACAATCGGTTTTGAAAACAGTGTCCTTTATTCTGTCCGTACGTACAGAAGTCACCATAAGAGTCGTTCAAACGGATTGGCGAGCAGTCAAAATGAATATTTCTGTTGAAATATACCTGAAATTTTACTTCCTTTACTTTGTACAAGGAAATAAAAATTTGACTGTTTGGTTTTTGACAAAGCAAACAGGTACCTTCTTAAGACAAATAAAGCCTTCATGAAGGTCGTTTTAAGTCAAAATGGCTCGTATTCACGTGCCCTTTTGGAAAACAGAGGTCATACTATTCGACCTTTGATGGGATTTGATCATCAAAGGTCAACACTCGATTATATTTAGAAGCTTCCTACGTATCATCTAAATTTTAATCCACTTCCGTCATTTTTAACTTTAAAAAGCTTTTATTAAAACTTACCCCTCTTCAAAAAATGATAATTAAATGTTTCGTATGCTTGTTTCTCCAGTTATGACCTTTCAAAACGGTGCGTAGGAAGCAAAATCGCCATCGCATATTGATAAAACTAAAAGAGCATATTGCCACTAATTTTTATCTAAATTTAGTAATTATCCATGTCTCCACCCATAAAAATAAAGTTTAATTTTATTATTTGAATACGACAAAGCACGCAAAGGGTATCTGCTCAAGGGAAGGGATAACTTCGTGGAGAATTTTTTAAAAGCTGAATCGAATTCATAGTATATATATAGGAAAAACCACGAAAGCCAACCAGGCAGCCAGCCCGTTGGTCTGAGATCGAATACGGGTCAAACTCCAAATATTCAGTGCTCTTAACCACTTCGCTACTAATGGGGTCCCGTGTTAATAAAATTTTAGGATATAAATTATAAATGCATACAACTGAATAATTACTTTTGCTTGTAAAGGGTTTCATTACTTGAATAAATTTTTATGATTTTAACTCAGCAAAGTTTTTTGATAAAAGTAACGTTAATGAACGCGAATGAAACGTTTGTAGAGTCATTAGGTTATTTTTAAAGCAGGAGTGATGAAAAATGAGCAACGCCCTCGCCGGGAATCGAACCCTGGACCGCTGGAATAGGCGTCCAGCGTGCTGAACACTAGACTACGAAGGCATGCTAAGAAGGCGGGAGAAACGTTAATGAAACGCTTAACGTTTAATGAAAAAAACGTTGATATAATCACGTTAATTTCGTTAAAATACCGCATTTTTCAACTAATGTTTAACTTTTACTAACATTCTTTTCCTCTAGCTGTTACACACATTATACGATTGTATTCAATGTTATTTAAATATTTATGTTTCTGTCTAAGTAAAAATTTAGAGTCTATAACTTAGCAAATTCCAATTTGTTTGAAAAATTTTTAAGAATTAAATTAAAACTAATTTACGAATGTTTTAGTTTGAAATATTTAAAATTAAATATTTTGTCCTATTTAGATCTAATTAATGTATACTGAAAAGTCATTTATAATGTCAAGAATAAATAGCACTAGAATAACTCTTAACGGTAGAAGCATCAGTAAACAAGCCGGACAAAACTAATATTGAAATGCAGATGAAATTCTTAAAATTCAAGTAAATATTTTTCTAATTGCAAACACTTTAATTTTTCGGCTTAGACTCTAAGCTAACATTATTACATTGCTGTACACATAAGCTTATTAATTAATTTAGCTTTGTTGAACAGCAATACAAAATTCATGACGATTTTAATTTTTATTTTATTAAAAATATGAGTAGATATAGAACTCTCACTTTCTAATAAGATCTCATAACTTATTACCTATAAAATCATCGAAGTTATGAATGTATGTAATTATTTTCTTAGTAGTATTTACATTATTTTTTCATTTTCTTAGTGAATCTTGAAGTACCAAATTTTGTTTATTAAACTAATTATTATTTCGCGCTTCCTAATCTTCCTAATTCCTAATTATTTCGCGCTTCCTAATATTATTAATTTCGCGCTTCCTAATCTTTCCCATCCCAAACGCTGCTCGTTATTAAATTTTGTTTATTAAATAACTTTTCGCGCTTTCTAATCTTTCCCATCCCAAACGCGGCGGAGCAGCAAAGTCACTGAATACTAGTAGTTCGACCTCGATTCGAGTTCGAGCGAGAAGACAGGCTGCATTGGATGTTCTTGTGATTTTCCCCGTTGCAAGGTGGATACGAGCCAGTCTCCCTTCGAATTTCCTCACGAAAGCATCTCTCTCTTCAGGCAGATAAATCTCGTGTGTTGTGCCATAATCAAATAAGCCAAACTAAGGGAACTTTAATATTTCTCTGAACGAAAAACTAACACCCATTTCGTAAGGATAATTTAAAGAGGTTATTATAATATAATTTATATGTATTACATTAGATGAACTTTTTACGAAAACCCAAATATTTTAGATATTACTTAACAAAATTTTCACATGAATAATGTTGTTGAAATAAAATACTTGTCTATTTAACATTTTGCGAAGTAACTTTATAGATGAAATATATTAAATATAGAGTGAAGGTGAGTTTACATATGATATGCAACTTAACTGTGTTAAATTAAAAACGGTCGTAAGCAATAAAGGAAAATAATTTTGAAAATTTGAGAAATATTTATATTTATCAGGAAAAGTGTATTAAATGATAATTAATAAAATACATCTCTAATTAGAAATACATTAATACGATACATTTTCATGAGAAATAATGAACAAGCATGCGTATAAGAAACAAATACACAGTATTTTAACCTTTTATTGAAAAGGCAAATTTCTTTAATGAGTTAAAAACAAAAACAAAACAAAAAAAAAAAAAAAAAAAAAAAAAAAACCTCCTTCATACATTTAAAAGCAAAATAAAAATTAGGAATTATTTAAAAAGGTTTCATATTTTTATTAACAACTACTATTTGGAAAAATAATTTTAATCTATAATTTTAATTTAGAATATTTTACGTGTTTATAAATTTAAAAAAAAATTACCTGGAAGAGAAATAAAAATCCATCAGAAAGGATAACCAGATATTAAACAATATCCGATATAAACTCTTTTGAAAACTTTTCGCGCGTAATCTGTAAATGCGTCCGGAGAAAACGAGAGAAAAATTTCGAATGCGTCCGCTCCCCATTCAACGAGGTAAGGCAACGGGTAACACAAGTCAAAGGAGCTTGATTTGGCTCACATTTGAAGTTAACTCGCCAAATTCGCCAACGCGATATAATCTGATGCTAAGAGAATATAAAGTTCGTCAAGAATTCTATACAGAAAAATCTCAAATCCATATTTCGATGCATAACCTCTTCAATACTTGAATTACTTTTACATATGAAGCTAAAAATTATTCATTAATATTTTATGCATTATTTGAAATTTATTCTTCAGAAGAGCATTGTTATCCGGTTAACCGCCAAATTCAAAGTTCGATACTTTTTCTTTGTTTTTTGCTATCTAGCTAAAGGAAAGATTGAAGCTATTACGAGGTAAAAACATTTTATTTAACTATTCTTTTTAAAATATTACATTTAGAAACTCCCATATACTACAGACGCTGTTCATACATTTTTTAAACACTTTGCTTTGTTATAACAAATCGTCTGCTTGGAAAGGATTTTAACTGAAACTATGTTTTTGAAAGTATAAGTTATCGTCTACTACTTGCCAGTTCTGCATTCATTCAAAATGGCGCAATGAATAAAAGACTATGTTTGCGCTCTTTCGAAGAAAATTATTTGTATCTAGTTATTTAAAACTCTGTAAAAGCCATGGCTTTTCGATGTCTAAAGCTACGATATGTAATATTGTTAGCAAGAAAAGAAAAGAACGTCAAAGTTTGGCCTCAAGGAAAAAACGATATGTTTGGAATGTTGCAAAGGTAATATTTTTAATGCTAAAATAAAATCCGTCAATTCAAAGGTTACAAAATCATTAAAATGCACAGCGACAACTCTAGAGAAAGGGATGAATGCTGATTTTAAATTTAAAAGGACGAAAAATCATTATGTGCAACATATTTCTCCACAAGATATCGCCGAACGCAGAATTCTTTCTGAACACATTTATCCGGATAAAAATGGAAAAACGTTGTCAGTAGACGAATCTTAGGTGTATTTAAATGACTGTAATAAAAACAGATTCATTTATAAATGTTAAAGAAGAGTAAAATTTCTTAAAACAGTGTTAAAATAATATAAAGAATTTTTTTCAAAGGAATTGACGATCGTTGCTGTTTTTTCATACAGCGGCAAATTAAAAACAAACACAGAGGAGAAAACTGCTAAGATCAGTTCCGCACATTATCAAGAACACAATTTATGCCCAACTTTCTAATATGAAATAGGTCCTCTCTACCTACAGTATCATCAATGCCAAACAGCATCAAGAGAAAGCCACACGTCAAATTCCTTTTTAATTTCCTGGAAAGTATAAAACAGAAAACGGGTATCAAGGCCATACCCTTCACTTATATCCCTAATTAAATATCCTGACGTATCATCCATGGAATTTTTGTGCTTTTGGATTTTAAAAATATTGTTGAAACGGCAACCAATAACCTTCCTTCAGCTTAGGAAAGCTGTTCAAGAGGAATGGGATAAAATACCTCTTCCATTACTAAAAAAGGATTTATTATCTTGGAAATTACGATGTAGAAAGATTGTGAAGAGTAAGAGTTATCAAACCGAATATTTAAAATACAAAATTTTGCCTAAACAATTCTGTAAGTTTAAAAAAAATAATTAAAAAACTCTGAAAGTTTTCAGATTTTACATTACGTCCAAAGTGACTTTTTTTAAACCTTTTGTGCGTTATTGTTTATTAAATATTCTTTGCACGTAAACCATAAAATTCAATTCAACAGAAATATCTGGAAATAATTTGAAAATGAACATATCTTTAGAATTTCCAGTACACAGTCTAGCGCGCTGGAGATAATTTTTTTCCCCTGTACAGTGTTGCCATTGCTCGCTTTGAAATCTTTGAGTTTGTTAATCAAGAATTCGTTAAAGTTTTACAAAAGATGAAATAGAGAATAAAACGAATTCCAAATTCCAAATCTGGGCTTCGAGATACTCATATTTGAGTGGAGGACTACGTTATACAGAATTGGATGTCTCCATGTACCGTTGGTTTTTCACAGTGCGAGAAACATACATACATTCTTGCAGATTCTTCATTATTTAGTTTCTTTAAATATAATACATGGCGGTAATGTCTGCTGGTAACAGTTTGAAATGTGAGACTAACAACCATTTGGATCTAACGCTCCTTTGAGCTAATAAGCTGAAAATTACTTTTGCAGTAAAAAAATCATAATTGAACGTACTAGAAAAGGGGTTCAAAATTTTACATTTTTTTCGTAAAACTAAAGATGATTGATAATCATTTGATCACTTAGAGAGCAGATTTGGAAAGCTGATAGTTTTACACTTCGGTTAAAAGTTTAGTGAGAGTCATTACTTCATTTTTAAATTTCAGTAAGGGTCATTATTATCGCTTTTATGGGATTAGGAAGCAGAACATATTTATCAGCATAAAAATCGCAAAGGAAAATGAAGTGAGAACATCAAGGTAGAAATTTTCTGCCTGATTTATTTATTAATGTAAGTTACCTCATTAGCCTGTTCACTTCTGAAGATAAATTTACTTACGTCATTCTAAAACAACTTTCTTTTATGATTATCTTCATAATATTGATGCACTTTAATGTGTAAGACACAGTGAATACTATTTTAGCTTTTATTTAAAGTTCAGCGTTGGTAAATCAAATGCAAAATTAATTATCCTAAAATCAAATCAAACAAACTGAAATGAAAACTAGTGGTACTATTCTATACGTAAAATCAACAACTAAAATGAATGGATTTATCGAACCAGCAGAATTATTACCTCAAACAAACGTCAGCCAGAAAGTGATATTACGCTCGAAACGAAATTTTGTGTCGTTCACTATAAACTGTATTACTTACTCAAATTGTTACCACGAAATATTGTCGACCTCTATTATATTTAAAGAAATTAAATAATGGCGAATCTGCTTGTATTTACCTCGTATTGTGAAAAGACGACGGTAAAAGCTTACAACCGAAAACATCAAAGCAAAAACATCGCGATCGGTCGCGGAGAAAACAACGCAAGGAGAAAACGTCGTCGTACAAAACATTGTGGATGAAAAGAAAGCAAAGAGAAAACGTCGCAGTTCTAAAACATCATGGTACAAAATATCGTCGTCGAAAATAAAGTAGTTCAAAAACTTCGCAGTTAAAAACATCGTCGATGAAAATATCGTGGTAAAAAATAAAGTACCTACAAATCATCACATGACGAGAACATCGCACGCATGTGTTTTTCAGGTTGTCGAAAATAAAGTAGTTCAAAAACTTCGCAGTTAAAAACATCGTCGATGAAAATATCGTGGTAAAAAATAAAGTACCTACAAATCATCACATGACGAGAACATCGCACGCATGTGTTTTTCAGGTTGTCGAAAATAAAGTAGTTCAAAAACTTCGCAATTAAAAACATCGTTGATGAAAATATCGTGGTAAAAAATAAAGTACCTTAAATCATCAGATGACGAGAACATCGCACGCATGTGTTCTTCAGGTTGTAAGTGTATTTTTCCGCATAAATTTCCGCATAAAAATTTGGAAGCTCAATACATTTTAACGACACTTTAATAATAAACGGAAACAAAACAAGATGCAATTTTCATCAAAATTATCAGGTTAACAAACGTGAAAAAATGACATTTGATAATTAACTAAGCAATGTTTATAGAGGTAACCTCACGCAGTTATTTACAGGGGTTGGACAAAAATATGGAAACACCTTTAAAGAAACATGTTTCTTTGCTTAATATGGTGTAGGAAACTCGTTGGCATCCAAAACAGCTTGCAGTCTTCTCGGAATGGATAAATACAGTCCCTGTATGTTTGCCAAGGGAATATTATACCATTCTTCCTGCAAAACGGTGGCAAGTTCAGATAACGATGTTGGCGGTGGATAACGAGAACGCACTTTCCGTTCCAATGTAGACCACAAAGGTTCGATAATATTCAGGTCTGGTGACTGTGGTGGCTAGGGGAGATGGGACAACTCAACCTCGTGCTCAGAAAACCAGTCTTGGACAATGTGAGCTGTGTCAACAGGGGCTTTGTCGTCTTGGAAGACGCCATCACCATCGGGGAACAAAGTTTGTACTATGGGATGAACTTGATCGGCCAAAATGTTCACATAAGTCTTGGCAGTCATGTGCCCTGACGCAGTTATCATGAGGCTAGCAGAGAACCACGATATGGCTGCCCAAACCATAACAGAACCCCCGCCATGTTTCACTCTTGGCAACAAGCAGTCTGTATTATAGGCTTGAGATTGCGTTCTCCAGACATAAACTCGGCCAGAAGTGGGAAACAATGTGAAAGAAGACTCGTCAGACCATATTACTCGCTTTCACTGCCCTATAGTCCAGGCTTTATGACTTAAACACTACCTTTTCCTGTTACGGACATTAGCATCACTGATGAGTGGCTTCTCAATTGCAGCATGGCCAGAAATTCCCTGTTTATGAAGCTCCCTTCTAATTGTTTTGGTACTCACAGGGTTCGGTAACACAACATTCATTTCAGCAGTAACTTTTGCAGCTGTGGTCTTCTTATTTTTCGTCACAATTGCCTTTAATGATCGTCTGTCACGATCACTCAGGACACACTTTCGTCCGCGCTGTGATTTAGCAGATGATGTGTTTCCGCTTTTCAAATAAGCCGAATAAATCTTCGATACAGTACCTCTTGAAACACTAAACACCTCGGCTACCTTGCTTACGGAAGCACCTACCATACGTGCTCCAACAATTTGCCCACGTTCGAAGTCTGTTAACTCTGACATAATGCAGTGACAACCTCACATAACAGTACTCCGACAACAACTGAACTGTTTAGCACATTTACGAAGTTGTATAGGTGGCGTCAGTAGTCAAAAACGCCAGCGCCACCTACATATTTCATTAAAATCAATCTTTCTTTTCAAACATGCATTTCACAAGGTGTTTCCATACTTTTGTCCATCCACTGTATCTTCCTTTTTAAAAAACATTTTTAGGCTGTATGTTCCATAAAAAAATTATGAATGAAACTTTATAAAAAGATTAATTTATTAATGACCTTTGTTAATTAACTGTGTAAATTTAAAATTCTATTAAGTGTTATAAGCTGTATTAATTTTTTACTCCTTTTCAAATTTTAAATGCTTAAGTTTCCTTCTTACTTTTCCAGCAAAAATTTATTAGTTAATAAAAAAAATGTGAAAGTAAAAATTATCCTTCTTTACATCTTTCACTCCGAAATCATTATGCGAAAATACATTTACAACTTTTAAAACGTGAAAAACGCATGCGTGCGATGTTGCCGTCATGCGATGATTTGTAGGTACTTTAATATATACCATGATATTTTCGACGACGATGTTTTTAAACTGCGAAGTTTTTTAACCGCTTTGTTTTCCACCTCGATACTTTGTATCGTGAAATTTTCTCTTTTGCTTTCTTTTCTCCGCGATGTTTTGTACTACGACGTTTTCGCTTTGCGTTGTTTTCTTTGCGACGTTTTCGTTCGCGATGTTTCCAGCGGCCACTCGGTACCAAGGCCCTCCAATTTTGAATGACGTACCCCTCCACCAGAGCATGGGCACCTACCTGGAAGCTCGAATTTTGAATTTTAAATTTTATATTTTATAAAAATGTAGTCAATTTTTTATTTAAAAACTCAAAGTTATGAAAGCGAGCTGGGGGAACACTGTACGGATTAAAAATTTTTTCTCCAACGCGTGAGACTTCCAGGGATAAAAAATTCCAAGAATATACTGCTTTTGTAATTTTGCAGCTGAACTAAATTTTTTGAGACGTAAGTGATAAGAATATGATATTTCACTAATATACTAAACAGATGCAAAGTTAATAATAAAGAGAAAAAAAAAATGTTTTGCAAGTTAAATTACTAAGAAAACTGAACATTGATATGATGATTTGAGTAAAGACAGAAAAAAAAATCACAAAAATCTGGAAGGTTCCAGATTTTAAATTACGCCCAAATGGGCGTTTTTTTAACGTTTTTGTGCCTTATTTTTATTTATTACATATCATGTTATACATACTCAAACCATAAAATTACGTTCAAGAGCAATATCCCAAAATAATTTTAAAATGAGCATATCTTTAGAATTTCCGATGCAGAGTATCGAGCGATGGAGATAAAATGATTTCCCCCCCCCTGAGCAGTGTTGCCATTGCTTTCTTCTTGTGCTTCTACCCTGTCTAGTAGTTTGTTAATGAAAAATTCGTTGAAGTGTTACAAAGTATGAAATCGGTAATAAAAAAAATTTCAAATTAGGGCTTCCACATGCGCATATTCTATGGAAGATTACGTTATTCAAACTTTGATGGTTCTAGGTACCATTGTTGTATCACAAGGCGAGAAACATACAAATATTCATGCAGATTCTTCATTATTTAATTTCTTTAAATACAATACAGGGCTGTGATATTTAGTGGTAACAATTGTTTCGTTTTAAGTTTTACAAAAAATGAACAAATTCCAAATTCGGGTTTCCATATATCCATATTCGAGTGGAGAACTGCGTTATTCAAAATTTGATATCTCTAGGTACCGTTTTTTTTATCACAATGCAAGAAATATACATGCATTCGTGAAGATTATTCGTTATTTAATTTCTTAAAATATAATGCAGGGCGCTAATATTTGGTGGGAACAATTTGAAAAGTGAAACAACGCTTATCGTAAGTCGACTCAAAATGCACAAACGAAATTATTAGTCATTCAGGGCAAATCGCCCCTTGGGCTAAAAATAGAAAAATGTATGCCAACACTTAACCAGACATTAGGAATTCTAAAAATATGTTGCTATACTGCTTTTAAAATATTTATAATTTTCTCGTTCAACTGTATATGGGTTACGCGCAAAAAAACTGATTCTTAATAATAAAGCTAAAAAGAGAAAAAAGATGGGTTAACAAAAACGACTGCAACGCAGACTGGTAGACAGCGGAATCACCAAGAACGTAACCGTTAAAATCTGAAACCTTTCAGATTTTTTTAAACTTTTCTTGATTATATTGATTTCTTGATTATATTCTTTGAAACAAGATAATTGCGATTCTGTCATCTGTCTAATACTTGATATTTGCTTCTCAATCATAAAACAATAGGTAAAATAAAGGCATTGTAATGTTACTTCCTTTACTAAGCATACATGCAAAACATATTTTAACTTTGATGGAATTAAGAATATGATATGTTCTTCTGCAATTTATTTGGATCTCTAATAATTGGAATGCTGAAATCAAGAAGCCACAAATTTGAATTTTTCGCAAGAATTGAATTCTTTGTTAATTCTGAGCACCGAATTGTAAATATTCACATTGGCACGGAATACTTATGTCGCACATACATACACATACATAACTGATCGATATATGTGGCCGAAATAATTTCGGACAACACTATTTTTTGTACGTTCTGTGGTAATACTTTTCAGAATAAAAAGTATTTAAGGGGACTCGTACACCTTAAAACCCTTAAGATCTTCGAATATGTGACTGTTGCAAGAATTGGGATAACTTATTTATTTTAAAAGCAATTACTTCCAACTTTTTACAGCTGACTACATAATATAGCTGCTTTCTGAAATAGTGATCAGAAAGTTTGTGCTGCCAAAAATATTTTTATAATTTAATCCGCTTTTTGACAAAATATTTTGTCATGTTTCCACCTTGCGCGCACAGTTTAAAACATTCTGTTGCATAATTTAATTCCATATTTAATATATAGCTTTTATAACATTTGAAAACTACTGTGAACCAAACATTCTACGAATTCCATGTTATATTTTTATTTTATTTGCAGTTGAATTTATAAAATGTATTTTATTAATAAAATCTGTAATGTTTTCGTCTATAAAATTTTTTAATATTAAAATATTCGTCCGATTTTTGGTTCAGTTAAAAAATAGGGCTCATATAAAGAATTCCATAAAATTTCAAGTATGTACCATTAGCCATTTTTAAGATATCGTGCGCGCAAGGTGGAAACGTGACGAAAAATTTTGTCACAAAGCGAATTAAATTACAAAAATATTTGTGGCAACACAAACTTTGTGGTTACTACTTTCCAAAGCAGCTATATTATGTAGTCAGCTGTAAAAAGTTGGAAGTAATTGATTTTAAAATAAATAAAATATCCCAATTCTTGCAACGGTCACATATTCGAAGGGTGTTAAGGGGATTAAGGTGTATGAGCCCCCTTAATTTTGTAAAGGCTTACACGGAACATTAACCATTTCCTTGCTAGAAACTGCTTCTGTGTAAACAGTTAAACGACTCACCACCCTGTCTTAGTCTTCCAGTAAGAATAATTATGAACTCAGATAGTGATTAAGAATAAAATGTTTTAAATCGTCTTCAACAAGTTGCACTGCTTGTGTAATTACCACAACAAATTACTGCTTCCTTTCATATTTAACAAAGCATTATATTCATGCTAAAATATAAACAATTATGTATGTAATTCACATCAAAATGGCTTACTTAGACTCCGCAAAGCATAAACACTGATTTGAATATTTCCTGGAAAAGGAAAGATTAGAAGATGGCATTTATTTCAGTTTCGAAAATAGTTGCAATCACATTTGGTAATACATATGTGAAATAATTTACGTAATACATATTTTAAATCATACATACCCAGTTGCATAGTGCACAAATCCATGTTGCGTAATCTATGATCACAACTGCGATACGTAAATCCATGATACATAATGTGGTGTATTATCATAGTCCTACTGTGAATTTTGGATCAGGTAACGTCAACAAAATACGGCTATCAAAATCTGAAACCGATTCAGGTTCAGGTAGATTCCTGATGGGAAAATATTTCGGAAATATCAACAGCCGATGCCAAAAGCTTTCTCTTTCCTTCAACTATTATGTGTTTATGTGCGTTAACTACATAAATACATAGTAGTCCTGTGGGAGCGAACGGAAGTATCCGTCGACCGTGCAAATTGACTATTATCGAAACGTAGAAATTGGAGGATATCCTCTCAAAATTATTTCTGCCAATTTATCAAGTCTCCCGATTTTATTGAAAGTTATGTTTATAAGATATGTTCACTGTGAGTATAAACATCCCATAGGCAAAGACAAGCAAATTATTTTCTAAAATGTGCATTATTCCATTCACGTTCGAGGTCAAGCATGTGTTACATTTCCGTTCATAGTCGAAACTTTGAACGGCATCGCATTTCACACATGCCTTGAGAGTAATAGAATACATTTTGTTATCTTATGCGCCGTTCTCTCATTTCTCATCCTTTTTGTGTATTAAGCTACGAAGATTTTACTTCCGATCTCGCACTTCTGTTTGATTACGATTTGTCTTTGCGCAGCTTCGCCCCTGATGAGCGCTTAACGGAATCACCCGTATATATCTTTTATATATATAAGCGGCTAAAGTGTGTGTCGCAGATAGTTTATTGTTGCCACTCGAAAAAATGAGCGCGGAAATTAACGTTTAAGCAGTTTTTAATTAATATCTCGGCCGATTAAAGTCGTACGAAGATGACAACGGTATGGATGGATTCGGAGAATTTTTTGGAATCCGAGGATATGCGTCTCGAATTTCAACTCGGCGCCGTTCCGTAGATATTCGAAAAAAAAAATCCCTCTTATAGAGAAAACCCAAGAAAGTGGAAATGTAGGGAAAATTAGTTTTTAATTAATATCTCGGCTAATTAAAGTCCCAAGAATGGTCAAAATGGCGTGCTACGGACCTGCGGAACCCAACGGTGTGCTTCGCTAAGCCCGGAAGCCAGCCGTTTCGGAGGAGATGATGTTACTTCACACCATATATATATATATATGCGGCTTAAGTGTCTGTTTGTCGCCGATAGTTTATTGGTTGCTTGCGAAACTGTGCTAGCCAATGAGGTGAAGTTGCCGCGGCACAGGGTTGCCGTTTCAATTGAGACGTAGACAATTTCCTGTAAAACTTGCCTTTGATATGACCATCCATAAGTCTCAGGGCCAAACGCTTAAGCGTGTTGGCATTTTTTTACCTGAGCCTGCATTTGGACACGGTCAACTCATTTGTTCATTGGTCATTTGTTCAAGAGTTCGTGAAAGAAAGGACGTAAAATTTAAAATAATGGATGGTCATCTGCAAGGCGAGCTTAAAAATGATGAAAAGATCTACACAAGAAATGTTGTGTACAGAGAAATCTTTGACATGCGAATTAACATTTTATTATTTAAATCACCTTTATTAATTGAGATAGCGGTTGCTCTCAAGAAATGTACCGCCAGTGGTTTCCTCCATTGCACTCTACTTTAAGCAATTAAGCAAGTAGAAGGGGGAAACCCCGTGGGGCAGTAAGCAAAGAAGTGTGGAGCGTCCTCTCCGCCTGCCCTCGGTAATTCAGTTTAAATTAGCAGACACTTTTGCACAAATTATTTTAATTACAATTTATAATATCTAGAACAGTGGTCATTCCGTATGTATATATACTTTCTAGTCTAGTATATATATATATATATATATATAATTTATGAAGCAAAGCAGTAATAACAATTTTGGTCAAGAAAACATCTTGCGCATTATGCTGCAAAATAAGTAAAAAATAAAAATTGTAGAAAGCTCGCCTAAAAGTTACCAAGAGCTGCTGCTCCAAAAGGTTAAAGACGTTTTCAAAAATTAATACACATGAAAAGCAAATCATTAGACATGTAAAACATAAATACAATAAAATTAAATAACAGAAAAAGTTAAAAAGTAAGCGGAAAATGGTAAATTAGCCCAATTCGACATCCAAACAGGCTTTTCAAGGGAAATTTCAATTATTTGAACGTCGAATCAAGCTAACCCCATTACGCGTTTCGCCGAAACAGACAGTTGAAACTTTTTCGCTAAAAATTTTTTTGACAAAGTGTCTTGGAAATTTTAATAGTCTCATATATATATATATGTAACAAGTATATTAAAGTTCTTGCTCAATTATACTTAAAATTCCCCAATTTTTCTTCTTATCTCTCCTTAATTACATTCAAAATTTGATTTTCCGCCTTTCTATATAACGTCATCATCACAACTTAATGTTTACAAGCGATATTTAAATCTACAAATATATTATTGACAAACTAACTAAAATATTTCCTTAATAAATATAATTACCCGAAATTTCAGCATGAATGACCGGTGAAGTTTCGACTGGCTCATTAAATATGTTTGCGACATGCCAAAATTTTGCATTCGATGTTCCATGCTTATTCAAATTACGATGGCAACTGCAAACGATCGCCGAGGAAATAGAGATATATAGCACCACGTGAATAAAAGTTTAATTTGGAATAGCCAAAAGGACTATTAACGAATGGTGTCGTCTTTGTCTTCACAATTACCATTCATACGAGAATATTTTGAGATAGGACAATTTGATACGTTGCACTTTATATGAACAAGTTGTAAGCACAAACAGTTGCTCAGAATTTGAATGCTGTTTGGAAGTTAATTATAGTACTGAACGATATCACGTGTACTTAAATTTGTGCTTCGCGCCGCTCGCAGTAGTTGATTGTTAACATTCGGAAGTTTAACTGTAGTAATTATGAGAAATGTTAATGCATTTTATTCTATTAAATAAATATAAAAAGGCTTAAATAATTTTACAAATTAAAACAAAATGAATGTGACGAATTCATAAGATGTCACATGAATGTGACATCTTATGAATGCTTCGTTAATACTCTTAGCTGGAATTTACGTACTTCCTTCAAGCGCAGGATCAACACGTAAAACGATTTTAAAATATTTAACTTGCGTTTCCCTGATATTTGACTAATTATACTAAAGCGAATAGCAATATGGCTTTAATGTTTATTTATCGTAACTGGCTTTTGACTGAAACCATATTAACTAAATTTAAAATTAAAATTTAAAAACAATAAAAAATGAAGGTAAAATGTAAATGTAAAAGGTTTGGGATTTAAACAAATCGCCGAAAAGGGTTTGTTAAAGTTTTCCATGCTCTTGCTGAGCGCTTTCCTATTGCATTCACACCTGCTAAACCCCTTTTTTTTTTTTTTTTTTTTTTTTTTTTTTTTTTTTTTTTTTAGCTTTATTATTAAGCATCATGTTCTTAACCATATACAGTTGTAAGAATTATGTTACTTTATCTAACAGTTAAATTTTTAGTTAAACTTTCTTTCCTATCATTTCTGAATTTCAACCTACATCTTCCGGCCAGAACGTAGTTTTCGAATCACGTTTGAATGCAAATTTAAGGAGTAGTATTTAACCGCGAAGTTCTACTGTCTTAGTCAGACAGAACCAGAGATTCTGGCTAGAACGCGTCCGCTTTTTTAAGTTACTCCCTCTTAAGCTATTGTTATGCTCGGCAGTACTTTAGACACTTGATAGCTTCGCAGTTAATCAGCTTTAAGAGGCCAACTCTGTTAGACTTGTGATAGCTTTGGCTATATCATTTTGGTTAAAATCAGTTTAGTTTAATTCTTAGTCTCTTAAGTTCAAGCCCTAATGTTAGTTTATTGTACAACTCCAAGACAGAGTTTTGTTACACCTTATTGGAATAATCAAGGGTTATTTAACGCTTCTTACTTGTTGTTTCCTATACCACAAACTCAAGCGTTTATTCGCTTATCAGTTCTTTAGATTCTTCACATTAAACCGTAAACTTTAATGTACATAATCTTATACAGTTCATCAGCAAAATTACAAAAATTTTCAAAGCAACATGGTAGCATCCTTTAGCACTGTCGACGAAGTGTTAAAATACATTGAAGTTAAAACTCATTAAAGTCAAAAATTAAAACCCCAACATCCTGATTGAGTTTTTTCTCTAACACTCGTAAATTTAGGCGATCTGAGCTTTGTTCAAGAGTACTACTTTGTATTGGTGGTCCAAAAGGTTTTCAATTTTTGTTTAGATGGTATGCGTTAGTCAAAAGGTTGAGAACCGCTGGCCTAAACTAATCATTAGGGATAAACCTACTGTCTTCTTCATTAGGGATAAAGCTACTGTCTTCTTCATTAGGAATAAACCTATTGTCTTCTTCATTAGCGATAAAGCTACTGTCTTTTTCATTAGGGATAAAGCTACTGTCTTCTTCATTAGGGATAAGTATTCATTAGGAATAAACCTACTGACTTCTTCATTAGGGATAAACCTACTGTCTTCTTCATTAGGATAAACCTACTGTCTTCTTCATTAAGGATAAACCTACTGTCTTCTTCATTAGGATAAACCTACTGTCTTCTTCATTAAGGATAAACCTACTGTCTTCTTCATTAGGGATAAAGCTACTGTCTTCTTCATTAGGGATAAACCTATTGTCTTCTTCATTAGGGATAAAGCTACTGTCTCTTCATTAGGGATAAAGCTACTGTTTTCTTCATTAGGGATAAATCGACTGTCTTCTTCATTAGGGATAAACCTACTGTCTTCTTCATTAGGGATAAACCTATTGTCTTTCAATTCGTAGATTTTCGTTTTGAAATAAATAACATTACAGAGACTGTTCGCCCATTTTTAGATTCATTTAATTTGGTATAAAAGAAAGTTGCCTGCTTGGAAATATTCTTTTTAAGTGCAACTATATCTTTGAAAGTGTAAATTATTCTTTGCTATTTGACAATTTGATTTTCATGCGAAATGGAACTTTTGAAGAAGCAAAGGACGGAAGAATGTATTTGTGCTCTTTCCAAAGAAAAATATTCGTATATAGATAGTATAAATGCTGCAAAGGTCATGTGTTTTCGGTACCTGATGCAAGATAAATAATATTGTCAGCAAGGAAGGGGGGGAAAAACATCAAAGTTGGGCTTCAAAGAGAAAAATTGTGCAAAATACATATCCAAGGAAGAAACGGAATGTTTCGAATATTTCAAAGGTAAGAACTTTAACATTAAACGAAAATCTTCGAAGTCAAATAACAGCTGCATAATTATGCTTATAAGAATAATCATCATAATAAAATGCTCGGTGTCAACTGTACACAAAGTGATTAATGCTCATTTGAATCTTAAAAAGCGAAAAATATAATGTGCATTGCCCTTCTTCATTAATATCGCTGAAAGTAGAACGCGCTCCAGAATTCTCTGTGAGAAACAAGTATTCGGACAAAAATGGAAAAATGTTGTCACAATAAATGAATCTTGGGTATTGAGCACAACAAAAAGAGATCCATTTAATATCATCAAAGGGAAGAATGAAGTCTTAGAACATGGTTCAAATGGAACAAGAAACGTGTATTAAGGTAGTCAAATTTCTATCAAGTCTCCTGATGTATCATCCTCGGATTTTTGCGCTTTCGGACTTTTAGAAAATGGATTGTCCAGATGTCGACAAGCTGTTCGAAAAGCTGTTCAAGAGGAATGGGATAAAATATATTTTCGGGTACTAAGAAAACCTTTGGAAATTACGCTGCAGAAAGATGAAGAAAAAGAGTTATCAAATGGAACATTTAAAACACAAAATTTTACGTAAGCTATTTCTGTAAATACAGTGAAAATTGTAAATAACAAATAAATGAATCTGTAAATACACTAAAAATCTGCAAATAACCTTTATATTTAGGTAAGAAGTTCCTCTTTATTTCTTTAATCATTTACCATAGTTAAGTAATTATGATTGGGATATTTACCATGATTGTTGCTCTGTTTGGTATAATATTTAGCTTTACTCCGCCAACAATTTGATATATGATTCAAATGTTCATCCAACTGATTCAACTGTCCGTTCCAGGAACATGAAACTCCAGTGGAATTGCGAAATACGGATACTACCTCATGAACTCGTATTTGACGCTGTCAATCAGAAAATTAATGATGTGTTGTCATTCTGTCCCATCTCGTGTACTACTTCTATGAGCTCTTCTGAGAGTAGTTAAGAAACTTCTGAGAGTAGTTAGAGCAGCACTGTGCTCTGTAGATTTTGCTTTTATGCTGCATATATGCAAAAATTACGTGTGATAATTTATGTTACTTAGCTAGTAACACTAAATTAATACGAGATTTTGTTATATCATCATTCTTAATGAATTGTTTCCTAATAAAATGTTGTTATGGGTAAACATTATATGCAACGTATAGGAAGAAATCAAGGTTTTATATAAATAAAAAATATTGAATACGAAATTTTATTTTGATCATTTTTAAAGCGAAAAATTTCGGATATCATGTTTCAAAGAAAATATCCATTTTGACAATTCTCGAACCCATTTGAACAATTTTTTGCGTAATATTTGTACGTACGGACGGAATAAAGAACATTTTTTTCTGAAAGCTTCAAGATTTTTTTTCTAGAAATTTTAGACAGATAAACAAAATTTAAATCAGGAAATACCCTTTTCACTAGTTAGGAATCCCTGTTTTGTAAACAATTTATGAAACCTATCAGATAATACTTAAAGAACGGTATTAATTTTTTATATTATATGTTGGGGAAATATGCAAAATGGAACTACATTTATTTCTAGGAGCGAAGGAGAAATTCCCTCAAAACGAACGAAAAAAACTACATCTTAAATAGGAATGCAATAAAGTTTTATTAAAACTCAATCAATCATTCTCTTCTTACTTCATGCATTACGTTTCTTTAAAATTTCAGGACTTTAAGTTTTATTGTTTTTCACTTCCTAAAATATTTAAATAAAACTCTCTAGTATTTCTTGTATTTTCCGAGAGTTTAATTTTTAAATGAGAAATAAGTAAGCTTCATTTTTTTAAATTCATATATTCCTTTGATTACACTTTTATATTTAAAATATGCTTAAATAACAAAATACTTTTTTGTTTAGAAAATGTCTGAGATAGATTAATTTTTTGCAACTAGGAAATGTCGTTCTTTTAATAAGCTTTAAAAGCGTGCATTTTTAATTAAATTAAATTTTGCTTAGAAAGAAATATTAGCTATCTGCAGTTTTGCTTGTTTGTGAAGAAACACGTAAAACTGTAATAGCGATAACTCATTTTGACAGAAGCAGTTAAAACATTTATTAGTTTTAAGTACTTAAATATTTAACCTAATCATTTTATTTCCTTGCACATGTAAAGGAAATACTGCAATCGCTAAAAATTTTGGGTATCATATTTAAAGAGAAATAACTACTTTGACCTTTGCTGAATCCATCTAGACGATATTCCTTGACGTCTGTACCTACGGACAGAATAAAGGACTATTTTTTTCCAAACGAATTGTAAAATGGGTTTACAGTGGATTCAAAAGAGATTTTTTCGTGACGTTTGTGCGTACGCACACACGTACGTATGTATGAATGTATGTAAGATGTAACAAAATAGAATAGCTGCTTTAAAAATAACTGGCGATCTCAAAATTAACGATTCTAGGTTTTTATGCTCTCCCCCTAAATTCATCTGTTCTCCCGGATTCGAGACCTTCCTATGTCACGTAAGATTTTAATGCATATACCTCTCGTCCAATCAAATTAAGTATAAACCAAAACTTTCTCTAATTCGAACTGAAAAACTATTGACTCCCTTTCTTCTTCTTCTGAGTTGCAGCGTTCTCTTTCACTTATGCTTTCCTGCTGGCAACACGCGACATTTCCAAATTGCTGCTTATTTGCCTAAAAGATGACGTCGTACTCTAATGTATTCAACTATAATTAAGAAATATCTTGTCTGCAAAAGAATGATTTGATATGCATAAAAAAGTAAAGATTGTGATTCTTCAAGCTCAGTTATGCTTCCACTAAGCCCTACCTTCAACCACTACGGTCTTTTCAGCCATGACGCAATATCGAAAGCTGTTATAAGTTCCAGTGTTTTCATATACGAATTTTAAATTCATGACATGTATATGTCTGGTATATCTTTATATATATAAGCTGTTAAAGTGTGTGTCGCCGATAGTTTATTGTTGCCACTCGGAAAAATCACCGCGGAAATTAACGTTTCCGCAGTTTTTAATTAATATCTCGGCCGATTTTAATGCATATTAAAAGTCCTACGAAGATGAGAACGGTATCGATGAATTCGGAAAATTTTTTGGAATCCGAGGATACGCGTCTCGAATTTCAACTTGGCGCCGTTCCGTAGATATTCGAGAAAAAAGAATTTGGCACGTAGCCAAATCCCTGTAATAGGGAAAACCCAAGAAAGAAAGTGAAAATGTAGGGAAAACGTAGGAGAAAATTAGTTTTTAATTAATATCTCGGCTAATTAAAGTTTCAAGAAGACGCGAATGGTCAAAATGGCGTGCCATGGACCTGCGGAATCCGACGGTGTGTTTCGCTAAGCTCGGGAGCCAGCCGTTTCTGAGAAGATATTACTTCCCCCCATATATATATGCGGCTTAAGTGTCTGTTTGTTGCTGATAGTTTATTGGTTGCTTGCGTAACTGTACTAGCCAATGGGGTGAAGTTGCCACGGCACAGGGTTGCCGTTTCAATTGAGAAGTAGACATTTCGTGTAAAACTTGCCTTTGCTATGACCATCCATAAATCTCAGGGCCAAACGTTTAAGCGTGTTGGCGTTTTTTTACCTGAGCCTGTATTTGGACACGGTCAACTTTATGTTGCCTGTTCAAGAGTTCGTGAAAGAACGGACGTAAAATTAAAAATAATCGATGATGTTCTGGAAGGCGAGCTTAAAAATGATGGGAAGATCTACACAAGAAAAGTTGTTTTTAAGAGATTTTTAACATGTGAATTAACATTTTATTATTTAAATCACCTTTATTTATTGAGCTAGTTGTGGGCTCTTAAGAAATGTACCGCCAGTGGTTTCTTTCATTGCACTTTAAGCAATTAAGCAAGTAGAAGGGGTAAGCCCCGTGGGGCAGTAAGCAAAGGGGCGTCCTCGCCGCCTGCCCTGGGTAATTCAGTTTAAATTAGCAGACACCTTTGCATAAATCATTTTAATTACAATTTGTAATATCTAGAACAGCGGTCATTTTGTGTGACCGCCAGGCTTTCTAGTGTCTTGTATAAATCAAAAGCTATTAATCTTAAAACTTTAAAATCTTGTACATGGGACTGCTATAACATCTAGTTGTGTAGCTCCCTTTTTTTATTGAAGTCAGTACAACTCAAGCGCATACATATATTTTTACATGTATAAACGCACCCCCTTATACTCTTTAAAAAATCTAACCAAGCCTTTATTTTCGCAATTGTTAGTCGTAGTCATATAATTTCAAATACGAAGTGTTTTCAATAACGAAAATATTTATGATTTGGCAATTATAAATTCGAAAAAAATATATATTAATTTTCGACAAGTAACAAAATCTAACTTTTAATATAGTAGCCCGGTTCCTATAGTTATATTTTGGAAAGTTTTAAAACTTTATGAAAAAATAAAAAAGCAAGAAGTAGGAGTCCCTTACGACAAAAATTTGGTCATTACATTTAATTTGAAAATTTGCAAGTTTTGATGTCATTTTCAACTTGCCTCCAAGGGTCGTTGAATGAAATTGGAATAATTCGAGGAAATAAGTTTAAATGGACTGAAACAAAGAATTTGTACAATTGAATGTGCCATACAAGAAAGTCATGTGGTTTCTATATGAAACTTTTAATATTTTGCTATGAGTAGCATGTTAGCAGGAGCTATCTAGCAGACAGAATTCTGTCTGCATGACAAAATTTGGAAATAACAAAAGGTAACCTAAGGTAAGTAACACAAACATAGTATCACCTAAAATTAATTAATAAAAATTATTGCTTTTAGTTATAAACTAAAATAATTTTAGCTTAATTTTACAGCTACTTGCATTCACAAATGATATCCAACTGAGAATTTAACGAGACAATTATAATTATTATGCTAGTAGGAGCTGACTGATATTGTCTCTACCAGATGTAAATTACAACATTTTACATTCAATGCTTGTAGTAACTTTATGTGGTTGTGTTATAACAATATTAAGGGTGGACAAAACCGTTCTCTTACGAAATCAGATCAGAACAGTTCGTTCATTGAAATGAATCAGTCCTTTCTTTATGACTCAGCACTCACTAACATTAGCCTTGATGAATAAGATCAGGAGTTGGGAGTTAATCAAGAGCGATGTGAGACGATCGAGCAAAATGTGGAAAAAAGTCGAAAGAGCAGTGAGATTGGGAGAAGTTATTCAATTGAACTGCTGACTCTCTCGACTGATTTCTGTATACTACAGTTTTGAAACCCCCTAAAATATCCTTCTACATAGAACTAACAAAATATTCTGGAGTTCAAAATCTTGAAATATGATAAAAACTAAACGCACTCTGCACGCATACCCGGGGGCAGAAGGAAAAAGAATTTAGCATAAAAAAAGAAAGAAAGGGAAAATAAAAAGCGAAAGTTACCCGCACGCACGGGCTGGGGGGGGGGGAAGGAATGGTTATAGTTTGACCATCTGAAGCGAAATCCTGGTTGGCATTCTGCCAAAATGCATAGACTCGTCCAAAAGCGGTATTACTTGCTGCGACATGAAAGGTCGTCTTTTCTCCGGAAAGAGCTAATGCTGGAGGCAAAGAAAGTCCCCATCCTTCCACCCTATTTTGAGAATAATTCAGTCCGAATGGCGCATGCTGTTTGGGCGCACGGTCGCGGATTAGGCGGTCGAACTATACCTTTCCCCTGATATCGAAATCAAACTTTCCTGGCAATAAATTCAATCAATAAATTCGTTAGCGAATTGGCCATCTGAAATGCATAGGCATTTAATGCAGTTTGCATACAGACATCGGTGAAACTTTAAATTAATGTAGTACTTTAAATATCCTCCGTCTACTTGGATGCATTTTTCAAGGTAAGGCGGGAAGGCGCCCATGATACGTCTCAGCATGATTTGTGGAATAGCATGTACTTGTCGATTGATTACAGTCTTCACTTGTTCAGTCCACATCAAATGATGTTCAGAAAAGAAAGGAGTTGTCAAATTAGGAGAGTGGAATGGCCATGTCAGATTGTTAAAGGAATAAATCAGACAATTCGGAAATGAATACCGATGTACTGCAGTATCCATGCTTGCCGTTGCTCTAATCTGTGGGAACAAAGTTATATCCACCAACTGTCTTGCCGATAATTTTGGAGACCTTCATTTTATATACTGAGCGTCTGTAATGCAACTTGTTTGAATAAAGACTTCCGCAAACACGGCCCATTAATTGTTGACTGCTAGCTTACACGGGTGTAATATTTCGCACATGTTCATGTGATTTCTGGAAAGGATACAAAATCGGTAGATGTACATGACTACCATACACAGTCGAACCCTGCTATAACGTATTTCAAGGGACAGATAGTACAGTTCGCTATATCCGACCCGATAAGAAAAGTGCCTTATCTCACAAAAACGTGCAAAAATGTAATGATGTATCACCCTAAAAATGATTAATATTGTCGCATCCAGCAAAGGAATAAAAATTAATTAAAAAATAATAAATATAATACAATTACTATTATTATTATTACTATTACCAAGTTGCTATTAAATTTGTTGGTTATTCATTTCCAGTTTCACTATACGTTAAGGACTTAAATTCTTAGCTCTTACTTAAATTCTGAACAGAGAAATAAACTGTAATTTTCTGCTAGCACAATGCTGGAATGTTTTATTTTGCAAAGCGAAGATTCGATAACCTTTATAAAGACCAAATCTTGCAAAAGCCCTAAGAAAAACACTTATTTCGATAATTATAACTTAAAGAGCATTTGTACTCAATCAAAACCAACAGGAGCAAAACTTCATCTCTTAACATATGAACCAACTGTATATACCGAAGCTCATACGTATGCTTTACTAATTCTTCTTTCTCTGAATAGCAAAACTTTTTGTCATAAAATCAGACATGAAAAGAATTCTGTCTGACAAAGTCAAAACGTTAGTCTAAAGACTTTAAATAGAATCAAAGAACCCATTCATATTGTTTGATCTAATGATCACTAATGCCATACGTTGTTCTAAGATATGCTTATTGTGTCATCGTATTCTTAGAATTGGTTTCAAACCAGTCTTACAGAGCCTTCGTTTAGAACACAGATAAAAATGAGCGGGAGATAAAAGAACAGTAACGTAAATTGTTTTCGTTGGAACGTGGATCCTAGCTCCATAAATCCGGATAATTTTAAGGGTTGGTAAATGTTTCATTTAAACTTGCAGAAATTTCGAAAAAAATATGAAAATCGCAAAACGTTTCAATCGAAGATTTCCATACAATGTCGTAATATCCAAGTTATATGCTTCTGGAGATTCGCTATAGCAAGTACAAAATAACATAAAACGTATAAGAAATTGGACAGGGATCAAAATATTCGTTCATTACATCAGGAGATTCGTTATATCAGGGGCTCGTTATATCAGTGGATACGCTGTGTTCTTTATAAAAGGGTTCGACTGTATACATATGAGTGACCAACTTTAATTTGAAAAAATAATAGGTTTGATATTCTTCAATTTAATGCCGATTTATTTATGGGTAACGTATGAGTACCTTTCTTGAGTAATATATACGCTTTGTAGAGTCATTAGGTTTTTTGTATGCTTGAGACGTGTAAAATGAGCAATGCGCTCGACGGGACTCGAACCTGTACCTCTCGGATTTGCAACGAGTGTGCTACCGTTACACCACGAACGTATGCTGAAAGGAAGCGGAAAATATTTTATATATTCTCCCATTTAAAGAGCAACTAAGGATTAGGGGACCCAATCGTCAAATCATGGTGGTGACGAAGGTTTGTACACCGCCTTTTAGTTCGGGAGCTACTGTAAAGTCATTAGGTTATTTTGATACAGGAGACATGAAAAATGACTTGCTTGGACTTGCAGGTTCGAGTCCTGGCAAGGACTCGAACCTGGACTTCTCGAATACGCGCCGAGTGTGCTTTCCGTTGCACTACGATGGCATGTAGAAAGGAGGGGGAAATACCTTATAACTTTGTCTCGCAACGTAGTAAGATAAAAGAGGTGTTAACTAAGGACTACTTTAATTGCATTACTTCTTCTTTTACTCTAGCGTAATCTGCATACTTCCTAAATTCAATGACTAACTTGCAAAATTTTGTAAAGACGAAATAAACATGTTTTACTGCTAATACGAATAATTATAAGTTGTTTTCACAGGACTAGTTTCGATGGTTTTACCGAACCATCATCTTCAGCTGCAAAACCGCAAATGAACAAGATAGGAAATAATGATTAGATAAGATAAGAAAGCCTGGACAAGAATAAGCAAGTGGCGCCATCTGTTGGCGAAACCAGAACTAAAACATAATTTCTCTAAAAGCCGAAGGCAAATTTTATTGGAATTAGGATCGTTAACTAAAACAGAAAGATTTTTATGAATGTGAAATGCCTCTAGAAAATCCAGTTCTCCAATGGAAGATGTTTTTTGAATAATTTTGGCAGCAGAAAAATTGAAAGTGTGATTTTCGGACCAACAATGTTGAGCAACAGAAGACTTCTGTGTTTCCTTTTTTCTAACATATGCGTCATGTTCTTTGAACACATGTTCTTTTGTTGGTTTCATGTTCTTTTGTTTGGTTTTGCAGCTGAAGATGATGGTTCGGTAAAACCATCGAAACTAGTCCTGTGAAAATTTTGTAAATATAACGCTGATTTTTGTTGTTTGACTTCTGAATTAGTATTTATTCGGCGTGTTATTGTGTCTTAATTAATTATAATTTGGTTAACGGTGTGAGTTTTGTAAAGAGCATAAATTGAAAATATTTTTTAAATAATTTCTAACTTCTTTTTTTTTTTTTTTTTTTTTTTTTTTTTTTTTTTTTCATTTTCCAAAGCTGTCCCATTACTTTACTCAGTATTTTTTGATAAAAGATATCGAAATTAGTTGCACTTTAACTGAATTCTGGTGTGCTGAAATACCAGCACAGGAAATCTTTTAAGGATTGTAACGCCATTTCGACTTTATTTTCCTGTAGAATTCAGTTTTGGTAAATATTCTTTTCGATTTGAAACGTGACGCATTTTAAATATCAGTATGCTTTCACCATACTTATTCTTTCGATTTCGCTGAAAACTGCGCGAAATCTCTATCCCTTCACGTAAAATATTGTAAATGCTCGCTTGTCAACTGCTTCTGCACTTCTTCCCCACGAGGTGAAAATAAAAGAAATTCTAAAATGCAAATTTGTAAACTGTAAAATGTACAAAGGAGTTTTTTTTAAGTTGCACGCGTCAAATGCAGTAAAAGGTGAAACTATATATAAACTTTATAGCTCTTATAAAATTCTTAACAATCTTTGACTAAAAATAAAATAACAAGACTACTGATAATGATAGATTTTAACTCATATTTCTCAAAGGCATATTTTAAGTAAATTTAGTTTAAGCAGCTTTATGCAGTACTTTTAAGCTTGTAACGTTGCGCGCCTCCAACTTGCACGCAACCAAGGGGTGACTGTGAAAACTGGATAAAACACAGAGTCTTGTGAAGGGTTTAAGTCCCTTTTTATTCAACGTAAAAATTACAATTGCGTGCTCTTGACGCTCACAGACTGCGCCAACTCGGCGGTCAAATAAAAATAATAACCTGAAAAGAAACTAAAGACAAGACTCTAACTACGAGGCTCTCTAAAATAACTAACTCACCGCGTTTTACAATACCGCTGCTAATTCAGCAGACTTGAAGCTCACTTGAACGATTAACACTATTTCCCGCCAAGCACATAGGACGAAACGCGGGGTTCTTCAATTTCTCGCTAACTACCTTCGCGCTCGTGAAGTAAGAATATCACACACCGAACTCGTTTCCTCTCTATTTAAATCATAATACTTCCGCTGATAATTTGAATCCTTGTGCGTTCTACTCAAATTTACATATTCTGGCATTGGCAGTTCCAGGGGAAAGTAAGGCTTGACAGGAAAGATAGTTTAAACTTAAAATAAATGTTAGTTAAAATAAATATAAACCCTACAAGCTGTTTCCGATACTCCTGTTAGTTTCCAATTTCAATTGCCTCATAGCTTCGTGCCAATATGACTCGTGGTTTTAAGACTTAGTACGAGGAATTAGTATTTGTACTTAGATTTAGTACTTGCGGAATCAGTTGAGAAGATCACTGTGACTCAGTAATGATTGCACTTCCAGAAAAAATAATACAAGTAGTAGTAATAATAATAAATGTCCCTTTTCTTTTAAAATTTTTATAAAGCAATTAATTAGAAACAAGGGTACTTAACACACCTTTTATACACTAGTGTGCAAAGGTAAGCAAAGTTATTGATTTTGGAAGTAATTTCGCAAAGAATTAAATGGGAGACATGAAATGTATGATATTCATTTTATACAGAGCCAAGGAGAAGAAAAGTACAGCAGAAAAAAAAGAATACGACGCATATAGTAAGAAACGAATATAAAAGGTTTCATTGCCGGAACGGCGTTGGTACAAAACATTGTTAAGCGAAGAGGGAGAACAACAAACCAAAGCGCCTCAGTAAGGGATATGACCTCCAGGTTGAGCTGTACCGTCTGTCAATACTCAGCACAAATAGGTTTTGAGAATACCTATTCTACTACGAGCACCTGTTTCAATTGTCTGTTACTCTTTGGAGGGTATGGTCATGGCACCAGGAGTCTCTCTAAAGTATCCCACATATATTCAATGGATTTCCATCAGGGAAGCACGCTGGACAGGTCGCTCTGGGGATATCTTCACTTTCCAGCAGCTCCTCAACAACATCTTCACTTTCCAGCAACTCCTGTGTAACCTTCATCAAAGTAATGATTTTTGGTAAGTGAATCTGTCTCGAAGATGTGCGCCTCCGTTAGTCCATTCATCATAATGCCTCTCCATGCGAGCACACCAGAACAACTCCAACAGTCTATTTCCTTTATGCTAGTAAGTTGGAAAAGTGTCCCTACCTCTCTCCGTATCAACAGCACTGAGAATAGTTTGTCAATTTGTAAAACTGAAACGATTTTCGTTGGTGAAAAGGACATGACACCAGTGATGAGATGCTTAGTAGGGTGGAGTAAAAGAGACCATTTTTTTTTTCAAATTGTAGTATTTCCTGATCCAAAAAATTGATTCTGTTCGATGAAAAAAGCACAGTAAAAAATTGCAGCTCAATCGCTCCTTATCTTCAAGTTCCACATGAAAGTAAATAAAAATATCAATGTTAATGTGAATAGAAACATTAAACTATTTTAAACAATATTTTTAATGATTTTTATAACATTTTTCTTTCATTAACTATTCAATATAACAAAATTTAACTAACTATAATTTTTTAACTACTACGTTTCTAATCACCAACAAATCGGTCAACGAGCAAATTATCTAAACGGAAAACATCTCAGGTGACGAACGGTGTCTCAAGTTACGCACGTCAGCAATAAATGGTTTTAAAAAACATTTGCTTTGGGGTAACTTCTTACAGAGAACTAACACTTAAGAACTTGGAGAAACAATATTTTAACTTTTTGCGCTTCTTGAATCTGATTAACAAACCTTAAGAGCAAATAATTTACAAACCAATGAATTCGAATTGCAGAAAATTATGACAACATTGTCTTGCAGACAGAGATTTTAAGAGCTTTGGGGAATTTTTTCTTTAATCTATGACACTCGATTTCTAGGCAAAATCATGAGACTGGAAGTGAATAATGAAGTCTCGCACAATGGAAATAACAATCCAAGGTTTCTAAAATATCCTAAAGGTTTGCGCATTCGGGTTAGCTGTTATTGGTTGTCTGTTCGTGACGTAGCTCAAGACCCGACGCGTTCTGATTACGTTTTTTTTACGATAAATGCGAGCAACGCAAGATCAGTAAAACAGTAAAATACTTCTTAGGATATATAAAATCCTTGGAGCGACGGTATTGATATTTTGAAACGCAAAATTTTTTTGACGTTATTTTTTAGCTATATTATGTGCTTTTAATACACAATTCCGTTGTGCTTAATACATGCACAGCATATAAAGCGCCAGGTGTTGCAGAATTCTTTTCACACCTTCAAATTACAATAAATATCTAAAGAAGACATTAAATGTGCTATTTTTTAATATATTTCAGCTGTTATATAAAATATTGTGTTTAAGTATGTTTATAATTTATTGAACAATATTTCTGTTTTAGCAGCATCACATAAAGTAAGCTTTAAATGTAATAAATGAGTAATGAAATTTATAATGTTTCATATTTTAGTTTTGTTACTAAGATTTTTGTTTACTTGCGTCAATTTACAGTTTGATGTGAAATCTTCCGTTTTATGTGAAATCTTGCGTTTTATTTGTGTCGAGCAAAATCGTTTAACTGTGCGTCCATATACCCTTTGCAGTTTGAATTTATGGAATATAAGTTTTCATATGTTGACCCTTACCAACCTTAATCTAATTTAAGTAATATCTACAAATTGAACTATGTGTTTTTCTGTAAAATACGATAATGTCAAATAGGAATACTTTGCTTTTTTAAATTAAGATGTTTTAAGATAACTTTTACCTTTTTCAAATTTAGATTAGTTTATATCTGCCTTGTTTGTCCGAGTACATCCAGTACAACGTTCTTAAAAATTCCATTTCTTTAGGAGAGTATTAAAAGAAATAAATACGAAGTGAATGTAAATTGTAAGTTTGAAATCAGTATGTTTATTTTCTTATGCAAATCATAATCTTTATCCATAATTTATCCATATTTCGGAGGACAAAAACTGCAAACTGCATGTAAATGCAAGCTATCACATTGGAAGTATCTCTATAAATATGTATGACCTACTTTTCATTAATTCCTACAGGAAAATAATTTCTGTTTAAGAACGTTTCGGGTAACGAATTAAATTCGTGAAGCTAAGTTTAACTGTATATCTTATATCCACTCGCCATTCACATGTATGACTCTTAAATGGTACTTTCCATCTTTCAGTATGAGAGAATAAATATCGGTATTAAAACTACTGGCTTGAATAGAAAATTGTGTTTCTTCCATTGCTCAGTTTCTCAACTCTGTACATGCACTGACTAAAATGAATAATGGACATAAAAGCATCACTGAAGGCTAATATTTCTAAAAAAGACAGAATGTATTAAATTTTTATTTACAAAAAATAATGCATGTGGAATGCAAACAAATAAAAAATGAAGACCAATAAATCTTGAAAAGGAAGGAAGCACTAGATTTATTTTACGAGACGTAATGCATATGGAAAGCACACAAGGAAAGAATGAAGCATCAAAACCGGACGCAAAATTCCTGCGTAAAAGCATTCAGAGATTTATAACTAAATGCAACCTTTCTTTCTCCTAGATTGTATTTCAGTCCTATGATCCGTTTCTCAGATAGAAAAAGCAGACGCAATTTTGCGACAGATCTTGGCATGGGATTCGATTATATTACTTTTGCAATACTCATTCCTACGGTTGACCAAATAAATAAACAATACCGAACTCTAACTATCTCGAACAGACTATATGTTCTTTGCACTTTAGGCACCAATGAGGAAAGAAAACGAATTATTGTGTTGTAAGATTTTCCTCTTACAAGCTCTTTGCCAAATTCCATCCTTGAAAATTTGCTGAATTTCACATCTATTATAGCGTTTATTTTAAAATTTTACTCAACGCGTAAAAATTGTTAAAATCTAGAATTTGGCTCAGTAAAAAATAGAGCAGTAATTTGCCAAATGATGCTTAAAGACTGGAAAAGCGTTTCTCGCTGAAGATCTGCCACTGAGTTTGCCATCTTGCCGCACTTAATGTCGAATTGACGATATTCGATTTTTCATTTTAGCTTAGAAAAATGCTCGTTTGTTATTACATCCAATTTTCGAAACTGAATGTTAAATGCAATTTCTTCATTCTCGGAAAGAATTTCATTTCTTTATTTATAATTTTCTCATAATACATCGTGTTTTAATAAAGACTAAATATTTCATCATAAGTAAGGCATATTTGAGAGTAAAACCGAAAACAAAATGCAATTACAAATATATAAATTCTGAAAGCTTCTAGATTTTATATTAGGCCCAAACAGTCTAGTTGAACACTTTATGTGTTACATTTATTTATAAAATATCATATTACCTTAGCACCTACACCATAAAATTCAATTCAACATCATTATCACAAAAAAAAAAAAAAAAAAAAAAAAAAAAACCTCGCTCATAAAATATCCGTGCTTGAAGATGCACACGATGCTAATGTTAATGGAACGTTTCGAAATCGTTGAGGTTGTTGATCAAAAACTCGTTACAGTTTTACAAAATATGAAATAGATAAAATTAAAACAAATTCCAAATTTAGGCTTCCAGATGCACATATTCGAGTGGAGGACTACGGTATTCAAAATTTGAGGTCTCCAGGTACATTGTGTGCGTGAAAGCAGTGCGAGAAACACACTTACATTCGTGCAAATTCTTCATTACTTGATTTCTTTAAATATAATGCAGGGCTCTAACATTGGGTGGCAACAATTTCAAAAGCGAAACGTCGTTTATAGTGAAGGAACGCAAAATGCCAAAATGAAATTTATAGCCCTTCTGAACTAACACTTCTTTGGGCTAAAAAAATTATAAGCTTGGATAATTGTTACACTAAGAGATTAAAAATAATTGATCATATAGTTTATGGGAATAATATACTAAATAATTCCATTTACGAATTTCATTTAGAATTTTATATTCCAATCGTGTGTTGCCTAAATAGTGAAATCTATTAATTTAATTGAATTTTAAAATTTATAGGTTTTTTGAATTTTCTATTAATTTAATTTCATTGTAAATTTCATAAGCCATTATCTTTCTAAATTTATCACAGGCGTCCCAAGCTTTTATTATTTGCGAAATGAAATTGTTGATAAATTCTGAAAATAGAATAGTTTGTTCTGTTACTCAAATTAAACTATATGAGAAATTATTTTTCTCTTTTTAGTGCATTCACTATCATATTCGCTTTAAGTAAACGTTTATTGCATAAACAATTTTTTAATTGTATTCTGTTAGTTTTATTTCCCTTTTTGATTCATTATAATACGATTAGACAGGCAATACATGACACGTGAGAAATGGTAGGCAGGTAAAGTAGCCTGTTTAATTTTCTATAGTGTGTTTTTTCTGGCATGGGGTTAGGAGATCCACCAACGGGCGAGCTGTAAAATCATTGAAAATTGGTAGTTCGGACTGAGGTTGAAATCCAGCGAACGGGCTGGGTGCATGGGCGTTTTCATGGTTTCCCCATGTATAAAGTGTTAATACGATTCAGTTTCTCTTAGAAAGTCCTCCAAGAAGTCATCCTATTGTGACATAGAGGGAAACACATAAATAATAATAACAATAATGGGGGGGGGTAGGAGGATCTAAATGTCCTGATAGAAAGCCAAAGAGGTTAGAGTTGATCGTTATTGAGAATGTTTCGTTTGTTTTATTTATTTATGGTAAAGCATTCGAGTGCTATCTACCTAAATGGGGCCCACCAGCGGCCGAGCGGTAAAATCGCTGAACACTGGTAGTTCGGTCCGAGGTTCGAATCCCGCGAACGGGCTGGCAGCATGGACGTTTTCGTGGTTTTCCCCATGTGTAGCGTGTATACGAGCCAGTTCCCCTTAGAAAGTCCTCCACGAAGGCATCCCTCCTCTTAGGCAGATAGCCCTCGAGGCTTTGCCATATAATCACACACACACACTACCTAAAGGGGAGGGTTGCCTTTCATGAAGGATTTTCTAAGGAAAACCGGTTCGTATACACGTTACGGATGGAGAAATCGTCCATGCAACTAGCCCGTTCACTGGGATTCGAACTCCGGATCAAACTACCAGTATTCAGCGACTTGAATGCTCGGCCGCTTGTGGGTCTCGTTATCGGGAAGTGGTAAAATACACCGTTCTGACACAGATAAAAAAGTCTTCTTACGGCTTCAGTTTCGTATTTATTTGCAGATTAAGTTTATAATATTATATATTAAAATAACCAAAATATTTGAGAAGTAAGACTTTTAACAAATATTTCTCATTTTACATATTCTAAGAAAGAGTTTTCCTATTTGTAATCCAAATTTTATTCGCGGATGATTCTTTCAAAGCCATTGATGAAAATAAATGTGTGTCGTTTCTGCTTGACCTTACAGAAAGAATAAAAGAAAAATTCTCACTGTATTTTCTGCTTGAATGTTTTTTTAGCTACCTGATTCCAACATTCTATGTTTATTCATGCACGAAAACGAATTAAATAAGAGAAAAATACTGTAGAGAAGATGAATGCATATGTAGACGACTGGATGGAAAAACTTGGCAGATGTTTTCGAAACAACAAATGCATTGGAAAAGAATGCATCTCCAATACAAAAGAGAATAAAAGAAATCTGAATATGTATAAAAATATATGAAACACAAACTGCCCTTTATTGTTTAATATAGCAAATAATGTTGGGAAGCAAATAAATATATTCTAGAATTATTTCGGTAAAAGAATTAAATTATTCAAAATAAATCTCAATGCTGAACAATTCTTCGCCTTTCATTTCGGATTTCATAATAAAAAATCATTATTATATTACATTAAAGGTGAGCAACACGTTTAAATTGCACATTCAAAGAAAATGAAATACAACTAAAAAAAACGATTTTTATGCAATAAACTTTTATTTAAATTGGATATGATAAATAATGCAGTAAAAGGGGGGGAATATATATTTTAAAAGGAATAACAGATTAAATATTTCTGTTTACAAAATTCATCTACAATTTTATATATCGAATTATAAAAGCGTGGGAGTCCTTGATAAATTTAAAATGATGATGGCTTATACAACTGACAGCGCAATTAAATTAACAGATTTCGTTATTTAGGCGCTTTACGCTTAAATTATTCGCAATATGAAAATTGTAAATGACTTCTGTAAATAGAATTATTTAATCGATTATTCCCATTAAACTATATGATAAATTATTTATCTCCTTTTGGTGCATTACTTATTATATTTAGGCACACTACGCTTTTAGATTAATTCTGTAAATAGAATTATTTTAAATATTATTCTCACTACACCACATAATAAGTTATTTTTCTTCTCTTTTTGAATTAATTAACATATTTATTTTAAATAAAAGCTTGTTACATAAAAGTATTTTTGAATTGCATATTGTTTGTTTCTTAATCCATTTACACGTTACCAGTGATGAAATGGTTAGCCATTATTAAACTAAAAGTTATAAAGTAATTTTTACCTCTTTTCTGCATATCTACGTGGTGTAACGGTAGCACACTCACTCGGCGCGTATTCGAGAGGTCCAGGTTCGAGTCCCGGCCAGGGCATTGCTCATTTCTGACGTCTCCAGCGCCAAAATAACATAATCACTTTACAGTGCCACCTGAACAGTATGACTTTTCTCAGTTCAGCCCCTAGTTTTGATGAAGGGCACCACGGGTGAGACGGGTTCGAAGGTCTACCACTCCTCTTCCCCTACCACAACCTCTCGAGAGGACTCTGCTAGACGCATATTAGAGTGCCCCCATGCGGCACAGACTCTATACATTTACAAATATCCATGCCTTCTCCTGGATTCGAACTAGCGGACTTTTGTATGGAGTTCAGAGTCACTAACCACCATCCCGGCTGGGGCGGGCGAGGAAGTTTTAAATAATGGTTATGAAAAAATAAAGATCTAAGAAGTTTGGCTTCCGGGACAAAAATTGATTGGGATATTTATTTTAAAATTTGCAGATTTTGATGTCATTTTCAACTTGCATTGAGGAATCGCTTGACTAAGAATAATTCGTTTTGTGAACTTACATGCAAATTAGTGTTTTCTAATCAATCAACTAGCATACATGAATGGATTAATTTCATTTTACATTAAATTCTATGGATGAAATTGTTTCGGCTTACGAATATTTCGGATGACAAACTATCTTCAGGTGTCAATTAATCAATTAATCAATTAAGTTTGTGAACCAACGCTTTACTATGCTTCTAATTTGCATGTTTTCGAAGAAGGAGTAAAACAAATGAAGTAAACTTCAAAAACAAACCGGTGGGTTAATGCACAAACAAATAAAATGTAGGATTAAATTAAACAAAGGAATTCTACTTTCTCAGCAGATAAAGAGGCATCTTATTAAAGTGCTGATAAGTTATTGACTAAAACGCACACTTTGTTTTCAGTGTTTAATTTTGCATCACGTAGAAAATAAATAAATTCTGCAAAGCGAATGCTGTGCATACAACGAAGCGTATTAAAATAATTGATTACTCCAGATTTGTAAAAGAACATTATTTGATTTAAAAGCACGATTAAAACTATGCTCATAACAAGAACAAAATTTAATCCGCTTAGAGGTTCAATGTAATTTAAATTTCTACATTGGATTACAAGTAAATTTTGTGTCATGCTTACAGTTGTTCTTTTTAAGAGGTCGTACTGAATATAAATAATTAATACCTACAACAGATCGGAGAATAGTCGAGAAATCTTTATTAAAAAAATCTGCGAAGTCAATTTGATTACGTAATACCAGAGCAGGAGTACAATGCATTATAGCCATCACTAATAAATTATAAATACAGAGAGTGTTACATATTTTTGGAAAGATTTAGAAACCATTATTTAATGTTTAAAATGTAAAGAGTAATTTTTTTGAATGTTCGATCTGATAACTCTTTGTAATGAACTATAAATCTGCTTTGTGATTTCTATGATAGAAGAGCTTCTTGTGAAATTTCCAAGGCTATTGATTTCCATTCCTTTTCCACTACTTTATAGTGCCCCTCCATCGTGGTGGGTCTGCGCTTAGAAAGAGCTCTTTTCAAGAGACCAGAGGCATAATACCCCTAAACGAAACGCCATAGGATTTAACATTAAAAAGATATACAGGGTGTTTGGTAAATGTTGCGACAAACTTCTGGCGGAGGTAGAGCACACCATAGCGATTAAGAATTGCATAGGAACCCCTGCTCAGAAACGTCATTTTACACCGCCAGACAGTGTTGTACAGGACAGTGCTAGTGGAAAGAGAGGATTTCCTCGTTCGAACGGTATGCATCATACGAAGAGCATGGAACACTATACGAAAGGAGAGCTTGTCAACATGTGGTTCCAACATGCTGGGGCGCCTTCTCATTTTGGACTGGATGTTCGTAGCCATTTGAACAGATCATTCCCTCATCGATGAATTGGGAGTGGTGGATTGGTTCCCTGGCCCACACGCTCACCGGATTTATTCAGCCTTGATTAATTTTTCTAGGGGGGCATCAAAAGTGTCGTATATCACGATCCTGTTGTGTCGGATACGGATCTCGTGGCAAGACTCGCCTGCGCAGCTGCTACAGTAAAAAAAAAAAAAAAAAAAAAAAAAAAAAACTGCCGATGTGTTTGAACATGTTCGGCAATCAATGGTCCGTCGGTTTCCAGGCATGTTTGGCGTCTGATGGTGCAAACTTCGAGCATCTGTTGTAACCTTCAAGCTATCGTACACCACTTGTATTTATGTCCAATAAATGTTTCAAATTAATCACTTTTTTGTTTCCTTTCCCATTTACCCTGACATTTCCGGGCATGGGTTCCTATGCAATTCTTAATCCTTACGATGTGCTATACCCCCTAGACGTTTGTCGAAACATTTGCGGGACACCTTGTATATATAATATCTGTATCAGTGTTCATTTTTTCAAGAAATGTAGTGGTACGTTTCGAAGTATTACTTGTTACTTCGTCTTGATGAAGTTTCATTCTTTGTCATTGAGACAACAGAAATGGAATTTCTTCTGTTATTTATTGGACGTAAAACATTCTCTTGATATTACGATGAGTAGATTTCTAACATATTTCTCCGCTCTTCTTATTGTTATTTTCCAGTTGTAAAACAATCCTTTTTGAATCTTTCTTTACACTGACGGAACCAGGTTTGTACTGTGTTTTTCCTCATCGTTTCCGATAATAAATGGACCGTTTTTTATAGCAGTTATTAAAGTAAACCCATTCCTCTTCAATGGTGACAAAGTATTTCCACCTATCCTTGGCAAAGTCGTAGAGGTTTCTACAAACTGTTCTCGTTGAACAATTTGCGCCTTCCGACGTAGAAGTGACCTTTCTGATTAATAATGCTACTTATTTTCCCCTTAGAAATTTTCATACCATGTATTTCACAACGTTTTTTGAATATTGGAGTAGGAATATTTCTTTCGGGAAATAACAAAATCATATTCTTTTATCACAGACTGTTCCCATGGGACATTTTTAATGAAGAATAAATTTAAAAGTAGCAGAATTTAAAAGTATTTCTGATTTCAGACAATAAACTTCTACCAGAAAGATTCGTTTCAAAACATTTGCATTTTTTATAATTCTTAATATAAATCGTCCTAAAAATGTGTAAACACCCTTTGTAAATTACAATTCGTTGAATATACATTTAAAAGAACAAAAGAAAAATCTTTTTTCATATCAAGGTAAGGTATGGTTGGTTTAGCTTTTGCGATTACAGCAGAGCCTCGAGGGTTATCTCTCTAATGGGCGCCTTCGTAGAGGACATTCTAAGGGAACTGCCTTGTATACAAACGTCCAATGCAGTCAGCCCGTTCGCGGGATTCAAACCTCCGACGAAACTACTAGTGTTCAGCGAATTTTCAGTGTTCATGGCGGGCACCAAACTAGGGAATGACGTAAATCAATTTGATTTTTAATAAAATCACTAATTTTAATGTGATTATTGCAAAAAATGTACACTATTACGGCAGCCGTTGTTAATATGACCGTGATCTGATATTGCTCTCGCGTTGGCGAAATCTCGCCTATTTTTAAACGGTGTTGGTGTACTTAATTATGGCAAAGCACACGAGGGCTATCTGCCTAAGGGGAGGGATGCCTTCGTGAAGGACTTTCTAAGGCAAACTGGCTCGTATACACGTTACACATGGGTAAAACCACGAAAACGCCCATGCAGCCAGCCCGTTCGTGGGATTCGAACCTAAGACCGAATTACCAGTGTTCAGCGCTCGGCCGCTGGTGGGTCTCTATTTTTAAACGAAAACATGAGTAATACATCGCTTACTAAAATCGAAAGTTTGGTTGAAGTTATCAAAATACTGCAAAATGAATTTTTCATTTGTTCATTTGTTTTCAAAAATAAAAGAATAAATCGTCAAAGAAGATTAAAATAGAGTACAGAAATTGGCTAATGGCAGAGCCGTATTGCCAGAGAAGGTTTGATGTCGCCATGCAGCATCGATGTGATTTATGACTGCCATGTGCAAAGAAGCCCGTTTTCCAAGTTTCAGATAGATCGACTCGATTAATCAGAATCAACAAATAACGAAGCAGATTTACAGACGGCTTTGTTTTTTGGATTAACTAGAATCAGCAAATAATGAAGCTGATTTCTGGACAATTTTGCTTTTTGGATAATCAGAATCAGCAAATAAGGAATCGGATTTTTCATGAAGACTTTGCTCTTTTGATTAATCAAAATCAGCAAATAACAAAGTGGATTTCTAGACAATTTTGCTTTTTTGATTAATCACAATCAGCAAATAATAAATCGGGTTTCTAAACGACTTTGCCTTTATCGATCAGTCGGAATCAGCAAATAACGAAGTAGATTTCTTGACGACTCTGCTTTTTCGATTAATCAGTATCAACAAATAATGAAGCAGATTTCTAGACGGCTTTGCGTTTTCGTGCAAAAATCTGAAAAAATTCAAGTTGCAGCATCAATGACAGGAAATAGAATGTCCTCCACGAAGGTATCCCTACCTTTAGGCAGATAGCCCTCGTGTGCTTTGCCATTATTGAATAATACAATCCAATCCAATGACAGGAAAAGATACCTGTTGATATCTGCTGCTTTTCTGATACAGTCTTTGTGTTATTCGTGTATTCGTATAGTTGTGTGGCGATCTTTATACTCGCGTAGCCCGTATAGGGTCATATGGCAAACTTTATTTTGCAAGGTGGACCGGGCTACTCCCTAACAAAATAAAACAAAATAACAAAACAATCGTGTTCTGAAAGAAATCCACGAATATCATGTGACAAACTTTCTGAAGAAGAAAATGAGTAAATTCGTGATTCGTGTACGCATACCAAGATGAAGGATGGCTTATGAATAATAGCTATATTTGTATTAAATTAGTTAAGATATTTTTCTCATCGCTTAATGTTATTATTCGGTTAATGTTTTCGAAATAATCTTGGCCTAACGGGATCACATTAAGTAGCGCCTACTGTTTGTTATGCAAATTAAACATATTCTAGGGACGGTTTCGCGAATCCTAGCTTTACTACAGCCTATTTTTTTGAATGTCCAACCCTAAAATAACTTTATAAATAAAATACCTATCATCCCTTAGGCTTTAGCCAATTTTACAGTATTTTTATACAGTACACAACGTGTTTCAAAATGATTGCCCTACTAAAGATATTTTGTACGACTCGTCATAAACCTGCAGATATAGGTTTAAAAATGAGTTTTGTTTTATGACTAAGGCAAGCCTTTTTATAGACTTCGACAACATTTTGTCTTTTAGTAAAACAAATAATATGTGTTTTAATAACATATAAAATTTAAATAATTATTTACATTTTTTGTGGATTTTCTGTTAGGATGGCTCTGAAAATATTTTGAAAGTACATGATATCCGCACGAAGAACGCTTTTCGGAATGGCTTTAGAAAGAAAGAACAATCTCTTTCTCGTATTTTTCGAACCAACACAATAATTCATTCTTCGTTTTTAAGCAAACTATAAAAGGATTCCTAGCTGAAAAACAATAAAAGTATATTTTATGCAATTTTGAACTTTGAGAACGTTATTTCTAGCGCAGCGTCTTCTAGGCATAGAGTCATTGATGACGAGAGTTATCCAGGTAAACACAGAAAGCGAAAATGCAGAACAGGTTTCTTTTACAGATTTTTATACCTTATGAAATAAAGTTCTCTTATCGCTACTGCACAGAAGGCGCGCTATCATCGAAAAAATTGTATGTCTTTTTTTCACATACACTTTAGACCTTCTACTTGTTTCACCTAAAAGTAAGCCCTTTTTAAGACATAAACTTAAAAAACAAATAAAAATAATAGCTGGAGGATACAAAACAGATATTGGCTCCTAAAAGTAATATAGTACATTATTTACGTTTTGGAACTGCTACATAAATATACATCAGAATTTGGCAAAGTTGCTATATGTTAGAGATAAATAATATAGGTAGTATTTAGCCCCAAAAGAACTATTAGTTTTGAAATGAGATTTTGCGTTGGTTTACTATAAACATCGTACAACTTTTCAAATTGTTGCCATCAATTATTATCGCCCTGCGTTATTATTAAAGAAATTAAGTAATAAAGAATCTGCATGTAGGTATATATGTTCCTCTCAATACGAAAAAACGACGGTCCTAGAGCCATCCAGTTTTGAATAATCTATTCCTCCATCTGAACATGGGCACCTCAAAGACAGAATTTTAAATTTTGAATTTGCTTTATTGTTCTTTTGTTTCATATTTTCCAAAGAACTAATGAATTTTTGATTAATATGTAATGCATTTTCTCCCTCCTTCCAGCATGCTTTCGTGGTGTAACGGTACACATTCGTCGTATATTCGAGAGGTCCAGGTTCAAGTCCTGGCGAAGTCATTGCCAAATTTTTACGTCGTCAGCATTATGGAAAAAAAATATTAACGTCTTTACAGTGGCACCCGAACTTAACGGTGATGGACAATAATTCCTCACCACCAGAATTTGGAGATTGGGTCCTCTAATCCTCAGTCGCCCTTTAAATGACTGAGGATTAGAGGACCCAATCTCCATAAACATAAAACAATAAAACACAAACATAGCATAGACACAAGTGCAAAATGACTTGTATTTTTGTATAATAAAAGCAATGGGCGCAGCAAAGCCAGCCCGAATATTGCGGCGCCACTTATCAAAGAAATTCATAATGAAACTTGAAAACTACGATATTAGAATTCTGAAAACACTCGAATTAATATCATTAAATAAAGATATATTTTTGCAGTTAACATAAATTCTTTGTTGTGAGTAATTCTTTGTATCTATGTCCTCGCCCGCTTTGTTCCTGTCATTGCTATAAAAATGTTCACAGCTTGGCACTTTGCAAAATTTTCCTTACTTCTTAAGAATAGGGAACTGTGTCCGATCGCCGTTGAAATCGACACAGTTTTCAAACTGCAACTACTTTTTCTCATTAATTTGAAATTTAAAATTGGCCTGTTATTTTGTTATTTGAGTATTAATGTACTTTTAATTGCCAAGTTTTGTAATCCGTGAACTATTCTTTTAAATTCAGTTCCGTTAAAATTACTTGTACGTGAGGTATAATATTTCCAAATACTAGTATATACATTCCTAAGAATTACTTAATAACTTTACTAGGTTTTAGGATCAATTATTGAAATATTATTATTACTTCTTAATTAAATTTTCAGTTAAACTTATCAGTAAAATCTAGTATGCGTTATATTATGTTTACAAATATTAGAATATATATTCCTAAGAATTAGTTAGGTTATTAACTAATATTTAGGAATATACTATTATTAATTAGTTAAGTATATATTTCGTTATAATTACTAGTGCAAATATTCCTAATTCGTTTAATATATATTTCGTTATAATTACTAGTGCAAATATTCCTAAGAATCTAATTTTCCAGTTAAAAAAAATTCTCTCGGGATGTATAATTTTGAATAAAATAAATTTAAAAGAAATACTATTTTATTTTCTTATTTAGTTTAATTCTAAATAACATATTTTTTACATATTGAACAAATAACTTTTTTTGCAGCACAATTCCTTCCAAGCAATATCCTGCAGAAACAGGAATGTTCCAACATTGCGTATGGGCCAACGTATTGTTTCTTATTGCTTACAATAGTCTTCTATTATTGGTGGTGATTATTTTGGTACTAGCTCCATGAAAACGCTTTATTTTCTTAGGATTAATACAAAAATATCCTTATACATATCAAGAAATAAATGCTGTGTAAATATAGCCCATCACCAGGGAATCTAAAAGTAATTAATCCCTGAGGAGTGTAACGTATGTTGCGTATGCTCTATGTAATATGTATTGTGTTCTTGCATTGAAAGAAGTTCGAGAAGGGAAAATATTATTAAGAAAATCGCCGAAAGAAGGGAAATATAATAATACCGTAATATGTTTAGGGATGTTTACGTTAAATGTTCCTTTTCACGAAATGAATTGTCTGCTATTTACTTCCTTATAAGAAGTAAAGTATTATAATCGCGAAAAATTGTGGGTATCGTTATTTCAGCGAAAATATCCATTTTGAATATTTTGTTACATGACCTCTGCATGTACGGGCAGAATAAAAGACACCTTTTACTTCTTTGTACGACGTAAATGAAGAATTATTATGGCGAGAAATTTCAAGTATCATATTTCAACAAAAGTGACCATTTTGACAGCTTTCGAATCGTCTACATGTGTTATATAGAGAAGTTTCGAGACCATTGGTTAAATAGTTTTACTTCAAGGTACCATGTTATATCTGAAATTCCTATAGGAGAGGTCACGGCACCAATGTTATATTGAGAAGTTTCGACACCAAGGTTAAATAGCTTTACTTCAGGGTACCATGTTATATCTGAAATTCCTATATGTTAAAAGTTAAATATGAAACTACTTGCCGTGAAAGGTAGTGATCGTATAGTGAAACGTGTACAGCATTTTTGCGTTGTGAAAAAAAATACATCCCGGGACCGTGCCGTGAGAGGATCGAAAACATAAGAAAAACATGTACAAGATATAAAGGAAAAGTTCATATTAAATATATAAAGAAAACATACTGTAAGAGGTTCCAGATTAAATATCAGTTTATTCAATTACATCACAATAAGAAAAATCTTAACCTCATCTGAGAGTCTTTTCATTTAAATTCAAAAAAAAAAAAAAAAAAAAAACTTAAGGTTTGTCTAGTAAATTAAACGAAAGGAAAGGGGAACAATTTAAGGCCTGAGAGTTAAATTTTAGATTCGACGTTGTTTTTACTGCTAAGGACGTTTTTGAAAAACTTGCCTAAAGTTCAAACACACCAAAAAAAATAAAACTTATCTTGAGGGGACATCTTGAAGTGGAGGACTCGTATCTTATCAAGCGTGGATGTCGGCCGGGCTCATCTTTACACTGGTTCTCATGATGTCGACGCCACTTCACCACTGTAGAACAGAAACAGGAGCACTGCTGCCCAGGACGGCTATCCGCTTGGTCCTGAAAGTCCTATGTCAACACGCAGGTAACTCGTTCAAATTTCGCCTCTTTACCAGCACGCCGCAAGGAAGAGGGTTTTCAGCTTCAGGTCAGAAATGCATTTTCTAGGCAATTACGGCTCGCCTGTTCTTACTCATCCCAAAAGCAAGCTTCACGAGTAACGTCCCAAGTAAGTTCCACCCGCCAGTCAGTAAGAGAGAGAATCCAACTCGAATTTCCTTCAAGCCAGTTTTCAAGAGCAACGTCCCCAAGTCCAGCAAGCCCGAAAATCAGCGAGTTCAAGAGTAAGTGAGCCTCGCCTCTTAACCAAACGCGGCCGGGAAGCATATTTGCCGCTCCCCGCCGGAAAACATCTCTCTTCGTAATTACATTTTGTCCAGCAAGCCCGTAAGTCCAGCAAGCCCGAAAATCCAGCAAGTCAGTCAGAGAGTGAGCCAAAAAGTAAGTCCAACTCGAAATTCCTTCGTCTCCTTCACAAAACGGGCTCCCACTATGGCTTCACTTATCGCCCCCTTAATTATGGCAAAATCTTTGCTTTCAACTCCAGAATGGGGAAATAAGGGTGATCGCGCATGCGCGCCTTTCTTCACTTAGCCAACAACCGGACCCTCAATCGCCAAAAACCTGAATGACTTACATTGAAAGACAAGTAGCAACCTTTGACCTTTCTGTCACGTACTTTCCTCTCTTAAGGTCAACTAACAATGAAAATTCTTTCTCGAACATTCTAAAGGACAAGCGCGCGAAATCATGACTTGGCAAAAATTGCCTCCCTTTCCCTGCTTCTTTCACAATGAATAAAAGTTTGTACAAGATTTGCAAATAGAGGAAAATTAATAATATTCTTTTAAACTAAATACTATTTCCAGAAGCATCTGTTTTTTCCCAAAATTAAAGCCTTAAAATAAATAATTCATAATCAAATAAAAATTAAGATTTCCATAAATCATAAAATCATTCACATAGTTTTTATAACGCTATCAGATAATTTCTCTACATAACATTCCTTTCCCCTAAGGAATTAAATTTTGGTTTACCAAAATTTAGCAGACAGACACTTCTTGAAATACCATGACTCATACTGTGCAATAAGGCTAAAGGATAACATACTGTAACAATATTTCATACGACTCCTTGGTACAGTGACGTTACTGACACATTAAATTTAAAGTCCAAAATGTGCAAGTAAAACAACAAGATTAATCAAAGCAATTGCTAATTAAAATACTCAAGGAAGATCATCAAAAACAATTAATCAAAAACATCAATTAAATCACTTAATTAATTAAACCTAGAAATACTCAGAACACATACAAAAATAAAAATAAAAATAAGGCGCTAATCACAAACAAAATATGTCTAAGATCAATCAATAATGGCAAAAAGAATTTCTCTTTTTTTTTTTTCAGTTCATTACATCACACTAGTGTTGCAGTCTCTGTGTGGCCACATTCCTGAACGTTTATTTATCTATTCATTCTCCCCTTTTTTTTTCTTTCTTTCAGTCCATTAATGTAAACAATTTCACCTAAGGTCGAACACATTCTACTATTGTGACAATTTCTGCTGAGCACAATCATGGAGTACATTAAATGAGTACGGAGTTGTCAATGCAATCGAGGGAAAACCCTGTAGTTAGAAATCATTGTGTTAGCAACTCCCCCCTGCAGCCTTCAACGCGAGAAAAATGAAAGCAACCAACCCCGGAATGTGAACTCAGCACCACAATACTCCTTAGTAGAGGAACTTGACCTTAAAAGAAACCAGATTTCACCCTCCTACGTCTCACCTTCGACCAAGGAAGAACAATCACTCTTTCAAAGTTGAAGAAGACTTTATCTTTCAATTTTTTCTTACGATAGATAAGCCACTGAATGTGTTCGGATACACACCCCCGAAGCAAGAAATAATCTAATCCAATTGTTCACACCAAAAAAAATGAAATAAATAAAAATAAGATAATTAACGCGCCGCAGATACATAAAATACATTCCTGAGAAAATAAACACACTAATAATTCAAACAATTCCAAATAAAATATGTCACATGAACGTATTCAAACAAAGAGTAAAGACCCCTTTAAGTACTACGAAATTGAATAACTTCCAGGAAAGAATCCCAAACAATCACGTCTAAGAACAGAAGCGGCCTGATCAGGGCCAAGCATTAGAAAAGAAAAGAACGTTACAACACAAGGAACCTCGGAACCAGCCGAAAATACCCCACACAAAAAATCAGAAAGATAACGTGATTGCCCAAAAATTCAGTCCAACCATAATCAATTCCGAAAATAGCATCCAGAATACGCTGTGCAAATGCCAATTAGAATTTTATCCAAAACACACAAAAATAATACTAATACAACCCAATGCATATACAAAATAACGTTTGGCCAAAAATTTACAAATACTACCAAGACACACATATACACATAAAATGAAAATACACTTAAACTGTAAAAATTTCGTACATAATTCAAATGAGCAAAGAGATCAGTGATATTTAAAAAAATTTTTAAACTGCAATACCTAAACAAATACACAAATAGTCATTATGTTAAACCATATCAAGTCAAAAAATATTTCACTGTAATTCAAATCAAGCCAAAAAAATCAACCAGCAAGAGTGAAGTGCCGCTAAAAATTTCAAACCTCACGGTAAACACTAGTGAGTAACAACACCATATTTAAGTCCCCTTAGTTAGACAACAAAAATTTCAGTAATTCTAAAAATCCATTAGGTCCACAAAAACAAATTTCAACTAGTCAAAGAAATCAATCAAAGCTGGACTGAAGCACATTACTAGAACACCAAACAAAACATCACAAATCAAAAAGTGTTCAAAACAAACCCCCCAACTCCAGGCAAAAACCGAGATCCACCCCGCATCAGACCCTTCCAAAACGCCGCACAGCAACCCAAGTAGCAGCCCCCAGCAACACCTCCACCCAAACAAAAGAAACAAAGTAACTCTTTACCGCGTCCATGCAAGCTGAGAAAAGCGCCGCACCATAAATGACAGACCCAAACCCCACGCATCAAGCAAACCCCCAGACACGTTGAAAGAGAACATAAGATCTCTTATCTCGGAAAGAAAAGTGCGCTGACTGAAACGTTACAATTCTGAACCAACACAATGGAAAAGATACAACAATAGTTTTCTCAGATAACAAGTTCCTGTTTCTCCCGGTGTAAGAGGTCAAGTGCCACCATGAAGTGCAAGTATTTACAAGAAAACGAGCTTTCAGGACATTATAACTTCACGCAAGACCTAACTGCAAGCAACAAATGCAAAGTTCTCAAAAGTGCTAAACTAAAAAAAATACTCATAACTCGTACTCAAAAATCCCTAAAAATCACACAATAAAATCCATATTCTACCATTTTCCTATGACCACAGAAATCTCAATTCTTCCACAGAAACTAAACATCAGAGAACTTACATTTTACGGACCTTGGCAGTAACCACCAAAAACAAAACAAAAACCTGATACAACTATCTTGATACTACCAATTCAAATACAAAACAAGAATTAACCCCAAATTCAGCAACAAGTCCAACCAAGAAAGAAATTCAATAACTCAAATCAATTCTATTACGATTCACTAGCAAATTCAAGACAAACTACTTGTAATCAACAGAAAATTCCCACACATGAGTACAGAGCAAAAGTAACTAATCTTCTCAAACTTATTTCAAAAATTTCATAAAACCAATTCCCGTTGTCACCAAAATTCTCATTAAAATTCACTTTCTACAATTCACAAGACTAACTCAATTTCTACTGTTTAAACAATTCTCACATGACAACTCTTCACCAACTTAAAACTCAGAAGATAACTAATCTCAATTACTCTGACTCATTAAACTAACTAGAACTTCACTCAAGCTGAAGAATACAATCCAAAAAAAAAAAAAAAATTAAATAACCAAACATCACTATTGCTGATCTCAGGCAAAAATCCAAATCTAACCCATGTTAACTTTAAAACAGAATTTTTCAATAAAAAAAAACAATCTACAATTTTTTACTCATTCATTTGTATCATTATGCCTTCAGAACTTATAAAATTCATTGCTCCATACTAAATTAAATTACTAACACATTACACAATATACTGGAATCATATCAAAACAATGTAATCAAAAAAAATAATAAGATACTTGGTAAACTAGACAATCATGAAAACATTACATACATTTCACAAAATATTATTCAATTAAGTCAAAAAATCAAAATTTCTCTAACGTTACCCCTCACAATTACACATTTCACAAGATTCTAGGTTAAATAATTAGCAAAAACACACACACAAAAAAAAAAAAAAAAAAAAAAAAAAAAAAAATTTCTAGCTACGCATAGCTATGGCTTGTCTCATTCAGTAAAATAATTAGAGTCTTTAATCTCTTTCTCTTAGAAGTGCTCAAAAAATGAGTCCAGTTTTTACCGACAAGCACTCGAAACTTGTTACAAGGATATACAAATAGCATAGGATTATCGTGAAATAATTCATTTTCCATCTTGTATCATAAATCAGTACGTCGAAAATCAAAAATACACATCTAGAAAACACTCAAGGATTTTCAACAGTAAGAATGTACAGTACCTATTCTGCTACATTAAAAAAATATATTTTTTCTAATTTTAAAGTTCAATTCTGTTTGCCTAACGTTAAAGTCCAAAATTCCTGAAATTCACACACATTTTCAAGCTTTATCACTCTCGTATTAACAAATAAGCAAACACAAATCAAAAACTCTAATTAATCCTAGCACATAAAATTTAACACCTTCTTAAAACAGTAAGTTATACGAAATAATAAATTCAAAAAATGAGTTACCGATTCGATCCTTCACTAAGCAGAGGTCACGGCACCAATGTTATATAGAGAAGTTTCGAGACCATTGGTTAAATAGTTTTACTTCAAGGTACCATGTTATATCTGAAATTCCTATAGGAGAGGTCACGGCACCAATGTTATATTGAGAAGTTTCGACACCAAGGTTAAATAGCTTTACTTCAGGGTACCATGTTATATCTGAAATTCCTATATGTTAAAAGTTAAATATGAAACTACTTGCCGTGAAAGGTAGTGATCGTATAGTGAAACGTGTACAGCATTTTTGCGTTGTGAAAAAAAATGCATCCCGGGACCGCGCCGTGAGAGGATCGAAAACATAAGAAAAACATGTACAAGATATAAAGGAAAAGTTCATATTAAATATATAAAGAAAACATACTGTAAGAGGTTCCAGATTAAATATCAGTTTATTCAATTTCATCACAATAAGAAAAATCTTAACCTCATCTGAGAGTCTTTTCATTTAAATTCAAAAAAAAAAAAAAAAAAAAAAAAAACTTAAGGTTTGTCTGGTAAATTAAAAGAAAGGAAAGGGGAACAATTTAAGGCCTGAGAGTTAAATTTTAGATTCGACGTTGTTTTTACTGCTAAGGACGTTTTTGAAAAACTTGCCTAAAGTTCAAACACACCAAAAAAAAATAAAACTTATCTTGAGGGGACATCTTGAAGTGGAGGACTCGTATCTTATCAAGCGTGGATGTCGGCCGGGCTCATCTTTACACTGGTTCTCATGATGTCGACGCCACTTCACCACTGTAGAACAGAAACAGGAGCACTGCTGCCCAGACGGCTATCCGCTTGGTCCTGAAAGTCCTATGTCAACACGCAGGTAACTCGTTCAAATTTCGCCTCTTTACCAGCACGCCGCAAGGAAGAGGGTTTTCAGCTTCAGGTCAGAAACGCATTTTCTAGGCAATTACGGCTCGCCTGTTCTTACTCATCCCAAGAGCAAGCTTCACGAGTAACGTCCCAAGTAAGTTCCACCCGCCAGTCAGTAAGAGAGAGAATCCAACTCGAATTTCCTTCAAGCCAGTTTTCAAGAGCAACGTCCCCAAGTCCAGCAAGCCCGAAAATCAGCGAGTTCAAGAGTAAGTGAGCCTCGCCTCTTAACCAAACGCGGCCGGGGAGCATATTTGCCGCTCCCCGCCGGAAAACATCTCTCTTCGTAATTACATTTTGTCCAGCAAGCCCGTAAGTCCAGCAAGCCCGAAAATCCAGCAAGTCAGTCAGAGAGTGAGCCAAAAAGTAAGTCCAACTCGAATTTCCTTCGTCTCCTTCACAAAACGGGCTCCCACTATGGCTTCACTTATCGCCCCCTTAATTATGGCAAAATCTTCGCTTTCAACTCCAGAATGCGGAAATAAGGGTGATCGCGCATGCGCGCCTTTCTTCACTTAGCCAACAACCGGACCCTCAATCGCCATAAACCTGAATGACTTACATTGAAAGACAAGTAGCAACCTTTGACCTTTCTGTCACGTACTTTCCTCTCTTAAGGTCAACTAACAATGAAAATTCTTTCTCGAACATTCTAAAGGACAAGCGCGCGAAATCATGACTTGGCAAAAATTGCCTCCCTTTCCCTGCTTCTTTCACAATGAATAAAAGTTTGTACAAGATTTGCAAATAGAGGAAAATAAATAATATTCTTTTAAACTAAATACTATTTCCAGAAGCATCTGTTTTTTCCCAAAATTAAAGCCTTAAAATAAATAATTCATAATCAAATAAAAATTAAGATTTCCATAAGTCATAAAATCATTCACATAGTTTTTATAACGCTATCAGATAATTTCTCTACATAACACATGCACTTGCGTACGAATGTATGCATCTATTTCGAATAACACAAAAACGATTAGCCGTAGAACGTTGAAATTTTGTATATGGGGCTGCTATTATATATATATATTTTTAATATATTGTGTATATGGGGCGTCTAGTTGGTCACCTCTATTTTTATTGCAATAGGTGGTACATATATATATATATATATATATATATATATATATATATATATTATAGAAAAAGTAGAACAAATCTCGAACTAAAACCAAAAAGACATGAAAGAAAATGAAATTTGAAACCAGTATAATCCCGAAATGTCCCAATAAAAATAATTTACGGTTTTTTTTTTTATTTTATTTTATTTTATTAGGAGATTATGCATATACTTGAAGAGACATTACTTTTCATTCGGAGTAGAAAACATCAAAAATCCGCAATGCCCTCGCCCGAATTCAAACTATGGATCGTCCCATGATAATGAGGTATGCTTCCAGTCACACCACAAAATCACATAGTGAGGCAAGGAATAATTTTTTACATTCTCCACAGATTAAAAGCTGACTGGCTGAAAAGGATGACGTCCTAGTCGCCAAATTTAGATAATGACGAATTATCGTCCACCTCATTTTTAGCCGAGTGCCACTCTAAGATACTATCTTTCGAAGCAGATAACAGGAAAAAAATCAGCAATACCCTTGTTGGGATTCGAACTCTGTATCTCCCGATAGACAGATGAACGTATTTCTAATTACAAAATGAGAGCCTGCAATAAAGAACGCTTGGTTTGGTTTATTTGTTTATAAAAAATAACGCGACGGCTATATCTGTAGCAGGAGGGATGTCTTCATGGACGACTTTCTGAGGGAAACTGGCTCGTATCCATGTTACACATGAGTAAAATGGCCATGCAGCCAGCTCATTCGCCTGAAAGCGAATTTAGTTCGAGCTACCTAGAAGCGACGTATAATGTTTTTTATAAGAATATGATAGTGGGATATAATAGGCATGATTTTTTTTAAATCTTCAGTTCTTTCCTAGATCATTATTGTATGAAAATGATTTAAATATATAAATATAATCATCATTGTTGCAGTTTAACTTAACTTTAAGCTATGTTATAACTATAAATACAAAGTTTTTCTTATTAAACAATGGAAATAACGTGTAATTAACATAGGCAAGAATCCGAATGTTAGGCTTAGTTGGAAAACGCTGTTGTGCACACAGCGATGTTCAACCTTAAAGTTAAAGGGTCTACGGGGGAATATCACTCTGAAAATAATTATTTATGTAGACATTCGTAGGTTTTCTTTTCTTTGCACCATCACCATATCTCTCTACATCTGCTAAAATTAAATTAATTTGTTGTGCGAGAGAAAAAAATCATTTATTTTATGTGTAGATGTAAAAAAATCTATTGTTCTGAATTTTGGAGATCTGTATAAAACCCTATTATAATGGTGTTTCTTGTTCATTTACTTCATTTATTTGGAAAAGTAAGAAGATTACTACCAAAGGAAAGTTTCAAAATTTATTAATTGTTACATCACTATTTGTGACATTGCTTCGATTATATGAAAGCAAATATAATACGTAGTAAAAATTCTATAATTGATTTATTAAGAAATTAATTCTTCAACTAAATATCTTTCGGTTAGAAAACCGCTGCTAGAAGCACTGTTAATGAAAATGGCACCATCAATGCAGGAGAAAGCGTACTATGTTTTGTATTGCGCCAAATCATCATCGTTCAAAGGTATTTTCGTAAGAAATTTGCTTAAGGACCACCGCATCGTACGAATGTCGAACCGTGGGTGAGTTAGTTTCAGAACACGATCTGCTTATGCAAGAAACCAGGCCAGAACGAACAGCAGCCAAAGCCGAAGTGGTCGAAAAAATTCGCGGAACGTTTTCACGAAGTCCCGCAAAATTAACGTGTCTTGCGAGTTCTGAACTCAGTGTGCCTCACGTAACTGTGTAGCGTGTGTTACGGAATTATCTGCAATTTCGGCCATACACCTTTCAGATGGTGCAGGGTAAAATCCTTCCGACAAACCATTACGTAAAGCTTTCTGTGAGAATTTGCAAGATAAGCTGGAGGTACATTTTGAGGCACGGAAAATTCACATGATGTAATGGGACATGAACGTAATTCTCCGAAGGTGAACGTTTCCTGCACTATTTCCGACATTGTGGTTTCGGTCCTTATTTCTTCGTGAAAAAGTCCATTAACAGATGCATTTACCAAGATATGCTATCACAGTGGTTGTTCCTTCAATTAGAGGAAGCGACTCTCGGCTTCATTCTGCAACAAGACGGTGTTCCACTATATTAACATATAAACGTATAAGCGATGTCATTGCTTTGTTGGCCACCGAAATTCCCAGATCTAACCCCATGTGTTTTTTTCTATGGTGTTAAAGACAAAATCTTAGGACTTACAGCAATTGAAACAGCGGCTACCTGAAATGCCCAAATCGTTAACAAAAGATATTCCATTACAAGTGTGGCAGGATCTGCAATACCACATAGATATCTACCGTGTCACCAGAAGGGCACACGTAAAACATCTATAGAAACTTGGATAACTAGAGTTTTACTGCAAATTTGATTTATCTAAGTAAAGTAATAGAAGCTTTCATAGGTATGCTTTCTTTTTGCCCTATTCAATACGAAAGACGCTATATAACAATGCGAAATATAATTTTGCTTTTCCTCATATTATTATCAGCTTTAAACACGTATGTGATTACATACATACTTAAAGTGCACATAATACGTATACTATGATTACATACATGTATAATTAACGTATATAATATATATATAAACGTTGTAGAGACATTACGTATTTTTTTGGAAGCAGGTAAGATGAAAATTAAGCAATCGCCTTCGCCGGGAATCGAACCACGGACCTCTGAAATACCGGCCAAGTGTGCAGAACCACTACACTACGAAGGCACGCTAGAAAGGAGGGAGAAATACCTTATCATGTATACATAATGTATGTGAATTAGGTTAATAAAAGTACCTGCTATTTATATGTCCTTTATATCTGCAACTTTTAAGATAATGATAATTAATATATGATAATAATTTTATGATAATTCTTATTCATTTTCTTTCCTTCAGCTGAAAGGAAAAGAAGGTTATTAATTAAAAAAATTCAGATTTTGCGTTTTCTTACGTTATTAAAACAGCATTTAAAGCGTTTGAAAGCAAATATATATTTGGACGATGAGAAACATAATTTAATTACCTTTAAGATTATTTTCAGCTTCAAATGCGTATGTGAATACAGACAGACGAGGTCTTGGTGAGTTGCACGGAGTGCTTCATCATTGATTTATTTATAATTCACAACTTTTTCCCTCCAGTACGTTTCTAAAAGTAGTTATCTGCTATTTTATCCAGAAAAAAATAGGCGTTAAGCCCGTTCTGATTTCAAAAGGGTCTACTACTGTTTTACTTTGTGTTGTCAAGGTCATTTTTACAACTATGGAGAACTGCAGATCTTCATAGCTTAGTAATTATAAAAAAATTTCTTCTTGGCAAGCTCTCAACTTCCTACATGTGGCTTCCATTTACTTTCAGTCACGATGAATTGTTTCTATTCAAATTTTAGTTCCCTTCTAAAAGAAAATGTTAGCTTTCATTTTATTTTATTATTTTTGATAAATAAAATTTGCTTTGCGATGATTTATGTTAATTAACCAGTTATTATTAGTTGAATCTTTACTTCAACTTCTTCTTTCCCTAATCCTCAACAGAATGCAAATTAATTATTCAGGCTGAGAGTTGAATGTTTTAGAGCTTAATATTTACTTTTCATTCAGAGCTTATGGCAGCCTCGTCTTACCTTTGCTTACTATAGCCAACTGTGCCAAAGTTTTATTCCGGTCTAAGCATTTTGCTAGCTGACGTTTAAAATTCGCGCCGATAACTATCTTGGCCCAGCTTAAGTAGGCTATTATGTTTATTGTCTGACTTACGTTACCTACATAGGAATTTCTTCTCCTACGTTAATTTAAACGCTTTCAAGTCGCGGAGGTTCGTCTGTTGAACAAGAAAGGCCTTTCTATTCATTTAAGAATTAAATAAAAGAGGTTATTTCAACTTTTCATGCTATCTTCCTGTTTTTGCATCTATCATGAAATCAAATACTCTACTTCTCGTGTACATAATTTTCTGAAATTAATTCAAGTATTAAACTCTAATTTGTGGCATTATAGCCGTTCGGAAGGAGTCTGAGGTATTTATTTCTTTCATTATACCAAACCCTGGACGAAGATGTGACGAAAGATATGAATTATTCTTTCCTTTTTGCTGATTTCATATATTATTAAATGTTTTTACCTCTTTCATGCAATTAGTCACTGTGATTTTCGTATCTGTTAATGCATATTTTTTTCCGAATTGAATATGTTGTGTATTTTAAATGTTTTAATTTAATATACTTTGCATTCATTATAGTAATAAAGCTAGTAGTAGTTTCGTACTATACAGTTATACGTAAAATGGGCAAAATGTATGTATACGATTTGCGTTTATATAAGAGGTAAACGTTTTCTAGTAAAAAAGAACAAAATATGGCGTCACGTTGCAGTAAAATAAAAGCAAAAAATTTGATGTGGACATCACATGATTTCCCCGTACGGCGCATTAAATTATACACATTTTTGCTGCGCTTATTTTAACATATTTCCTCGAATTTCATTAGAGATATATTTCGCATTCAATTGAATTCACTTCTGACTTCTCAACAAGGCGAAAATACAAAAACCTCAAAACCCCTTCTTTAAAAAATGTAAAATACAGAAAAACTTAAAACACGAAATATAGTTAAAAATAGTAGAAACACAATTTTTGCAATTAAAAGCAGAATTTTTAAGCAAGAACAAGGGATTTGGACAATGGACAGAAAACCAAAATTTCTGGTAATTTAAAAATTTAAATTTAACTTTTGGTTCCACAGCGCAAAAAGAGAGTAAAATTGGTACAGCACCTGATTAATTCATTATACTATTAAAATAAAAAGTAAAGTTAAGTAAATAGGCGTCACATTAAGCGTATCGTTACTTACACTTTTAAATTGTTGATAATTCTACAACTATTGCATTCAGATTAACTAAGGCATGAAAACCTTAACCGAAACTTAAGAACAATATTATTCGATCATACTAATTATCGAAAATAATATATTTTTCGTCACACAAGATCGTGCGCTCAGTACGCACCCCAGAATTTTATACAGAGTATCACATTTTAGAGAACGGCTTTTTTAGTAGCACGACAAAGCAAGGGGAGCGAGGTAACGTCTTCCCTGTTAGAGAGCTGAAGTGCGCAATTATCTAATATAGAGAATCACCAATAGAAGGTTTTGGTTTATATTAGAAAAGTTTCAGGTCTTGAAATTTTGAGTTCAAGTTTCCAGTACGCAAGCCATGCGAGATGGATTGATCTAGAAATGTAGCAGTCGGGAAAATTTTGTTATGATTTTCAGAATCATCTTCTTACAGCCTTAATCCATAAGGAGCGTAGTTTAGGATTATTAAGAAATCTAGGGACACCAGAAAAGAAAATTGATTATATACTTTTCATTCTTAAATATTCTTATTTTTGATCAGTTATAATGCTAGGAATTAAAATTTACCTATAACTTAAAAAAGCAGCAGAACAATTATAAATTTTATAGAAAAACTTTCAAAAATTCGTTTTTAGGTATTTTAGTATTTCTTACTTATTAACACCAATAAAAGTATAAAAATTGTAAGAGAAAATTACTTGCTTGAATTTTTTTGTTAGTTCAGATTTAAAATATTATTTTCTAAAAGAAGAAGGTACAAATTCGCTTACAGCATACGAAAAGCTAAAAATATATACAGGCCTGAAAGCATGCAACAGCTTTATAATTACTTAGAACTTTAATTATGCTTGATAAACAAGACAAGTATTTAAAAAGCAATCTCAGTTTGAAAAATAAAAATATTAAAAAATCCTTACTTGTGAAATAAGGCACTACCACCAGCTTTTTCTTGACAATTATACGCGCTGCAATAGCCAACCATTTTGCTAATTTTTGCAAGTCGTCCCTGCTCCTCCGGATGTGGTCAAGGTGACAGCCGGGAATGCGTCAGACGAGGGAGAAAACCCATTTGGGTTAGTCTATTTCTTATAAAGTCCATGGGGCCAACTACGTCAGGTATTTCTGTCTAGCTTCGGTTAAATCTGTTTAGTTTAGTATTAAATCAGTTTCTTATTTTCTTATCTTGAGCTCAAAGCCCGAGTGAAGGCTCTCCTATAAGCACGAGAAGGGACCATCTGTTATTATTTCTTTGAGTAAAAGGGTATTTTAAACTTTCCCTTCTTAAACCTTGGCTATTATACATGGGAACTCAGCAAAAAGTCGCTTTGCAGTTCATTAGATTTCTTTACGTTCTACGTAGCCAAAGTACCGAGGAACGTTATATATATTTCCAAATTTAAATGCTGTAAATGTAAGTGCTTACATTTTTTTATACTTGTTAGTTTAATTCCATTGATATTTTGAAGGATACTTTCCACAATGTTATCAAATAATCATGGACAAACATGATGACATTAAATGGCGCCTAATAACTTTCAAGTTTAGCATACTGGTAATTTAATTCTACTTTAAGTTCAGAAAGGAATCGAACAAAACTAATTACTGTTATTTTGCCTTTGTTTACCTTATTCACTTTTGAATGATTATGTGCAGCTAAAATTTCGAAATAGAATTTAACTTTATTAGGATTCTACGTAGGATGAACTTCGTTTAAACTAATCACCATACATTTGCAACCCTCTTTCCTCCTTCATTCTGAAATTCTACTTACTGGAGGTTTCATTGCAGTTTAATTCCTGAAATAGAAGGAAAATAAGATGAGCCGCAATACATTTGCATTGTTTTGTACCTTTAATCTTCGTTTCTTTGAAAGTTTAAGAATAATGAGTTCGAGAGGACTTATGGGAAATCAGTGATTATCTCCACAACGGAACTAAATGTCATAGATAATAACTGAGTTATTAGCAAATAGCTTATATTTGTTTTTGGACACTTGTATTTTCGAAATTGATTTTGCACTAAATATTGAAACACAGATTCCATATTTTGTTTCTAAGGTGCTTTATTCTCTATATTAAGCCTTGTTTGTTAAAGAATAAATTTAATTTAAATATTTATTAAAATAAAATAATTTATCAAGAAAGTTTTAATTAATAACTCGCATAATAATTTGGACATTCGGAAGCTCTGTTGAGATTTTCCGGCTGTAATGTTTCTTTTCATATCTTTTAAATGTAAATGCAACACAAGAATTATCGTCTGCGTTTATCATTATTTGTCTCGCAAACTATATTAATAGTTCCATATCTAAAGCAAACAGGGCAAGACGGTACACATTAACGACAATTTTTATTAAAAAGAGAAGAGTTTGTCATTTTAGAAATGGTAAGCCTATTAGAAATATCCAAATAATTCTTCATGTTCAGCTATTTCTGGTGCTATGAAATGATGGAAATTGTTTGAATTGGTGAAAATGTACTAGAGCCTGAATTACATTCCAAGCTAACAAGACATTAAAGCATATTAATGCGAAAGGTGGTAAGCAAGTAGGAAATTCTTCGAAATGAAAAGAAACAAGAAAAATACGCCTAGTTGCGGCAAAGTTCATGAAGTAATCATTTAACATAATGAAACTATTTAGCGTTAAATACAAAAGCAGCGAAAGAGGAATGAAGAATTAAATTGGAAAAAAAATATTGCTTACTGTTAAGCAAGAGGATAGTAGCATAACGGCCTAAGATGTTTCACTGCTTCTGAGATGAAAATTTAATTTTTGTGGAAAATAACTTGTATTTTATAAATATATAAACATTCTTAAATGAAATCGGAAAGTATCTGCAAGAAAATTTGGAAAACGAAATACATTAAAGTTCTATTAGGATAAGAATCCTATACATAGTATCCTAAATATATTTTGTAGTTGTTATGCAACTGTTCTGATATCATTAAAATTCCTCCATATTCTTCGGACTTACGTCTACGGAATGTGTATAACGTGAGTTGGAGGAAAGAATAAGGAAATACTAAATTTCCTCGGTAGCGCTACTAAAAGTGGTTTTCTGGAGAGAAAGACGGAAAAAAATGAAACATTCTTTCACGAAACAAATAGTTGAGTCATTGTCAAAGCTATTGAGAAGTGTAATTTTAGATAACGGATTTCCAATGAAATATTAAATGTTCTGCTATTTTCATGTTTATAATAAATATACACCATTGTTCAAAGTGTACGAATAATTAGTTCATTTGAATAATTTTATGAATAAATTATTTTTTATCAAATCATTTTGAATAAAATTTTTCAAAATAAGCAGGTTTTAAAAACCTGATGAACAATATACTTTGAAAGAAGAAAATGTCCATTTTGCTTATATTCATTAGCTAATATTTGCCAACGAAATTGAAGGAGACAAGTGTTCGAAAGCGAATGTAAGCCACTAACGTTTATCCATTATTTTGTTACTTCACGTGTTGTAGGAGTGTTGGTATGTTCTGCGTTATTCCCGGGTTTTTCTGTAACATTGATGATAAATGACTTCGCAAATTTTGATGAAGGAACCATCCATTTGCAAATTTACGAAGACCGCGATGTAAGAACTTTTATTAGAAAGTTCTCAGTGCTGCAAAGTGGAGAACATCCTACTCTGTGTTCATCTTCATAGCTTTAACTTTTAAAGCTTGAATGCTTGTGAAAAATTTATTATCATGAATATCTTGTGTTACCTGAAAGCATAAATTGAAGCAAAACAGCAAGAATACGTAAACCTAAAAATGAACATGATAATCTGAATTGTAGCCTTCTGTTATGCTTACTAATATTGTTTCGTTCACCAAACACAAGAACTGGGCGCTTCTGATTTAGTTTAATAAATTATCTTAATTAATGCAATTAACTAAGTAACCTGAGTGTTAAGGTTTTAAATTAGTTAATTACACTCATGTCCATAAATTAAGGATAATTCGGAGTCACTTGGAAATCGAAATTTAAAATAAATATATCACCTGTAAAATCACTACACACATCTTCAAGAATCATATGCAAATTTCAGGAAGTAAGCAGGTGACACCGATGGTACGTCACAATGACGAGAATGTAAGAGAATGTGTTGTGTAGAGAATTTGTCTGATAGCGTTATAAAAACTAGGTGAATGATTTTCTGATTTGTGGAAATTTTAATTTTATTTGATTCTGATTTATTTATTTTAAGGCTTTAATTTTGGATAAAAACAGATGCTTCTGGGAATATTATTTAGTTTGAAAGAATATTATTTACTTTCTTTTATTTGCAAATTTTGTACAAGCTTTGATTCATTGTGAAAAGAAGCAGGGAAAGGGAAGCAATTTTTGCTAAGTCATGATTTCGCGCGTTTTGTCCTTTAGAATGTTCTAGAAGGAATTTCATTGTGTAGTTGACCTTAAGAGAGGAAGTCGTGACAGAAAGGTCAAAGGTTGCTACTTGACTTTCGATGTAAGTCATTCAGGTTTTTGGCGATTGAGGGTCCGGTTGTTGGCTAAGTGAAGAAGGGCGCGCATGCGCGATCACCCTTATTTCGGCATTCAGGGGTTGAAAACGCAAATTTTGCCAAAATTAAGGGGCCGATAATTGAAGCCATAGTGGGAGCCCGCGTTTGTAGAGGAGACGAAGAAAATTTGAGTTGGATCACTTACTGGCTGGCTGAACTTACTTTTGGACGTTACTCTTGAAAACTGGCTTGAAAGCGATAGACAAGATGTAATTACGAAGAGAGATGTTTCTCGGCGGGGAGCGGCAAATATGCTCCCCGGCAGCGTTTTGGTTAAGAGGCGAGGTTGAAGAGGTATGAATATTTGCGGAAAGATTTAAAGACTTTACTCACTTTCTCTTGGAAAGACTTTTTGGTGTCTTTTTTCGTGCGAGACTTGGAGAGACTTACTGGCTTGCTGAACTTACTTTTGGAGGTTACTCTTGAAACTTGCTTGAAAAAGATGTAATTTACGAAGAGAGATGCTCCCCTGCTGCGTTCTGGTTAAAAGGCGAAATTGAACCGGGCGAGTGACTTAAGACTTTCAAGACCAGGCGGATAGCCGTGCTGGGCAGCAGTGCTCCTGTTTCTGTTTTCCAGAGTTAAAAAAGCTTCGTCGTTATGAAAACCAGTTACCTGCGTGTGTGTTTCGCCAATAGTGCCAGGACAGGACGATGTCTTCTGAAACTTCCATTTGTGACCGTAAAGATGAGCCCCGCCGACGTCAACGCTTATTAGGATACGAGTCCTCCACTTCAAGACGTCCTGACCAGATAAGTCTATTTTTTGTGTTTGAACTTTAAGTAAGGTTTCAACGATTTCCTTGGAATGTAAAATAACAACGTCGAATCTGAATTTAATTCTCAGGCTTTCAATTGTTTCCCTTTCCCCTTTTAAATTACCAAGACAAACCTTAAAGTTTTTTATATGAATTTAAATGTAAAAAAAAGTAAAGGACAAATTGAAGAATTCCCCTTAGACTCTCTGATGAGGATAAGATTTTATTTTATTGTAATGAATTTGAATAAACTGATATTTAATCTGGAAACCTATTACAGTATGTTTCTTTATATATTTAATATGTTTTTCCTATATATCTTGTATATGTTTTTCTTATGTTTACGATCCTCTCACGGCGCGGTCCCGGGATGCCATTTTTACTACGCAATGCATTACCGTTTTACCTATACGATCACTAAAAGTTTGGTAATTAGCAAATTCTTAAGAGTTTAGTTTCCTCCCTAAGAGGAAGTAGAAACCTCTCACGGCAAGTAGTTTCTTATTTAACAATGGTGCCGTGAACTAAGCTATTTAACAAATGATATATAAGGAATACAGGCAAAGAAGTAAAATTGTTCGCAGGCGCTTTATAAGCATTTCGGTGCAATAACCGAATAGTTATGACACAAAGGACGCATTTGGATGATTTTTTACGTGGTAGAATTATCGGCCGTCTTGAATGTGGACGTAACCAACTGGAAGTATCAGACGAACTTGGAATTGCCCAGAGTGTCATCTCCAGGTTTTGGCAACGATTCCAAGATGATGGTAATGTGAGTAGACGTTACAGCACAGGTCGCCCCAGAGTTACAACGCCGAATGAGGACCGGTATTTGGCAGTTACTGCCAAAGGAAACAGACAGAGCACAGCCTCAGACCTATCTCGTCAGCTCTCTTCAGCCACTGGTACGACAATTTCAAGGCAGACCGTGTACAGACGCTTAGGGCAGATTGGTCTATATGCTGATAGACCTGTCAGATGCGTTCCACTTACTGCAACTCACTGTCGCATGCGGTTAGCCTGGCGTAGATAGCATGTATTGTGGACACCGCAACAGTGGGCTTGTGTGATGTTTTCCGACGAGTCCAGGTTTAGCTTGCGGTCTGATTCTCGCCGGACTTTCATATGGAGAGCTCCAGGTACCCGTTACCACCAAGAAAACATTATTGAACGACAGCGTTACGGTGGTGCAGGAGTGCTCGTTTGGGGTGGAATTATTCTGGGTTTCAGAACTGACCTGCATGTTCAAATTGGAACCATGACAAGCCAAATCTATCGGGACATCATTCTGGAACAACATGTACGTTTGTTTCGGGGCGCCATGGGCGCACAATTTGTGTTTATGGATGACAACGCCCGTCCTCACCGTGCAAACATCGTAAGCGAATGCCTTAAATCGGAGGATATCACCCGTATGGACTGGTGAGCATTCTCACCGGACTTGAATCCAGTAGAGCACGTGTGGATATGCTTGGCCAACGAGTTGCAGCCCGTCAACGTCCTCCTACATGTCTACCGGAACTTCGGAGAGCATAGCTTTTTGAGTGGTGTAATATCCCCCAAGATCAGATCGATAATTTGATACTCAGCATGTCTAAGCGTTGTACGGACTGTATTGCGTCGTCTGGGAGACATACAATGTATTAACAATCGTACCAACCATATAATATTGTTTTTTTGTAAATAATGTTTTTTGTAATTTGCTTCAGTGAGAAAAAATCGCTATTTTTTTTAATAATATCAAACATATAGCATCTTTTTTTATGCTCTTTACCTTTTGTTTAATAAATAAGCTTTACAAATAAGTCAAATTTGTTTTGCTTCTAACTCTTCCTTTGCCTGATTTTGCATTATCCTTAATTTGTGGACATGAGAGTAATTTGAGTTCCGGCTGCACAGTGGTTAGCGCGTCACACAGCAGAACAACAGGTCCGGGGCTCCATCCCCGAGCTGGGTAAGGTTGACTCAGCCTTTCATCCCTTGAGTGGATCGATAAGATGAGTACAGATTCGCTTGGGAACTAAACTGGGGAGTCCTGCAACAAGCTGACGACTTGTCCAGGGTATATGTTCATGCACTCCAGGGCTCATAGTCAAGAAAGTAGATATCAGGGCACTGTAGTCCATGGTTTTCTAAGGGCTGTTGCGCCACTGAGTTTAGTTTAGTTAATTAATTTAAGCAATTACAAAATAATAACTTAATTATATTTATATAATTAAGGTAATAATTAATTTAACCAATAATACTATTAACGTAAATTAACAACTTTGAATTAATAATTTTAGGATCAGGTTTGAAAGCTTTTTCTGCTTTTGATAAACATAAATATCCTCTTTGAGACAACCAATGCACTTTTTATTATAAATATAATATTTGAAGTTATTAATCTGAAAATAATTAATGTGTCGCTGTTAATCATAACCCAGCAAGATCTTCATTAATATAAAGGCAATTATTGCTTATAATTTCCTCTAGAAAAAGTATCAGCTCTTCCTTTCCAAGTTCAGAATCAAATTAATAGTTTTTGTCCCGTTGGGTACTCGAAAAGATAAATTATATTTTTCGTTATGTTCCTTGGCTCAAATTACGGAGGAAATTACTAAGGACACTGATGTCTTTCCTCCAACAATTATTAATTTGTGAGATGGATAGAAAGGTAGTTTTTATTTTACTGAGTTAAGAGTTACCCCCAGATGGCGCTCGCGTATAAGAGGATCATTTAAAGTAAATGGCTGATCTGTTTTCCTTTCATTACCTTTATTGATTGAAATCTGCTAGATGAAGGGCGTTTTTTAATTTAAAAACTATTCAAAAAAGATGAAATTCACGCTTTAGCACGTTTTTTTTTTTCGTAATAGCTTATTTGTTTAAAGTGAGATTTAATTTAGTTTTAATAATAGATTTTCTTCAGAAAGATAAACCATTACTGCAGAGATTCGATATCAGAATGTTAGAATATCTGGACAAAAATTATAGAACAACCGGATAAGCTTTATTTAAAATAACTAAAATTATCTGAATTGTTAAGTATTTATGGGTTATATATGGCATTTGCATTCGAGGAAAGATTACCTTCCACTTATATTTTAGAAAGAGTTTTAGTAACACACAAGTGTCTTCTTTTTATTGGTTGTAGTAATACCTCTCAGATAAGAATTGCTGTTTCTGACAAAGACAGTTTACTTCATTTTGTTAGAAGTGAAAGATAATTTAAAATTTAATATTCTTATTTTTTCCATTACTGCTTGCCTTCACAAAACGATTAGTTCTGGATCTCGTCGATTGGATTCCAGATAGGAAAAGTATTGTCTCACTAGCAATGAGAAAGGGATTATTTTCCATTCTGGCTTTTCGCGTGTTAAAACATAAACAGTTTCTAAGCTCAAAATAAGATCTTCCAAATATAAACGCAGTAGATAACGTTAACTTCTTCTCAAAAGATGACAGAATGGATAAGTTTTTTTTTTTTTTTTTTTTTTTCTTTCCAACCCCATTCAATTTAAGAAAACTATCGAATTATAAACTACTTAATAGCGAATTTTATTCCTCTCAATAGCTAATAATAACGTAATAATAATTAATAATAACTTGATTAGTCTTCAGAGGAACTCTGAAGTAATATGAATGATGTATAAACTAACGTTTATTAGAATTTTAATCAGTAGTAACCTGCGTTAATTTATAGAGTTTGAAATAATAGTTTTGAATGCTGTACCACAGAGCCTTCTTCAGTTGCAAGAGTAAATTTTCACGCTTGTTCTATAACTCGAACTATGCAATTCTATCCACATTCGAAGCTAGTATTGCAATTTCTAAAAATTAACGCTGTCTACCACTATTTGAACTCCTAGGAAGTGTCATTCCGCTTGTTGCCTTTTCTTTATACATTCATGTTTCATGATTATTGCGCTCATAAATGTCTCAGTTGCTGAGAATGAGGGACGCTTGTATTTCTTGTATTTCCTTTGGGAAGAAATTGCCTTTTACCAAGAAATCCTTCCTGAAGGCATCCTTCTCCTATACAGAATGCTTTACTATAATCCGTAACACAAGGATGTGATTTATAGCCTTTTAATTTGGTTTATTTATTTATGGCAAAGCACTCACTATCTGCCTAGAGGGAAGGATGCCTTCGTGGAGGAATTTCTAAGAGAAACTGGCTCATATACACGTTAGATAGGTGATAGGTGACGGAGGATAGGGTCACCTGGCATCTACCAGAGTTAAACAGGTGCAAACTCCTCGTCCTCCCCTATCCAACGCTTATTCAAGAATTTAAGGATTTATGTGCGAAACATGGCCTTACAGGGGTTACAGCCGAAAATATCGCGGCAAAAACATCGCGGACGAAAACGTCGCGGAGAAAACAACGTAAGGCGAAAACGTCATGCTACAAAACATCGTGGAAAAAACATCGCAAAGAGAAAACATCGCAGTTCTAAAACATCGTGTCACAAAACATCGTCGTCGAAAATATCGTGGTAAAAATAAAGTATCTACAAATCATCGCATGACGATAACATCGCAGACATGGTTTTTTCACGTTTTATAATTGTAAATGGATATTTCCATACTCATTTGTGAGCGCAAGATGGAAAAAGTGTAATTTTTACTTTCATATTTTTTATTAACTAATAAATTTTTGCTGAGAAAATAAGAAGGAAACTTAAGCATAGAAAATTAATACAACTTATAGCAGTTAATAGAATTTTAATCCAACATAGTTAACTAACAAAGGCCATTAATAAATCATTTTTTATAAAGTTTTTACTGGTAATTTTTCATGAAAAGTGTAATCTATAAGTCGCATTTAATTTTCTATGCTTAAGTTTCCTTTTTACTTTTTCAGCAAAAATTTATTAGTTAATAAAAAAATGTGAAAGTAACAATTATCCTTCTTTACATCTTGCGCTCACAAATGATTATGGAAATAACCATTTACAATTATTAAAACCTGAAAAAAGCATGTCTGCGATGTTATCGTCATGCGATGATTTGTAGATACTTTATTTTTTACCGCGATATTTTCGACGGCGATGCTTTAAACTGCGAAGTTTTTGAACCGCTTTATTTTCGACGACGATGTTTTGTACCACGATGTTTTAGAACTGCGATGTTTTCTCTTTGCGAAGTTTTCTTCCACGATGTTTTGTAGCACGACGTTTTCGCCTTACGTTGTTTCCTCCACGACGTTTTTGTCCGTGATGTTTTTGCCGTGATGTTATCGGCGGACACCCCTTACAGGAGTTAGGTGGCTGTATAATGGATACAAATTTAGGAACACAAGTGCAAGAAGCATATTGCAATGCCAGCATATAAAACAGAGAACGAAAAGCATAAAAGCAATACAATAAATAAGTAGTACAATAAAATGTACATAAGTAGTAGATATGTAATAAAATAAATAAGTAGTGCAATGAAAAGGTAGTACAGTATAAATGTACATTTAGTACACAGGTGATGGAATGTGGGAACACCTGGCCTCTAACCCTTTGTTGCTCAGTGTTCCACTACATGGAACACCCAAATTGAATCGCTTCTGAAACCGTTAAATTCAACCGTAAATGGATAAAAATGCCTCTCTAACATACTTCAAACTTCACTTTTTAAATAGTAGATGGCAGCATATTACAAGCAGACCCAAAATTTTCATTCATGATGTGTTATTAAAATCCATTTATTTTCTAGTAATTTTCTATATTTTTTTTTTTTTTTTTTTTTTGTGACGCAAAAAAACATTTTTGAAAAAAATTTCCATATAATTTTGATGACTGTACTCTACATTATTTGTTATATATTGTTTTACATTTTTCATACAAAAAGCATGCGCAGAATCTTTAAATAAAACGGGGTGTTCCATTAGCGGGAACACTGCACCTTTAGCGATCTCATGCTATTACGCATCAGAACATGTGTCTTAGGAGAAAACATCTGTTGTATATGTTTTCTATATACAATATTTTGGAGAAATGAATTCAAACAAAGCAGTCTTGAGGGGTAAGATGTGGTTTGTGCTATGAAAGCCCTAATATGGGCATCTTGAAATTTTTGTGAGTAGTTTTCAGGCGGGAATTTTATCACTTGCTTGAGTCATCTTTACTTAGAGGAGCTGCGCGTATTATTTTGCTATCGCTTTTTAGTCTCATTCCCGTTTATTTACAGTAATTGTGTAGATATTTTTTGTGTATATATATCTTATAGCTTATTTTTCTTTATTTTTAATATTAATTGCAGTTAACTTTCTATTATTAATTTTCCATAAATGGCAGGAAACTCTTTCCTCGTTTCTTTTTCTCTTTTCTCTCCCTTTTTACTTGGAATTCTAAACATATTTTTGCACAGAACAGAAGCCGCACAATACAAGTTTTTTGTTCAAAACCTGTGAAGTTGGTTTGTGCTTCTATCAAGAAGATGTGACATGCTTTGAAAATTTCACGAAGCTATAAAATCGAAAAATTTGTAAATATTTTTGTACATAGGACTTGTGTATATACATATATTTATCTCATTTATCCGTATATATTCAAGAATATTGTGTATATCCAGAAAACTATGTATACCGCCATAACACATTGTTTTTTAATTAACTACACATAAGCTTCTACTAATTTCCGTGCTTCACTGCAATGCTCTCTTAGGCGCACTTTTAAGAGCTCTGTTGGCGCAGTGTTCCACCTCATGGAACACCCACAGAATTGAAACGGTAAGTGCAACTTTTACAAAATTTTATCTGTGTACTCCTTCAGGCCTAGATAGACTGCATACAACTTTTCTTGTTGAAATACCGAATTTAAAGTGTAGTACACCACAAAGGGCTAACAGAGGTAAGCAGGTATATGTCCCACGTCTTCCTCTGGCTGGAAGCAACAATTCCCGGGAGCATATTAACAAGTGCACATCAGCGTAGCCACTGAGGGAGGGGTTTCGAAAATAGACCAATGAGCTTCTATTGCTCTTGTGTCGTTAACTATTCATGCATGTGAGCGTAAGTTTACATTTAATTTGCATTTGTTTCGCAGTTATAATTGCGTAATAGTAGAAAATCTCGTAGTTCTTTCGTTTTAATGAGTTTAATTAATCGCTGACATTTAACTTTCGTGATTTTTATCACGCATTAATATTTGGATTGATGTTTATGGCATATTATCGCGCTTTACATTGAAGAAATGACTCAAGCTGCAATTAGCCTCGAATATTATGCATTTACTAACACCTGTGGATTAAGAGAATTCAAGCGTATATATATATTTTAACTGAGCTGAGAAGGATTGGAAATGTTACAATGAATCTAGTGATTTCTAATTTCAGTGCTTGCATTCTTTTGGTTTTTAAAGTGTAAGATTCAGAATACATATTGTGTTTGATCTGATTATATCCATTGTTAATATTAAAAGTTATATGTGAATAAATTGAATATATTCGTTGTGAATAAAGTAAATTCATTCTGTTTGATGATTATTTCTTGTGTAAACAGTACACTTAAGAGTGAGCAGTTATTACATGTGAAATTAGCACACTAAATGAATACAAATACAAATTAGTAAAGTTTACTTTGAATAGCATTCTGCATTGGCTTTTATTATAGAACATCTCTTTCATATAGACTGCAATAAAAAGTGCTGACTTCTATTTACATATATAATTGGTGTAAATTACTTTTCTCATATGCATACTTTTATTTAAAGATAGCATTTGGGCTCAGATGTTTATCACATAATTATTTCTTCGTGTTATTTACCACTTATTAAGTAATACTTCACATGGATATTTTTGCGGGGTGTCCAACATTTATTTCAAATTCTTTCAACCAGGTAGTGAAATCTTCACAACTGCTTATATTTGATCTAACTTCGAAATGAAAATTTTCAGAAGAAATCGACGGGAGCACCCTTCGAGAGTTTAGATGAATACGGGATGCAATGAGAATGTTTAAGTTCGTGTTTCGCCGCCTGTTGTAATTCGCATGATCACACTATGTTGAGCTAAGTGCACATTAGACATGGTCAAATCCATGAAATGGCCCATGCAGTTAGCCCGTCCACCTGGAACCGAAATCACATTAGGAAATAAAATACTTTACCGTTCGGCCGCTGTAACGTCGTTTAAGAAGTACGAATGTGTCAGGATGGGACGCTGCGTTTTAGTGACATTTGTTCACGAATTAATTCTAAATGAACGGGTTGGCTGCGTGGCTAATTTCCTACAGCATTGTAACTCAAATATGAACCGGTGTTTCTCATGTTTAATATTTAACGTGAATATGGACCAGTTTCTCTTAGAAAAAATTTCACGAAAGTATCCCTCCCTTTGCTGTCTATAAATTTATTTTTTCATAACGAGTTTCATAACACTTTCACAAATATAAGATTCAGAAGACTACATTAAAACTTATAGTTCATTTTTGTCAAAAATTAAATTTTTTTTTTTAATTTGCTATTGCGAAAACATGACTTTTTTTCATCATTTAAAACACTTCTGTAATCCGAAGTACATAAATACGACCCATGTTTGAAGAAATAAAGGCCGGGTAAGGACATTTAAACCGGCTAAGAAGATAGGTATATGGGCATAATTTTGATGATCCCAAAATTATATGCCTATCTTATAATAAAATCTTATAATCTTATAATAAATCTTATAATAAATACCTATCTTATAATAAAATGCAATAAAAAAAGGTAGATGCATAACTAAATGTTATAGCTGTCTCACGCCCAAAATTTCAACATTCTGCAGCTAATCGTTTTTGAGTTACACGAAATATATAATTACGTACGTACATATGGCACGAAACAATCCATTTTAAATCAATTTCAATGTAAGTTTTGGAAAAAAGAATCTTCTATTCTTTTCTATACAGACGTCACACACACACACAAAATAGTCCAAATGGTGTCGGCAGCAGTCAAAATGGTCCTTCCGTTGAAATATGAAATTTTCGCAATTACAATACTTTCTTTACTTCGTATAAGGAATTACGAATATGTCTCTTAAGTTCGCTATTTGAATGGATTATTCAATTATGGCAAAGCACACGAGGGCTATCTGCCTAAAGGTGGTGCGTGGTGTGGTGTATTTTTTTATGGCAAAGCACACTAGGGCTATCTGCCTAAGGGGAGGTAGACTTCGTGGAGGACGTTCTAAGGGAAACTGGCTCGTATACACGTTACATATGGGAAAAACCACGAAAACACCCATGCAGCCAGCCCGTTCGCGGGTTCTAACCTCGGACCGAACTACCAGTGTTCAGCGTCTTTACCGCTCGGCCGCTAGTTGGCTATTTGAAAAGCCAAAAAAAGTAAATAAATGAAAGGATTTACTTTTAAAACATCTTAGAATTCTAACTTTTAAAACTATAAGGTATTTTCTCCTTGCGGCATGCCTTCGTGGTATAGCGGTAGCACACTCAATGCGTATTCGAGAGATTCAGGTTCGAGTCACGGGGAGGGCTTTGCCCATTTTTCACGTCTTCCGCATCAAAATAACCTAATGACCATTACAAAACATTTTAAAATTTTAACTTTTAAAACATTTTAGAAATACTACTTATTTTAAAACCAAATGTAAATTCAGAAGAAAAAGTGACCATTCAAAGATATGCAATTTATAACCTCATCGTCCCATGTATCTTTCTACAGAAAAATGTTTGGCACATGTTGTCCAGCAAAAGATCCCGTTTCCTCTCTGTATGGGAAAAATTACCAAATATTTTTGCAGGCAAAAACGTGCTAAAATCCTAGGAGATCAAGTAGTGGTAATGACGCATATTTATATGAGTAATATCCATATTTTTTTTTATATTTTTGTTCCATTTTATTTTAGTTTTTTAATTGATATTCAAGTAAATATTTCCTAAAAATGAGCAATTTTTCTTTCCATTTCTTGCATGTTAGGACAATCCGTCACAGAATTTATTTATGCAACTTCGTTACATTCTTGTCCAATCATTGAATTCTTTGGATTAATTTGGCGGTTTGGTTTTTCCCCAACCTGAAGACTACTTTAGCGATGTCGTTAAACAAATGGCTTTATAACGGCATTAAAATGTTTCAGCAAACATTTTAATGCCGTTATAAAGTCAAAAACAAAACAAAAACAAACTAAACAACGGTATCCGCCTTTATATTGAAGCCATAACAATTCAGCTGGGAAAGGAAAAGAATGCATTACAAATACCGCGTTAATATTGGTCTGTTTTCTGGCCGAAGTTTTATGAAAGTGAACTTTTGAAGCTTTAGGAACTATTCCAGTAATACTTAGAAGAGGGATACCATAAAAATACTTCGCCAAATTTGGTGAAAATAGTTATAGGTGAAAGATCCAATTTTATCATGTACGAACCAACTGGGGAATTCAACTACTAGTTTGAGGAATTTTACACTCTTTAGAATAAGAACAGTTTTTGCTACCTTGCAAGAGCCCAAATTATTGCCCCGCCAGTCATTGAGTGGTTTTGAGAGCTAATGGTAACCCGAAACAGGCGAGCGGGCTAACTGCATGCTGGTTTTCCTAGTTTTCTTCGTGTGTACGTGAATATTATTTGATTTGGTTTATTTGATTATGGCGAAACACTCGAGAGTTATCTGCCTGAGAGGAGGGATGCTTTCGTGGTAGACTTCCAAAGGGAAATTGGTTTGTATACACGTTTGTTCAAGGACTTCACCGCTCAACTGTTGGTGGGCTAACGAGATTATAAGCTAGTTTCCGTCAGAAAGAAACGACAAAGGTATTCCTCGGCCCACCAACGGCCGAGCGGTAAAAGCCACTGAACACTGGTAGTTCGGTCCGGGGTTCGAGTCCCGGAGAACGGGCTGGCTGCATGAGCGTTTTCGTGGTTTTCCCCATGTGTAACGTGGATACGAGCTAGTTTCCCTTAGAAAGACCTCCACGGGGCATCCCTCCCTTTCCGTGTAGTGCCCTAAGGGGGGAGCATGTAATAAGAAAAAAACAAGTATTCCTCTTTTAAAGCAGATAGCCTTAATGTGTTTTCTATATTCAAAAATACCTAACATAACTAATCTGAAACTATTCCTCCTACGTTGGTAAAAAAGCCACAAATTCATTGATTCTTGGATTGCTACTGTAATAAATTTTCCAATCCATTACTGTTTTGGCGGCCATATCGTCCTGTTCTCTCCCCCCATTCAACATATGTTAATTCTCTCACCACCTGTAAATGAAGCGTAGTGTTAGTGTAGTCAGAAATGTGATTCTAGAGTTTCGAACCACGTTCCTTTTCAAATGGATATTTTATTGCCACATTTTTTGACCTTGTATCGCCATTTTTTATCCGTTTACAAGTAAAGCACCATATTGTGTTCCATGCAATATATATTTTCTTCTGACGTTAAGATTCCATAACTTTGAAAATAATTTACTGCTTACACTTCTGTAGAAGGTAGTTCCTAAATTGATTTCGATTACATGAAATCAAAGCGCAGATGAAGTCATAACGGAGGCTATGACGTTACGGTCATCCATAAATGGCGCTAAATCGTGCTACTTGGCCGGTCGAGAGAATAATATGTAAGGACCACGAAACTTTACTTACCATCCGAAGCTTTCTGTTTATTGTCATGGTAAACATTGAAATTATTGTCCATTATTGCATACAAATGCTCTGCAGAGCAAGGTGGAAACCATCCATCATCATATTTATTACATTTGGAAATTTATGGTGTGTCTCTCTTACATTTATCAAAGTATGTATATCTAATATTTCCAGATATTTATATATAGTGAGGGTCCACGAGCGCCCAAGCGGTAAATTCGCTGATTGGTAGTTAGGTCAAAGTTCCGAATCCTACGAACGGGCTGGTTGCATGGACGTTTTCGTGGTTTTTCCCCATGTGTAACGTGTCTGCGAGCCAGTTTTCCTCGGAAAATTCTCCACGAAGATATCCCTCCCTTTAGACAAATAGTCCTCAAGTGCATTGCCGAAATCAAATAAACCAAACCAAATTTATATATAATGAAGAATCAAATAATGATAAAGTATTTTTAAATCCCTCCAAAGCTGCAGTAAAATTTATACCTGTGTGTAAGACTTGGCCAAAATTACACATTAGTTAAGTTCCAACTAAATCCAAAAAAGGAAACATATGTATATTTCATGAAATTAAAGTCTTAAGGCGCGCAGCTATTTAAGTTACGTACAGAGTAATTCAAAGATTTTAACTAGTCCAAAATTCTTAACTTTGACTATGTAATAGAGTTATTCAAAGACTTGTCAAATTAGACAAAAATTTGTAAATGTAAAAATGGATTATCTCATATTTACTAAATCTCTGCTTTTATTTCTATGGCTGTAATTATGTTCTTAAGCTCCTAATTTGGTTTTTACATTTTCTATTAAATATTTTATACAACCTCCTGAAGTATAAATGATAAATTTTAATTAAATTTATAAAATAAATTTTAAAATTACTTTTAATCAAACTTAATTTAAAATATTGATTAAGTTGTCAAACACTATGCTTCTTCCATATTTGTAACGCAAAGTGTTTCTTTTAATCACAGTTATTTACCGGCTAGTTTGAATGGTACCGGGTAGAACAGAAAGAAAGAATGAAGAATTAAGTTAGATTTATTTCTTTATTATACACTCCATAAAGGAATGCGGATTCTTAAGAATTTCTTAAGACACGAGGGAAGAAAATTTAGAGTTTGAGCAATTAACGTAATTTGTGGATTTCGAGATAAGTGTAGTTCTTTGTTCGAAATTATTTTCTAAAACGCGTGTTGGGATGGGAATAGAAAATAGAATTTGTTTTGAGAGAAAACCTTTTTACCCATTTACTTCAATAAAATACCTCTTTTTCCTCTGTATCTGCAGATTGTTTTAGAAATCACCACTTCCTCTTTGTCCGGAAATAAAATTTACGAACAAAATGCTAAAGGTATACGAAATCCTAGGACTAATCTTGCGCTATTTGCCTATAGGAGTGATGAAGTGTATAAAAAAAAAATTCCGTGTGGGAGACATTGAAGTGAAAACACATATACAGCTATTTAGAAATCTGAGAAACATGTAATGCGAACATCCATATTTAAACATGTCAAGTTTATTTTGTGACAATTATTTTGAATATTTAAGAAATAAATTTCAAATTTTGACATAATCCTCTTTTTGATTACTTTCTATCCCGATAATTCCTCCAAATCAGGCATTCGTGCATTTCTCATCTGCGAAAGAATAAGCTTAAATACTACGTCATCTTAATTGTAACTTACGCTAAATCCTAGACAGTCTAGTTACTGATGAATAAAGTGCTTATCATTTTTGGCAAGCGTCCTCAACAATACTACCAATCAGTCATGAATCTTTTAATCTGTATTTTATCTGTCTTCCCGCATGCCTTCATGGTGTAATCGGAAGCACGCTCGTCGCGCACTTGGGGGTTGGGAGTTCGAATCCCGACGAGGGAACTCCACAGTTTTCGCGTCTTCAACATCAAAAATCCTAATGACACTACAGTGACACCTGAACAGAAAAGTGAGCGACGATAATTCGTCACTTCCAGGGATATGATGATCGGGCGCTCTTATTCCCAGTCACCCTTTTAAAGGGAGAGCATCAAAGGTATTTTCACCATCCATCAAGCATACCTTCGTGGTATAACTAGGCACGTATTCGGGTGGTCCAAAGTTCAAACCCCGGCGAGGGCACTGCACATTTTTCACGACCGCAGCATCAAAAACCCTTATCCATCTACAATCTGACAACTTGTTTTTGGGCTAGGTGGACATTTATCTTCGATAGATGTGATCATCATAGTTATTTAATTCAGACTTGTTAACTGTTATCAACTGAAATTCGCTGAATTGGAGTCCGTCCCAGAGTATTACATAGTCCATACAGAATTGGTTACCAACTCAGCAGTTTAAAGCCCTTTAAGATATTAATTGCACTGTGCTTTTTAGGAAGCTGATACTCTTAGCAATCGTACGTAATACATGCATACTTACTAATACATAATACAAATATAAAATATAAAAGCAAAAATGTGATGCAATTACATAATACAAATACATAAAACATTATTGAATAAATGCTAATACATTCTTCAATAAATGCTAATAGCTTCTTGAATAAATGCTAATACCTTCTTGAATAAGTACTAAAACATAGTTGAGTTATTAAAGCATTATACAAAAGTGATTACATCTTATGAAACTAATGTGTGCTCCCAATACCTGTACTTTGTACCTATAGACTATTACATTTACCAGTACTTGATAGACCAATAACTCGTACCATATTATTACATAAATATATTATTACAGAAATGCATTATACAGCATGTACAAATACAATATATTATCATTCTACTTCTTCACGAGCATTTTTACAAAGTAATGCATTATAAGCAGGTACAAGTACAGTGTTTTATCAATGTACTTCATAGCGAGTATTTTTTTTTTTTTTTTTTTTTTTTTTTTTTGCATTCTTAAGTAAATACTAAGACCTGTTTCAAGTACTGATACATTACATTTATAATACAGTACATTATACAAGTATGTTCTAACTGTACATTACATAGTTACCAATATTTAATACAATTGGAAGTATATTACAATTGGTACATTTACTGATAAATGACGGAATCTCGACTGTTATCAACTGTAGACCATCAATTCAGTCTTTGTTTGACCCTGATATTAGACTCTGAATACTGACTCGGATCGATTCCAGGCATCCTGGCTGGCTGCATGGTTTATTTTCGTGGTTTTCATGTGTAATGTAAATGCAAATAATTTTCCCTTAAAACGCATTCAACGAATGCATTCAACCTGAGAGGGAAGTTAGTCCTTATATTCTTTGTCAGCCACCCAGACGGTATAATAGTTAGAGAAGTCTACAGCGGTACCAAGGAGCACGTGTTCAAATGGTTATAGCTGTCCTTCCATTCATAGGAGGAACGGTACCCGACTGTTATGTGTCTCCGCAATAAAATGGCCACCACTTCTGGCCTTAGGAGAGGCCAATTCTAAGTAGGCATTGGATATTCTGTGCCATGTTTAAACAGCCTCACCTCCTCTTACCTAATCTTACTCATTGCTTTTGCAAATTAACAGTATCTTGAAAGTTGGAGCTGTACATTATTAAAATTTATACCTGTCTCCAGCTAAAATTATAAAATATACTGTTAGTTTTTGTTAATTTCAACATGTGGCAAGTTCTTAATTCTTTCCCTGGGAATGAAACAAGCACGATGACACTTACGTAGGTAAGAAAGGCCATTGTTCATGAAAAGCTGAAAAGTAGAGAATTTTAATTAACCCGTTGTCTGGATTTCAAGCGAAAACGCAAACATAGCCTTTAAATTTGTTTAATGGTATATGGCAGACTGAAGCAATAAATTCCTGCTGCAATTACTTGGATGCAAATATATGTTATAGCAAGCGCGTTGCGTTCATTACAGAATGTAATTATTTAACTATGTTGTCGTCTCTCTGGTTTCCAAACAAGTGGGGAACGGACAAATAGTTTAACTGATATTGTCTCTGCAATAAATTACATAAATGACACTGTCATCTCATGAGAATTAAGGTATATTTATTCAGTAAATAAAACGTAATTCTTCCGTCGTGAAAGCACAGCTTCTAAAATCTTCATTTGGAACTGGGTACAAATTCAGGGCTTTTTAAACGGCGTGAAAGATTTAATGACCCAAATAATTAACTGATTTGACGAAATTATTATTTCTGTTTTTATTTGTCTATCAAATTTGTTATTATTCCTTTCTGTTATCAAATATTCATAGATCTTACAAATGCTGAAAATCTGCAATTAGTTGCAAAAATTATATGGCCTCAAAGAAAATTATAGACCTTATAGGATTAGGATTAGGAACGGGGGACGTGGGCACCATCCCTTTTCCGTTATGGTTAATTGGTTTAGCGCCACGTCCTCCAATATCCAGAGCAAGGCCAGAATAAGGCCACACGTGAGACTCGCACCAGACGCCCAGACCCAGCACCCTATTCATCCGGGTAGCAGTCCAGCCGACCAAAGTGCTCCCGAGGAATACTCTAAGCCAAAATGCCAGGTCCAGTGTTAATTTGTTTCCAGGAATAAAAAGTACAGTGCCAAACAAAGGCAGAATCTTTACATAGGTTAACATACAATTACATAGTTGATCACAATAAGATTATAGAATTATGACATTAAAGATACCTGGTTATCCGCCAAACAGTAGGTCTATTACAATAACATGCATATGCAAAATTTGGTTAATAGTAGTAACAATTTGTGCGGCTACTCGTATTTGACAAATTACCTTTTAAACATAAACCTTGCAATTGCACTTATATATGTCATGTTGTTTAGATATATATTACAAAATACAAATATGCAGATATTGAAAATGAGTTATAACAATTAATACATTATTCTGCGAATTAAGGGCTATTCACTTTGTACATATTACTGTTTGAAATTTAAATCTTACAAGTACGCTTATGCATTATGTATTCAAATCATACATGATGCTGCAAGGATACAATACATAAACTTACCATTACATATACACAAACACATACACATGTAAACTCCTGTTAAGAGTATTAACAATTTGTACAGATTATGGGCTACACGTGTTTGGCGTATTACCTGTTTTTTAAAAAAAAGTTTTACAATTACACTTAATTATGTCATACAAAATGGTGAAAGATTACGAAATACAAATTGCAATTATTGATAATGAGTAGCAGCAGTTTTATACATTATTCTGCTGATTATGCGCTACTCATTTTTACATGTTACCGTTTTAAGTTTAAATCCTTCAAGTACATTCATGCATTGTATAAATTCAAAACGCACAAAATGCTACATAGAAATATTACAATTACTTAATCAGTCATTGCATATACATATACCAAATCATATGCTAACTTTTTACTAAGTATAGGGACAATTTGTACAGATAATGGGAAATTCATATTTGACATTTTACCTTACTGGCAAAAATCTTACAAGGACACTAATTTGTGTCATACAAATTAATTAAGAAAATATTATACAAATATGTAAACATTGATAATTGATAATGAATAACGACATAATCAGTCATTGCTTATACATATACCAATACATATGTTAATGCTAAGTAGAGCAAGAGAGTGCTTTGTGATACTTTATAGCACCACCGCCACATGGCAATTTTACATTATAATGACTGAAAATACGAAATACCACTCATATATACCGCACACATTGAAATGGTTTTTTGTAATTGGGATAAGACGATGTGTTACTCATAAATTTTCAAACCTTTTGACAGATGCAATTATTTATATATTTGCATGCTATATTATACAGAGCTTTTACATTAATTGAGTATACATATATACTTAATTTTAACATGTATTTGCATAGAAACATTGGACATACGGAAACATAGAACATTGGTTATACACAAAAATTGCACGTTAAAATAAAATCAACTATTTAGCGTAACGTTAACTTACGTTACATAATTAGCAAGAACAATACACCAAAATGAGTTTTGGTGATCGATGTGCATAGTGTATATAGAGTTTTTTCTACTTTTCATTATTCATTCTTTATTATATTTCCTTAATTAGTGCTGGCAAATCGATATGGATCTTGCGCCCTATGGGGCAGCACTTTGATGTGTATTATGTGTTAAAAATTTCGACAACTGGTCTGTGCAACTATGCTCCGCCCACTCCTTTTGTATGCCTCAACAACTACCCCTACCCTATTCCGTTAGCTTCAAGCCACGGAAGTAGGAAGACGCTACAGCTGTAGCACCTACGAGGAGAACGATATGCCAAAGTTTTTATACTACAGATGTGCTAATATGCTTTTACGATTTGAAAGTTATGCTTCAGATATATTTAAATCGCTATTTTACCTAAGTTTTGCCACTGTTACATATTGCCACATTGTATGTGATTCAGAACTTCAAGTGCACAGGTTTGTTCCATCATTTGGATTTATTTTTCACTTTTATGATACCCACTAAGGACAGATATGGATAGGTAAAGATTTCAAGGTCGTGTTCCTATTAAATAAGCGAAGCCCTATGACCTATATATCATTAGATTATCCCCCTTATATTTATCCCTAGGAAGGGCTATAAATAATAAGATCAATCATATGCTTACATACGGAACGATCACAACAGACGACATTCTGATATCATACCGGGCGACGACATTTCATACGACCATCATAACAGACATTCTGAACATGCAAAACCGAGTGAATAGACTATAAAACTTCAATCCTCTACATTCCTCAATAATAAGATATACTAATTTGGAAAGATGTTCAGTAGAATTCAAGGCAGGGCTGTCTACTACGAGGCTCAGGAAGCTGTTTACTACCAGCTCCCCCACAACCGGGGTTAATTAGTCGGATCGAGACTCATCGTTCCTAAACATTTCAACTCCACTAGTGTCTATTCTCTATATTTTCCTGCCCAGGTAAGAATGGCAACTCGATGGAATGTATTTAGGAAAGGTACCCTCGTGTGTCTACGGCTTCCGAAGGCCATATGTTGAAGGGAGCGATACACGATCTTTTTACTGACTGTACGACTGTCGCCTGCTTCAGCTAGGGGGTAATTTGAGCTATTGTTTACTTCGTTGACCGTGTACAATACGGCTGAGACGTCTCACTCGACGATTATTCTAAGTTAACTGTGCTTTGCACTTTGCCCCATCGCTAGTTCGTTATCCCGCCATCCGTGCATTCTCGGTATGCACTTGACACTGTCTAATGTTAAAATGCTGTCCCGCTGAGGATTTTGGAAATTGTATTTCCCATGCAACGAGTGACTACTATCTGCTCGATATTGAAGCTGTCTATGTCATAAAGTTTACCTATACTGGTATGTGAAACCACTGATTATCAACAACCACAGTGCTAGCATTATGTGCATTTAGCACAACTTCCTCACGTAAGCCCAGATGCGGCGCAGCGCTATTAAATTTGCATACCCATGTCTATCCCTAATTTAGTGGCACTTCAGTGTAGTTACAACACGTGAAGCTTGGACATACGTATAACGATTGCAATAGAAAAAGATTAATTTACTACCAAAAAAGAGGAGAAAAAGACACAGTATATTGGTTCAGAAAAATCAAGGACAATTTTTCTAAAGGTTTAATTGTTCTTACTGGATTCTTTTATAACGAGAAACTTAAAGTAAGGAAAGTAGAAACAAATATCAAAATTAATTCGAATTACAATCAGAAAAAACTTTAAACACCTATATTAAAAGACGAAATGTCATCTCTTTATCCAAAATATCTTGAATGTATTAAGTTCCATCAGGCCAACGCTACAATTCATACCTCTAAATCTACTGCTTTATGGTTTGAAAAAATAAGACATGAAACCGGAATTAAAGCTGTACCCTCTAGATGCATATCCTCGAAATCTCCTGATGTGTCACCCATGGAATAATGTGCATTTGTACATTTAAAACAAGCTCTTTATACGTGGCATCCCCAAACATTGAATGGACTGTGGAACATTTTGAGGTAGAAGTGGCATAAAATCAAGCTTGATGTTTTCAGGAAAAGGCTTTTCTCTTGGAAATCAAGATGTAATATGATGAAGACACAATAACACGCCGAATAAATACTAATTCAGAAGTCAAACAACAAAAATCAGCGTTATATTCACAAAATTTTCACAGGACTAGTTTCGATGGTTTTACCGAACCATCATCTTCAGCTGCAAAACCGCAAGTGGCGCCACTTGCTTATTCTTGTCCAGGCTTTCTTATCTTATCTAATCATTATTTCCTATCTTGGTCATTTGCGGTTTTGCAGCTGAAGATGATAGTTCGGTAAAACCATCGAAACTAGTCCTGTGAAAATTTTGTGAATATAACGCTGATTTTTGTTGTTTGACTTCTGAATTAATGTAATATGATGGTTCAACAAAAGGACTCTCAGACGGAATATATTAGAAAATGAGATTATAACATGTGTTTATATATATAAATCTTTGCAAAATCCTTAAAAAAATACCTGAACACCCCCTGTACTCAGTGGTTTGCGATAGGTTTGTTGAATTTTAAATTTGAGACTAAACGTTTGAAGATTATTCATAGTGTTTCCTTTATTCTCATTTTTATTAATAATGCCTCATAAATATTTATTCAAAGATATGAAAATTTCATTTTGTAATTTATAAAATACGCTGTTTTTAAATATTTTAAACCCAGAGGGATATTAACCCGAATTCTGATCAAATGTGTATGTGTGCAAATGAAAAAAAAAATGATCCCTTTGCGCGTAATACAAAGTATGAAAGCTTTCAGTTTAATATTTGTTTTTCCTGTATCTCTGGGTTTGTAAATTCTTTAACATCCAGTATATATACAATCGAGACATTTTCTTAAAAAAATTATTTAAATCCATTTCTTCCAAATTCCATGTCGTGACTGATTTGTTTGAGTAAAAGTCAGGTTATTTGAAAAAGGCAAAGAAAAGGATGGTTACGTACCTGGCGCGAGGAAGGGCTTTGCGGAGAACGTTCTAAGGGAAATTGCCTCATATACGTTGAGATAAGGGAAACTGCAGAAGCCAACCATGCAGCCAGCACGTTGGCGAGGAATGAAACAGGGTAAAACTCTTAGCAATCTTAATGACAGAGCATATTGCTATGGAACACATATTGAAAATACTTCGTTTGAAAAGAAAGCAATATATTCTCATTTATTATTTCTAGTACGTTTTGACATAAAGGCCACAGAGAGAAAAAAATCTAAAATAAAAAATAACAACCTTTTTCGTGTTTTAATGATAATCTGGAGATTTTTTATGCGAAATGCCGACAAATCACTAACGAAAAACACAAAGGAAGTGGCTGACGGTCACTTCGAATTGGGAGCACAGACAACAAGGTAAATATGCCTAAGAAAAATTTCAATAATAGCTACAGCTTTCCTTAATTCAATGAGAAGTTATAGTTAAAAATAGAGCATATTGGTTAATCATAACTGAATATGGTGTGTAAACTAGTAAATTAATTTATGAACACAAGAAAAAGTAATTTAGCAATAGCATTTAACTGCAAATAATCATTTTAATTTCAGATTAAAATATAATTTCATTTTTATTTTACAGTTCTGAAATGTAGCTGCAAAAAAGAATTTTAAACTGACTTTCTGTTTGCATTTCAGCTGTAGCGAAATCGATTGGACTGAAAACATCCTTCCTCTCTCTTATCGAATAAGGCAATTTTTTCCGTTCAAATCCAATGCTCAGTCAATGAGATCGTCACTTAGTCAGTCATTTTTCAGTCAAAGTCCAATTTTTATTCAGTCACTGGTCAGGCAAGGAGATGTTCCCTTTCTCGGTCCCTGTTCAGTGAATGTCCAATTTTTAGTCTGTCAGTGGTCAGTCAATGAGATCGTCACTTAATCAGTCATTGCTCAGTCAATGTCCAATTTTTAGGCAGTCACTGGTCAGTGAATGAGATTGGTGTCATGGCAAACGAATTTTTGACGAATATGAATTGAAATTGTGTAAACGTGTCTGAGATCTCGATAATATGCTATAAGTCCTTGGTTTATTTTTAATTTTTTAAAGCAGAAATATTTTACTAATGGTTTTCTTAGGTTTGAAATTTTGAAACGCTTGCTATGATTGGTAGAAGGGATTGGTGTCATGGCAAACAAATTTTTGACGAATATGAATTGAAATTGTATAAACCTATCTGAGATCTCGATAATATGCTATAAGTCCTTTGTTTAATTTAAATTTTTTAAAGCAGAAATATTTTAGTAATGGTTTTCTTAGGTTTGAAATTTTGAAACGCTTGCTATGAGTCGAAGAAGGATGTTGAGTGTATTCGTCATCAATATAGATAACAGGGACGGTACCAACGACGGCATCAACAGGGTGTTCTTGAGAATCTTGAATTGGTTTGAGTTCTGTTCTGTCTATTTGATCCAATTAGCCATTCATTCCTGCTTCATTATTTGTGTTAAGGAGATTACCAGAATCGATGTCACTTTGTGCTCCAAGATCGTTATGCGATACAATGCATTCAGCATCCAATGATTTAAAACAGGGATTCAAACTGAATTCTTCTTGGTTCAACATGGTTATACTGCTATTCGGGCCTATTTGATTACCTGAGTTATCAAGTTTTGGAAAATCAAAATCCTTTTCTGTTTCATGTTGGAGGTAATTAAATTGGTTTTCATCGTTGATATTGTGCACATCATAAGGATTATTATCGAAATCTTTGGCAAAATGGTGGATGTGGTCAGTATCACTATCAATATGCAAATTAAGAAGATTATTATCAAAATCTTCGTTATTAACTTCGAGGAGATCGGTGTCACTGTTTATATCCACATCAAAGGAATCATCATTAAATTCATTAATATCATCATATGAATCAAGGAAATCTAAATTAAGTACCTTCTTTCCGGTGTTAAACTTGTGTTCATTACGGTTAATAGAGTTTTCATCATTATTTTTCCGAGTTTTCTCTTCTCTTCCAGGAAACAAAAGAAACACAGTCGAAAAACAAATAAGTATACACAATAGGCTGTCGATAAAGGGTGTTGGCATAAAAACGTAGCACAATACTGTGAAAAAAAAGAACTCCTTTTCTAAAAATGGTTCCAATTCGATTTCAGCATTAAAAATAACAAGTTTAAGCAAATAAGCTCCACACGTAAGTTTTTAGCACCACTAGATTCGGTATCTCTAATGATTATGGTTTATAAGCATTGTTAAAAATGTATACATTAACTTTGTTGTAATTCAACAAAAGCCTAAAACAATTATTGGTAAATTCATTGTTTCGAACGCTATTAAAAGGATTCCTTGAATATGTAACAATGAAAGGTATTCTGATATATAACTCATAATAGAAGGAAGATTCTAAGTGTCTGTCTTTCGTTTGGGCTGAGTATAAGCTAATAGACCCAGGGCTACGAATTTGCTACATAGGTGCATCTAGACAAGAGCCAGTGCACCTCGAAACGAGGTTTCCAAAATTTGAATGAGGTTTCAAATTTTATTTTTTAAATTTTTGTTTTATTCATTTGTCCTTGATAAAATCGCATTAAATCGATAATTCTCTTTCATTACATCAGCAATAATGGCACGAGGCCATTGTTGCTGTTGTATCCCTCTTGCCATTCGGAAAAATGAGGGCGAAAATTAGCGTTTTAAGAATTTTTAATTAATATCTCTGATTTTTGCTATTTTTTGGATAAAAGTGTAAGCGGAAAAGTGGAAAACGAACCAACGCTAAACTACCGCTGCCATACATATTCAAATAAATAATTCTTTTTTGGGGGGCTTCTTGCTATACAAAACATAAACGTAATACTTATATATAACCAGAGATTACTATTATTAGAACGAAAATACGTGAATACTATGGAGAAAATATTTATCAAAAAAAAAAGTACTTTCAAAACATGTATTTTTTATTGACCTATTATTTTAAAGCACAGGAATTATGTCATCCTTACACTCTCATGAAAATGGCTTCATCAACCTTCGGCTGGGTAAAAATTCATCTAAATATAAACACAATAGAGAAATATATCAAAATATTTTTAATTCTTTAATATCCACCTCTTTAAGATAATATAAACTATTTAGCGTAACGTTAACTTACGTTACATAATTAGCAAGAACAATACACCAAAATGAGTTTTGGTGATCGATGTGCATAGTGTATATACGGTTTTTCCTACTTTTCATTATTTATTCTTTATTATATTTCCTTAATTAGTGCTGGCAAATCGATATGGATCTTGCGCCCTCTGGGGCAGCACTTTGATGTGTATTATGTATTAAAAATTTCGGCAACTGGTCTGTGCAACTATGCTCAGCCCACTCCTTTTGTATGCCTCAACAACTACCCCTACGCTATTCCGTTATCTTCAAGACACGGAAGTAGGAAGACGCTACAGCTGTAGCACCTACGAGGAGAACGATATGCCAAAGTTTTTATACTACAGATGTGCTAATTTGCTTTTACGATTTGAAAGTTATGCTTCAGATATATTTAAATCGCTATTTTACCTAAGTTTTGCCACTGTTACATATTGCCACATTCTATGTGATTCAGAACTTCAAGTGCACAGGTTTGTTCCATCATTTGGATTTATTTTTCACTTTTATGATACCCACTAAGGACAGATATGGATAGGTAAAGATTTCAGGGTCGTGTTCCTATTAAATAAGCGAAGCCCTATGACCTATATATCATTAGAGGTAATGTATTTATCCCTAGGAAGGGCTATAAATAATAAGATCAATCATATGCTTACATACGGAACGATCACAACAGACGACATTCTGACATCATACCGGGCGACGACATTTCATACGACCATCATAACAGACATTCTCAACATGCAAAACCGAGTGAATAGACAATAAAACTTCAATCCTCTACATTCCTCAATAAGAAGATATACTAATTTGGAAAGATGCTCAGTAGAATTCAAGGTAGGGCTGTCTACTACGAGGCTCAGGAAGCTGTCTACTACCAGCTCCCCACAACCGGGGTTAATTAGTCGGATCGAGACTCATCGTTCCTAAACATTTCAACTCCACTAGTGTCTATTCTCTATATTTTCCTGCCCAGGTAAGAATGGCAAAGAGATGGCATGCATTTAGGAAAGGTACCCTCGTGTGTCTACGGCTTCCGAAGGCCATATGTTGAACGGAGCGATACACAATCTTATTACTGACAGTACGACTGTCGCCTGCTTCAGCTAGGGGGTAATTTGAGCTATTGTTTACTTCGTTGACTGTGTACAATACGGCTGAGACGTCTCACTCGACGATTATTCTAAGTTAACTGTGCTTTGCACTTTGCCCCATCGCTAGTTCTTTTTCCCGCCATCCGTGCATTCTCGGTGTGCAGTTGACACTGTCTAATGTTAAAATGCTGTCCCGCTGAGGATTTTGGAAACTGTATTTCTCATGCGACGAGTGACTACTATCTGCCCGATATTGAAGCTGTCTATGTCATAAAGTTTACCTATACTGGTATGTGAAACCATGATTATCAACAACCACAGTGCTAGCTTTATGTGCATTTAGTACAACTTCCTCACGTAAGCCCAGATGCGGCGCAGCGCTATTCAATTTCCATAGCCATGTCTATCCGTAATTTAGTGTAGTAACAACACATGAAGCTTGCACATACGTATAACGATTGCAATAGAAAAAGATTAATTTACTACCAAAAAAGAGGAGAAAAAGACACAGTATATTGGTTCAGAAAAATCAAGGACATTTTTTCTAAATGTTTAATTGTTCTTACTGGATTCTTTTATAAAGAGAAACTTAAAGTAAGGAAAGTAGAAACAAATATCAAAATTAATTCGGATTACAATCAGAAAAAAATTTAAACACCTATATTAAAAGACGAAATGTCATCTCTTTATCCAAAAGATCTTGAATGTATTAAGTTCCATCAGGTCAAGGCTACAATTCATACCTCTAAATCTACTGCTTTATGGTTTGAAAAAATAAGATATGAAACCGGAATTAAAGCTGTACCCTCTAGATGCATATCCTCGAAATATCCTGATGTGTCTCCCATGGATTAATGTGCATTTGTACGTTTAAAACTTGGAACTCTTGGAAATCAATATGTAATATGATGGTTCAACAAGAGGACTCTCAGACGGAATATATTAGAAAATGAGATTATAACATGTGTTTATATATATAAATCTTTGCAAAATCCTTAAAAAAATACCTGAACACCCCCTGTACTCAGTAGTTTGCGATAGGTTTGTTGAATTTTAAATTTCAGACTGAACGTTTGAGGATTATTCATACTGTTTCCTTTATTCTCCTTTTTACTAATAATGCCTCATAAATATTTATTCAAATATATGAAAATTTCATTTTGTAATTTATAAAATACGCTGTTTTTAAATATTTTCGACCCAGAGGGATATTAGCCCGAATTCTGATCAAATGTGTATGTGTGCAAATGAAAAAAAAATGATCCCTTTGCGCGTAATACAAAGTATGAAAGCTTTCAGTTTAATATTTGTTTTTCCTGTATCTCTGGGTTTGTAAATTCTTTAACATCCAGTATATATACAATCGAGACATTTTCTTAAAAAAATTATTTAAAGCCATTTCTTCCAAATTCCATGTCGTGACTGATTTGTTTGAGTAAAAGTCAGGTTATTTGAAAAAGGCAAAGAAAAGGATGGTTACGTACCTGGCGCGAGGAAGGGCTTTGCGGAGTCGTTCTAAGGGAAATTGCCTCATATACGTTGAGATAAGGGAAACTGCAGAAGCCAACCATGCAGCCAGCACGTTGGCGAGGAATGAAACAGGGTAAAACTCTTAGCAATCTTAATGACAGAGCATATTGCTATGGAACATATATTGAAAATACTTCGTTTGAAAAGAAAGCAATATAATCTCATTTATTATTTCTAGTACGTTTTGACATGAAGGCCACAGAGAGAAAAAAATCTAAAATAAAAAATAACATCCTTATTCGTGTTTTAATGATAATCTGGAGATTTTTTATGCGAAATGCCGACAAATCACTTACGAAAAACAAAAAGGAAGTGGCTGACGGTCACTTCGAATTGGGAGCACAGACAACAAGGCAAAATATGCCTAAAAAAAATTTCAATAATAGCTACAGCTTTCCTTAATTCAATGAGAAGTTATAGTTAAAAATAGAGCATATTGGTAAATCATAACTGAATATTGTGTGTAAACTAGTAAATTAATTTAAGAACACAAAAAGTAATTTAGCAATAGCATTTAACTGCAAATAATCATTTTAATTTCAGGTTAAGATATAATTTCATTTTTATTTTATAGTTCTGAAATGTAGCTGCAAAAAAGAATTTTAAACTGACTTTCTGTTTACATTTCAGCTGTAGCGAAATCGATTGGACTGAAAACATCCTTCCTCTCTCTTATCGAATAAGGCAATTTTTTCCGTTCAAATCCAATGCTCAGTCAATGAGATCGTCACTTAGTCAGTTATTTTTCAGTCAAAGTCCAATTTTTATTCAGTCACTGGTCAGGCAAGGAGATGTCCCCTTTCTCGGTCCCTGTTCAGTGAATGTCCAATTTTTAGTCTGCCAGTGGTCAGTGAATGAGATCGTCACTTAATCAGTCATTGCTCAGTCAATGTCCAATTTTTAGGCAGTCACTGGTCAGTCAATGAGATTGGTGTCATGGCAAACGAATTTTTGACGAATATGAATTGAAATTGTGTAAACTTGTCTGAGATCTCGATAATATGCTATAAGTCCTTGGTTTATTTTTAATTTTTTAAAGCAGAAATATTTTACTAATGGTTTTCTTAGGTTTGAAATTTTGAAACGCTTGCTATGATTGGTAGAAGGGATTGTTGTCATGGCAAACAAATGTTTGACGAATATGAATTGAAATTGTATAAACCTATCTGAGATCTCGATAATATGCTAAAAGTCCTTTGTTTATTTTAAATTTTTTAAAGCAGAAATATTTTAGTAATGGTTTTCTTAGGTTTGAAATTTTGAAACGCTTGCTATGAGTCGAAGAAGGATGTTGAGTGTATTCGTCATCAATATAGATAACAGGGACGGTACCAACGACGGCATCAACAGGGTGTTCTTGAGAATCTTGAATTGGTTTGAGTTCTGTTCTGTCTATTTGATCCAATTTGCATTCATTCCTGGTTCATTATTTGTGTTAAGGAGATTACCAGAATCGATGTCACTTTGTGCTCCAAGATCGTTATGCGATACAATGCATTCAGCATCCAATGATTTAAAACAGGGATTCAAACTGAATTCTTCTTGGTTCAACATGGTTATACTGCTATTCGGGCCTATTTGATTACCTGATTTATCAAGTTTTGGAAAATCAGAATCCTTTTCTGTTTCATGTTGGAGGTAATTAAATTGGTTTTCATCGCTGATATTGTGCACATCATAAGGAATATTATCGAAATCTTTGGCAAAATGGTGGATGTGGTCAGTATCACTATCAATATGCAAATTAAGAAGATTATTATCAAAAGCTTCGTTATTAACTTTGAGGAGATCTGTGTCACTGTTTATATCCACATCAAAGGAATCATCATTAAATTCATTAATATCATCATATGAATCAAGGAAATCTAAATTAAGTACCTTCTTTCCGGTGTTAAACTTGTGTTCATTACGGTTAATAGAGTTTTCATCATTATTTTTCCGAGTTTTCTCTTCTCTTCCAGGAAACAAAAGAAACACAGTCGCAAAACAAATAAGTGTGCCCAATAGGCTGTCGATAAAGGGCGTTGGTATAAAAACGTAGCACAATACTGTGAAAAAAAAGAACTCCATTTCTAAAAATGGTTCCAATTCGATTTCAGCATTAAAAGTAACAAGTTTAAGCAAATAAGCTCCACAAGTAAGTTTTTAGCACCACTAGATTCGGTATCTCTAATGATTATGGTTTATAAGCATTGTTAAAAATGTATACATTAACTTTGTTGTAATTCAACAAAAGCCTAAAACAATTATTGGTAAATTCATTGTTTCGAACGCTATTAAAAGGATTCCTTGAATATGTAACAATGAAAGGTATTCTGATATATAACTCATATTAGAAGGAAGATTCTATGTGTCTGTCTTTCGTTTGGGCTGAGTGTAAGCTAATAGACCCAGGGCTACGAATTTGCTACATAGGTGCATCTAGACAAGAGCCAGTGCACCTCGAAACGAGGTTTCCAAAATTTGAATGAGGTTTCAAATTTTATTTTTTTAATTTTTGTTTTATTCATTTGTCTTTGATAAAATCGCATTAAATCGATAATTCTCTTTCATTACATCAGCAATAATGGCACGAGGCCATTGTTGCTGTTGTATCCCTGTTGCCATTCGGAAAAATGAGGGCGAAAATTAGCGTTTTAAGAATTTTTAATTAATATCTCTGATTTTTGCTATTTTTTGGATAAAAGTGTAAGCGGAAAAGTGGAAAACGAACCAACGCTAAACTACCGCTGCCATACATATTCAAATAAATAATTCTTTTTGGGGGGGCTTCTTGCTATACAAAACATAAACGTAATACTTATATATAACCAGAGATTACTATTATTAGAACGAAAATACGTGAATACTATGGAGAAAATATTTATCAATAAAAAAAGTACTTTCAAAACATGTATTTTTCTTTGACCTATTATTTTAAAGCACAGGAATTATGTTATCCTTACACTCTCATGAAAATGGCTTCATCAACCTTCGGATGGGTAAAAATTCATCTAAGTATAAACACAATAGAGAAATATATCAAAATATTTTTAATTCTTTTATATCCACCTCTTTAAGATAATATAAACTATTTAGCGTAACGTTAACTTACGTTACATAATTAGCAAGAACAATACACCAAAATGAGTTTTGGTGATCGATGTGCATAGTGTATATACTATTTTTCCTACTTTTCATTATTTATTCTTTATTATATTTCCTTAATTAGTGCTGGCAAATCGATATGGATCTTGCGCCCTCTGGGGCAGCACTTTGATGTGTATTATGTATTAAAAATTTCGGCAACTGGTCTGTGCAACTATGCTCAGCCCACTCCTTTTGTATGCCTCAACAACTACCCCTACGCTATTCCGTTAGCTTCAAGACACGGAAGTAGGAAGACGCTACAGCTGTAGCACCTACGAGGAGAACGATATGCCAAAGTTTTTATACTACAGATGTGCTAATTTGCTTTTACGATTTGAAAGTTATGCTTCAGATATATTTAAATCGCTATTTTACCTAAGTTTTGCCACTGTTACATATTGCCACATTGTATGTGATTCAGAACTTCAAGTGCACAGGTTTGTTCCATCATTTGGATTTATTTTTCACTTTTATGATACCCACTAAGGACAGATATGGATAGGTAAAGATTTCAGGGTCGTGTTCCTATTAAATAAGCGAAGCCCTATGACCTATATATCATTAGAGGTAATGTATTTATCAATAGGAAGGGCTATAAATAATAAGATCAATCATATGCTTACATACGGAACGATCACAACAGACGACATTCTGACATCATACCGGGCGACGACATTTCATACGACCATCATAACAGACATTCTGAACATGCAAAACCGAGTGAATAGACTATAAAACTTCAATCCTCTACATTCCTCAATAATAAGATATACTAATTTGGAAAGATGCTCAGTAGAATTCAAGGTAGGGCTGTCTACTACGAGGCTCAGGAATCTGTCTACTACCAGCTCCCCCACAACCGGGGTTAATTAGACGGATCGAGACTCATCGCTCCTAAACATTTCAACTCGACTAGTGTCTATTCTCTATATTTTCCTGCCCAGGTAAGAATGGCAACTCGATGGCATGTATTTAGGAAAGGTACCCTCGTGTGTCTACGGCTTCCGAAGGCCATATGTTGAAGGGAGCGATACACGATCTTATTACTGACTGTACGACTGTCGCCTGCTTCAGCTAGGGGGTAATTTGAGCTATTGTTTACTTCGTTGACAGTGTACAATACGGCTGAGACGTCTCACTCGACGATTATTCTAAGTTAACTGTGCTTTGCACTTTGCCCCATCGCTAGTTCTTTTTCCCGCCATCCGTGCATTCTTGGTATGCACTTGACACTGTCTAATGTTGAAATGCTGTCCCGCTGAGGATTTTGGAAACTGTATTTCCCATGCGACGAGTGACTACTATCTGCCCGATATTGAAGCTGTCTATGTCATAAAGTTTACCTATACTGGTATGTGAAACCATGATTATCAACAACCACAGTGCTAGCTTTATGTGCATTTAGCACAACTTCCTCACGTAAGCCCAGATGCAGCGCAGCGCTATTCAATTTCCATAGCCATGTCTATCCCTAATTTAGTGTAGTTACAACACATGAAGCTTGGACATACGTATAACGATTGCAATAGAAAAAGATTAATTTACTACCAAAAAAGAGGAGAAAAAGACACAGTATATCGGTTCAGAAAAATCAAGGACATTTTTTCTAAAGGTTTAATTGTTCTTACTGGACTCTTTTATAAAGAGAAACTTAAAGTAAGGAAAGTAGAAACAAATATCAAAATTAATTCGAATTACAATCAGAAAAACATTTAAACACCTATATTAAAAGACGAAATGTCATCTCTTTATCCAAAAGATCTTGAATGTATTAAGTTCCATCAGGTCAAGGCTACAATTCATACCTCTAAATCTACTGCTTTATGGTTTGAAAAAATAAGATATGAAACCGGAATTAAAACTGTACCCTCTAGATGCATATCCTCGAAATATCCTGATGTGTCTCCCATGGATTAATGTGCATTTGTACGTTTAAAACTTGGAACTCTTGGAAATCAATATGTAATATGATGGTTCAACAAGAGGACTCTCAGACGGAATATATTAGAAAATGAGATTATAAGATATGTTTATATATCTAAATCTTTGCAAAATCCTTAAAAAAATACCTGAACACCCCCTGTAGTCAGTGGTTTGCGATAGGTTTGTTGAATTTTAAATTTCAGACTGAACGTTTGAGGATTATTCATACTGTTTCCTTTATTCTCCTTTTTATTAATAATGCCTCATAAATATTTATTCAAATATATGAAAATTTCATTTTGTAATTTATAAAATACGCTGTTTTTAAATATTTTCAACCCAGAGGGATATTAGCCCGAATTCTGATGAAATGTGTTATCAGGTTCAATGTTCCTTCTAACCTTCTTCGGAAACATACAATGACCTGACTAGGAACAGAGAGCTTACTAAAGCTATGTTCACTAATTGTAGTAAGTAGACAGGATACAGACGAAGGGTATACAAAACCCTTTATTTTTTCTTTATATACAATGACTTCCGTACTTCGGAATACAATTACCCTCCACTCGGGGTCTAACGTAAAAGGTATAAAAATAAAACTACACTCTAATTTAACTTTAGAATAACACACGTGGAAGATTGGCCTTATAATAACAGGAAGCGTATGTAGCACAGAGACTGTGAACACTACAATACGTTTAATTTATCAAGAGGATTAAAACCTCTGGCCTGGAAGGCAAATAGCAACTGCGTAACTTCTAAGGTAAGCGGCCTGCTTCGAACTCACTGCTTCCTCTCTCTTTCGCTTGGCAAAAAGGCCACACTTAAATACTTGGCGTTCGCCAGACAAACTTTGCATAAAATCCTTAACGCTTATAATTCTGGCCGGAAGTAGAAAATAAGAAGTGATAGTAAAGATTTAAAATAAAATAAACGTTAGTAAAACTTAAGATCCTTACATACTTCCCGCCAGAGTTAATTAGTTTGAAACTGAGGTCTAAAACGACCTTGTTGAAAACTTTTAGCTCTAGAATATAACGCGAGGCCAACCTTTTACAAACACAACTTCGCTAGAAACTAGAAAATTTAAAAGAAAGAAATTTGTTACAATAGCAGCTCCCAGGATCTACAACAATCTTTTTTTTTTTTTTTTTTTTCATCTGTACTGCATCTAAACATGAGCTTTATTCAATTCTGGTTCCTTCCAGAGATCTGGAAGGAAAACTAGTTTAATGAAATGTTACACAATGACATTGCAAATAACATATAGAATATACTTCTCTTAACATTCTTATTTCGTTCATGACTATTTTAATTATCTCTCCCCTTGCTCTCTGACATGTGTTGTAAAAGAACACCAAACACGAATGTGTTTATGTCTATGTGTTCAACACTTCCTCCTACAATCAAAACACTAACGTGTTAAAATTCAACATAACGAGACCTCTTAACACACCCTACTTTCAACTCTAAACCCTGAGGTACTATTCTAAAAGTGGCTAACTCTAAAGTGTAGCGTCAGAGAGCCTAACTACATCATTCAACCTTTAACATATATTCGCCATGATTTAGTCTTTACAGTCACACGAATAACAAATTTTTAACATTACTTTCACTTTTATACCATATCACGGTATTTCTTAACATTTAAAATAACAGAACACATGTATATAAGAACATATCAACATGCCGTTAATTTTACACATTTGAAAACATACATTAGTAGTACATTGTTAACTTCTATTCTTTTCAAAGCAAGTGCCAATTCTTTCTACATTGAAATAATACTACATTTCAAAAAGTCTTTCAGACTAAAACTTCTTTCTTGCTAGAATGTTTTAAATAAAATTTATACAATAACTTTTTACAATATTTAAGTTTTTACACAACGCTATTATACATCAACTTTAGATTTACGAGCGAGTTATTGAAAAACATAATAAGAAAATCGGTCACAACTCATTTCTCGCCCTTTTGGCGATAAAGGTAGACCTCGCATGAGGTAAAACTTCTTGAAATCTGCCACTTGCAGTAAGAATGAAAGATTAACTTAAGTTTGCAAAGTAACATAAAATTTTACTTATCTTTGTAATATTCGAACATCCTTTTCTGGGCCCAGTCTTTAAAGGTACTGCAGACCGTAGCCTGGTTTATCCTCCTTCTTGTACGGGCTCGCCCTTCAGTGCTTTCCTCTGGAAGCTTCCGTTTTTCACCAGTACGGCCACCCTTGAACACCTTCCTTTTCCCCTCTGCTTGTGGTCTTGGCCGTTTAAAGGCAGCTGGTCTTGGTGGAACCGGGAAACTTCTATTGTGATCCTGCTTGGACCTCGTTGTTGGCCGTTCAAATTTTTCTTGTACTTTTTCCTCCGCTGCTGATGGCCCTTCCGCAGTTCGGCAACTTTTGCTGCGGAGAGTTCTGTCGGATGAGTCGATCTTCCGTTTTAAAGCCGGGTTATAGTTGCCGTCCTTTCTCCTGGTCCTCTTCACATACGTCGTCCTTCTCCCTTCTTCATTCTGGGGGTGTTCGTGAACTCTGTTTTCTGGACGGTGGAACGGCTTCTTTTTCTTTTTACCTTCAATTTTTCCTCGGGGCAATTTTCTTTTCACTTGCTTCTGTCTCTCATTGGCTTGCCCTCGTACTTGTCGTTTTCCCACCTCTGGAACTTGTACCTGCGGTGTCTGCCGTGCCGGATCCTGCAAAAGATCTGAAAAGATTTGCATTTTATAACGATCGAAGTAGGGCTTAATTTGATCAATATTTGCGGAACAAGTTTCACCATTTCTGGCCTTTAACACTACAACACCGTGAGTTATTTTTTCTATAACATATGGTCCTTCAAATCGGGGAAAAAATTTGGCAGTTTTATCTTCTGATGCTGAAGAAAGTGAATGCTTAATTTTTAGTACTTCATCCCCTACTTTATAAGTTACTCCCCGTCGTTTCAGATCGTAATATAACTTCTGTTTTCTTTGTGCTACTTCCGTATTCGTTTTTGCTTCTTTTATTAGTTTTTCTATATCACCCATTTTAAATTCTGGGACTCTTTGTTGCACATAAAATAATTTATCTAACGGTGTTATAATCTTTCTGCCTAGAAATAACTCAGCAGGAGTTTTTCCCGTTGTATCATGTTTTGCAGTTCTAAGGGCGAAAGCAAATTCATTGACATAGTTATCCCAGCTTTTATGAAAATTTTTAACATAACTACGGATAATTTTCACTATATTTCTGTTGACCCGTTCCGCTATATTTGATTGCGGCCGATACGGGACCATTTTTAGATGACGTATGCCCAGTTTTTGCACATGTCTTCAAATATATTACTTACAAATTGAGGACCATTATCCGATATAACTTTTAGGGGCGCCCCGTATTTTAAAATATATTTATTTAAAATAGAATCAGTAACTAATTTCGCGGAGGCTCGTTTTAAGGGAACAATTTCGGTCCATTTACTAAAATGATCAACCATAACAAGGAGATAGCGACTTTTATTTAACTGACTTTTTGGGAAAGGGCCCAATAAATCGATGCCAATTATTTCATTTGGAAATTCGGATTTAATACTATTTAGAAACCCGGCCGGGCGGAAATTAATATAATTAACGGCTTGACATGTTGGGCAGGACTGGACATACGCCCTTGTTAACTTTTGCAGTTCAGGAAAGTAGACTGCCTCGCGTACGCGTTGGATAGTTTTTCGAATACCAGCATGAGAAGCTAAAGGGCTGTCATGGAGCTCTTGCAGGATATTTAATCTAAGACTAGCTGGGATAACAGGTCGAAATTCGTTGTTGGAATTCGTAGTTTTTGTATAAAATAATAGACCATCTATTAGTTCGTAATGGGCCGCCCTATTTCTTATCGCCACAATATCTTGGTGGCTAAAATTTTCAGGATCCTTCAAATACTCATAAACACTTCCAAACTCAGGATCCTTACCCAGTTCTGTTATTACAGTTTCTCGGGAATTTATTGTACACGCTGTAAGCATTGCAACTTTTACGGTATTACCCTGTTCGTCTAATTTAATTCGTGATAGGGCATCTGCTACAATATTTTCCTTTCCGGGGGTATGCTTGATTACCAGATTATATTCTTGCAGCTTGAGTGCCCATCTTATTAACCTTGGGGATAAATTTTTCCCTGAGTACAATCTAGTTACCGCCGCATGATCAGAATATACTGTTATCGGCGCCTTTCCAAAATAGACTCGGAACTTTTGCACTGCTAACAGAACTGCAAGTGCCTCTCTCTCGGTCGCGGAATAGTTTCTTTGTGTTTGATTTAAAGTTCGGCTAAAAAATGCCACGGGCTGCTGATTTTGCGAAAGTACCGCTCCTACCGCATAATCCGAAGCATCCGCTGAAATTTCTAAATTTTCATCCTTTTCAGGAAATTTCAACACAGGGGCTTGCGTTAATGCTTGTTTTAATTTTTCGAAAGCACTATTGGCTTCGGCCGTCCACGAGAATCTTGCTTTTTCCTTTTTAATATTAACAATGGCTCAGCGATAGCCGCAAAATCTTTTATAAAGGACCTATAATATGAACAAAGTCCTAGAAAAGAAGAGAGCTTCTTTGTCGTATTTGGAGTCGGATACTTTTGTACAGCGATTATTTTTGATTCATCTGTCTCGATCCCTTTTTGCGATATTTTGTAACCTAAATATTTTAATTCAGGGGCTGCAAATTTGCACTTTTCGACATTAACTTTTAGACCGGCCTCATTTAATAAAGAAAACACCTGTCTTAAATCCTGTATATGTTGGTCGAGATTATCACTAGTAATAATGATATCGTCTAAATAGTTAAATGTGGACTTTCCAAGAACAGGTCTTAACACAATGTCCATGCATCGCTGAAATGTTGCTGGGGCCCCACAAAGGCCAAACGGCATACGCAAAAATGCATAAGTGCCAGACTTGGTTATAAAAGCAGTCTTAGGCACGTCCTCAGGCCTGACCCCTATTTGAAAATAACCATTCGTTAAGTCTAAAGTCGTCATAAATTTGGTTGATTTTATGTTCCTTAAAATTTCTTCTATGATCGGTAACGGATATACCGGATATTTCGTTATGGAATTTAATTTACGGTAATCAATAGCGAATCTCCACCTTTTTGGATGCTCCAAAGGATAATCATTATTTTTCTTACATAAAACCACCGGGCTAGCATAACTACTTGAGATGGGCGTTATGATCTTTTTACGTAGCATATCGGTAATATTCCATTCTATAATTTTTTCCTTATTCTTATCATACCGGTATGGTTTTTGACGAACCGGCAATGCATCTCCGGTGTCAATACTATGGTTAGTAACCTGAGTAAATCCTGGAATATCACTAAATAAGGAAGCAAATTCACTTACCACTTGTCGGATTCTATCTTGCTCGTCATTAGGCAGGTGGTCAAGATTTAACCTTGGCGGTTCAACCTTTTCTACACGCACTGGTTTCATTGTCAGCCTAAGGGACGCTTCATTAAAATCCAGTGTAGCTTGTGCGTCTGAAAGAAAGTCTATTCCTAGGATTAAATGTGCTTGCAAATTCTTTACTATAAAAAACATCACCTTTACTTGTTCGTCCTTGATACGGATATATAAAGGTACTTTACCTACGTACTTACATTCTTTTCCTTGCGCCGCTAATACTGTCGTATTATCCGCATTATATATGCGGTATTTGCGAAAATACTTTCTAAAAAAGACTTCTGCCACACAGGAACACTGCGCGCCGGTATCCAGGAGTGCGGTGGCCGGGATATTATTTACCAAGACTTCAATCTTCGGAAGAGTCAAATTTTTCACCATTACTGTATTTATCTTGTAGGAAGAGGGGTTTTCGTGGCCTTCGGATTTCCGCACCCTCTCGTCAGCAGAAATCCGTTTTAGTTTAAATTATTTTTCCTTTCCGTGATTTCCTTCTTTTTCCCCTGGCCTTGAGACTTTTTTCCTGGGTTGCTATTGAACTGTCGACGTTCGCCGGCTATTTTTGAATGCTCGGGTTTCCTTGCCCACTGATTCGCTTTTTCTCCGTAGCCGTATGCTTGAGTTTGCTGTAGTCTTGGCGTACCAAATTGGTTTCGCTGTTGATATTGGCGTCTTCTTTCGACGTCCGCCGTTCTTCTACTTTCAAACTGGATTGCTAGCTCAAATAACTTTTCCAGTGTAGTCGGATTTCTTAATTCAATAAAGTCTTGCACCTGGGGTAGTAACCTCGGCAAAATCACTTGAATTATTTCAGGATCCGGACGGTTTCCATACAAGAGCTTGAAAACATGAATTTTTCTTAAAATAAAGCTCGAGAGGTTTTCAATTCTTTGTTGATATATACTAAAAAGTTCCGTTTCTAATTTCGCACGATCCCTTACAACAGGGAAGGCTTTTAGTAGGGCAGTCTTGAAATTTTCGTAAGTATAGGTGGGACTTCCTGCTTGACCCAAGAGACTTCTGCCGATACATTTGAAACAGTTAAGCGCTTGGCCCCTCAAAGCGCTGGTAGCTAAGGTATCTTTTTGGAACTCGTGCACGCGGTAGAGCATGAAGTGGTCATCCAATTTTTCCAAAAAACTTTTTACCGGTGAGTTTCCACTAAATGTTGCTTCTGGTTTCATCGAAGCACGCATGGTCTGGACGATGTACCCAAATCCTTCCAGGGCGGCAGCTGGCATTTCTGGATTCTGAGCCGTTTCTGCAGGCAGCACAGGTTCTTCTTGAAACTCGGCCACGGTTATTATTCTTCGTCGGGCGCCACTATCAGGTTCAATGTTCCTTCTAACCTTCTTCGGAAACATACAATGACCTGACTAGGAACAGAGAGTTTACTAAAGCTATGTTCACTAATTGTAGTAAGTAGACAGGATACAGACGAAGGGTATACAAAACCCTTTATTTTTTCTTTATATACAATGACTTCCGTACTTCGGAATACAATGACCCTCCACTCGGGGTCTAACGTAAAAGGTATAAAAATAAAACTAAACTCTAATTTAACTTTAGAATAACACTCGTGGAAGATTGGCCTTATAATAACAGGAAGCGTATGTAGCACAGAGACTGTGAACACTACAATACGTTTAATTTATCAAGAGGATTAAAACCTCTGGCCTGGAAGGCAAATAGCAACTGCGTAACTTCTCAGGTAAGCGGCCTGCTTCGAACTCACTGCTTCCTCTCTCTTTCGCTTGGCAAAAAGGCCACACTTAAATACTTAGCGTTCGCCAGACAAACTTTGCATAAAATCCTTAACGCTTATAATTCTGGCCGGAAGTAGAAAATAAGAAGTGATAGTAAAGATTTAAAATAAAATAAACGTTAGTAAAACTTAAGATCCTTACAGTGTATGTGTGCAAATGAAAAAAAAATGATCCCTTTGCGCGTAATACAAAGTATGAAAGCTTTCAGTTTAATATTTGTTTTTCCTGTATCTCTGGGTTTGTAAATTCTTTAACATCCAGTATATATACAATCGAGACATTTTCATAAAAAAATTATTTAAATCCATTTCTTCCAAATTCCATGTCGTGACTGATTTGTTTGAGTAAAAGTCAGGTTATTTGAAAAAGGCAAAGAAAAGGATGGTTACGTACCTGGCGCAAGGAAGGGCTTTGCGGAGAACGTTCTAAGGGAAATTGCCTCATATACGTTGAGGTAAGGGAAACTGCAGAAGCCAACCATGCAGCCAGCACGTTGGCGAGGAATGAAACAGGGTAAAACTCTTAGCAATCTTAATGACAGAGCCTATTGCTATGGAACATATATTGAAAATACTTCGTTTGAAAAGAAAGCAATATAATCTCATTTATTATTTCTAGTACGTTTTGACATGAAGGCCACAGAGAGAAAAAAATCTAAAATAAAAAATAACATCCTTATTCGTGTTTTAATGATAATCTGGAGATTTTTTATGCGAAATGCCGACAAATCACTTACGAAAAACAAAAAGGAAGTGGCTGACGGTCACTTCGAATTGGGAGCACAGACAACAAGGCAAAATATGCCTAAGAAAAATTTCAATAATAGCTACAGCTTTCCTTAATTCAATGAGAAGTTATAGTTAAAAATAGAGCATATTGGTAAATCATAACTGAATATTGTGTGTAAACTAGTAAATTAATTTAAGAACACAAAAAGTAATTTAGCAATAGCATTTAACTGCAAATAATCATTTTAATTTCAGGTTAAGATATAATTTCATTTTTATTTTACAGTTCTGAAATGTAGCTGTAAAAAATAATTTTAAACTGACTTTCTGTTTGCATTTCAGCTGTAGCGAAATCGATTGGACTGAAAACATCCTTCCTCTCTCTTATCGAATAAGGCAATTTTTTCCGTTCAAATCCAATGCTCAGTCAATGAGATCGTCACTTAGTCAGTTATTTTTCAGTCAAATTCCAATTTTTATTCAGTCACTGGTCAGGCAAGGAGATGTTCCCTTTCTCGGTCCGTGTTCAGTGAATGTCCAATTTTTAGTCTGCCAGTGGTCAGTCAATGAGATCGTCACTTAATCAGTCATTGCTCAGTCAATGTCCAATTTTTAGGCAGTCACTGGTCAGTCAATGAGATTGGTGTCATGGCAAACGAATTTTTGACGAATATGAATTGAAATTGTGTAAACTTGTCTGAGATCTCGATAATATGCTATAAGTCCTTGGTTTATTTTTAATTTTTTAAAGCAGAAATATTTTACTAATGGTTTTCTTAGGTTCGAAATTTTGAAACGCTTGCTATGATTGGTAGTAGGGATTGGTGTCATGGCAAACAAATTTTTGACGAATATGAATTGAAATTGTATAAACCTATCTGAGATCTCGATAATATGCTATAAGTCCTTTGTTTATTTTAAATTTTTTAAAGCAGAAATATTTTAGTAATGGTTTTCTTAGGTTTGAAATTTTGAAACGCTTGCTATGAGTCGAAGAAGGATGTTGAGTGTATTCGTCATCAATATAGATAACAGGGACGGTACCAACGACGGCATCAACAGGGTGTTCTTGAGAATCTTGAATTGGTTTGAGTTCTGTTCTGTCTATTTGATCCAATTTTCCATTCATTCCTGGTTCATTATTTGTGTTAAGGAGATTACCAGAATCGATGTCACTTTGTGCTCCAAGATCGTTATGCGATACAATGCATTCAGCATCCAATGATTTAAAACAGGCATTCAAACTGAATTCTTCTTGGTTCAACATGGTTATACTGCTATTCGTGCCTATTTGATGACCTGAGTTATCAGGTTTTGGAAAATCAAAATCCTTTTCTGTTTCATGTTGCGGGTAATTAAATTGGTTTTCATCGCTTATATTGGGCACATCATAAGGATTATTATCGAAATCTTTGGAAAAATGGTGGATGTGGTCAGTATCACTATCAATATGCAAATTAAGAAGATTATTATCAAAAGCTTCGTTATTAACTTCGAGGAGATCGGTGTCACTGTTTATATCCACATCAAAGGAATCATCATTAAATTCATTAATATCATCATATGAATCAAGGAAATCTAAATTAAGTACCTTCTTTCCGGTGTTAAACTTGTGTTCATTACGGTTAATAGAGTTTTCATCATTATTTTTCCGAGTTTTCTCTTCTCTTCCAGGAAACAAAAGAAACACAGTCGAAAAACAAATAAGTATACACAATAGGCTGTCGATAAAGGGTGTTGGCATAAAAACGTAGCACAATACTGTGAAAAAAAAGAACTCCTTTTCTAAAAATGGTTCCAATTCGATTTCAGCATTAAAAATAACAAGTTTAAGCAAATAAGCTCCACACGTAAGTTTTTAGCACCACTAGATTCGGTATCTCTAATGATTATGGTTTATAAGCATTGTTAAAAATGTATACATTAACTTTGTTGTAATTCAACAAAAGCCTAAAACAATTATTGGTAAATTCATTGTTTCGAACGCTATTAAAAGGATTCCTTGAATATGTAACAATGAAAGGTATTCTGATATATAACTCATAATAGAAGGAAGATTCTATGTGTCTGTCTTTCGTTTGGACTGAGTGTAGGCTAATAGACCCAGGGCTACGAATTTGCTACATAGGTGCATCTAGACAAGAGCCAGTGCACCTCGAAACGAGGTTTCCAAAATTTGAATGAGGTTTCAAATTTTATTTTTTAAATTTTTGTTTTATTCATTTGTCTTTGATAAAATCGCATTAAATCGATAATTCTCTTTCATTACATCAGCAATAATGGCACGAGGCCATTGCTGCTGTTGTATCCCTGTTGCCATTCGGAAAAATGAGGGCGAAAATTAGCGTTTTAAGAATTTTTAATTAATATCTCTGATTTTTCCTATTTTTTGGATAAAAGTGTAAGCGGAAAAGTGGAAAACGAACCAACGCTAAACTACCGCTGCCATACATATTCAAATAAATAATTCTTTTTGGGGGGGCTTCTTGCTATACAAAACATAAAAGTAATACTTATATATAACCAGAGATTACTATTATTAGAACGAAAATACGTGAATACTATGGAGAAAATATTTATCAATAAAAAAAGTACTTTCAAAACATGTATTTTTCTTTGACCAATTATTTTTAAGGACAGGAATTATGTTATCCTTACACTCTAATGAAAATGGCTTCATCAACCTTCGGCTGGGTAAAATTTCATCTAAATATAAACACAATACAGAAATATATCAAAATATTTTTAATTCTTTAATATCCCCCTCGTTAAGATAATATAAACTCTTTAGCGTAATTTTACTTACGTTACATAATTAGCAAGAACAATACACCAAAATGAGTTTTGGTGATCGATGTGCATAGTGTATATACTGTTTTTCCTACTTTTCATTATTTATTCTTTATTATATTTCCTTAATTAGTGCTGGCAAATCGATATGGATCTTGCGCCCTCTGGGGCAGCACTTTGATGTGTATTATGTATTAAAAATTTCGGCAACTGGTCTGTGCAACTATGCTCAGCCCACTCCTTTTGTATGCCTCAACAACTACCCCTACGCTATTCCGTTAGCTTCAAGACACGGAAGTAGGAAGACGCTACAGCTGTAGCACCTACGAGGAGAACGATATGCCAAAGTTTTTATACTACAGATGTGCTAATTTGCTTTTACGATTTGAAAGTTATGCTTGAGATATATTTAAATCGCTATTTTACCTAAGTTTTGCCACTGTTACATATTGCCACATTGTAAGCGATTCAGAACTTCAAGTGCACAGGTTTGTTCCATCATTTGGATTTATTTTTCACTTTTATGATACCCACTAAGGACAGATATGGATAGGTAAAGATTTCAGGGTCGTGTTCCTATTAAATAAGCGAAGCCCTATGACCTATATATCATTAGAGGTAATGTATTTATCCCTAGGAAGATCAATCATATGCTTACATACGGAACGATCACAACAGACGACATTCTGACATCATACCGGGCGACAACATTTCATACGACCATCATAACAGACATTCTGAACATGCAAAACCGAGTGAATAGACTATAAAACTTCAATCCTCTACATTCCTCAATAATAAGATATACTAATTTGGAAAGATGCTCAGTAGAATTCAAGGTAGGGCTGTCTACTACGAGGCTCAGGAAGCTGTCTACTACCAGCTCCCCCACAACCGGGGTTAATTAGACGGATCGAGACTCATCCTCCTAAACATTTCAACTCCACTAGTGTCTATTCTCTATATTTTCCTGCCCAGGTAAGAATGGCAACTCGATGGCATGTATTTAGGAAAGGTACCCTCGTGTGTCTACGGCTTCCGAAGGCCATATGTTGAAGGGAGCTATACACGATCTTATTACTGACTGTACGACTGTCGCCTGCTTCAGCTAGGGGGTAATTTGAGCTATTGTTTACTTCGTTGACAGTGTACAATACGGCTGAGACGTCTCACTTGACGATTATTCTAAGTTAACTGTGCTTTGCACTTTGCCCCATCGCTAGTTCTTTTTCTCGCCATCCGTGCATTCTCGGTATGCACTTGACACTGTCTAACGTTGAAATGCTGTCCCGCTGAGGATTTTGGAAACTGTATTTCCCATGCGACGAGTGACTACTATCTGCCCGATATTGAAGCTGTCTATGTCATAAAGTTTACCTATACTGGTATGTGAAACCATGATTATCAACAACCACAGTGCTAGCTTTATGTGCATTTAGCACAACTTCCTCACGTAAGCCCAGATGCAGCGCAGCGCTATTCAATTTCCATAGCCATGTCTATCCCTAATTTAGTGTAGTTACAACACATGAAGCTTGGACATACGTTTTAACGATTGCAATAGAAAAAGATTAATTTACTACCAAAAAAGAGGAGAAAAAGACACAGTATATTGGTTCAGAAAAATTAAGGACATTTTTTCTAAAGGTTTAATTGTTCTTACTGGATTCTTTTATAAAGAGAAACTTAAAGTAAGGAAAGTAGAAACAAATATCAAAATTAATTCGGATTACAATCAGAAAAAAATTTAAACACCTATATTAAAAGACGAAATGTCATCTCTTTATCCAAAAGATCTTGAATGTATTAAGTTCCATCAGGTCAAGGCTACAATTCATACCTCTAAATCTACTGCTTTATGGTTTGAAAAAATAAGATATGAAACCGGAATTAAAGCTGTACCCTCTAGATGCACATCCTCGAAATATCCTGATGTGTCTCCCATGGATTAATGTGCATTTGTACGTTTAAAACTTGGAACTCTTGGAAAACAATATGTAATATGATGGTTCAACAAGAGGACTCTCAGACGGAATATATTAGAAAATGAGATTATAAGATGTGTTTATATATCTAAATCTTTGCAAAATCCTTAAAAAAATACCTGAACACCCCCTGTACTCAGTGGTTTGCGATAGGTTTGTTGAATTTTAAATTTCAGACTGAACGTTTGAGGATTATTCATAGTGTTTCCTTTAATCTCATTTTTATTAATAATGCCTCATAAATATTTATTCAAATATATGAAAATTTCATTTTGTAATTTATAAAATACGCTGTTTTTAAATATTTTAAACCCAGAGGGATATTAGCCCGAATTCTGATCAAATGTGTATGTGTGCAAATGAAAAAAAAATGATCCCTTTGCGCGTAATACAAAGTATGAAAGCTTTCAGTTTAATATTTGTTTTTCCTGTATCTCTGGGTTTGTAAATTCTTTAACATCCAGTATATATACAATCGAGACATTTTCTTAAAAAAATTATTTAAATCCATTTCTTCCAAATTCCATGTCGTGACTGATTTGTTTGAGTAAAAGTCAGGTTATTTGAAAAAGGCAAAGAAAAGGATGGTTACGTACCTGGCGCGAGGAAGGGCTTTGCGCAGAACGTTCTAAGGGAAATTGCCTCATATACGTTGAGATAAGTTAAACTGCAGAAGCCAACCATGCAGCCAGCACGTTGGCGAGGAATGAAACAGGGTAAAACTCTTAGCAATCTTAATGACAGAGCATATTGCTATGGAACATATATTGAAAATACTTCGTTTGAAAAGAAAGCAATATAATCTCATTTATTATTTCTAGTACGTTTTGACATGAAAGCCACAGAGAGAAAAAAATCTAAAATAAAAAATAACATCCTTATTCGTGTTTTAATGATAATCTGGAGATTTTTTATGCGAAATGCCGACAAATCACTTACGAAAAACAAAAAGGAAGTGGCTGACGGTCACTTCGAATTGGGAGCACAGACGACAAGTCAAAATATGCCTAAGAAAAATTTCAATAATAGCTACAGCTTTCCTTAATTCAATGAGAAGTTATAGTTAAAAATAGAGCATATTGGTAAATCATAACTGAATATTGTGTGTAAACTAGTAAATTAATTTAAGAACACAAAAGGTAATTTAGCAATAGCATTTAACTGCAAATAATCATTTTAATTTCAGGTTAAGATATAATTTCATTTTTATTTTACAGTTCTGAAATGTAGCTGCAAAAAAGAATTTTAAACTGACTTTCTGTTTGCATTTCAGCTGTAGCGAAATCGATTGGACTGAAAACATCCTTCCTCTCTCTTATCGAATAAGGCAATTTTTTCCGTTCAAATCCAATGCTCAGTCAATGAGATCGTCACTTAGTCAGTTATTTTTCAGTCAAATTCCAATTTTTATTCAGTCACTGGTCAGGCAAGGAGATGTTCCCTTTCTCGGTCCGTGTTCAGTGAATGTCCAATTTTTAGTCTGTCAGTGGTCAGTCAATGAGATCGTCACTTAATCAGTCATTGCTCAGTCAATGTCCAATTTTTAGGCAGTCACTGGTCAGTCAATGAGATTGGTGTCATGGCAAACGAATTTTTGACGAATATGAATTGAAATTGTGTAAACTTGTCTGAGATCTCGATAATATGCTATAAGTCCTTGGTTTATTTTTAATTTTTTAAAGCAGAAATATTTTACTAATGGTTTTCTTAGGTTCGAAATTTTGAAACGCTTGCTATGATTGGTAGAAGGGATTGGTGTCATGGCAAACAAATTTTTGACGAATATGAATTGAAATTGTATAAACCTATCTGAGATCTCGATAATATGCTATAAGTCCTTTGTTTATTTTAAATTTTTTAAAGCAGAAATATTTTAGTAATGGTTTTCTTAGGTTTGAAATTTTGAAACGCTTGCTATGAGTCGAAGAAGGATGTTGAGTGTATTCGTCATCAATATAGATAACAGGGACGGTACCAACGACGGCATCAACAGGGTGTTCTTGAGAATCTTGAATTGGTTTGAGTTCTGTTCTGTCTATTTGATCCAATTAGCCATTCATTCCTGCTTCATTATTTGTGTTAAGGAGATTACCAGAATCGATGTCACTTTGTGCTCCAAGATCGTTATGCGATACAATGCATTCAGCATCCAATGATTTAAAACAGGGATTCAAACTGAATTCTTCTTGGTTCAACATGGTTATACTGCTATTCGGGCCTATTTGATTACCTGAGTTATCAAGTTTTGGAAAATCAAAATCCTTTTCTGTTTCATGTTGGAGGTAATTAAATTGGTTTTCATCGTTGATATTGTGCACATCATAAGGATTATTATCGAAATCTTTGGCAAAATGGTGGATGTGGTCAGTATCACTATCAATATGCAAATTAAGAAGATTATTATCAAAAGCTTCGTTATTAACTTCGAGGAGATCGGTGTCACTGTTTATATCCACATCAAAGGAATCATCATTAAATTCATTAATATCATCATATGAATCAAGGAAATCTAAATTAAGTACCTTCTTTCCGGTGTTAAACTTGTGTTCATTACGGTTAATAGAGTTTTCATCATTATTTTTCCGAGTTTTCTCTTCTCTTCCAGGAAACAAAAGAAACACAGTCGAAAAACAAATAAGTATACACAATAGGCTGTCGATAAAGGGTGTTGGCATAAAAACGTAGCACAATACTGTGAAAAAAAAAGAACTCCTTTTCTAAAAATGGTTCCAATTCGATTTCAGCATTAAAAATAACAAGTTTAAGCAAATAAGCTCCACACGTAAGTTTTTAGCACCACTAGATTCGGTATCTCTAATGATTATGGTTTATAAGCATTGTTAAAAATGTATACATTAACTTTGTTGTAATTCAACAAAAGCCTAAAACAATTATTCGTAAATTCATTGTTTCGAACGCTATTAAAAGGATTCCTTGAATATGTAACAATGAAAGGTATTCTGATATATAACTCATAATAGAAGGAAGATTCTATGTGTCTGTCTTTCGTTTGGGCTGAGTGTAGGCTAATAGACCCAGGGCTACGAATTTGCTACATAGGTGCATCTAGACAAGAGCCAGTGCACCTCGAAACGAGGTTTCCAAAATTTGAATGAGGTTTCAAATTTTATTTTTTAAATTTTTGTTTTATTCATTTGTCTTTGATAAAATCGCATTAAATCGATAATTCTCTTTCATTACATCAGCAATAATGGCACGAGGCCATTGTTGCTGTTGTATCACTGTTGCCATTCGGAAAAATGAGGGCGAAAATTAGCGTTTTAAGAATTTTTAATTAATATCTCTGATTTTTGCTATTTTTTGGATAAAAGTGTAAGCGGAAAAGTGGAAAACGAACCAACGCTAAACTACCGCTGCCATACATATTCAAATAAATAATTCTTTTTTTGGGGGGGGCTTCTTGCTATACAAAACATAAACGTAATACTTATATATAACCAGAGATTACTATTATTAGAACGAAAATACGTGAATACTATGGAGAAAATATTTATCAATAATAAAAGTACTTTCAAAACATGTATTTTTCTTTGACCAATTATTTTTAAGGACAGGAATTATGTTATCCTTACACTCTCATGAAAATGGCTTCATCAACCTTCGGCTGGGTAAAATTTCATTTAAATATAAACACAATACAGAAATATATCAAAATATTTTTAATTCTTTAATATCCACCTCTTTAAGATAATATAAACTCTTTAGCGTAATGTTAACTTACGTTATATAATTAGCAAGAACAATACACCAAAATGAGTTTTGGTGATCGATGTGCATAGTGTATATACTGTTTTTCCTACTTTTCATAATTTATTCTTTATTATATTTCCTTAATTAGTGCTGGCAAATCGATATGGATCTTGCGCCCTCTGGGGCAGCACTTTGATGTGTATTATGTATTAAAAATTTCGGCAACTGGTCTGTGCAACTATGCTCAGCCCACTCCTTTTGTATGCCTCAACAACTACCCCTACGCTATTCCGTTAGCTTCAAGACACGGAAGTAGGAAGACGCTACAGCTGTAGCACCTACGAGGAGAACGATATGCCAAAGTTTTTATACTACAGATGTGCTAATTTGCTTTTACGATTTGAAAGTTATGCTTGAGATATATTTAAATCGCTATTTTACCTAAGTTTTGCCACTGTTACATATTGCCACATTGTATGTGATTCAGAACTTCAAGTGCACAGGTTTGTTCCATCATTTGGATTTATTTTTCACTTTTATGATACCCACTAAGGACAGATATGGATAGGTAAAGATTTCAGGGTCGTGTTCCTATTAAATAAGCGAAGCCCTATGACCTATATATCATTAGAGGTAATGTATTTATCCCTAGGAAGGGCTATAAATAATAAGATCAATCATATGCTTACATACGGAACGATCACAACAGGCGACATTCTAACATCATACCGGGCGACGACATTTCATACGACCATCATAACAGACATTCTGAACATGCAAAACCGAGTGAATAGACTATAAAACTTCAATCCTCTACATTCCTCAATAATAAGATATACTAATTTGGAAAGATGCTCAGTAGAATTCAAGGTAGGGCTGTCTACTACGAGGCTCAGGAACCTGTCTACTACCAGCTCCCCCACAACCGGGGTTAATTAGACGGATCGAGACTCATCCTCCTAAACATTTCAACTCCACTAGTGTCTATTCTCTATATTTTCCTGCCCAGGTAAGAATGGCAACTCGATGGCATGTATTTAGGAAAGGTACCCTCGTGTGTCTACGGCTTCCGAAGGCCATATGTTGAAGGGAGCTATACACGATCTTATTACTGACTGTACGACTGTCGCCTGCTTCAGCTAGGGGGTAATTTGAGCTATTGTTTACTTCGTTGACAGTGTACAATACGGCTGAGACGTCTCACTTGACGATTATTCTAAGTTAACTGTGCTTTGCACTTTGCCCCATCGCTAGTTCTTTTTCTCGCCATCCGTGCATTCTCGGTATGCACTTGACACTGTCTAACGTTGAAATGCTGTCCCGCTGAGGATTTTGGAAACTGTATTTCCCATGCGACGAGTGACTACTATCTGCCCGATATTGAAGCTGTCTATGTCATAAAGTTTACCTATACTGGTATGTGAAACCATGATTATCAACAACCACAGTGCTAGCTTTATGTGCATTTAGCACAACTTCCTCACGTAAGCCCAGATGCAGCGCAGCGCTATTCAATTTCCATAGCCATGTCTATCCCTAATTTAGTGTAGTTACAACACATGAAGCTTGGACATACGTTTTAACGATTGCAACAGAAAAAGATTAATTTACTACCAAAAAAGAGGAGAAAAAGACACAGTATATTGGTTCAGAAAAATTAAGGACATTTTTTCTAAAGGTTTAATTGTTCTTACTGGATTCTTTTATAAAGAGAAACTTAAAGTAAGGAAAGTAGAAACAAATATCAAAATTAATTCGGATTACAATCAGAAAAAAATTTAAACACCTATATTAAAAGACGAAATGTCATCTCTTTATCCAAAAGATCTTGAATGTATTAAGTTCCATCAGGTCAAGGCTACAATTCATACCTCTAAATCTACTGCTTTATGGTTTGAAAAAATAAGATATGAAACCGGAATTAAAGCTGTACCCTCTAGATGCACATCCTCGAAATATCCTGATGTGTCTCCCATGGATTAATGTGCATTTGTACGTTTAAAACTTGGAACTCTTGGAAAACAATATGTAATATGATGGTTCAACAAGAGGACTCTCAGACGGAATATATTAGAAAATGAGATTATAAGATGTGTTTATATATCTAAATCTTTGCAAAATCCTTAAAAAAATACCTGAACACCCCCTGTACTCAGTGGTTTGCGATAGGTTTGTTGAATTTTAAATTTCAGACTGAACGTTTGAGGATTATTCATAGTGTTTCCTTTAATCTCATTTTTATTAATAATGCCTCATAAATATTTATTCAAATATATGAAAATTTCATTTTGTAATTTATAAAATACGCTGTTTTTAAATATTTTAAACCCAGAGGGATATTAGCCCGAATTCTGATCAAATGTGTATGTGTGCAAATGAAAAAAAAATGATCCCTTTGCGCGTAATACAAAGTATGAAAGCTTTCAGTTTAATATTTGTTTTTCCTGTATCTCTGGGTTTGTAAATTCTTTAACATCCAGTATATATACAATCGAGACATTTTCTTAAAAAAATTATTTAAATCCATTTCTTCCAAATTCCATGTCGTGACTGATTTGTTTGAGTAAAAGTCAGGTTATTTGAAAAAGGCAAAGAAAAGGATGGTTACGTACCTGGCGCGAGGAAGGGCTTTGCGCAGAACGTTCTAAGGGAAATTGCCTCATATACGTTGAGATAAGTTAAACTGCAGAAGCCAACCATGCAGCCAGCACGTTGGCGAGGAATGAAACAGGGTAAAACTCTTAGCAATCTTAATGACAGAGCATATTGCTATGGAACATATATTGAAAATACTTCGTTTGAAAAGAAAGCAATATAATCTCATTTATTATTTCTAGTACGTTTTGACATGAAGGCCACAGAGAGAAAAAAATCTAAAATAAAAAATAACATCCTTATTCGTGTTTTAATGATAATCTGGAGATTTTTTATGCGAAATGCCGACAAATCACTTACGAAAAACAAAAAGGAAGTGGCTGACGGTCACTTCGAATTGGGAGCACAGACGACAAGTCAAAATATGCCTAAGAAAAATTTCAATAATAGCTACAGCTTTCCTTAATTCAATGAGAAGTTATAGTTAAAAATAGAGCATATTGGTAAATCATAACTGAATATTGTGTGTAAACTAGTAAATTAATTTAAGAACACAAAAGGTAATTTAGCAATAGCATTTAACTGCAAATAATCATTTTAATTTCAGGTTAAGATATAATTTCATTTTTATTTTACAGTTCTGAAATGTAGCTGCAAAAAAGAATTTTAAACTGACTTTCTGTTTGCATTTCAGCTGTAGCGAAATCGATTGGACTGAAAACATCCTTCCTCTCTCTTATCGAATAAGGCAATTTTTTCCGTTCAAATCCAATGCTCAGTCAATGAGATCGTCACTTAGTCAGTTATTTTTCAGTCAAATTCCAATTTTTATTCAGTCACTGGTCAGGCAAGGAGATGTTCCCTTTCTCGGTCCGTGTTCAGTGAATGTCCAATTTTTAGTCTGTCAGTGGTCAGTCAATGAGATCGTCACTTAATCAGTCATTGCTCAGTCAATGTCCAATTTTTAGGCAGTCACTGGTCAGTCAATGAGATTGGTGTCATGGCAAACGAATTTTTGACGAATATGAATTGAAATTGTGTAAACTTGTCTGAGATCTCGATAATATGCTATAAGTCCTTGGTTTATTTTTAATTTTTTAAAGCAGAAATATTTTACTAATGGTTTTCTTAGGTTCGAAATTTTGAAACGCTTGCTATGATTGGTAGAAGGGATTGGTGTCATGGCAAACAAATTTTTGACGAATATGAATTGAAATTGTATAAACCTATCTGAGATCTCGATAATATGCTATAAGTCCTTTGTTTATTTTAAATTTTTTAAAGCAGAAATATTTTAGTAATGGTTTTCTTAGGTTTGAAATTTTGAAACGCTTGCTATGAGTCGAAGAAGGATGTTGAGTGTATTCGTCATCAATATAGATAACAGGGACGGTACCAACGACGGCATCAACAGGGTGTTCTTGAGAATCTTGAATTGGTTTGAGTTCTGTTCTGTCTATTTGATCCAATTAGCCATTCATTCCTGCTTCATTATTTGTGTTAAGGAGATTACCAGAATCGATGTCACTTTGTGCTCCAAGATCGTTATGCGATACAATGCATTCAGCATCCAATGATTTAAAACAGGGATTCAAACTGAATTCTTCTTGGTTCAACATGGTTATACTGCTATTCGGGCCTATTTGATTACCTGAGTTATCAAGTTTTGGAAAATCAAAATCCTTTTCTGTTTCATGTTGGAGGTAATTAAATTGGTTTTCATCGTTGATATTGTGCACATCATAAGGATTATTATCGAAATCTTTGGCAAAATGGTGGATGTGGTCAGTATCACTATCAATATGCAAATTAAGAAGATTATTATCAAAAGCTTCGTTATTAACTTCGAGGAGATCGGTGTCACTGTTTATATCCACATCAAAGGAATCATCATTAAATTCATTAATATCATCATATGAATCAAGGAAATCTAAATTAAGTACCTTCTTTCCGGTGTTAAATTTGTGTTCATTACGGTTAATAGAGTTTTCATCATTATTTTTCCGAGTTTTCTCTTCTCTTCCAGGAAACAAAAGAAACACAGTCGAAAAACAAATAAGTATACACAATAGGCTGTCGATAAAGGGTGTTGGCATAAAAACGTAGCACAATACTGTGAAAAAAAAGAACTCCTTTTCTAAAAATGGTTCCAATTCGATTTCAGCATTAAAAATAACAAGTTTAAGCAAATAAGCTCCACACGTAAGTTTTTAGCACCACTAGATTCGGTATCTCTAATGATTATGGTTTATAAGCATTGTTAAAAATGTATACATTAACTTTGTTGTAATTCAACAAAAGCCTAAAACAATTATTCGTAAATTCATTGTTTCGAACGCTATTAAAAGGATTCCTTGAATATGTAACAATGAAAGGTATTCTGATATATAACTCATAATAGAAGGAAGATTCTATGTGTCTGTCTTTCGTTTGGGCTGAGTGTAGGCTAATAGACCCAGGGCTACGAATTTGCTACATAGGTGCATCTAGACAAGAGCCAGTGCACCTCGAAACGAGGTTTCCAAAATTTGAATGAGGTTTCAAATTTTATTTTTTAAATTTTTGTTTTATTCATTTGTCTTTGATAAAATCGCATTAAATCGATAATTCTCTTTCATTACATCAGCAATAATGGCACGAGGCCATTGTTGCTGTTGTATCACTGTTGCCATTCGGAAAAATGAGGGCGAAAATTAGCGTTTTAAGAATTTTTAATTAATATCTCTGATTTTTGCTATTTTTTGGATAAAAGTGTAAGCGGAAAAGTGGAAAACGAACCAACGCTAAACTACCGCTGCCATACATATTCAAATAAATAATTCTTTTTTTGGGGGGGGCTTCTTGCTATACAAAACATAAACGTAATACTTATATATAACCAGAGATTACTATTATTAGAACGAAAATACGTGAATACTATGGAGAAAATATTTATCAATAATAAAAGTACTTTCAAAACATGTATTTTTCTTTGACCAATTATTTTTAAGGACAGGAATTATGTTATCCTTACACTCTCATGAAAATGGCTTCATCAACCTTCGGCTGGGTAAAATTTCATTTAAATATAAACACAATACAGAAATATATCAAAATATTTTTAATTCTTTAATATCCACCTCTTTAAGATAATATAAACTCTTTAGCGTAATGTTAACTTACGTTATATAATTAGCAAGAACAATACACCAAAATGAGTTTTGGTGATCGATGTGCATAGTGTATATACTGTTTTTCCTACTTTTCATAATTTATTCTTTATTATATTTCCTTAATTAGTGCTGGCAAATCGATATGGATCTTGCGCCCTCTGGGGCAGCACTTTGATGTGTATTATGTATTAAAAATTTCGGCAACTGGTCTGTGCAACTATGCTCAGCCCACTCCTTTTGTATGCCTCAACAACTACCCCTACGCTATTCCGTTAGCTTCAAGACACGGAAGTAGGAAGACGCTACAGCTGTAGCACCTACGAGGAGAACGATATGCCAAAGTTTTTATACTACAGATGTGCTAATTTGCTTTTACGATTTGAAAGTTATGCTTGAGATATATTTAAATCGCTATTTTACCTAAGTTTTGCCACTGTTACATATTGCCACATTGTATGTGATTCAGAACTTCAAGTGCACAGGTTTGTTCCATCATTTGGATTTATTTTTCACTTTTATGATACCCACTAAGGACAGATATGGATAGGTAAAGATTTCAGGGTCGTGTTCCTATTAAATAAGCGAAGCCCTATGACCTATATATCATTAGAGGTAATGTATTTATCCCTAGGAAGGGCTATAAATAATAAGATCAATCATATGCTTACATACGGAACGATCACAACAGGCGACATTCTAACATCATACCGGGCGACGACATTTCATACGACCATCATAACAGACATTCTGAACATGCAAAACCGAGTGAATAGACTATAAAACTTCAATCCTCTACATTCCTCAATAATAAGATATACTAATTTGGAAAGATGCTCAGTAGAATTCAAGGTAGGGCTGTCTACTACGAGGCTCAGGAACCTGTCTACTACCAGCTCCCCCACAACCGGGGTTAATTAGACGGATCGAGACTCATCGCTGCTAAACATTTCAACTCCACTAGTGTCTATTCTCTATATTTTCCTGCCCAGGTAAGAATGGCAACTCGATGGCATGTATTTAGGAAAGGTACCCTCGTGTGTCTACGGCTTCCGAAGGCCATATGTTGAAGGGAGCGATACACGATCTTATTACTGACTGTACGACTGTCGCCTGCTTCAGCTAGGGGGTAATTTGAGCTATTGTTTACTTCGTTGACAGTGTACAATACGGCTGAGACGTCTCACTCGACGATTATTCTAAGTTAACTGTGCTTTGCACTTTGCCCCATCGCTAGTTCTTTTTCTCGCCATCCGTGCATTCTCGGTATGCACTTGACACTGTCTAACGTTGAAATGCTGTCCCGCTGAGGATTTTGGAAACTGTATTTCCCATGCGACGAGTGACTACTATCTGCCCGATATTGAAGCTGTCTATGTCATAAAGTTTACCTATACTGGTATGTGAAACCATGATTATCAACAACCACAGTGCTAGCTTTATGTGCATTTAGCACAACTTCCTCACATAAGCCCAGATGCAGCGCAGCGCTATTCAATTTCCATAGCCATGTCTATCCCTAATTTAGTGTAGTTACAACACATGAAGCTTGGACATACGTATAACGATTGCAATAGAAAAAGATTAATTTACTACCAAAAAAGAGGAGAAAAAGAAACAGTATATTGGTTCAGAAAAATTAAGGACATTTTTTCTAAAGGTTTAATTGTTCTTACTGGATTCTTTTATAAAGAGAAACTTAAAGTAAGGAAAGTAGAAACAAATATCAAAATTAATTCGGATTACAATCAGAAAAAAATTTAAACACCTATATTAAAAGACGAAATGTCATCTCTTTATCCAAAAGATCTTGAATGTATTAAGTTCCATCAGGTCAAGGCTACAATTCATACCTCTAAATCTACTGCTTTATGGTTTGAAAAAATAAGATATGAAACCGGAATTAAAGCTGTACCCTCTAGATGCATATCCTCGAAATATCCTGATGTGTCTCCCATGGATTAATGTGCATTTGTACGTTTAAAACTTGGAACTCTTGGAAATCAATATGTAATATGATGGTTCAACAAGAGGACTCTCAGACGGAATATATTAGAAAATGAGATTATAAGATGTGTTTATATATCTAAATCTTTGCAAAATCCTTAAAAAAATACCTGAACACCCCCTGTACTCAGTGGTTTGCGATAGGTTTGTTGAATTTTAAATTTCAGACTGAACGTTTGAGGATTATTCATAGTGTTTCCTTTAATCTCATTTTTATTAATAATGCCTCATAAATATTTATTCAAATATATGAAAATTTCATTTTGTAATTTATAAAATACGCTGTTTTTAAATATTTTAAACCCAGAGGGATATTAGCCCGAATTCTGATCAAATGTGTATGTGTGCAAATGAAAAAAAAATGATCCCTTTGCGCGTAATACAAAGTATGAAAGCTTTCAGTTTAATATTTGTTTTTCCTGTATCTCTGGGTTTGTAAATTCTTTAACATCCAGTATATATACAATCGAGACATTTTCTTAAAAAAATTATTTAAATCCATTTCTTCCAAATTCCATGTCGTGACTGATTTGTTTGAGTAAAAGTCAGGTTATTTGAAAAAGGCAAAGAAAAGGATGGTTACGTACCTGGCGCGAGGAAGGGCTTTGCGCAGAACGTTCTAAGGGAAATTGCCTCATATACGTTGAGATAAGTTAAACTGCAGAAGCCAACCATGCAGCCAGCACGTTGGCGAGGAATGAAACAGGGTAAAACTCTTAGCAATCTTAATGACAGAGCATATTGCTATGGAACATATATTGAAAATACTTCGTTTGAAAAGAAAGCAATATAATCTCATTTATTATTTCTAGTACGTTTTGACATGAAGGCCACAGAGAGAAAAAAATCTAAAATAAAAAATAACATCCTTATTCGTGTTTTAATGATAATCTGGAGATTTTTTATGCGAAATGCCGACAAATCACTTACGAAAAACAAAAAGGAAGTGGCTGACGGTCACTTCGAATTGGGAGCACAGACGACAAGTCAAAATATGCCTAAGAAAAATTTCAATAATAGCTACAGCTTTCCTTAATTCAATGAGAAGTTATAGTTAAAAATAGAGCATATTGGTAAATCATAACTGAATATTGTGTGTAAACTAGTAAATTAATTTAAGAACACAAAAGGTAATTTAGCAATAGCATTTAACTGCAAATAATCATTTTAATTTCAGGTTAAGATATAATTTCATTTTTATTTTACAGTTCTGAAATGTAGCTGCAAAAAAGAATTTTAAACTGACTTTCTGTTTGCATTTCAGCTGTAGCGAAATCGATTGGACTGAAAACATCCTTCCTCTCTCTTATCGAATAAGGCAATTTTTTCCGTTCAAATCCAATGCTCAGTCAATGAGATCGTCACTTAGTCAGTTATTTTTCAGTCAAATTCCAATTTTTATTCAGTCACTGGTCAGGCAAGGAGATGTTCCCTTTCTCGGTCCGTGTTCAGTGAATGTCCAATTTTTAGTCTGTCAGTGGTCAGTCAATGAGATCGTCACTTAATCAGTCATTGCTCAGTCAATGTCCAATTTTTAGGCAGTCACTGGTCAGTCAATGAGATTGGTGTCATGGCAAACGAATTTTTGACGAATATGAATTGAAATTGTGTAAACTTGTCTGAGATCTCGATAATATGCTATAAGTCCTTGGTTTATTTTTAATTTTTTAAAGCAGAAATATTTTACTAATGGTTTTCTTAGGTTTGAAATTTTGAAACGCTTGCTATGATTGGTAGAAGGGATTGGTGTCATGGCAAACAAATTTTTGACGAATAGGAATTGAAATTGTATAAACCTATCTGAGATCTCGATAATATGCTATAAGTCCTTTGTTTATTTTAAATTTTTTAAAGCAGAAATATTTTAGTAATGGTTTTCTTAGGTTTGAAATTTTGAAACGCTTGCTATGAGTCGAAGAAGGATGTTGAGTGTATTCGTCATCAATATAGATAACAGGGACGGTACCAACGACGGCATCAACAGGGTGTTCTTGAGAATCTTGAATTGGTTTGAGTTCTGTTCTGTCTATTTGATCCAATTAGCCATTCATTCCTGCTTCATTATTTGTGTTAAGGAGATTACCAGAATCGATGTCACTTTGTGCTCCAAGATCGTTATGCGATACAATGCATTCAGCATCCAATGATTTAAAACAGGCATTCAAACTGAATTCTTCTTGGTTCAACATGGTTATACTGCTATTCGTGCCTATTTGATGACCTGAGTTATCAGGTTTTGGAAAATCAAAATCCTTTTCTGTTTCATGTTGCGGGTAATTAAATTGGTTTTCATCGCTTATATTGGGCACATCATAAGGATTATTATCGAAATCTTTGGAAAAATGGTGGATGTGGTCAGTATCACTATCAATATGCAAATTAAGAAGATTATTATCAAAAGCTTCGTTATTAACTTCGAGGAGATCGGTGTCACTGTTTATATCCACATCAAAGGAATCATCATTAAATTCATTAATATCATCATATGAATCAAGGAAATCTAAATTAAGTACCTTCTTTCCGGTGTTAAACTTGTGTTCATTACGGTTAATAGAGTTTTCATCATTATTTTTCCGAGTTTTCTCTTCTCTTCCAGGAAACAAAAGAAACACAGTCGAAAAACAAATAAGTATACACAATAGGCTGTCGATAAAGGGTGTTGGCATAAAAACGTAGCACAATACTGTAAAAAAAAAGAACTCCTTTTCTAAAAATGGTTCCAATTCGATTTCAGCATTAAAAATAACAAGTTTAAGCAAATAAGCTCCACACGTAAGTTTTTAGCACCACTAGATTCGGTATCTCTAATGATTATGGTTTATAAGCATTGTTAAAAATGTATACATTAACTTTGTTGTAATTCAACAAAAGCCTAAAACAATTATTCGTAAATTCATTGTTTCGAACGCTATTAAAAGGATTCCTTGAATATGTAACAATGAAAGGTATTCTGATATATAACTCATAATAGAAGGAAGATTCTATGTGTCTGTCTTTCGTTTGGGCTGAGTGTAGGCTAATAGACCCAGGGCTACGAATTTGCTACATAGGTGCATCTAGACAAGAGCCAGTGCACCTCGAAACGAGGTTTCCAAAATTTGAATGAGGTTTCAAATTTTATTTTTTAAATTTTTGTTTTATTCATTTGTCTTTGATAAAATCGCATTAAATCGATAATTCTCTTTCATTACATCAGCAATAATGGCACGAGGCCATTGTTGCTGTTGTATCACTGTTGCCATTCGGAAAAATGAGGGCGAAAATTAGCGTTTTAAGAATTTTTAATTAATATCTCTGATTTTTGCTATTTTTTGGATAAAAGTGTAAGCGGAAAAGTGGAAAACGAACCAACGCTAAACTACCGCTGCCATACATATTCAAATAAATAATTCTTTTTTGGGGGGGGGGCTTCTTGCTATACAAAACATAAACGTAATACTTATATATAACCAGAGATTACTATTATTAGAACGAAAATACGTGAATACTATGGAGAAAATATTTATCAATAATAAAAGTACTTTCAAAACATGTATTTTTCTTTGACCAATTATTTTTAAGGACAGGAATTATGTTATCCTTACACTCTCATGAAAATGGCTTCATCAACCTTCGGCTGGGTAAAATTTCATTTAAATATAAACACAATACAGAAGTATATCAAAATATTTTTAATTCTTTAATATCCACCTCTTTAAGATAATATAAACTCTTTAGCGTAATGTTAACTTACGTTATATAATTAGCAAGAACAATACACCAAAATGAGTTTTGGTGATCGATGTGCATAGTGTATATACTGTTTTTCCTACTTTTCATAATTTATTCTTTATTATATTTCCTTAATTAGTGCTGGCAAATCGATATGGATCTTGCGCCCTCTGGGGCAGCACTTTGATGTGTATTATGTATTAAAAATTTCGGCAACTGGTCTGTGCAACTATGCTCAGCCCACTCCTTTTGTATGCCTCAACAACTACCCCTACGCTATTCCGTTAGCTTCAAGACACGGAAGTAGGAAGACGCTACAGCTGTAGCACCTACGAGGAGAACGATATGCCAAAGTTTTTATACTACAGATGTGCTAATTTGCTTTTACGATTTGAAAGTTATGCTTGAGATATATTTAAATCGCTATTTTACCTAAGTTTTGCCACTGTTACATATTGCCACATTGTATGTGATTCAGAACTTCAAGTGCACAGGTTTGTTCCATCATTTGGATTTATTTTTCACTTTTATGATACCCACTAAGGACAGATATGGATAGGTAAAGATTTCAGGGTCGTGTTCCTATTAAATAAGCGAAGCCCTATGACCTATATATCATTAGAGGTAATGTATTTATCCCTAGGAAGGGCTATAAATAATAAGATCAATCATATGCTTACATACGGAACGATCACAACAGGCGACATTCTAACATCATACCGGGCGACGACATTTCATACGACCATCATAACAGACATTCTGAACATGCAAAACCGAGTGAATAGACTATAAAACTTCAATCCTCTACATTCCTCAATAATAAGATATACTAATTTGGAAAGATGCTCAGTAGAATTCAAGGTAGGGCTGTCTACTACGAGGCTCAGGAACCTGTCTACTACCAGCTCCCCCACAACCGGGGTTAATTAGACGGATCGAGACTCATCGCTCCTAAACATTTCAACTCCACTAGTGTCTATTCTCTATATTTTCCTGCCCAGGTAAGAATGGCAACTCGATGGCATGTATTTAGGAAAGGTACCCTCGTGTGTCTACGGCTTCCGAAGGCCATATGTTGAAGGGAGCGATACACGATCTTATTACTGACTGTACGACTGTCGCCTGCTTCAGCTAGGGGGTAATTTGAGCTATTGTTTACTTCGTTGACAGTGTACAATACGGCTGAGACGTCTCACTCGACGATTATTCTAAGTTAACTGTGCTTTGCACTTTGCCCCATCGCTAGTTCTTTTTCTCGCCATCCGTGCATTCTCGGTATGCACTTGACACTGTCTAACGTTGAAATGCTGTCCCGCTGAGGATTTTGGAAACTGTATTTCCCATGCGACGAGTGACTACTATCTGCCCGATATTGAAGCTGTCTATGTCATAAAGTTTACCTATACTGGTATGTGAAACCATGATTATCAACAACCACAGTGCTAGCTTTATGTGCATTTAGCACAACTTCCTCACGTAAGCCCAGATGCAGCGCAGCGCTATTCAATTTCCATAGCCATGTCTATCCCTAATTTAGTGTAGTTACAACACATGAAGCTTGGACATACGTATAACGATTGCAATAGAAAAAGATTAATTTACTACCAAAAAAGAGGAGAAAAAGAAACAGTATATTGGTTCAGAAAAATTAAGGACATTTTTTCTAAAGGTTTAATTGTTCTTACTGGATTCTTTTATAAAGAGAAACTTAAAGTAAGGAAAGTAGAAACAAATATCAAAATTAATTCGGATTACAATCAGAAAAAAATTTAAACACCTATATTAAAAGACGAAATGTCATCTCTTTATCCAAAAGATCTTGAATGTATTAAGTTCCATCAGGTCAAGGCTACAATTCATACCTCTAAATCTACTGCTTTATGGTTTGAAAAAATAAGATATGAAACCGGAATTAAAGCTGTACCCTCTAGATGCATATCCTCGAAATATCCTGATGTGTCTCCCATGGATTAATGTGCATTTGTACGTTTAAAACTTGGAACTCTTGGAAATCAATATGTAATATGATGGTTCAACAAGAGGACTCTCAGACGGAATATATTAGAAAATGAGATTATAAGATGTGTTTATATATCTAAATCTTTGCAAAATCCTTAAAAAAATACCTGAACACCCCCCTGTACTCAGTGGTTTGCGATAGGTTTGTTGAATTTTAAATTTCAGACTGAACGTTTGAGGATTATTCATAGTGTTTCCTTTAATCTCATTTTTATTAATAATGCCTCATAAATATTTATTCAAATATATGAAAATTTCATTTTGTAATTTATAAAATACGCTGTTTTTAAATATTTTAAACCCAGAGGGATATTAGCCCGAATTCTGATCAAATGTGTATGTGTGCAAATGAAAAAAAAATGATCCCTTTGCGCGTAATACAAAGTATGAAAGCTTTCAGTTTAATATTTGTTTTTCCTGTATCTCTGGGTTTGTAAATTCTTTAACATCCAGTATATATACAATCGAGACATTTTCTTAAAAAAATTATTTAAATCCATTTCTTCCAAATTCCATGTCGTGACTGATTTGTTTGAGTAAAAGTCAGGTTATTTGAAAAAGGCAAAGAAAAGGATGGTTACGTACCTGGCGCGAGGAAGGGCTTTGCGCAGAACGTTCTAAGGGAAATTGCCTCATATACGTTGAGATAAGTTAAACTGCAGAAGCCAACCATGCAGCCAGCACGTTGGCGAGGAATGAAACAGGGTAAAACTCTTAGCAATCTTAATGACAGAGCATATTGCTATGGAACATATATTGAAAATACTTCGTTTGAAAAGAAAGCAATATAATCTCATTTATTATTTCTAGTACGTTTTGACATGAAGGCCACAGAGAGAAAAAAATCTAAAATAAAAAATAACATCCTTATTCGTGTTTTAATGATAATCTGGAGATTTTTTATGCGAAATGCCGACAAATCACTTACGAAAAACAAAAAGGAAGTGGCTGACGGTCACTTCGAATTGGGAGCACAGACGACAAGTCAAAATATGCCTAAGAAAAATTTCAATAATAGCTACAGCTTTCCTTAATTCAATGAGAAGTTATAGTTAAAAATAGAGCATATTGGTAAATCATAACTGAATATTGTGTGTAAACTAGTAAATTAATTTAAGAACACAAAAGGTAATTTAGCAATAGCATTTAACTGCAAATAATCATTTTAATTTCAGGTTAAGATATAATTTCATTTTTATTTTACAGTTCTGAAATGTAGCTGCAAAAAAGAATTTTAAACTGACTTTCTGTTTGCATTTCAGCTGTAGCGAAATCGATTGGACTGAAAACATCCTTCCTCTCTCTTATCGAATAAGGCAATTTTTTCCGTTCAAATCCAATGCTCAGTCAATGAGATCGTCACTTAGTCAGTTATTTTTCAGTCAAATTCCAATTTTTATTCAGTCACTGGTCAGGCAAGGAGATGTTCCCTTTCTCGGTCCGTGTTCAGTGAATGTCCAATTTTTAGTCTGTCAGTGGTCAGTCAATGAGATCGTCACTTAATCAGTCATTGCTCAGTCAATGTCCAATTTTTAGGCAGTCACTGGTCAGTCAATGAGATTGGTGTCATGGCAAACGAATTTTTGACGAATATGAATTGAAATTGTGTAAACTTGTCTGAGATCTCGATAATATGCTATAAGTCCTTGGTTTATTTTTAATTTTTTAAAGCAGAAATATTTTACTAATGGTTTTCTTAGGTTTGAAATTTTGAAACGCTTGCTATGATTGGTAGAAGGGATTGGTGTCATGGCAAACAAATTTTTGACGAATAGGAATTGAAATTGTATAAACCTATCTGAGATCTCGATAATATGCTATAAGTCCTTTGTTTATTTTAAATTTTTTAAAGCAGAAATATTTTAGTAATGGTTTTCTTAGGTTTGAAATTTTGAAACGCTTGCTATGAGTCGAAGAAGGATGTTGAGTGTATTCGTCATCAATATAGATAACAGGGACGGTACCAACGACGGCATCAACAGGGTGTTCTTGAGAATCTTGAATTGGTTTGAGTTCTGTTCTGTCTATTTGATCCAATTAGCCATTCATTCCTGCTTCATTATTTGTGTTAAGGAGATTACCAGAATCGATGTCACTTTGTGCTCCAAGATCGTTATGCGATACAATGCATTCAGCATCCAATGATTTAAAACAGGGATTCAAACTGAATTCTTCTTGGTTCAACATGGTTATACTGCTATTCGGGCCTATTTGATTACCTGAGTTATCAAGTTTTGGAAAATCAAAATCCTTTTCTGTTTCATGTTGGAGGTAATTAAATTGGTTTTCATCGTTGATATTGTGCACATCATAAGGATTATTATCGAAATCTTTGGCAAAATGGTGGATGTGGTCAGTATCACTATCAATATGCAAATTAAGAAGATTATTATCAAAATCTTCGTTATTAACTTCGAGGAGATCGGTGTCACTGTTTATATCCACATCAAAGGAATCATCATTAAATTCATTAATATCATCATATGAATCAAGGAAATCTAAATTAAGTACCTTCTTTCCGGTGTTAAACTTGTGTTCATTACGGTTAATAGAGTTTTCATCATTATTTTTCCGAGTTTTCTCTTCTCTTCCAGGAAACAAAAGAAACACAGTCGAAAAACAAATAAGTATACACAATAGGCTGTCGATAAAGGGTGTTGGCATAAAAACGTAGCACAATACTGTAAAAAAAAAGAACTCCTTTTCTAAAAATGGTTCCAATTCGATTTCAGCATTAAAAATAACAAGTTTAAGCAAATAAGCTCCACACGTAAGTTTTTAGCACCACTAGATTCGGTATCTCTAATGATTATGGTTTATAAGCATTGTTAAAAATGTATACATTAACTTTGTTGTAATTCAACAAAAGCCTAAAACAATTATTCGTAAATTCATTGTTTCGAACGCTATTAAAAGGATTCCTTGAATATGTAACAATGAAAGGTATTCTGATATATAACTCATAATAGAAGGAAGATTCTATGTGTCTGTCTTTCGTTTGGGCTGAGTGTAGGCTAATAGACCCAGGGCTACGAATTTGCTACATAGGTGCATCTAGACAAGAGCCAGTGCACCTCGAAACGAGGTTTCCAAAATTTGAATGAGGTTTCAAATTTTATTTTTTAAATTTTTGTTTTATTCATTTGTCTTTGATAAAATCGCATTAAATCGATAATTCTCTTTCATTACATCAGCAATAATGGCACGAGGCCATTGTTGCTGTTGTATCACTGTTGCCATTCGGAAAAATGAGGGCGAAAATTAGCGTTTTAAGAATTTTTAATTAATATCTCTGATTTTTGCTATTTTTTGGATAAAAGTGTAAGCGGAAAAGTGGAAAACGAACCAACGCTAAACTACCGCTGCCATACATATTCAAATAAATAATTCTTTTTTGGGGGGGGGGGCTTCTTGCTATACAAAACATAAACGTAATACTTATATATAACCAGAGATTACTATTATTAGAACGAAAATACGTGAATACTATGGAGAAAATATTTATCAATAATAAAAGTACTTTCAAAACATGTATTTTTCTTTGACCAATTATTTTTAAGGACAGGAATTATGTTATCCTTACACTCTCATGAAAATGGCTTCATCAACCTTCGGCTGGGTAAAATTTCATTTAAATATAAACACAATACAGAAGTATATCAAAATATTTTTAATTCTTTAATATCCACCTCTTTAAGATAATATAAACTCTTTAGCGTAATGTTAACTTACGTTATATAATTAGCAAGAACAATACACCAAAATGAGTTTTGGTGATCGATGTGCATAGTGTATATACTGTTTTTCCTACTTTTCATAATTTATTCTTTATTATATTTCCTTAATTAGTGCTGGCAAATCGATATGGATCTTGCGCCCTCTGGGGCAGCACTTTGATGTGTATTATGTATTAAAAATTTCGGCAACTGGTCTGTGCAACTATGCTCAGCCCACTCCTTTTGTATGCCTCAACAACTACCCCTACGCTATTCCGTTAGCTTCAAGACACGGAAGTAGGAAGACGCTACAGCTGTAGCACCTACGAGGAGAACGATATGCCAAAGTTTTTATACTACAGATGTGCTAATTTGCTTTTACGATTTGAAAGTTATGCTTGAGATATATTTAAATCGCTATTTTACCTAAGTTTTGCCACTGTTACATATTGCCACATTGTATGTGATTCAGAACTTCAAGTGCACAGGTTTGTTCCATCATTTGGATTTATTTTTCACTTTTATGATACCCACTAAGGACAGATATGGATAGGTAAAGATTTCAGGGTCGTGTTCCTATTAAATAAGCGAAGCCCTATGACCTATATATCATTAGAGGTAATGTATTTATCCCTAGGAAGGGCTATAAATAATAAGATCAATCATATGCTTACATACGGAACGATCACAACAGGCGACATTCTAACATCATACCGGGCGACGACATTTCATACGACCATCATAACAGACATTCTGAACATGCAAAACCGAGTGAATAGACTATAAAACTTCAATCCTCTACATTCCTCAATAATAAGATATACTAATTTGGAAAGATGCTCAGTAGAATTCAAGGTAGGGCTGTCTACTACGAGGCTCAGGAACCTGTCTACTACCAGCTCCCCCACAACCGGGGTTAATTAGACGGATCGAGACTCATCGCTCCTAAACATTTCAACTCCACTAGTGTCTATTCTCTATATTTTCCTGCCCAGGTAAGAATGGCAACTCGATGGCATGTATTTAGGAAAGGTACCCTCGTGTGTCTACGGCTTCCGAAGGCCATATGTTGAAGGGAGCGATACACGATCTTATTACTGACTGTACGACTGTCGCCTGCTTCAGCTAGGGGGTAATTTGAGCTATTGTTTACTTCGTTGACAGTGTACAATACGGCTGAGACGTCTCACTCGACGATTATTCTAAGTTAACTGTGCTTTGCACTTTGCCCCATCGCTAGTTCTTTTTCTCGCCATCCGTGCATTCTCGGTATGCACTTGACACTGTCTAACGTTGAAATGCTGTCCCGCTGAGGATTTTGGAAACTGTATTTCCCATGCGACGAGTGACTACTATCTGCCCGATATTGAAGCTGTCTATGTCATAAAGTTTACCTATACTGGTATGTGAAACCATGATTATCAACAACCACAGTGCTAGCTTTATGTGCATTTAGCACAACTTCCTCACGTAAGCCCAGATGCAGCGCAGCGCTATTCAATTTCCATAGCCATGTCTATCCCTAATTTAGTGTAGTTACAACACATGAAGCTTGGACATACGTATAACGATTGCAATAGAAAAAGATTAATTTACTACCAAAAAAGAGGAGAAAAAGAAACAGTATATTGGTTCAGAAAAATTAAGGACATTTTTTCTAAAGGTTTAATTGTTCTTACTGGATTCTTTTATAAAGAGAAACTTAAAGTAAGGAAAGTAGAAACAAATATCAAAATTAATTCGGATTACAATCAGAAAAAAATTTAAACACCTATATTAAAAGACGAAATGTCATCTCTTTATCCAAAAGATCTTGAATGTATTAAGTTCCATCAGGTCAAGGCTACAATTCATACCTCTAAATCTACTGCTTTATGGTTTGAAAAAATAAGATATGAAACCGGAATTAAAGCTGTACCCTCTAGATGCATATCCTCGAAATATCCTGATGTGTCTCCCATGGATTAATGTGCATTTGTACGTTTAAAACTTGGAACTCTTGGAAATCAATATGTAATATGATGGTTCAACAAGAGGACTCTCAGACGGAATATATTAGAAAATGAGATTATAAGATGTGTTTATATATCTAAATCTTTGCAAAATCCTTAAAAAAATACCTGAACACCCCCTGTACTCAGTGGTTTGCGATAGGTTTGTTGAATTTTAAATTTCAGACTGAACGTTTGAGGATTATTCATAGTGTTTCCTTTAATCTCATTTTTATTAATAATGCCTCATAAATATTTATTCAAATATATGAAAATTTCATTTTGTAATTTATAAAATACGCTGTTTTTAAATATTTTAAACCCAGAGGGATATTAGCCCGAATTCTGATCAAATGTGTATGTGTGCAAATGAAAAAAAAATGATCCCTTTGCGCGTAATACAAAGTATGAAAGCTTTCAGTTTAATATTTGTTTTTCCTGTATCTCTGGGTTTGTAAATTCTTTAACATCCAGTATATATACAATCGAGACATTTTCTTAAAAAAATTATTTAAATCCATTTCTTCCAAATTCCATGTCGTGACTGATTTGTTTGAGTAAAAGTCAGGTTATTTGAAAAAGGCAAAGAAAAGGATGGTTACGTACCTGGCGCGAGGAAGGGCTTTGCGCAGAACGTTCTAAGGGAAATTGCCTCATATACGTTGAGATAAGTTAAACTGCAGAAGCCAACCATGCAGCCAGCACGTTGGCGAGGAATGAAACAGGGTAAAACTCTTAGCAATCTTAATGACAGAGCATATTGCTATGGAACATATATTGAAAATACTTCGTTTGAAAAGAAAGCAATATAATCTCATTTATTATTTCTAGTACGTTTTGACATGAAGGCCACAGAGAGAAAAAAATCTAAAATAAAAAATAACATCCTTATTCGTGTTTTAATGATAATCTGGAGATTTTTTATGCGAAATGCCGACAAATCACTTACGAAAAACAAAAAGGAAGTGGCTGACGGTCACTTCGAATTGGGAGCACAGACGACAAGTCAAAATATGCCTAAGAAAAATTTCAATAATAGCTACAGCTTTCCTTAATTCAATGAGAAGTTATAGTTAAAAATAGAGCATATTGGTAAATCATAACTGAATATTGTGTGTAAACTAGTAAATTAATTTAAGAACACAAAAGGTAATTTAGCAATAGCATTTAACTGCAAATAATCATTTTAATTTCAGGTTAAGATATAATTTCATTTTTATTTTACAGTTCTGAAATGTAGCTGCAAAAAAGAATTTTAAACTGACTTTCTGTTTGCATTTCAGCTGTAGCGAAATCGATTGTACTGAAAACATCCTTCCTCTCTCTTATCGAATAAAGCAATTTTTTCCGTTCAAATCCAATGCTCAGTCAATGAGATCGTCACTTAGTCAGTTATTTTTCAGTCAAATTCCAATTTTTATTCAGTCACTGGTCAGGCAAGGAGATGTTCCCTTTCTCGGTCCGTGTTCAGTGAATGTCCAATTTTTAGTCTGTCAGTGGTCAGTCAATGAGATCGTCACTTAATCAGTCATTGCTCAGTCAATGTCCAATTTTTAGGCAGTCACTGGTCAGTCAATGAGATTGGTGTCATGGCAAACGAATTTTTGACGAATATGAATTGAAATTGTGTAAACTTGTCTGAGATCTCGATAATATGCTATAAGTCCTTGGTTTATTTTTAATTTTTTAAAGCAGAAATATTTTACTAATGGTTTTCTTAGGTTTGAAATTTTGAAACGCTTGCTATGATTGGTAGAAGGGATTGGTGTCATGGCAAACAAATTTTTGACGAATAGGAATTGAAATTGTATAAACCTATCTGAGATCTCGATAATATGCTATAAGTCCTTTGTTTATTTTAAATTTTTTAAAGCAGAAATATTTTAGTAATGGTTTTCTTAGGTTTGAAATTTTGAAACGCTTGCTATGAGTCGAAGAAGGATGTTGAGTGTATTCGTCATCAATATAGATAACAGGGACGGTACCAACGACGGCATCAACAGGGTGTTCTTGAGAATCTTGAATTGGTTTGAGTTCTGTTCTGTCTATTTGATCCAATTAGCCATTCATTCCTGCTTCATTATTTGTGTTAAGGAGATTACCAGAATCGATGTCACTTTGTGCTCCAAGATCGTTATGCGATACAATGCATTCAGCATCCAATGATTTAAAACAGGGATTCAAACTGAATTCTTCTTGGTTCAACATGGTTATACTGCTATTCGGGCCTATTTGATTACCTGAGTTATCAAGTTTTGGAAAATCAAAATCCTTTTCTGTTTCATGTTGGAGGTAATTAAATTGGTTTTCATCGTTGATATTGTGCACATCATAAGGATTATTATCGAAATCTTTGGCAAAATGGTGGATGTGGTCAGTATCACTATCAATATGCAAATTAAGAAGATTATTATCAAAATCTTCGTTATTAACTTCGAGGAGATCGGTGTCACTGTTTATATCCACATCAAAAAAATCATCATTAAATTCATTAATATCATCATATGAATCAAGGAAATCTAAATTAAGTACCTTCTTTCCGGTGTTAAACTTGTGTTCATTACGGTTAATAGAGTTTTCATCATTATTTTTCCGAGTTTTCTCTTCTCTTCCAGGAAACAAAAGAAACACAGTCGCAAAACAAATAAGTATGCCCAATAGGCTGTCGATAAAGGGTGTTGGTATAAAAACGTAGCACAATACTGTGAAAAAAAAGAACTCCATTTCTAAAAATGGTTCCAATTCGATTTCAGCATTAAAAATAACAAGTTTAAGCAAATAAGCTCCATAAGTAAGTTTTTAGCACCACTAGATTCGGTATCTCTAATGATTATGGTTTATAAGCATTGTTAAAAATGTATACATTAACTTTGTTGTAATTCAACAAAAGCCTAAAACAATTATTGGTAAATTCATTGTTTCGAACGCTATTAAAAGGATTCCTTGAATATGTAACAATGAAAGGTATTCTGATATATAACTCATAATAGAAGGAAGATTCTATGTGTCTGTCTTTCGTTTGGGCTGAGTGTAGGCTAATAGACCCAGGGCTACGAATTTGCTACATAGGTGCATCTAGACAAGAGCCAGTGCACCTCGAAACGAGGTTTCGAAATTTGAATGAGGTTTCAAATTTTATTTTTTAAATTTTTGTTTTATTCATTTGTCTTTGATAAAATCGCATTAAATCGATAATTCTCTTTCATTACATCAGCAATAATGGCACGAGGCCATTGTTGCTGTTGTATCCCTGTTGCCATTCGGAAAAATGAGGGCGAAAATTAGCGTTTTAAGAATTTTTAATTAATATCTCTGATTTTTGCTATTTTTTGGATAAAAGTGTAAGCGGAAAAGTGGAAAACGAACCAACGCTAAACTACCGCTGCCATACATATTCAAATAAATAATTCTTTTTTGGGGGGGCTTCTTGCTATACAAAACATAAACGTAATACTTATATATAACCAGAGATTACTATTATTAGAACGAAAATACGTGAATACTATGGAGAAAATATTTATCAATAAAAAAAGTACTTTCAAAACATGTATTTTTCTTTGACCAATTATTTTAAAGCACAGGAATTATGTTATCCTTACACTCTCATGAAAATGGCTTCATCAACCTTCGACTGGGTAAAAATTCATCTAAATATAAACACAATACAGAAATATATCAAAATATTTTTAATTCTTTAATATCCACCTCTTTAAGATAATATAAACTCTTTAGCGTAATGTTAACTTACGTTACATAATCAGCAAGAACAATACACCAAAATGAGTTTTGGTGATCGATGTGCATAGTGTATATACTGTTTTTCCTACTTTTCATTATTTATTCTTTATTATATTTCCTTAATTAGTGCTGGCAAATCGATATGGATCTTGCGCCCTCTGGGGCAGCACTTTGATGTGTATTATGTATTAAAAATTTCGGCAACTGGTCTGTGCAATTATGCTCAGCCCACTCCTTTTGTATGACTCAACAACTACCCCTACGCTATTCCGTTAGCTTCAAGACACGGAAGTAGGAAGACGCTACAGCTGTAGCACCTACGAGGAGAACGATATGCCAAAGTTTTTATACTAGAGATGTGCTAATTTGCTTTTACGATTTGAAAGTTATGCTTCAGATATATTTAAATCGCTATTTTACCTAAGTTTTGCCACTGTTACATATTGCCACATTGTATGTGATTCAGAACTTCAAGTGCACAGGTTTGTTCCATCATTTGGATTTATTTTTCACTTTTATGATACCCACTAAGGACAGATATGGATAGGTAAAGATTTCAGGGTCGTGTTCCTATTAAATAAGCGAAGCCCTATGACCTATATATCATTAGAGGTAATGTATTTATCCCTAGGAAGGGCTATAAATAATAAGATCAATCATATGCTTACATACGGAACGATCACAACAGACGACATTCTGACATCATACCGGGCGACGACATTTCATACGACCATCATAACAGACATTCTGAACATGCAAAACCGAGTGAATAGACTATAAAACTTCAATCCTCTACATTCCTCAATAATAAGATATACTAATTTGGAAAGATGCTCAGTAGAATTCAAGGTAGGGCTGTCTACTACGAGGCTCAGGAAGCTGTCTACTACCAGCTCCCCCACAACCGGGGTTAAATAGACGGATCGAGACTCATCCTCCTAAACATTTCAACTCCACTAGTGTCTATTCTCTATATTTTCCTGCCCAGGTAAGAATGGCAACTCGATGGCATGTATTTAGGAAAGGTACCCTCGTGTGTCTACGGCTTCCGAAGGCCATATGTTGAAGGGAGCTATACACGATCTCATTACTGACTGTACGACTGTCGCCTGCTTCAGCTAGGGGGTAATTTGAGCTATTGTTTACTTCGTTGACAGTGTACAATACGGCTGAGACGTCTCACTCGACGATTATTCTAAGTTAACTGTGCTTTGCACTTTGCCCCATCGCTAGTTCTTTTTCTCGCCATCCGTGCATTCTCGGTATGCACTTGACACTGTCTAACGTTGAAATGCTGTCCCGCTGAGGATTTTGGAAACTGTATTTCCCATGCGACGAGTGACTACTATCTGCCCGATATTGAAGCTGTCTATGTCATAAAGTTTACCTATACTGGTATGTGAAACCATGATTATCAACAACCACAGTGCTAGCTTTATGTGCATTTAGTACAACTTCCTCACGTAAGCCCAGATGCGGCGCAGCGCTATTCAATTTCCATAGCCATGTCTATCCCTAATTTAGTGTAGTTACAACACATGAAGCTTGGACATACGTATAACGATTGCAAAAGAAAAAGATTAATTTACTACCAAAAAAGAGGAGAAAAAGACACAGTATATTGGTTCAGAAAAATCAAGGACATTTTTTCTAAAGGTTTAATTGTTCTTACTGGATTCTTTTATAAAGAGAAACTTAAAGTAAGGAAAGTAGAAACAAATATCAAAATTAATTCGGATTACAATCAGAAAAAAATTTAAACACCTATATTAAAAGACGAAATGTCATCTCTTTATCCAAAAGATCTTGAATGTATTAAGTTCCATCAGGTCAAGGCTACAATTCATACCTCTAAATCTACTGCTTTGTGGTTTGAAAAAATAAGATATGAAACCGGAATTAAAGCTGTACCCTCTAGATGCATATCCTCGAAATATCCTGATGTGTCTCCCATGGATTAATGTGCATTTGTACGTTTAAAACTTGGAACTCTTGGAAATCAATATGTAATATGATGGTTCAACAAGAGGACTCTCAGACGGAATATATTAGAAAATGAGATTATAAGATGTGTTTATATATCTAAATCTTTGCAAAATCCTTAAAAAAATACCTGAACACCCCCTGTACTCAGTGGTTTGCGATAGGTTTGTTGAATTTTAAATTTCAGACTGAACGTTTGAGGATTATTCATAGTGTTTCCTTTAATCTCATTTTTATTAATAATGCCTCATAAATATTTATTCAAATATATGAAAATTTCATTTTGTAATTTATAAAATACGCTGTTTTTAAATATTTTAAACCCAGAGGGATATTAGCCCGAATTCTGATCAAATGTGTATGTGTGCAAATGAAAAAAAAATGATCCCTTTGCCCGTAATACAAAGTATGAAAGCTTTCAGTTTAATATTTGTTTTTCCTGTATCTCTGGGTTTGTAAATTCTTTAACATCCAGTATATATACAATCGAGACATTTTCTTAAAAAAATTATTTAAATCCATTTCTTCCAAATTCCATGTCGTGACTGATTTGTTTGAGTAAAAGTCAGGTTATTTGAAAAAGGCAAAGAAAAGGATGGTTACGTACCTGGCGCGAGGAAGGGCTTTGCGCAGAACGTTCTAAGGGAAATTGCCTCATATACGTTGAGATAAGTTAAACTGCAGAAGCCAACCATGCAGCCAGCACGTTGGCGAGGAATGAAACAGGGTAAAACTCTTAGCAATCTTAATGACAGAGCATATTGCTATGGAACATATATTGAAAATACTTCGTTTGAAAAGAAAGCAATATAATCTCATTTATTATTTCTAGTACGTTTTGACATGAAGGCCACAGAGAGAAAAAAATCTAAAATAAAAAATAACATCCTTATTCGTGTTTTAATGATAATCTGGAGATTTTTTATGCGAAATGCCGACAAATCACTTACGAAAAACAAAAAGGAAGTGGCTGACGGTCACTTCGAATTGGGAGCACAGACGACAAGTCAAAATATGCCTAAGAAAAATTTCAATAATAGCTACAGCTTTCCTTAATTCAATGAGAAGTTATAGTTAAAAATAGAGCATATTGGTAAATCATAACTGAATATTGTGTGTAAACTAGTAAATTAATTTAAGAACACAAAAGGTAATTTAGCAATAGCATTTAACTGCAAATAATCATTTTAATTTCAGGTTAAGATATAATTTCATTTTTATTTTACAGTTCTGAAATGTAGCTGCAAAAAAGAATTTTAAACTGACTTTCTGTTTGCATTTCAGCTGTAGCGAAATCGATTGTACTGAAAACATCCTTCCTCTCTCTTATCGAATAAGGCAATTTTTTCCGTTCAAATCCAATGCTCAGTCAATGAGATCGTCACTTAGTCAGTTATTTTTCAGTCAAATTCCAATTTTTATTCAGTCACTGGTCAGGCAAGGAGATGTTCCCTTTCTCGGTCCGTGTTCAGTGAATGTCCAATTTTTAGTCTGTCAGTGGTCAGTCAATGAGATCGTCACTTAATCAGTCATTGCTCAGTCAATGTCCAATTTTTAGGCAGTCACTGGTCAGTCAATGAGATTGGTGTCATGGCAAACGAATTTTTGACGAATATGAATTGAAATTGTGTAAACTTGTCTGAGATCTCGATAATATGCTATAAGTCCTTGGTTTATTTTTAATTTTTTAAAGCAGAAATATTTTACTAATGGTTTTCTTAGGTTTGAAATTTTGAAACGCTTGCTATGATTGGTAGAAGGGATTGGTGTCATGGCAAACAAATTTTTGACGAATATGAATTGAAATTGTATAAACCTATCTGAGATCTCGATAATATGCTATAAGTCCTTTGTTTATTTTAAATTTTTTAAAGCAGAAATATTTTAGTAATGGTTTTCTTAAGTTTGAAATTTTGAAACGCTTGCTATGAGTCGAAGAAGGATGTTGAGTGTATTCGTCATCAATATAGATAACAGGGACGGTACCAACGACGGCATCAACAGGGTGTTCTTGAGAATCTTGAATTGGTTTGAGTTCTGTTCTGTCTATTTGATCCAATTAGCCATTCATTCCTGCTTCATTATTTGTGTTAAGGAGATTACCAGAATCGATGTCACTTTGTGCTCCAAGATCGTTATGCGATACAATGCATTCAGCATCCAATGATTTAAAACAGGGATTCAAACTGAATTCTTCTTGGTTCAACATGGTTATACTGCTATTCGGGCCTATTTGATTACCTGAGTTATCAAGTTTTGGAAAATCAAAATCCTTTTCTGTTTCATGTTGGAGGTAATTAAATTGGTTTTCATCGTTGATATTGTGCACATCATAAGGATTATTATCGAAATCTTTGGCAAAATGGTGGATGTGGTCAGTATCACTATCAATATGCAAATTAAGAAGATTATTATCAAAATCTTCGTTATTAACTTCGAGGAGATCGGTGTCACTGTTTATATCCACATCAAAAAAATCATCATTAAATTCATTAATATCATCATATGAATCAAGGAAATCTAAATTAAGTACCTTCTTTCCGGTGTTAAACTTGTGTTCATTACGGTTAATAGAGTTTTCATCATTATTTTTCCGAGTTTTCTCTTCTCTTCCAGGAAACAAAAGAAACACAGTCGCAAAACAAATAAGTATGCCCAATAGGCTGTCGATAAAGGGTGTTGGTATAAAAACGTAGCACAATACTGTGAAAAAAAAGAACTCCATTTCTAAAAATGGTTCCAATTCGATTTCAGCATTAAAAATAACAAGTTTAAGCAAATAAGCTCCATAAGTAAGTTTTTAGCACCACTAGATTCGGTATCTCTAATGATTATGGTTTATAAGCATTGTTAAAAATGTATATATTAACTTTGTTGTAATTCAACAAAAGCCTAAAACAATTATTGGTAAATTCATTGTTTCGAACGCTATTAAAAGGATTCCTTGAATATGTAACAATGAAAGGTATTCTGATATATAACTCATAATAGAAGGAAGATTCTATGTGTCTGTCTTTCGTTTGGGCTGAGTGTAGGCTAATAGACCCAGGGCTACGAATTTGCTACATAGGTGCATCTAGACAAGAGCCAGTGCACCTCGAAACGAGGTTTCCAAAATTTGAATGAGGTTTCAAATTTTATTTTTTTAATTTTTGTTTTATTCATTTGTCTTTGATAAAATCGCATTAAATCGATAATTCTCTTTCATTACATCAGCAATAATGGCACGAGGCCATTGTTGCTGTTGTATCCCTCTTGCCATTCGGAAAAATGAGGGCGAAAATTAGCGTTTTAAGAATTTTTAATTAATATCTCTGATTTTTGCTATTTTTTGGATAAAAGTGTAAGCGGAAAAGTGGAAAACGAACCAACGCTAAACTACCGCTGCCATACATATTCAAATAAATAATTCTTTTTTGGGGGGGCTTCTTGCTATACAAAACATAAACGTAATACTTATATATAACCAGAGATTACTATTATTAGAACGAAAATACGTGAATACTATGGAGAAAATATTTATCAATAAAAAAAGTACTTTCAAAACATGTATTTTTCTTTGACCAATTATTTTAAAGCACAGGAATTATGTTATCCTTACACTCTCATGAAAATGGCTTCATCAACCTTCGACTGGGTAAAAATTCATCTAAATATAAACACAATACAGAAATATATCAAAATATTTTTAATTCTTTAATATCCACCTCTTTAAGATAATATAAACTCTTTAGCGTAATGTTAACTTACGTTACATAATCAGCAAGAACAATACACCAAAATGAGTTTTGGTGATCGATGTGCATAGTGTATATACTGTTTTTCCTACTTTTCATTATTTATTCTTTATTATATTTCCTTAATTAGTGCTGGCAAATCGATATGGATCTTGCGCCCTCTGGGGCAGCACTTTGATGTGTATTATGTATTAAAAATTTCGGCAACTGGTCTGTGCAATTATGCTCAGCCCACTCCTTTTGTATGCCTCAACAACTACCCCTACGCTATTCCGTTAGCTTCAAGACTCGGAAGTAGGAAGACGCTACAGCTGTAGCACCTACGAGGAGAACGATATGCCAAAGTTTTTATACTAGAGATGTGCTAATTTGCTTTTACGATTTGAAAGTTATGCTTCAGATATATTTAAATCGCTATTTTACCTATGTTTTGCCACTGTTACATATTGCCACATTGTATGTGATTCAGAACTTCAAGTGCACAGGTTTGTTCCATCATTTGGATTTATTTTTCACTTTTATGATACCCACTAAGGACAGATATGGATAGGTAAAGATTTCAGGGTCGTGTTCCTATTAAATAAGCGAAGCCCTATGACCTATATATCATTAGAGGTAATGTATTTATCCCTAGGAAGGGCTATAAATAATAAGATCAATCATATGGTTACATACGGAACGATCACAACAGACGACATTCTGACATCATACCGGGCGACGACATTTCATACGACCATCATAACAGACATTCTGAACATGCAAAACCGAGTGAATAGACTATAAAACTTCAATCCTCTACATTCCTCAATAATAAGATATACTAATTTGGAAAGATGCTCAGTAGAATTCAAGGTAGGGCTGTCTACTACGAGGCTCAGGAAGCTGTCTACTACCAGCTCCCCCACAACCGGGGTTAAATAGACGGATCGAGACTCATCCTCCTAAACATTTCAACTCCACTAGTGTCTATTCTCTATATTTTCCTGCCCAGGTAAGAATGGCAACTCGATGGCATGTATTTAGGAAAGGTACCCTCGTGTGTCTACGGCTTCCGAAGGCCATATGTTGAAGGGAGCTATACACGATCTCATTACTGACTGTACGACTGTCGCCTGCTTCAGCTAGGGGGTAATTTGAGCTATTGTTTACTTCGTTGACAGTGTACAATACGGCTGAGACGTCTCACTCGACGATTATTCTAAGTTAACTGTGCTTTGCACTTTGCCCCATCGCTAGTTCTTTTTCTCGCCATCCGTGCATTCTCGGTATGCACTTGACACTGTCTAACGTTGAAATGCTGTCCCGCTGAGGATTTTGGAAACTGTATTTCCCATGCGACGAGTGACTACTATCTTCCCGATATTGAAGCTGTCTATGTCATAAAGTTTACCTATACTGGTATGTGAAACCATGATTATCAACAACCACAGTGCTAGCTTTATGTGCATTTAGTACAACTTCCTCACGTAAGCCCAGATGCGGCGCAGCGCTATTCAATTTCCATAGCCATGTCTATCCCTAATTTAGTGTAGTTACAACACATGAAGCTTGGACATACGTATAACGATTGCAAAAGAAAAAGATTAATTTACTACCAAAAAAGAGGAGAAAAAGACACAGTATATTGGTTCAGAAAAATCAAGGACATTTTTTCTAAAGGTTTAATTGTTCTTACTGGATTCTTTTATAAAGAGAAACTTAAAGTAAGGAAAGTAGAAACAAATATCAAAATTAATTCGGATTACAATCAGAAAAAAATTTAAACACCTATATTAAAAGACGAAATGTCATCTCTTTATCCAAAAGATCTTGAATGTATTAAGTTCCATCAGGTCAAGGCTACAATTCATACCTCTAAATCTACTGCTTTATGGTTTGAAAAAATAAGATATGAAACCGGAATTAAAGCTGTACCCTCTAGATGCATATCCTCGAAATATCCTGATGTGTCTCCCATGGATTAATGTGCATTTGTACGTTTCAAACTTGGAACTCTTGGAAATCAATATGTAATATGATGGTTCAACAAGAGGACTCTCAGACGGAATATATTAGAAAATGAGATTATAAGATGTGTTTATATATCTAAATCTTTGCAAAATCCTTAAAAAAATACCTGAAAACCCCCTGTACTCAGTGGTTTGCGATAGGTTTGTTGAATTTTAAATTTCAGACTGAACGTTTGAGGATTATTCATAGTGTTTCCTTTAATCTCATTTTTATTAATAATGCCTCATAAATATTTATTCAAATATATGAAAATTTCATTTTGTAATTTATAAAATACGCTGTTTTTAAATATTTTTAACCCAGAGGGATATTAGCCCGAATTCTGATCAAATGTGTATGTGTGCAAATGAAAAAAAATTATCCCTTTGCGCGTAATACAAAGTATGAAAGCTTTCAGTTTAATATTTTTTTTTCCTGTATCTCTGGGTTTGTAAATTCTTTAACATCCAGTATATATACAATCGAGACATTTTCATAAAAAAATTATTTAAATCCATTTCTTCCAAATTCCATGTCGTGACTGATTTGTTTGAGTAAAAGTCAGGTTATTTGAAAAAGGCAAAGAAAAGGATGGTTACGTACCTGGCGCGAGGGAGGGTTTTGCGGAGAACGTTCTAAGGGAAATTGCCTCATATACGTTGAGATAAGGGAAACTGCAGAAGCCAACCATGCAGCCAGCACGTTGGCGAGGAATGAAACAGGGTAAAACTCTTAGCAATCTTAATGACAGAGCATATTGCTATGGAACATATATTGAAAATACTTCGTTTGAAAAGAAAGCAATATAATCTCATTTATTATTTCTAGTACGTTTTGACATGAAGGCCGCAGAGAGAAAAAAATCTAAAATAAAAAATAACATCCTTATTCATGTTTTAATGATAATCTGGAGATTTTTTATGCGAAATGCCGACAAATCACTTACGAAAAACAAAAAGGAAGTGGCTGACGGTCACTTCGAATTGGGAGCACAGACAACAAGGCAAAATATGCCTAAAAAAAATTTCAATAATAGCTACAGCTTTCCTTAATTCAATGAGAAGTTATAGTTAAAAATAGAGCATATTGGTAAATCATAACTGAATATTGTGTGTAAACAAGTAAATTAATTTAAGATCACAAAAAGTAATTTAGCAATAGCATTTAACTGCAAATAATCATTTTAATTTCAGGTTAAGATATAATTTCATTTTTATTTTACAGTTCTGAAATGTAGCTGCAAAAAAGAATCTTAAACTGACTTTCTGTTTGCATTTCAGCTGTAGCGAAATCCATTGTACTGAAAACATCCTTCCTCTCTCTTATCGAATAAGGCAATTTTTTCCGTTCAAATCCAATGCTCAGTCAATGAGATCGTCACTTAGTCAGTCATTTTTCAGTCAAAGTCCAATTTTTATTCAGTCACTGGTCAGGCAAGGAGATGTTCCCTTTCTCGGTCCCTGTTCAGTGAATGTCCAATTTTTAGTCTGTCAGTGGTCAGTGAATGAGATCGTCACTTAATCAGTCATTGCTCAGTCAATGTCCAATTTTTAGGCAGTCACTGGTCAGTCAATGAGATTGGTGTCATGGCAAACGAATTTTTGACGAATATGAATTGAAATTGTGTAAACTTGTCTGAGATCTCGATAATATGCTATAAGTCCTTGGTTTATTTTTAATTTTTTAAAGCAGAAATATTTTACTAATGGTTTTCTTAGGTTTGAAATTTTGAAACGCTTGCTATGATTGGTAGAAGGGATTGGTGTCATGGCAAACAAATTTTTGACGAATATGAATTGAAATTGTATAAACCTATCTGAGATCTCGATAATATGCTATAAGTCCTTTGTTTATTTTAAATTTTTTAAAGCAGAAATATTTTAGTAATGGTTTTCTTAGGTTTGAAATTTTGAAACGCTTGCTATGAGTCGAAGAAGGATGTTGAGTGTATTCGTCATCAATATAGATAACAGGGACGGTACCAACGACGGCATCAACAGGGTGTTCTTGAGAATCTTGAATTGGTTTGAGTTCTGTTCTGTCTATTTGATCCAATTAGCCATTCATTCCTGCTTCATTATTTGTGTTAAGGAGATTACCAGAATCGATGTCACTTTGTGCTCCAAGATCGTTATGCGATACAATGCATTCAGCATCCAATGATTTAAAACAGGGATTCAAACTGAATTCTTCTTGGTTCAACATGGTTATACTGCTATTCGGGCCTATTTGATTACCTGAGTTATCAAGTTTTGGAAAATCAAAATCCTTTTCTGTTTCATGTTGGAGGTAATTAAATTGGTTTTCATCGTTGATATTGTGCACATCATAAGGATTATTATCGAAATCTTTGGCAAAATGGTGGATGTGGTCAGTATCACTATCAATATGCAAATTAAGAAGATTATTATCAAAAGCTTCGTTATTAACTTCGAGGAGATCGGTGTCACTGTTTATATCCACATCAAAGGAATCATCATTAAATTCATTAATATCATCATATGAATCAAGGAAATCTAAATTAAGTACCTTCTTTCCGGTGTTAAACTTGTGTTCATTACGGTTAATAGAGTTTTCATCATTATTTTTCCGAGTTTTCTCTTCTCTTCCAGGAAACAAAAGAAACACAGTCGAAAAACAAATAAGTATACACAATAGGCTGTCGATAAAGGGTGTTGGCATAAAAACGTAGCACAATACTGTGAAAAAAAAGAACTCCTTTTCTAAAAATGGTTCCAATTCGATTTCAGCATTAAAAATAACAAGTTTAAGCAAATAAGCTCCACACGTAAGTTTTTAGCACCACTAGATTCGGTATCTCTAATGATTATGGTTTATAAGCATTGTTAAAAATGTATACATTAACTTTGTTGTAATTCAACAAAAGCCTAAAACAATTATTCGTAAATTCATTGTTTCGAACGCTATTAAAAGGATTCCTTGAATATGTAACAATGAAAGGTATTCTGATATATAACTCATAATAGAAGGAAGATTCTATGTGTCTGTCTTTCGTTTGGGCTGAGTGTAGGCTAATAGACCCAGGGCTACGAATTTGCTACATAGGTGCATCTAGACAAGAGCCAGTGCACCTCAAAACGAGGTTTCCAAAATTTGAATGAGGTTTCAAATTTTATTTTTTTAATTTTTGTTTTATTCATTTGTCTTTGATAAAATCGCATTAAATCGATAATTCTCTTTCATTACATCAGCAATAATGGCACGAGGCCATTGTTGCTGTTGTATCCCTCTTGCCATTCGGAAAAATGAGGGCGAAAATTAGCGTTTTAAGAATTTTTAATTAATATCTCTGATTTTTGCTATTTTTTGGATAAAAGTGTAAGCGGAAAAGTGGAAAACGAACCAACGCTAAACTACCGCTGCCATACATATTCAAATAAATAATTCTTTTTGGGGGGGGCTTCTTGCTATACAAAACATAAACGTAATACTTATATATAACCAGAGATTACTATTATTAGAACGAAAATACGTGAATACTATGGAGAAAATATTTATCAATAAAAAAAGTACTTTCAAAACATGTATTTTTCTTTGACCTATTATTTTAAAGCACAGGAATTATGTTATCCTTACACTCTCATGAAAATGGCTTCATCAACCTTCGACTGGTTAAAATTTCATCTAAATATAAACACAATACAGAAATATATCAAAATATTTTTAATTCTTTAATATCCAACTCTTTAGGATAATATAAATTATTTAGCGTAACGCTAACTTACTTTACATAATTAGCAAGAACAATACACCAAAATGAGTTTTGGTGATCGATGTGCATATTGTATATACTGTTTTTCCTACTTTTCATTATTTATTCTTTATTATATTTCCTTAATTAGTGCTGGCAAATCGATATGGATCTTGCGCCCTCTGGGGCAGCATTTTGATGTGTATTATGTATTAAAAATTTCGGCAACTGGTCTGTGCAACTATGCTCAGCCCACTCCTTTTGTATGCCTCAACAACTACCCCTACGCTATTCCGTTAGCTTCAAGACACGGAAGTAGGAAGACGCTACAGCTGTAGCACCTACGAGGAGAACGATATGCCAAAGTTTTTATACTAGAGATGTGCTAATTTGCTTTTACGATTTGAAAGTTATGCTTCAGATATATTTAAATCGCTATTTTACCTAAGTTTTGCCACTGTTACATATTGCCACATTGTATGTGATTCAGAACTTCAAGTGCACAGGTTTGTTCCATCATTTGGATTTATTTTTCACTTTTATGATACCCACTAAGGACAGATATGGATAGGTAAAGATTTCAGGGTCGTGTTCCTATTAAATAAGCGAAGCCCTATGACCTATATATCATTAGAGGTAATGTATTTATCCCTAGGAAGGGCTATAAATAATAAGATCAATCATATGCTTACATACGGAACGATCACAACAGGCGACATTCTAACATCATACCGGGCGACGACATTTCATACGACCATCATAACAGACATTCTGAACATGCAAAACCGAGTGAATAGACTATAAAACTTCAATCCTCTACATTCCTCAATAATAAGATATACTAATTTGGAAAGATGCTCAGTAGAATTCAAGGTAGGGCTGTCTACTACGAGGCTCAGGAACCTGTCTACTACCAGCTCCCCCACAACCGGGGTTAATTAGACGGATCGAGACTCATCGCTCCTAAACATTTCAACTCCACTAGTGTCTATTCTCTATATTTTCCTGCCCAGGTAAGAATGGCAACTCGATGGCATGTATTTAGGAAAGGTACCCTCGTGTGTCTACGGCTTCCGAAGGCCATATGTTGAAGGGAGCGATACACGATCTTATTACTGACTGTACGACTGTCGCCTGCTTCAGCTAGGGGGTAATTTGAGCTATTGTTTACTTCGTTGACAGTGTACAATACGGCTGAGACCTCTCACTCGACGATTATTCTAAGTTAACTGTGCTTTGCAATTTGCCCCATCGCTAGTTCTTTTTCCCGCCATCCGTGCATTCTCGGTATGCACTTGACACTGTCTAATGTTGAAATGCTGTCCCGCTGAGGATTTTGGAAACTGTATTTCCCATGCGACGAGTGACTACTATCTGCCCGATATTGAAGCTGTCTGTGTCATAAAGTTTACCTATACTGGTATGTGAAACCATGATTATCAACAACCACAGTGCTAGCTTTATGTGCATTTAGTACAACTTCCTCACGTAAGCCCAGATGCGGCGCAGCGCTATTCAATTTCCATAGCCATGTCTATCCCTAATTTAGTGTAGTTACAACACATGAAGCTTGGACATACGTATAACGATTGCAATAGAAAAAGATTAATTTACTACCAAAAAAGAGGAGAAAAAGACACAGTATATTGGTTCAGAAAAATCAAGGACATTTTTTCTAAAGGTTTAATTGTTCTTACTGGATTCTTTTATAAAGAGAAACTTAAAGTAAGGAAAGTAGAAACAAATATCAAAATTAATTGGGATTACAATCAGAAAAAAATTTAAACACCTATATTAAAAGACGAAATGTCATCTCTTTATCCAAAAGATCTTGAATGTATTAAGTTCCATCAGGTCAAGGCTACAATTCATACCTCTAAATCTACTGCTTTATGGTTTGAAAAAATAAGATATGAAACCGGAATTAAAGCTGTACCCTCTAGATGCATATCCTCGAAATATCCTGATGTGCATCCCATGGATTAATGTGCATTTGTACGTTTCAAACTTGGAACTCTTGGAAATCAATATGTAATATGATGGTTCAACAAGAGGACTCTCAGACGGAATATATTAGAAAATGAGATTATAAGATGTGTTTATATATCTAAATCTTTGCAAAATCCTTAAAAAAATACCTGAACACCCCCTGTACTCAGTGGTTTGCGATAGGTTTTTTGAATTTTAAATTTCAGACTGAACGTTTGAGGATTATTCATAGTGTTTCCTTTAATCTCATTTTTATTAATAATGCCTCATAAATATTTATTCAAATATATGAAAATTTCATTTTGTAATTTATAAAATACGCTGTTTTTAAATATTTTTAACCCAGAGGGATATTAGCCCGAATTCTGATCAAATGTGTATGTGTGCAAATGAAAAAAAATTATCCCTTTGCGCGTAATACAAAGTATGAAAGCTTTCAGTTTAATATTTTTTTTCCTGTATCTCTGGGTTTGTAAATTCTTTAACATCCAGTATATATACAATCGAGACATTTTCATAAAAAAATTATTTAAATCCATTTCTTCGAAATTCCATGTCGTGACTGATTTGTTTGAGTAAAAGTCAGGTTATTTGAAAAAGGCAAAGAAAAGGATGGTTACGTACCTGGCGCGAGGGAGGGTTTTGCGGAGAACGTTCTAAGGGAAATTGCCTCATATACGTTGAGGTAAGGGAAACTGCAGAAGCCAACCATGCAGCCAGCACGTTGGCGAGGAATGAAACAGGGTAAAACTCTTAGCAATCTTAATGACAGAGCCTATTGCTATGGAACATATATTGAAAATACTTCGTTTGAAAAGAAAGCAATATAATCTCATTTATTATTTCTAGTACGTTTTGACATGAAGGCCACAGAGAGAAAAAAATCTAAAATAAAAAATAACATCCTTATTCGTGTTTTAATGATAATCTGGAGATTTTTTATGCGAAATGCCGACAAATCACTTACGAAAAACAAAAAGGAAGTGGCTGACGGTCACTTCGAATTGGGAGCACAGACAACAAGGCAAAATATGCCTAAGAAAAATTTCAATAATAGCTACAGCTTTCCTTAATTCAATGAGAAGTTATAGTTAAAAATAGAGCATATTGGTAAATCATAACTGAATATTGTGTGTAAACTAGTAAATTAATTTAAGAACACAAAAAGTAATTTAGCAATAGCATTTAACTGCAAATAATCATTTTAATTTCAGGTTAAGGTATAATTTCATTTTTATTTTACAGTTCTGAAATGTAGCTGTAAAAAATAATTTTAAACTGACTTTCTGTTTGCATTTCAGCTGTAGCGAAATCGATTGGACTGAAAACATCCTTCCTCTCTCTTATCGAATAAGGCAATTTTTTCCGTTCAAATCCAATGCTCAGTCAATGAGATCGTCACTTAGTCAGTTATTTTTCAGTCAAATTCCAATTTTTATTCAGTCACTGGTCAGGCAAGGAGATGTTCCCTTTCTCGGTCCGTGTTCAGTGAATGTCCAATTTTTAGTCTGTCAGTGGTCAGTCAATGAGATCGTCACTTAATCAGTCATTGCTCAGTCAATGTCCAATTTTTAGGCAGTCACTGGTCAGTCAATGAGATTGGTGTCATGGCAAACGAATTTTTGACGAATATGAATTGAAATTGTGTAAACTTGTCTGAGATCTCGATAATATGCTATAAGTCCTTGGTTTATTTTTAATTTTTTAAAGCAGAAATATTTTACTAATGGTTTTCTTAGGTTTGAAATTTTGAAACGCTTGCTATGATTGGTAGAAGGGATTGGTGTCATGGCAAACAAATTTTTGACGAATATGAATTGAAATTGTATAAACCTATCTGAGATCTCGATAATATGCTATAAGTCCTTTGTTTATTTTAAATTTTTTAAAGCAGAAATATTTTAGTAATGGTTTTCTTAGGTTTGAAATTTTGAAACGCTTGCTATGAGTCGAAGAAGGATGTTGAGTGTATTCGTCATCAATATAGATAACAGGGACGGTACCAACGACGGCATCAACAGGGTGTTCTTGAGAATCTTGAATTGGTTTGAGTTCTGTTCTGTCTATTTGATCCAATTAGCCATTCATTCCTGCTTCATTATTTGTGTTAAGGAGATTACCAGAATCGATGTCACTTTGTGCTCCAAGATCGTTATGCGATACAATGCATTCAGCATCCAATGATTTAAAACAGGGATTCAAACTGAATTCTTCTTGGTTCAACATGGTTATACTGCTATTCGGGCCTATTTGATTACCTGAGTTATCAAGTTTTGGAAAATCAAAATCCTTTTCTGTTTCATGTTGGAGGTAATTAAATTGGTTTTCATCGTTGATATTGTGCACATCATAAGGATTATTATCGAAATCTTTGGCAAAATGGTGGATGTGGTCAGTATCACTATCAATATGCAAATTAAGAAGATTATTATCAAAAGCTTCGTTATTAACTTCGAGGAGATCGGTGTCACTGTTTATATCCACATCAAAGGAATCATCATTAAATTCATTAATATCATCATATGAATCAAGGAAATCTAAATTAAGTACCTTCTTTCCGGTGTTAAACTTGTGTTCATTACGGTTAATAGAGTTTTCATCATTATTTTTCCGAGTTTTCTCTTCTCTTCCAGGAAACAAAAGAAACACAGTCGAAAAACAAATAAGTATACACAATAGGCTGTCGATAAAGGGTGTTGGCATAAAAACGTAGCACAATACTGTGAAAAAAAAGAACTCCTTTTCTAAAAATGGTTCCAATTCGATTTCAGCATTAAAAATAACAAGTTTAAGCAAATAAGCTCCACACGTAAGTTTTTAGCACCACTAGATTCGGTATCTCTAATGATTATGGTTTATAAGCATTGTTAAAAATGTATACATTAACTTTGTTGTAATTCAACAAAAGCCTAAAACAATTATTCGTAAATTCATTGTTTCGAACGCTATTAAAAGGATTCCTTGAATATGTAACAATGAAAGGTATTCTGATATATAACTCATAATAGAAGGAAGATTCTATGTGTCTGTCTTTCGTTTGGGCTGAGTGTAGGCTAATAGACCCAGGGCTACGAATTTGCTACATAGGTGCATCTAGACAAGAGCCAGTGCACCTCGAAACGAGGTTTCCAAAATTTGAATGAGGTTTCAAATTTTATTTTTTTAATTTTTGTTTTATTCATTTGTCTTTGATAAAATCGCATTAAATCGATAATTCTCTTTCATTACATCAGCAATAATGGCACGAGGCCATTGTTGCTGTTGTATCCCTGTTGCCATTCGGAAAAATGAGGGCGAAAATTAGCGTTTTAAGAATTTTTAATTAATATCTCTGATTTTTGCTATTTTTTGGATAAAAGTGTAAGCGGAAAAGTGGAAAACGAACCAACGCTAAACTACCGCTGCCATACATATTCAAATAAATAATTCTTTTTGGGGGGGGCTTCTTGCTATAGAAAACATAAACGTAATACTTATATATAACCAGAGATTACTATTATTAGAACGAAAATACGTGAATACTATGGAGAAAATATTTATCAATAAAAAAAGTACTTTCAAAACATGTATTTTTCTTTGACCTATTATTTTAAAGCACAGGAATTATGTTATCCTTACACTCTCATGAAAATGGCTTCATCAACCTTCGACTGGTTAAAATTTCATCTAAATATAAACACAATACAGAAATATATCAAAATATTTTTAATTCTTTAATATCCAACTCTTTAGGATAATATAAATTATTTAGCGTAACGCTAACTTACTTTACATAATTAGCAAGAACAATACACCAAAATGAGTTTTGGTGATCGATGTGCATATTGTATATACTGTTTTTCCTACTTTTCATTATTTATTCTTTATTATATTTCCTTAATTAGTGCTGGCAAATCGATATGGATCTTGCGCCCTCTGGGGCAGCATTTTGATGTGTATTATGTATTAAAAATTTCGGCAACTGGTCTGTGCAACTATGCTCAGCCCACTCCTTTTGTATGCCTCAACAACTACCCCTACGCTATTCCGTTAGCTTCAAGACACGGAAGTAGGAAGACGCTACAGCTGTAGCACCTACGAGGAGAACGATATGCCAAAGTTTTTATACTACAGATGTGCTAATTTGCTTTTACGATTTGAAAGTTATGCTTCAGATATATTTAAATCGCTATTTTACCTAAGTTTTGCCACTGTTACATATTGCCACATTGTATGTGATTCAGAACTTCAAGTGCACAGGTTTGTTCCATCATTTGGATTTATTTTTCACTTTTATGATACCCACTAAGGACAGATATGGATAGGTAAAGATTTCAGGGTCGTGTTCCTATTAAATAAGCGAAGCCCTATGACCTATATATCATTAGAGGTAATGTATTTATCCCTAGGAAGGGCTATAAATAATAAGATCAATCATATGCTTACATACGGAACGATCACAACAGGCGACATTCTAACATCATACCGGGCGACGACATTTCATACGACCATCATAACAGACATTCTGAACATGCAAAACCGAGTGAATAGACTATAAAACTTCAATCCTCTACATTCCTCAATAATAAGATATACTAATTTGGAAAGATGCTCAGTAGAATTCAAGGTAGGGCTGTCTACTACGAGGCTCAGGAACCTGTCTACTACCAGCTCCCCCACAACCGGGGTTAATTAGACGGATCGAGACTCATCGCTCCTAAACATTTCAACTCCACTAGTGTCTATTCTCTATATTTTCCTGCCCAGGTAAGAATGGCAACTCGATGGCATGTATTTAGGAAAGGTACCCTCGTGTGTCTACGGCTTCCGAAGGCCATATGTTGAAGGGAGCGATACACGATCTTATTACTGACTGTACGACTGTCGCCTGCTTCAGCTAGGGGGTAATTTGAGCTATTGTTTACTTCGTTGACAGTGTACAATACGGCTGAGACCTCTCACTCGACGATTATTCTAAGTTAACTGTGCTTTGCAATTTGCCCCATCGCTAGTTCTTTTTCCCGCCATCCGTGCATTCTCGGTATGCACTTGACACTGTCTAATGTTGAAATGCTGTCCCGCTGAGGATTTTGGAAACTGTATTTCCCATGCGACGAGTGACTACTATCTGCCCGATATTGAAGCTGTCTGTGTCATAAAGTTTACCTATACTGGTATGTGAAACCATGATTATCAACAACCACAGTGCTAGCTTTATGTGCATTTAGTACAACTTCCTCACGTAAGCCCAGATGCGGCGCAGCGCTATTCAATTTCCATAGCCATGTCTATCCCTAATTTAGTGTAGTTACAACACATGAAGCTTGGACATACGTATAACGATTGCAATAGAAAAAGATTAATTTACTACCAAAAAAGAGGAGAAAAAGACACAGTATATTGGTTCAGAAAAATCAAGGACATTTTTTCTAAAGGTTTAATTGTTCTTACTGGATTCTTTTATAAAGAGAAACTTAAAGTAAGGAAAGTAGAAACAAATATCAAAATTAATTGGGATTACAATCAGAAAAAAATTTAAACACCTATATTAAAAGACGAAATGTCATCTCTTTATCCAAAAGATCTTGAATGTATTAAGTTCCATCAGGTCAAGGCTACAATTCATACCTCTAAATCTACTGCTTTATGGTTTGAAAAAATAAGATATGAAACCGGAATTAAAGCTGTACCCTCTAGATGCATATCCTCGAAATATCCTGATGTGCATCCCATGGATTAATGTGCATTTGTACGTTTCAAACTTGGAACTCTTGGAAATCAATATGTAATATGATGGTTCAACAAGAGGACTCTCAGACGGAATATATTAGAAAATGAGATTATAAGATGTGTTTATATATCTAAATCTTTGCAAAATCCTTAAAAAAATACCTGAACACCCCCTGTACTCAGTGGTTTGCGATAGGTTTTTTGAATTTTAAATTTCAGACTGAACGTTTGAGGATTATTCATAGTGTTTCCTTTAATCTCATTTTTATTAATAATGCCTCATAAATATTTATTCAAATATATGAAAATTTCATTTTGTAATTTATAAAATACGCTGTTTTTAAATATTTTTAACCCAGAGGGATATTAGCCCGAATTCTGATCAAATGTGTATGTGTGCAAATGAAAAAAAATTATCCCTTTGCGCGTAATACAAAGTATGAAAGCTTTCAGTTTAATATTTTTTTTCCTGTATCTCTGGGTTTGTAAATTCTTTAACATCCAGTATATATACAATCGAGACATTTTCATAAAAAAATTATTTAAATCCATTTCTTCGAAATTCCATGTCGTGACTGATTTGTTTGAGTAAAAGTCAGGTTATTTGAAAAAGGCAAAGAAAAGGATGGTTACGTACCTGGCGCGAGGGAGGGTTTTGCGGAGAACGTTCTAAGGGAAATTGCCTCATATACGTTGAGGTAAGGGAAACTGCAGAAGCCAACCATGCAGCCAGCACGTTGGCGAGGAATGAAACAGGGTAAAACTCTTAGCAATCTTAATGACAGAGCCTATTGCTATGGAACATATATTGAAAATACTTCGTTTGAAAAGAAAGCAATATAATCTCATTTATTATTTCTAGTACGTTTTGACATGAAGGCCACAGAGAGAAAAAAATCTAAAATAAAAAATAACATCCTTATTCGTGTTTTAATGATAATCTGGAGATTTTTTATGCGAAATGCCGACAAATCACTTACGAAAAACAAAAAGGAAGTGGCTGACGGTCACTTCGAATTGGGAGCACAGACAACAAGGCAAAATATGCCTAAGAAAAATTTCAATAATAGCTACAGCTTTCCTTAATTCAATGAGAAGTTATAGTTAAAAATAGAGCATATTGGTAAATCATAACTGAATATTGTGTGTAAACTAGTAAATTAATTTAAGAACACAAAAAGTAATTTAGCAATAGCATTTAACTGCAAATAATCATTTTAATTTCAGGTTAAGGTATAATTTCATTTTTATTTTACAGTTCTGAAATGTAGCTGTAAAAAATAATTTTAAACTGACTTTCTGTTTGCATTTCAGCTGTAGCGAAATCGATTGGACTGAAAACATCCTTCCTCTCTCTTATCGAATAAGGCAATTTTTTCCGTTCAAATCCAATGCTCAGTCAATGAGATCGTCACTTAGTCAGTTATTTTTCAGTCAAATTCCAATTTTTATTCAGTCACTGGTCAGGCAAGGAGATGTTCCCTTTCTCGGTCCGTGTTCAGTGAATGTCCAATTTTTAGTCTGTCAGTGGTCAGTCAATGAGATCGTCACTTAATCAGTCATTGCTCAGTCAATGTCCAATTTTTAGGCAGTCACTGGTCAGTCAATGAGATTGGTGTCATGGCAAACGAATTTTTGACGAATATGAATTGAAATTGTGTAAACTTGTCTGAGATCTCGATAATATGCTATAAGTCCTTGGTTTATTTTTAATTTTTTAAAGCAGAAATATTTTACTAATGGTTTTCTTAGGTTTGAAATTTTGAAACGCTTGCTATGATTGGTAGAAGGGATTGGTGTCATGGCAAACAAATTTTTGACGAATATGAATTGAAATTGTATAAACCTATCTGAGATCTCGATAATATGCTATAAGTCCTTTGTTTATTTTAAATTTTTTAAAGCAGAAATATTTTAGTAATGGTTTTCTTAGGTTTGAAATTTTGAAACGCTTGCTATGAGTCGAAGAAGGATGTTGAGTGTATTCGTCATCAATATAGATAACAGGGACGGTACCAACGACGGCATCAACAGGGTGTTCTTGAGAATCTTGAATTGGTTTGAGTTCTGTTCTGTCTATTTGATCCAATTAGCCATTCATTCCTGCTTCATTATTTGTGTTAAGGAGATTACCAGAATCGATGTCACTTTGTGCTCCAAGATCGTTATGCGATACAATGCATTCAGCATCCAATGATTTAAAACAGGGATTCAAACTGAATTCTTCTTGGTTCAACATGGTTATACTGCTATTCGGGCCTATTTGATTACCTGAGTTATCAAGTTTTGGAAAATCAAAATCCTTTTCTGTTTCATGTTGGAGGTAATTAAATTGGTTTTCATCGTTGATATTGTGCACATCATAAGGATTATTATCGAAATCTTTGGCAAAATGGTGGATGTGGTCAGTATCACTATCAATATGCAAATTAAGAAGATTATTATCAAAAGCTTCGTTATTAACTTCGAGGAGATCGGTGTCACTGTTTATATCCACATCAAAGGAATCATCATTAAATTCATTAATATCATCATATGAATCAAGGAAATCTAAATTAAGTACCTTCTTTCCGGTGTTAAACTTGTGTTCATTACGGTTAATAGAGTTTTCATCATTATTTTTCCGAGTTTTCTCTTCTCTTCCAGGAAACAAAAGAAACACAGTCGAAAAACAAATAAGTATACACAATAGGCTGTCGATAAAGGGTGTTGGCATAAAAACGTAGCACAATACTGTGAAAAAAAAGAACTCCTTTTCTAAAAATGGTTCCAATTCGATTTCAGCATTAAAAATAACAAGTTTAAGCAAATAAGCTCCACACGTAAGTTTTTAGCACCACTAGATTCGGTATCTCTAATGATTATGGTTTATAAGCATTGTTAAAAATGTATACATTAACTTTGTTGTAATTCAACAAAAGCCTAAAACAATTATTCGTAAATTCATTGTTTCGAACGCTATTAAAAGGATTCCTTGAATATGTAACAATGAAAGGTATTCTGATATATAACTCATAATAGAAGGAAGATTCTATGTGTCTGTCTTTCGTTTGGGCTGAGTGTAGGCTAATAGACCCAGGGCTACGAATTTGCTACATAGGTGCATCTAGACAAGAGCCAGTGCACCTCGAAACGAGGTTTCCAAAATTTGAATGAGGTTTCAAATTTTATTTTTTTAATTTTTGTTTTATTCATTTGTCTTTGATAAAATCGCATTAAATCGATAATTCTCTTTCATTACATCAGCAATAATGGCACGAGGCCATTGTTGCTGTTGTATCCCTGTTGCCATTCGGAAAAATGAGGGCGAAAATTAGCGTTTTAAGAATTTTTAATTAATATCTCTGATTTTTGCTATTTTTTGGATAAAAGTGTAAGCGGAAAAGTGGAAAACGAACCAACGCTAAACTACCGCTGCCATACATATTCAAATAAATAATTCTTTTTGGGGGGGGCTTCTTGCTATAGAAAACATAAACGTAATACTTATATATAACCAGAGATTACTATTATTAGAACGAAAATACGTGAATACTATGGAGAAAATATTTATCAATAAAAAAAGTACTTTCAAAACATGTATTTTTCTTTGACCTATTATTTTAAAGCACAGGAATTATGTTATCCTTACACTCTCATGAAAATGGCTTCATCAACCTTCGACTGGTTAAAATTTCATCTAAATATAAACACAATACAGAAATATATCAAAATATTTTTAATTCTTTAATATCCAACTCTTTAGGATAATATAAATTATTTAGCGTAACGCTAACTTACTTTACATAATTAGCAAGAACAATACACCAAAATGAGTTTTGGTGATCGATGTGCATATTGTATATACTGTTTTTCCTACTTTTCATTATTTATTCTTTATTATATTTCCTTAATTAGTGCTGGCAAATCGATATGGATCTTGCGCCCTCTGGGGCAGCATTTTGATGTGTATTATGTATTAAAAATTTCGGCAACTGGTCTGTGCAACTATGCTCAGCCCACTCCTTTTGTATGCCTCAACAACTACCCCTACGCTATTCCGTTAGCTTCAAGACACGGAAGTAGGAAGACGCTACAGCTGTAGCACCTACGAGGAGAACGATATGCCAAAGTTTTTATACTAGAGATGTGCTAATTTGCTTTTACGATTTGAAAGTTATGCTTCAGATATATTTAAATCGCTATTTTACCTAAGTTTTGCCACTGTTACATATTGCCACATTGTATGTGATTCAGAACTTCAAGTGCACAGGTTTGTTCCATCATTTGGATTTATTTTTCACTTTTATGATACCCACTAAGGACAGATATGGATAGGTAAAGATTTCAGGGTCGTGTTCCTATTAAATAAGCGAAGCCCTATGACCTATATATCATTAGAGGTAATGTATTTATCCCTAGGAAGGGCTATAAATAATAAGATCAATCATATGCTTACATACGGAACGATCACAACAGGCGACATTCTAACATCATACCGGGCGACGACATTTCATACGACCATCATAACAGACATTCTGAACATGCAAAACCGAGTGAATAGACTATAAAACTTCAATCCTCTACATTCCTCAATAATAAGATATACTAATTTGGAAAGATGCTCAGTAGAATTCAAGGTAGGGCTGTCTACTACGAGGCTCAGGAACCTGTCTACTACCAGCTCCCCCACAACCGGGGTTAATTAGACGGATCGAGACTCATCGCTCCTAAACATTTCAACTCCACTAGTGTCTATTCTCTATATTTTCCTGCCCAGGAAAGAATGGCAACTCGATGGCATGTATTTAGGAAAGGTACCCTCGTGTGTCTACGGCTTTCGAAGGCCATATGTTGAAGGGAGCTATACACGATCTTATTACTGACTGTACGACTGTCGCCTGCTTCAGCTAGGGGGTAATTTGAGCTATTGTTTACTTCGTTGACAGTGTACAATACGGCTGAGACGTCTCACTCGACGATTATTCTAAGTTAACTGTGCTTTGCAATTTGCCCCATCGCTAGTTCTTTTTCCCGCCATCCGTGCATTCTCGGTATGCACTTGACACTGTCTAATGTTGAAATGCTGTCCCGCTGAGGATTTTGGAAACTGTATTTCCCATGCGACGAGTGACTACTATCTGCCCGATATTGAAGCTGTCTGTGTCATAAAGTTTACCTATACTGGTATGTGAAACCATGATTATCAACAACCACAGTGCTAGCTTTATGTGCATTTAGTACAACTTCCTCACGTAAGCCCAGATGCGGCGCAGCGCTATTCAATTTCCATAGCCATGTCTATCCCTAATTTAGTGTAGTTACAACACATGAAGCTTGGACATACGTATAACGATTGCAATAGAAAAAGATTAATTTACTACCAAAAAAGAGGAGAAAAAGACACAGTATGTTGGTTCAGAAAAATCAAGGACATTTTTTCTAAAGGTTTAATTGTTCTTACTGGATTCTTTTATAAAGAGAAACTTAAAGTAAGGAAAGTAGAAACAAATATCAAAATTAATTGGGATTACAATCAGAAAAAAATTTAAACACCTATATTAAAAGACGAAATGTCATCTCTTTATCCAAAAGATCTTGAATGTATTAAGTTCCATCAGGTCAAGGCTACAATTCATACCTCTAAATCTACTGCTTTATGGTTTGAAAAAATAAGATATGAAACCGGAATTAAAGCTGTACCCTCTAGATGCATATCCTCGAAATATCCTGATGTGTCTCCCATGGATTAATGTGCATTTGTACGTTTCAAACTTGGAACTCTTGGAAATCAATATGTAATATGATGGTTCAACAAGAGGACTCTCAGACGGAATATATTAGAAAATGAGATTATAAGATGTGTTTATATATCTAAATCTTTGCAAAATCCTTAAAAAAATACCTGAACACCCCCTGTACTCAGTGGTTTGCGATAGGTTTTTTGAATTTTAAATTTCAGACTGAACGTTTGAGGATTATTCATAGTGTTTCCTTTAATCTCATTTTTATTAATAATGCCTCATAAATATTTATTCAAATATATGAAAATTTCATTTTGTAATTTATAAAATACGCTGTTTTTAAATATTTTTAACCCAGAGGGATATTAGCCCGAATTCTGATCAAATGTGTATGTGTGCAAATGAAAAAAAATTATCCCTTTGCGCGTAATACAAAGTATGAAAGCTTTCAGTTTAATATTTTTTTTCCTGTATCTCTGGGTTTGTAAATTCTTTAACATCCAGTATATATACAATCGAGACATTTTCATAAAAAAATTATTTAAATCCATTTCTTCCAAATTCCATGTCGTGACTGATTTGTTTGAGTAAAAGTCAGGTTATTTGAAAAAGGCAAAGAAAAGGATGGTTACGTACCTGGCGTGAGGGAGGGTTTTGCGGAGAACGTTCTAAGGGAAATTGCCTCATATACGTTGAGATAAGGGAAACTGCAGAAGCCAACCATGCAGCCAGCACGTTGGCGAGGAATAAAACAGGGTAAAACTCTTAGCAATCTTAATGACAGAGCATATTGCTATGGAACATATATTGAAAATACTTCGTTTGAAAAGAAAGCAATATAATCTCATTTATTATTTCTAGTACGTTTTGACATGAAGGCCGCAGAGAGAAAAAAATCTAAAATAAAAAATAACATCCTTATTCATGTTTTAATGATAATCTGGAGATTTTTTATGCGAAATGCCGACAAATCACTTACGAAAAACAAAAAGGAAGTGGCTGACGGTCACTTCGAATTGGGAGCACAGACAACAAGGCAAAATATGCCTAAAAAAAATTTCAATAATAGCTACAGCTTTCCTTAATTCAATGAGAAGTTATAGTTAAAAATAGAGCATATTGGTATATCATAACTGAATATTGTGTGTAAACAAGTAAATTAATTTAAGAACACGAAAAGTAATTTAGCAATAGCATTTAACTGCAAATAATCATTTTAATTTCAGGTTAAGATATAATTTCATTTTTATTTTACAGTTCTGAAATGTAGCTGCAAAAAAGAATCTTAAACTGACTTTCTGTTTGCATTTCAGCTGTAGCGAAATCGATTGTACTGAAAACATCCTTCCTCTCTATTATCGAATAAGGCAATTTTTTCCGTTCAAATCCAATGCTCAGTCAATGAGATCGTCACTTAGTCAGTCATTTTTCAGTCAAAGTCCAATTTTTATTCAGTCACTGGTCAGGCAAGGAGATGTTCCCTTTCTCGGTCCCTGTTCAGTGAATGTCCAATTTTTAGACTGTCAGTGGTCAGTGAATGAGATCGTCACTTAATCAGTCATTGCTCAGTCAATGTCCAATTTTTAGGCAGTCACTGGTCAGTCAATGAGATTGGTGTCATGGCAACCGAATTTTTGACGAATATGAATTGAAATTGTGTAAACTTGTCTGAGATCTCAATAATATGCTATAAGTGCTTGGTTTATTTTTAATTTTTTAAAGCAGAAATATTTTACTAATGGTTTTCTTAGGTTTGAAATTTTGAAACGCTTGCTATGATTGGTAGAAGGGATTGGTGTCATGGCAAACAAATTTTTGACGAATATGAATTGAAATTGTATAAACCTATCTGAGATCTCGATAATATGCTATAAGTCCTTTGTTTATTTTAAATTTTTTAAAGCAGAAATATTTTAGTAATGGTTTTCTTAGGTTTGAAATTTTGAAACGCTTGCTATGAGTCGAAGAAGGATGTTGAGTGTATTCGTCATCAATATAGATAACAGGGACGGTACCAACGACGGCATCAACAGGGTGTTCTTGAGAATCTTGAATTGGTTTGAGTTCTGTTCTGTCTATTTGATCCAATTAGCCATTCATTCCTGCTTCATTATTTGTGTTAAGGAGATTACCAGAATCGATGTCACTTTGTGCTCCAAGATCGTTATGCGATACAATGCATTCAGCATCCAATGATTTAAAACAGGGATTCAAACTGAATTCTTCTTGGTTCAACATGGTTATACTGCTATTCGGGCCTATTTGATTACCTGAGTTATCAAGTTTTGGAAAATCAAAATCCTTTTCTGTTTCATGTTGGAGGTAATTAAATTGGTTTTCATCGTTGATATTGTGCACATCATAAGGATTATTATCGAAATCTTTGGCAAAATGGTGGATGTGGTCAGTATCACTATCAATATGCAAATTAAGAAGATTATTATCAAAAGCTTCGTTATTAACTTCGAGGAGATCGGTGTCACTGTTTATATCCACATCAAAGGAATCATCATTAAATTCATTAATATCATCATATGAATCAAGGAAATCTAAATTAAGTACCTTCTTTCCGGTGTTAAACTTGTGTTCATTACGGTTAATAGAGTTTTCATCATTATTTTTCCGAGTTTTCTCTTCTCTTCCAGGAAACAAAAGAAACACAGTCGAAAAACAAATAAGTATACACAATAGGCTGTCGATAAAGGGTGTTGGCATAAAAACGTAGCACAATACTGTGAAAAAAAAAGAACTCCTTTTCTAAAAATGGTTCCAATTCGATTTCAGCATTAAAAATAACAAGTTTAAGCAAATAAGCTCCACACGTAAGTTTTTAGCACCACTAGATTCGGTATCTCTAATGATTATGGTTTATAAGCATTGTTAAAAATGTATACATTAACTTTGTTGTAATTCAACAAAAGCCTAAAACAATTATTCGTAAATTCATTGTTTCGAACGCTATTAAAAGGATTCCTTGAATATGTAACAATGAAAGGTATTCTGATATATAACTCATAATAGAAGGAAGATTCTATGTGTCTGTCTTTCGTTTGGGCTGAGTGTAGGCTAATAGACCCAGGGCTACGAATTTGCTACATAGGTGCATCTAGACAAGAGCCAGTGCACCTCGAAACGAGGTTTCCAAAATTTGAATGAGGTTTCAAATTTTATTTTTTTAATTTTTGTTTTATTCATTTGTCTTTGATAAAATCGCATTAAATCGTTATTCTCTTTCATTACATCAGCAATAATGGCACGAGGCCATTGTTGCTGTTGTATCCCTGTTGCCATTCGGAAAAATGAGGGCGAAAATTAGCGTTTTAAGAATTTTTAATTAATATCTCTGATTTTTGCTATTTTTTGGATAAAAGTGTAAGCGGAAAAGTGGAAAACGAACCAACGCTAAACTACCGCTGCCATACATATTCAAATAAATAATTCTTTTTTGGGGGGGCTTCTTGCTATACAAAACATAAACGTAATACTTATATATAACCAGAGATTACTATTATTAGAACGAAAATACGTGAATACTATGGAGAAAATATTTATCAATAAAAAAAGTACTTTCAAAACATGTATTTTTCTTTGACCAATTATTTTTAAAGACAGGAATTATGTTATCCTTACACTCTCATGAAAATGGCTTCATCAACCTTCGGCTGGGTAAAATTTCATCTAAATATAAACACAATACAGAAATATATCAAAAAATTTTTAATTCTTTTATATCCACCTCTTTAAGATAATATAAACTCTTTAGCGTAATGTTAACTTACGTTACATAATTAGCAAGAACAATACACCAAAATGAGTTTTGGTGATCGATGTGCATAGTGTATATACTGTTTTTCCTACTTTTCATTATTTATTCTTTATTATATTTCCTTAATTAGTGCTGGCAAATCGATATGGATCTTGCGCCCTCTGGGGCAGCACTTTGATGTGTATTATGTATTAAAAATTTCGGCAACTGGTCTGTGCAACTATGCTCAGCCCACTCCTTTTGTATGCCTCAACAACTACCCCTACGCTATTCCGTTAGCTTCAAGACACGGAAGTAGGGAGACGCTACAGCTGTAGCACCTACGAGGAGAACGATATGCCAAAGTTTTTATACTACAGATGTGCTAATTTGCTTTTACGATTTGAAAGTTATGCTTCAGATATATTTAAATCGCTATTTTACCTAAGTTTTGCCACTGTTACATATTGCCACATTGTATGTGATTCAGAACTTCAAGTGCACAGGTTTGTTCCATCATTTGGATTTATTTTTCACTTTTATGATACCCACTAAGGACAGATATGGATAGGTAAAGATTTCAGGGTCGTGTTCCTATTAAATTAGCGAAGCCCTATGACCTATATATCATTAGAGGTAATGTATTTATCCTTAGGAAGGGCTATAAATAATAAGATCAATCATATGCTTACATACGGAACGATCACAACAGACGACATTCTGACATCATACCGGGCGACGACATTTCATACGACCATCATAACAGACATTCTGAACATGCAAAACCGAGTGAATAGACTATAAAACTTCAATCCTCTACATTCCTCAATAATAAGATATACTAATTTGGAAAGATGCTCAGTAGAATTCAAGGTAGGGCTGTCTACTACGAGGCTCAGGAAGCTGTCTACTACCAGCTCCCCCACAACCGGGGTTAATTAGACGGATCGAGACTCATCCTCCTAAACATTTCAACTCCACTAGTGTCTATTCTCTATATTTTCCTGCCCAGGTAAGAATGGCAACTCGATGGCATGTATTTAGGAAAGGTACCCTCGTGTGTCTACGGCTTCCGAAGGCCATATGTTGAAGGGAGCTATACACGATCTTATTACTGACTGTACGACTGTCGCCTGCTTCAGCTAGGGGGTAATTTGAGCTATTGTTTACTTCGTTGACAGTGTACAATACGGCTGAGACGTCTCACTCGACGATTATTCTAAGTTAACTGTGCTTTGCACTTTGCCCCATCGCCAGTTCTTTTTCTCGCCATCCGTGCATTCTCGGTATGCACTTGACACTGTCTAACGTTGAAATGCTGTCCCGCTGAGGATTTTGGAAACTGTATTTCCCATGCGACGAGTGACTACTATCTGCCCGATATTGAAGCTGTCTATGTCATAAATTTTACCTATACTGGTATGTGAAACCATGATTATCAACAACCACAGTGCTAGCTTTATGTGCATTTAGCACAACTTCCTCACGTAAGCCCAGATGCAGCGCAGCGCTATTCAATTTCCATAGCCATGTCTATCCCTAATTTAGTGTAGTTACAACACATGAAGCTTGGACATACGTATAACGATTGCAATAGAAAAAGATTAATTTACTACCAAAAAAGAGGAGAAAAAGACACAGTATATTGGTTCAGAAAAATTAAGGACATTTTTTCTAAAGGTTTAATTGTTCTTACTGGATTCTTTTATAAAGAGAAACTTAAAGTAAGGAAAGTAGAAACAAATATCAAAATTAATTCGGATTACAATCAGAAAAGAATTTAAACACCTATATTAAAAGACGAAATGTCATCTCTTTATCCAAAAGATCTTGAATGTATTAAGTTCCATCAGGTCAAGGCTACAATTCATACCTCTAAATCTACTGCTTTATGGTTTGAAAAAATAAGATATGAAACCGGAATTAAAGCTGTACCCTCTAGATGCATATCCTCGAAATATCCTGATGTGTCTCCCATGGATTACTGTGCATTTGTACGTTTAAAACTTGGAACTCTTGGAAATCAATATGTAATATGATGGTTCAACAAGAGGACTCTCAGACGGAATATATTAGAAAATGAGATTATAAGATGTGTTTATATATCTAAATCTTTGCAAAATCCTTAAAAAAATACCTGAACACCCCCTGTACTCAGTGGTTTGCGATAGGTTTGTTGAATTTTAAATTTCAGACTGAACGTTTGAGGATTATTCATAGTGTTTCCTTTAATCTCATTTTTATTAATAATGCCTCATAAATATTTATTCAAATATATGAAAATTTCATTTTGTAGTTTATAAAATACGCTGTTTTTAAATATTTTTAACCCAGAGGGATATTAGCCCGAATTCTGATCAAATGTGTATGTGTGCAAATGAAAAAAAAATGATCCCTTTGCGCCTAATACAAAGTATGAATGCTCTCAGTTTAATATTTTTTTTTCCTGTATCTCTGGGTTTGTAAATTCTTTAACATCCAGTATATATACAATCGAGACATTTTCATAAAAAAATTATTTAAATCCATTTCTTCCAAATTCCATGTCGTGACTGATTTGTTTGAGTAAAAGTGAGGTTATTTGAAAAAGGCAAAGAAAAGGATGGTTACGTACCTGGCGCGAGGAAGGGCTTTGCGGAGAACGTTCTAAGGGAAATTGCCTCATATACGTTGAGATAAGGGAAACTGCAGAAGCCAACCATGCAGCCAGCACGTTGGCGAGGAATGAAACAGGGTAAAACTCTTAGCAATCTTAATGACAGAGCCTATTGCTTTGGAACATATATTGAAAATACTTCGTTTGAAAAGAAAGCAATATAATCTCATTTATTATTTCTAGTACGTTTTGACATGAAGGCCACAGAGAGAAAAAAATCTAAAATAAAAAATAACATCCTTATTCGTGTTTTAATGATAATCTGGAGATTTTTTATGCGAAATGCCGACAAATCACTTACGAAAAACAAAAAGGAAGTGGCTGACGGTCACTTCGAATTGGGAGCACAGACAACAAGGCAAAATATGCCTAAGAAAAATTTCAATAATAGCTACAGCTTTCCTTAATTCAATGAGAAGTTATAGTTAAAAATAGAGCATATTGGTAAATCATAACTGAATATTGTGTGTAAACTAGTAAATTAATTTAAGAACACAAAAAGTAATTTAGCAATAGCATTTAACTGCAAATAATCATTTTAATTTCAGGTTCAGATATAATTTCATTTTTATTTTACAGTTCTGAAATGTAGCTGTAAAAAAGAATTTTAAACTGACTTTCTGTTTGCATTTCAGCTGTAGCGAAATCGATTGGACTGAAAACATCCTTCCTCTCTCTTATCGAATAAGGCAATTTTTTCGTTCAAATCCAATGCTCAGTCAATGAGATCGTCACTTAGTCAGTTATTTTTCAGTCAAAGTCCAATTTTTATTCAGTCACTGGTCAGGCAAGGAGATGTTCCCTTTCTCGGTCCCTGTTCAGTGAATGTCCAATTTTTAGTCTGTCAGTGGTCAGTCAATGAGATCGTCACTTAATCAGTCATTGCTCAGTCAATGTCCAATTTTTAGGCAGTCACTGGTCAGTCAATGAGATTGGTGTCATGGCAAACGAATTTTTACGAATATGAATTGAAATTGTGTAAACTTGTCTGAGATCTCGATAATATGCTATAAGTCCTTGGTTTACTTTTAATTTTTTAAAGCAGAAATATTTTACTAATGGTTTTTCTTAGGTTTGAAATTTTGAAACGCTTGCTATGAGTCGAAGAAGGATGTTGAGTGTATTCGTCATCAATATAGGTAACAGGGACGGTACCAACGACGGCATCAACAGGGTGTCCTTGAGAATCTTGAATTGGTTTGAGTTCTGTTCTGTCTATTTGATCCAATTTTCCATTCATTCCTGGTTCATTATTTGTGTTAAGGAGATTACCAGAATCGATGTCACTTTGTGCTCCAAGATCGTTATGCGATACAATGCATTCAGCATCCAATGATTTAAAACAGGGATTCAAACTGAATTCTTCTTGGTTCAACATGGTTATACTGCTATTCGGGCCTATTTGATTACCTGAGTTATCAGGTTTTGGGAAATCAAAATCCTTTTCTGTTTCTTGTTGGAGGTAATTAAATTTGTTTTCATCGTTGATATTGTGCACATCATAAGGATTATTATCGAAATCTTTGGCAAAATGGTGGATGTGGTCAGTATCACTTTCAATATGCAAATTAAGAAGATTATTATCAAAAGCTTCGTTATTAACTTCGAGGAGATCGGTGTCACTGTTTATATCCACATCAAAGGAATCATCATTAAATTCATTAATATCATCATATGAATCAAGGAAATCTAAATTAAGTACCTTCTTTCCGGTGTTAAACTTGTGTTCATTACGGTTAATAGAGTTTTCATCATTATTTTTCCGAGTTTTCTCTTCTCTTCCAGGAAACAAAAGAAACACAGTCGCAAAACAAATAAGTATGCCCAATAGGCTGTCGATATAGGGTGTTGGTATAAAAACGTAGCACAATACTGTGAAAAAAAAGAACTCCATTTCTAAAAATGTTTCCAATTCGATTTCAGCATTAAAAATAACAAGTTTAAGCAAATAAGCTCCACACGTAAGTTTTTAGCACCACTAGATTCGGTATCTCTAATGATTATGGTTTATAAGCATTGTTAAAAATGTATACATTAACTTTGTTGTAATTCAACAAAAGCCTAAAACAATTATTGGTAAATTCATTGTTTCGAACGCTATTAAAAGGATTCCTTGAATATGTAACAATGAAAGTTATTCTGATATATAACTCATAATAGAAGGAAGATTCTATGTGTCTGTCTTTCGTTTGGGCTGAGTGTAGGCTAATAGACCCAGGGCTACGAATTTGCTACATAGGTGCATCTAGACAAGAGCCAGTGCACCTCGAAACGAGGTTTCCAAAATTTGAATGAGGTTTCAAATTTTATTTTTTTAATTTTTGTTTTATTCATTTGTCTTTGATAAAATCGCATTAAATCGATAATTCTCTTTCATTACATCAGCAATAATGGCACGAGGCCATTGTTGCTGTTGTATCCCTCTTGCCATTCGGAAAAATGAGGGCGAAAATTAGCGTTTTAAGAATTTTTAATTAATATCAATTTCTGATTTTTGCTATTTTTTTGGATAAAAGTGTAAGCGGAAAAGTGGAAAACGAACCAACGCTAAACTACCGCTGCCATACATATTCAAATAAATAATTATTTTTGGGGGGGGCTTCTTGCTATACAAAACATAAACGTAATACTTATATATAACCAGAGATTACTATTATTAGAACGAAAATACGTGAATACTATGGAGAAAATATTTATCAATAAAAAAAGTACTTTCAAAACATGTATTTTTCTTTGACCTATTATTTTAAAGCACAAGAATTATGTTATCCTTACACTCTCATGAAAATGGCTTCATCAACCTTCGGCTGGGTAAAAATTCATCTAAATATAAACACAATACAGAAATATATCAAACTATTTTTAATTCTTTAATATCCACCTCTTTAAGATAATATAAATTATTTAGCGTAACGTTAACTTACGTTACATAATTAGCAAGAACAATACACCAAAATGAGTTTTGGTGATCGATGTGCATAGTGTATATACTGTTTTTCCTACTTTTCATTATTTATTCTTTATTATATTTCCTTAATTAGTGCTGGCAAATCGATATGGATCTTGCGCCCTCTGAGGCAGCACTTTGATGTGTATTATGTATTAAAAATTTCGGCAACTGGTCTGTGCCACTATGCTCAGCCCACTCCTTTCGTATGCCTCAACAACTACCCCTACGCTATTCCGTTAGCTTCAAGACACGGAAGTAGGAAGACGCTACAGCTGTAGCACCTACGAGGAGAACGATATGCCAAAGTTTTTATACTACAGATGTGCTAATATGCTTTTACGATTTGAAAGTTATGCTTCAGATATATTTAAATCGCTATTTTACCTAAGTTTTGCCACTGTTACATATTGCCACATTGTATGTGATTCAGAACTTCAAGTGCACAGGTTTGTTCCATCATTTGGATTTATTTTTCACTTTTATGATACCCACTAAGGACAGATATGGATAGGTAAAGATTTCAGAGTCGTGTTCCTATTAAATAAGCGAAGCTCTATGACCTATATATCATTAGAGGTAATGTATTTATCCCTAGGAACGGCTATAAATAATAAGATCAATCATATGCTTACATACGGAACGATCACAACAGACGACATTCTGACATCATACCGGGCGACGACATTTCATACGACCATCATAACAGACATTCTGAACATGCAAAACCGAGTGAATAGACTATAAAACTTCAATCCTCTACATTCCTCAATAGTAAGATATACTAATTTGGAAAGATGCTCAGTAGAATTTAAGGCAGAGCTTTCTACTACGAGGCTCAGGAAGCTGTCTACTACCAGCTCCCCCACAACCGGGGTTAATTAGACGGACAGCTCGGAATAAATAGCTCGTTCAAAACTTCCAGCTGTTCCAGCTGTTCTGTGCTTATACCAGCTATAGAAAACTTAAATGTTTATGTTTGTAAAGAGAATTTTCATTTTCCAGCCTAATTATTCTCCAAATTTTAGATGCAGATTGGCAAAATGTAATTGGAATTAAAATTAAATTTGCAAGAAACTGCAACAATATTTTGAAATATGTGATTTCAATTATATTGCAATTGTAATTAGCTTCGCAATTACAATTAGAAAATAAGTACTTTTTAAATGCAACAATAATGTATGTAATTGCATTTTAATTTTTAAGTCTTACAATTACAATGCAATGATAATCACAAACATTAAAATTATATAATCTAATTACAATTACAAATTTTATTGCATCTAATCACAACTACTTTAATATTAGCTAATTACAACGTAATTTTAACTGCAATTGCAGTAGTTAATTATAACTACGTAATTAGGAAAGTAATTGTCTCTGATAATTAGAATTACCTAACATAGTGAAATTATGATCATAATTGTAATTCTAAGTGTAGTATGCAATTGTAATAAAATTATGCAATTACTAAGTAGTTATAGTTAAAAAGTAGCTGTTTTTTTAATTACAATTACAATTTACGTAATTTCATTTAAATTACGATTACTCTATATTTGTGAAATCCAATTTCATTTTCAATGCAACTGCAAACATATAATATAATTACAATTACACTGTCATTATAACTCCAGTAAGTAATTATAATAATGTAATTAGGATAGCAATTTTTTCTGATAAAAGCAGTTACGTAGCCCAGGAAAATCATGATCTTAATTGCAAATGTAATTGCAGAATGCAATTGAAAACACATAGTAATTGGAATAATATTATGCAATTATCTTGTAATTACAATGTAACAATTTTTAATTATATATACAATTTACTCAAATGCATTTTAATTATAATTGCATTTTAATTGTGAAATCTAATTGAGTAAACGGTATAACTGTAATTATATTATCTAATAAAAATTACAATGCAATTGTAATGACCTCTTAATTAAAATTGCGCAACAGATGATTGTAACTATTTAATCAGAAAAACAACTGCCCCTTATAATTTCAGTGACATAGGCTAAGGAAATCGTGATAATATTTGAAAATTACAGTCAATAATATTATATTCAAAATGTTTCTGCATTTTGGATAATGAGTTTTTAAATAATACAAAGGGATAATCACCTATGAGAAAAATATTAATATTTTCTGTCATGTCTTCTGAATCATCTTACATATATTGTAGTATGTGGTACCAGCACAAATAGGAGTTTATTTAAAGGAAATATTTTATATAGACCGAAATGCACATAACGTTAGTAAGCAAATATGTATGTTTATGATCTTCGATATACATGTGAACTTAAATTACAAGATTAAGGGAAAGCAAGCAAAGAGTTTATGCCAGTGCAAAGGGATGTTTCCGCAAAGAATTTGCTACGGGACGCTTGTCCAACCTATTGCTTTAGCTGGTAAAAAAGGATTCTGATCAGCAATCAGTATGCTTAATTGCTGTGTGTATTAGACATTTTACTAAATCCATTTATTATGAATTACCGCCCAGAAAGTAAAGCGGTTCGTGACTCTGGTTGCCGTACCGAAGAGCCTGGGTTCGAATCCCGGATAGGGCATGAATGTAATTTGTTCGTCCTCTTCATAGGTGGCAACGGTGGACAACGTATTAGTTCCCTCCTTAATAACATGATCGGCCTTAGTAGTGATCAATGTCTATAAACAGCTACTCCCTGCCATTGGAAAAAAAAATTACGAATTGGTCTTTTATTCAACATAACACACATTTTCCATAAATAGTTAAAATGCATTATTCAGTTACAAGTGAAAGTACTTGCATGAACTATTTTCCATCATTGTTTCACGTAAGAACAAATAAAAGTACAATTTTCTTATGCACCTGTGATTGTCATATTATTTGGATTACGGTAAAGACTGCAAAGATGCTTCTATGGAGAACTTTCTAAGGGAAACTGGCTCATGTTCACATCACTCGTTAATAAAAGCAGGAAAAGATCTTTATTTAATTGAATGCAACGAAACGTTTAAGAAGAATGATGTACTCATAGAGAACTTTCTAAAATAAAATGATTTGTATTCATGTTACACATAAGGAAATCCACGGAGCTATCTAAACATTTAGATTGTTTGCCAAAATGGGCATCCTATTTGAACTTGTAGTATTCAAGAGACGACTTATTACTCTGCTGAGCGAAAAACCTAATTGCTTTTGAATTTATATTGTAATTCGAACAATCATTGTATTACAATTATTATTATTTTATTTTTTCCCCAATGGCAGATTGGGAACAGTTACAGTGCAACACAGTCCATTAGTCTATACAAGGCCAGAAGTTGCAGTCACTTTATTATGGAGGCATCTAATATGTGGACCACTATCGCCTCCTATGAAAGGACGAACAGTTAAAGCCATGCCTTCTACGGGATTCGAACCCAGGCCCTTCGGTATCGCAGTCAGGCTTCCCTAACCTCTATACCATCTGGGTGGCACAATTACAATTATAACTGCATTAGTTGTAGTTTTAACTACAAAGTAACTACAATGAATTACCAGCTTTTCTCAGTCAATAACAGATAGCTTAAACTTTAAAGATAAATGGAAGGTCTTATAATTTGTCGAATGGCAATATTCTAAGAATGTGTAGTCTCCAGGATGGTCGAAGTTTAATTACAGTCTTACATTTCGCATACTCGCAGCACTTGCCCAAAGGCTGCTCCAAGATTATTTCTGTTCACCTCATCCATTAATTTTGGAGACAGAATCATGTCTAGAGACATTTTTTTCTGAGGACAGTATTTTATATAATAGAAAAAAATAATAATAATGCGTCTCCCTCAAGGTGCAGGAAACAACAAGTACTGATAAATTTAATTGAAATTACAATTATAATTCTAGTTAATACAAATACAATGTTACTTTAATGGTTAGAATTAGTTCTAATGGCAAAAATATCAAATGAGTGTTATAGATTAGTATACTTATCACAATATTAAACTTTTAATACCGTTTTATTTTATTTAGCTTATCACAATATTGAGCTTTTTAATACCGTCGGTACTGAAAAAATGTTTTACTACTGTCATGAAATGTATATTCGATAATAGTAGTTTCTCATTGATGTTTTTCTTATATATTTTTCTGCATAATTCATAAATGTTTGCAATGGAAATAATTCTGAGGCTTTTATAATACTTCTAAATTTTCATGAAATAAAGTTCCATTAAGGTATACTTGAAGGAGACTCTCAGTGCAAGCACTCGAAAAGAAGTTATGCTACATTTACATATTATGAAATGGTTGAATGTACAGTATTTACTTGTAACAGCGGTGCTCAATATATCGCGTTTTCTGACGAATTTAAATCACTATAATCAGAATAATTGGCTAAAGTATTAAATTGTAATTTTTACAGCATCAATCGAATTAGTGGATTTTATTGAAGATAAAAATGTGTTGATATTGACAAGCTATATTAGTTTTTGTACTATAATGAATGCTAGCTAGTAGCTATATGAATATAATGAATGTACTATAATGAATGCTACCTAGTAGCTACTCTAGCTAATAGCTAGAGTAAAACTCAGGATATGGTAACATTAAATAAATAAATAAATAAAATTAAAAAAAAAAAAAAAAAGAAGAAGAAGCAGAAAACAAAAGCGAAAAGGAACTGAATACATTCGGAAAGAGAAGGCTTACTATGGTGAAACATTAGAAACGTGTAGACAAAGTGTTAGTACTTATATGTGAGAAAATACTAAGGACAAATTGAAATACATCATAGCTACGTTTGGTGCTTTCTGTATTATTTGTATCAATATTAATATAAGTACCGAAAAATACTTAAAAACTAGGTATTTTCGAAAATTTAAAGGAAAAAAATTGCAGTCTGAAAATTTATAGCAGCGGAACTTTTGAAGTAATTTGATGCCTTCTGAAGGTCGCCATGAACATAACAATTTATAACTGTCAGCTTTTACAACTTGGAATCAGATAAACTCTATTGTTTGGTAAACCGGACTGTCTAGTAATGTTTTCGGTACTGTCTAGTTTCCGGGAATGGCGATGTATGCAAGCTTTCTCCTCTTTCTGCCCTAAGAATAAACAGCTCATAGGGGAATTCTGAAAAATATATAGCCCTTTCATATACGCACTCATACTCTGATATTCACAATAGCGTTTCTTTATTTAGATAGCTTTGAGCATGCAAATTCAGTAAAAATCAGAAAAGATGTACCATACTTATAACAAAGCAGGTTATCTCAGTAAATGAAGGGAATTAAGTACCGGCGATGGCAAGATTTTCCCATGGTTTGAAAGACTAAGTAATTTATTGCTTTCAGAAAATTTTCTCGGAAAGCAAATCATCACTTACGGATAGAAGAATGTTCTAAGAACTACGGGATAAATTTATAATGGGAATAAAAGAATGAAAGAAATTGAAAACTCTTTTCTAGTAATCATTTTACTCCTCGAAAGTTGGTTTCAGTATCACCTTTTTAAGGAAATGACACATGAAATGGATTTCAGAAACTGAATCTCGAAATCATCAATAACTATCCAATATTCTGCATTTGTAAATATTTATTTAATTTGCATTTCAACCAAATGTTGAAAACAAAGCGGAAAAAAATCTCCTTGCAAAAGGAGGAAAAAAAAAAAGATTCCCATTCTTTTACAGTCATATTCCGTTAAATTATATCAGAAAATCATATCACTGTTGGATGCAATAAATACTAATTTCAGACATGTTACCTGTTTGTGTTGTTAACTCTCTTTTGCAACTGAACACTGGTAGTTTTGCCTAAGTTTGAATTCCGGCGAAGGCGTTCGTTGCTTGGTATTTTGGTGAATTTTAGGTTGAATATACCAAACCAGTTTCCCTGAAAAAGTCATCTACAAACGCATCCTTTTCCTCAAGCAGGTGCCCATCGTATGCTGCCTGACGAATATGCAAGAATTTTTCTTCTTTTATACAGCTTTCATAATCACATATTACCCACCAGCGGCCGAGCGGTAAAGACGCTGAACACTGGTAGTTCGGTCCGTGGTTCGAATCCCGCGAACGGGCTGGCTGCATGGTCGTTTTCGTGGTTTTCCCCATGTGTAACGTGTATACGAGCCAGTTTCCCTTAGAAAGTCCTCCACGAAGGCATCCCTCCATTTAGGCAGATAACCCTCGTGTGCTTTGCCTTGAATAGTACCATACCAATAATACCATAATCACATATTATATTATTGAAAATTTTTAATTTGCAAAACTATAAGTTATGGAAAACTCTATGACATATTTATTTAGATTAATAAAAAGATAAAAATTAAATGCGTCATCGGCATCATTTTGTTAGTAATATCATTATATAATCTATTGTACTTTTTTTTTTTTTTAGTGTACTGGGGAATTAAAGAAAATTTCTCAAAAGTATCATCATGTTTTCGTAAACTGATATATAGTGTTAAATTATTATATGAAATTTCAGTTTATTATAGCAGAAATCGTAAATAGCTGCATTATGTATAGCTCTTGCGTCACTGAGCTTTCGGAAGTTAATCTGCGTCCATCCGCATAATCGAGTAGCAGGTCGATTTGTTTCTCAGTGCAATCGCTGTGGGATCTTAATTCTACTGACCGATGTTCTATAAATTTAAAATATTTTGCCCTGCCTAAATTCTGTAGCTCTCTACATTCTAAAACTTTTGCCGTTGTCAAGTGCCAAATTCTTAGAATTTCGCCATCTCTAAATTTTCTTGTTCGATGCCTCTTTAAATTCTAAGAATTTTTCAGCCATTAATCTGCCTCCTGATAGTTTTAAAATAAAAAATAAGACGTGTTTTTCGATTCCACATATGTCACTGAAAAAGGTTGAAAAATCGGAATTTTAAAAGCAAACTTCCTACTTTTCATCAAATAAATTTTATCGATTAGCAGTGCTATGGAAGCATTAAAACATTTATGTAATAAATACACAAATACTTCAGAAACATTTTTTTCTCTCTACTGAAGAAAGGCCTGTCTCTGACTACCTGCGAATTTGATTAAGTTTTATCCAAAATCTACGTCAAAGCGTTTCTTTTTGGCCTAATATTAAATTTTACATTGGCATGTTCCTGTCCCTGCTTGATGTTGACAAGATTTATTCAAAACTGACTGTTCTTATTTTTTATTTTAAAACAAACAATTTAAATGGAAATCCTCTGCTTGCTTTTACTTATTTAACTAATAACATTTGATAATGTGAATTGAGTAATTTGCTAATTGAGTAATTGCTCTAAGTAATTTGCGTATTTGAAAACAAAAAAATTTTAAACACCAATTTTGAAGCTTTTGTTTTGGTTTGCTTTATTTTTCCTTCAAAGCAAGAGAGAGCTATCTGCCTAAAGGAAGGAATGCCTCCGTGGAGGACATTCTAAGAAAAACTTACTCGCGCCCACATTATGCACAGAGAAAACCACAAAAATTCCACTTTGAAAGGTAAAAGTGTCTAATTTTTTAGAGCGAGATTTTCCTAACAATGAATTTTAGCAATTTAATACAAGTGCTATATTTAATTAAGAATTAAAACAATGTTCTTTTGTGATTTACGTAAGTTAACTCTTTCTGTCAAAAATAATCATATGAAAATGCACCGAATTTCAGAACCATGTAATTTAGTTCGGAAACTGAGAGGTATCTGTGACATCTTGTCTATATGTAGAAAATTTTTAATAAGGTTATTATGACTGAAATTTGTTTCAAAATATTCAATCAACCAATAAATGCGATGAAGGTAAATTCCCCTTTTATAAATATGAAACAAGATAAACGAAATAAATTTGTGGTAAAATGAATTACAAACATTATGTCGAAATGACTGACACTGAGCATGTGTTTGTTATTTTAATAGTAATTTAATTAACAATTACATGTAGCTTTCAATAGGAATTAGGTATTTTAAGCCTCTTATAAATTTTTTCTTAGCGTTAAAGCTCGATAACATGAATCAAAAGCAGAAAATTAGTTAAACTACACTGTCTCACTAGTCGTAAGATTATATTACTGAAATATGCATATAAAAACAAATTAACATTCTATAAACGTACATTAAAATACCGAAACGCAATAAAAATTAATAACATTTATACTTAAAAAGCAACAAAGCCGGGCTCATGTGAATCACTAGAAGAGGCGCCAAATTGGCTATACGCTTTCGAAAATTACTTTAATTATTAGGGGAAATAAGCTTCGTCAAACTTAAATCAATAAAACAAACCAAAATAATTGCAAGGAAACCTGGAAATTAATGCAATATACATTTCAGTGTTATTTCTTATTTATCAAAAACGAATTTTTTAACGTTTTCATTTGAAAAATTATAAATAATTGGCTACATTATTTCTCTGAATTTATAAAACTACGATTAAAAAATACTTTAAGAATTATGGTATAATTATGCTATAAGAGTTATGACATTTTGATTTAATACAATTACTTTTGCTTAATACAAGTGTAGCTATTTTTATATTTATATGGACGCGCATTGACCTCTCTGCCTCAGGTGAAAAAATATCTTTGCACTGCTCTGATAAGCAATTAAGATTAGAAATATGCACAAAATTAGTAACAATGCAATACAAAACTTCCTTTTCTGTTTTGGATTTCCAGAAAAAAATATCTTTTTTCGTCTAACCAAAGCATGGACACAAAACGTGTTCCTTCCTCCGTAAGGGCAAAAGCAGCCCATCTGCTTAATCGCCTCTAGGCGGTAATCAAAGGACAGTAGGAAGCCATCACTTAAGTGAAACGACTTGTTGATCGCCCTACAAGGAGGGGGGAAGAAAATCTAACAAAGGCCGTTTCCAGGACAATTTTGGTTCACTCTAAGTGAAAAAAAAGTTGTAAACATGGTTAAATTTTACTGCAGTTTTCGAGACGTAAATAGATTTGAATGCGAGCCGCCCGGTGGGTTAAATCTTTATAAAACATGATACTTAATCATTACCTCTTAATATAATGCGCAAGGTTATTCATGCCCCATACCAGTTACTACTTAAAAGGAACATAATATTCAAGCAAAACATAGTTGAAATATTGACACACATATTATTCTCAATTGTAACATTAGTATCCTAAAAGAAAAACACTTATTTTTGTTTCATTATATTACTGCTAATAGAAATTGTTACTGTTAAATAATACTGTACCATAAAATACTACATAGTTATATTACGCAATGAGAACGTAATATCGCATAACTTAAATACATTACATTTATTGCACATTACAAATATTCTTTTGAACTCAATTAGAACATAATAGAAAATGTTACTGTTAAACAATACTGTACCATAAAATACTACACAATTATATTACGCAATTAGAACGTAATATCGCATAACTTAAATACATTACATTCATTGCACATTACAATTATTCTTGTTATTTCAATTAGAACATAATATTACATAACTTAATTTAATATTCAATTAAACATCGAACAACTTAATATCTAAAATTGTACAATTAAAACATAGTGCCACTTAACAGATTTGCATACACTTGACTGATATGTTGTCACGTAATTCCATTACTACATAAGAAAATTGTTCAAAATAAAACTACTTTAAAGTTAGACATACTGATATTGCTTTACAGTGTTACAAGTGCTTTAAAGTTGTTCCGAGTATACATTCCATTGTCAAATGAAACATGATACTGCATAGGTATATTATATACATATAGTATGGAACTTTTACTAAATATATTTGCATCACATTAGTTTACATAGTACCTTAGTATGTATTAGAATGTATGGCTTGGCATTACAATTGTATATAATATATACTTAAGTTTTTATATTGTCCATGCATGGGCACGTATATGTAGCATACTGTTCCTTATCGATTATACATATATATATATAAGGTGCGTATAATTGCAAGACTGCATAGTTCATGCTTTAATGTTCGATCATAAAGCATGTAGCATATATTGACATCCCATGTAAATGTTGCAGCTACATATAATACATATAATCAGTTGCTGTACTGACCCTTAAGCACTCTGGCATAGATCAGTACCCAGTGAGGAGAGCTTTGACATTATAACACAAATTATACGAACCAGATGCCTTTGCTTTATTAAATATTTACAATAGGCTTGTGTATTAGTAGATGGAATTAAGAGATGTTGTCCAGCAGTGAGCTGGCAGCTGGTAACATAGTGTTCGGGTGTGCCTTGTAAGCCACAAACACACATATCTGAGTTACTGATTCTATGTCGCGCGAAAAAGGTCGTAAAAGGACCATGGCCACTTATGTATCTAATCAACAAAGGGTTGCCTATATTTCTGTCTGGGTCGACATATGCAATGTGGTATGCTGTTCTTCGTCCAGTAGGACTGGAGTCCCACTCTTGTTGCCACTTCGATATGGCACGTAGTCTGGTAATTCTCTTGAGATGGGAATATGGCCATGGTATGGTAAGATTAAGAACATTTGAGTTGACAGCTGCTTCCTTAGCCATCTTATCAGCAAGCTCATTACCAGCATTGCCGACATGGGCCTTAACCCATTTGAAATAATAATTTTTTCTTTGATGATCCCTAAGAGTGCGCTGAATGTCTTGGATAATGGTAGATCGGTGGTCGGGATTGATTAGTGCATGTAAAGAGGACAAGCTGTCTGTGAGAATGATGCCTGTGGGTATTTTCATATTAATTAGGTAATCTATTGCATGCTTTATTGCTACGACCTCGCTCTGGAAAACACTATTGTTAGATTGCAAATGTGCTTGCCAGGTATGAATTACACCATTTTCAGTGGTAACAATGAATGAGCAGCCCACATTATCTTCTATTCTGGAACCATCTGTATAGATTTTTACATTGCTTCTCACATTTACATTGCTTTTTACATTGCTTTTACATTGCTGGCTCATCCTCGGCAGTATTGGAGAGAATTTTGACTCCGATGCCTTTCAGCGCGGTATGCACGGCAGTAGGAAGGACTAATTGTTCGTATTGGTCCGCTTGATAAGTAAAATCATCATAGGTAAGTTGTTTACGAAGCTGTTTGACTGTTTGGATGATTGCCTCCTCTTCAATTCTGAGATGGAGTGGGAGCAACACAGACATAACATTGATGGCGGCCGTAGAGGTGGTCCGAAATGCTCGTGTAATTAAGAGCGCAAAAGGCCTCTGTATGGTAGCGAGGTGGCGTATTTTCCTGCCCTGCATCGGGAAGGCCCATACTGCTGCACCATACGTGACAATTTTTTCTATTACTGTAAGGTACAGTATTTTCTGAATATGCGCACTTAAACCCCAATTGTAACCTTGGAATGATCGTAGTAGATTTGCAATTTGCATTGTCCTCTTTTTAAGCTCTAAGACGTGTGCTATCCAGTTGAGCTTAGTGTCAAAAGTTAATCCCAGGTATCTGAGGGTTTTAACTATTTTAATTCTTTGATTATTTATGCAAATACGTAGTTGCCTGTTCAGGGAACCTCCTTTCTTTGGAAAAAGCATGATATGGGATTTGTTGTGGGCAATTTCAAGTTTTATCTTTCGGCAGCGGGAGTGGAAAAGACTACAAATTTCATTACTATGGTTTTGTAATTCTTCTCGTGTACGTCCACGTACCACGAAAGCTGCATCATCTGCATACGCAAAAATTCGCGTATGATCCGGCCATTGATCAGCAAGAATGGTGTTAAAAGTGACGTTCCAAAGAAAGGGGCACGCACATGACCCTTGAGGGCAACCTCTTGTTTGTAATTTTTCGATAATTCCGCTGTTGTGCGGCATGATGAGTGTTCTATCAGATAGGTAATGGCATAAGGTAGCATATAAATTGAGCGGACACTTCATTTCTCTCAATGACTTTTTAATGGAAGGCCACCACAGCATATCAAAGGCACTTTTAAGATCAATACTGACAAATGCCGTATGATAGCCATGGTGCCTATTATCAGTTATTGCTGCGTGGACGTCATGCAATGCGTGTATGGTGGAAGAACCTGCCTTGAAGCCATACTGACGTGGGTGCAGTAGGTTATTCTGTCAGATGTGGAAACGCAGCCTGTTTATTAACATCTTCTCATAGATTTTGCCCAATGAAGAAAGTAGGCATATCGGCCTGTATGCAGCTGGATCATGTGAATCTCTGTTTTTCTTATGAAAAAGGACAATTTGGCCCATTTTAAACGGACGAGGGAAGGTACCTGTTTCTAGAAGCTTATTGAAGTAGTTAATGAAAAATAGAAGGTTGGAGTTTATGATTGTAGTTATAATAGGATAGTTCAGGCCGTCTGGACCCGGTGCTTTCTTCTTTGGTAATTTTCTGAGAGAATTCAAAAGCTGTTGCACCGTGAAGCTTACATCATTAGGCGTATCTAGTGGAGGGTTGTTTTCACGTATTTCAACTTGTTGTTCGTCATCTTCTTCTGGGTGGTCTTGTTGTATGACAGCATCGAGAATGACTCGAAGAGTGCTGGCATTAGTGGGATCTATGAGGTTGAGTGAATTCAGAACCTGAAATTGCGTCGGTTTAAACACTTTGCCTGTTGCTATATTATGCGGGGCACCGTATATATCTTTCATATTCGAGCAGTAATTTCTCCAGGAGCGTATTTTACTCTGGACTATTAGTCTCTTGTAGATAGCCCGTTCACGTTGAAATAGTTGCAGAGTATTCGTCTCTAAGTTAAGCCTGCGTTCCGTTTTGAGTCTTCTTCGTAAAGCTCTGCATTTTTTCATTTGAATGCTTAATTCTGAACTCCACCAATTGATTATTTGCATTTTCTTAGTGGGACGTAGTGGAAGTAGGTCTTCACAGGTTTTTATGAGAGTAGATATGAGTTTTGTTGTAAGGTGCTCAAGGTCATCCCTTGTAGTGGCACGTGCTAACTGAGGCTCCAAAGACTGTACTTTTGTTTTGATCAGTCTGGTAAAAACTCGTCGTTTATTACTTGGGAGGTAGTATCTTTTTATGTAGGTAATGGAGGTGGGCTGCGAGATGTTGAAAGTAATATACTTGTGATCCGACAAGCTATCTTGGTCTTCTACTTGCCATTGCTGGATAGAATTTGCTAGGTGGTGGGAAGTGAGAGTTATGTCTGGCCATCCTTGTGCGTAGACGCGGTCGAAAGTAGGGGGTGCATCTGTTTGGTTATGTACAATTAGATGATTAGCCGCAATGAAATCCTCCAATGCTCTTCCTCTTGCATCTGTGTCTGAGTATCCCCAGCTGGTATTGTGGACATAAGTCAGCACCAAGCAGGAAGTTCGTATTTGGAAATTTATGCAGAAGGTTTTGCGCATGAAGTAGAGTGGAATCTATACTTTCTGCAGGTGAGGAATATTGGGAAGTAATTACTATGGAGTAATTGATTAATTCTAATTGAATAGCTACGCTGTCTCGTTGTAGACTAATGGCCATGGGGTTCCAGTCATGGTTCCGTGATATAATGATTGCGCGGGGGGACTGTTCTCTATTTTCTTGCTGAAAGATTGTCCATTGCATAGGAAAGCCTATTGCCTTACCTTGAAAAACATATGGTTCTTGTATTAATAGAATATCCACATTGATTTCGGTGGCGTATGCTATAAGTTGTGCAGTCGCCGCCTTGGAATGTTGAAGATTTATTTGTATGCAAGACATTGTATTTCCGTTTGCTTTGTTTGAGGCGTTGATAGAGAATCTATAGTCCTTGTCATGACCATTTGCCTCTTGTGCAGATGATGGCGCTCGCCACTCGATGTTAAAAACTCCATTATTTAGATCAGAGTTGTTATTCTGCTGTTGTACTGCATCTCTTGTTGTATCGCTTTCTACTTGTGCGGTACTTGTATTTACTATTTTCTCAGTATCTGCCGCTTGTGCTAAGGATAATATGGTTTTATGCTTATGATGAGAATGAGTATGTGCTGCATTAATAGTCTGTGTTGCCTCGGATATTTGCAACTGTACGTTGGTAAATTGGGCATTCTGTGGCGAAGGCAGGATGCTGGAAGTTGAACATTGTGCCGATTCGGCAGTTAGAGTCTTCATAGTTGATACATGAAGGCATTTCCGCCGTGCATTCTTTGGTGGGATGATGCCCTGAACAGAATGCGCAGAAGGTCTTCTTTGACTGGCAGGAATCTTGCGCATGGCCGAACTGTTGACATTTGTAGCATCTTCTGATGCCCAAGAACTCAGTGATGTTATGTGGCTGCCAGGCTGTGAAAATCCTTTTGATTCTGATAGCAGCAGCGAATCCTGCTGATGTACATTCGAAGATCCATTTGACGCGGTTGGGTCGTCTTTCTCGCAGTCTGAAGAGAGCCTTGAATTCTTTCGCGGAAATGCCCGCAGTGGCGCTAATTTCAGAGATGAGATCTTCCGGTGTGATATTTTCCGGCACATTGTGTACCGAACATCTGGGACGGCGTCTCTGACGTTTCCTGACTTCGACATCTATTTGAGCCTGTTGGATGTACTCTTGCAAACTTGTAATGTCTTCTGAAGTTTCACAGTAAACTTCCAAACCTCCCTGTGGTGTTGGCAAAATTCTATCAACCGTCGCTGGAACTTTGGATAGCGGGACCTTATCCTGTAAAACCTTACGAAGATCTCATATTGGTTGTTTAGTGAGAGGTCTGATTAGTAAGCTTGGCTTACTGCGTTTTCGAAGCACTTCTGCAAAGGTTAGAGAATGGTCTGGTGTTTTGGGTGGACGTACTCTTTCAATAGTAGCCTGTAGGTCCGAGGACGAGGATGCCTGCGTGTGAACCGCTTGACAGCAGACTATGGTTGAGGTGTTCGTACCTACTTCTGCTTTAATTGGTTTTGGTTCGTATGTAGGGCCTTGAACTGCTAGTTCTTGTAAAGCGTCTAGCGAAGCTTGCAAACGATTCCTGACGTCTTTGGGTAGGCAGAATTTGTTACTTCTAAATGCAGTGGCAGATTGTCTAATATCCTCGTAGAAAATAGCAACCTTTTCCCCATGTGTCAGGTTTGAAGATAATATTACTGTGGGGTCAAAATGGCCTTGGGCACTTGAAGTATCTATGTCTGAAGGAAAGAACGAAGGACGAGACATGGCATAGAGCGGTGCAAAATACTCTTTGTTATCACTATTGCTGATTTCTCAAGAAGCTTTATGTAAGATCACTCGAGATGTACTTTAAACAATTAACGTAAATTTGACACTGAAGCACTCCTCCGCTTAAAGGTCACACTTGCAAGCACTGGTAGGAATTACTAATTTACACAGAAATACAGTAATGCACAAACAGTTGATAGAAGAAGTGCTTAGTTAATATATTTCAATAAAGTAGTTAAAGTCTTTAAAAAATATTTCACAGGAACTTAGCTGTAATTTAAAGCAATCAGGAGTTAAATAAGACTCCTGTTTGCACAAAAATACAAAAATGCACAGTTATTAGAAGGAGTGCTTAATTAATATATTTAATTAAAGTCTTTAAAAATTATTTTATAGGAACATAGCTGTAATTTAATGCAATCAGAAGTTAAATAAGACTCTTGTTTGCACAGAAATACAATAATGCACAAATATTAGAAGAAATGCGTTATTAATTATTTAATTACTGTAATTAAAGTCTTAAAAAATTTAAATATAAGTAATGATCAAAATGTAGCAGGATATTAATATAGCTGCAAAATATAGCAGCTATTTAAGTCTGAAAAGTAACGGACGTCGCTCAAACTGCAAAAAGTGATATTAGAGAGACTCTAAATGGATATTTAATCAGGTGCTCCTGCAGTAATTAATTAACAGTATTAAAAACAAGAGGCCTACCTTGGCAGCTATGTTTCATCTGTTTTCTTCTGTGCTGGCTGTTAATCCAAGGTATAAACCTTAAATGCACTAATACACAAACACTACACTGTAAAATGTCACGGCGTAACACAGAAGTTGAAGATTTCAAAGTCCAATTAATTATCGGAAAAATTAATATCTCCGGAACCACTGGTCCGATCTGCTTCAAATTTGGAAACTTTTAACTCCAAAGATGAAAGATGATGAGTACCGTTGGTTCCAAGGCGCTATCGCAATTAGTTCCTTAATTAGCAAATTGCTAATGAGGCATCCACTACATAAAAAAGGGACCGTTGAGTAGTTTCCTGTTGCTCGTGGGGGGGAACGCTGATTTCCACCCTGCTTCCAACGGTCAAAAGCTCTGCTTGCGCACAAAATCGTAACGTAAGAGTAATTTCACCACGATTACAAATCCACTTGTAAGATTTTGATGAGAAATGCCTCTAATTAAAGCTGACAATACCCTCTTTCCAGCGGTATGAAAATCCAGCAACTGTGATTTTCGTCGGCTTCTGTAGAGAGCTGTAAAATCGAACCACGTGGTGAAAATGGCTCTATGCTACCCTGAAGATAGCTGAAAACTTTAAAAATTTATTAAAAATGTACTAATTGTCACACTGACACACAAATTATATCAGGGCACTCCTGAAGGTGTCTGCTACACGTAGCAACTCTTTCTGCGTTGAAATGTCGAAGAATTGCGCTGATATAGCCTTTAAAAGCGGAGCTACTGACACACGTCCTTCTACATCCGGCTTGAGGCCTCTCTCATAGGCCTTATAGAAATGGCCTAAAAACTGGGAGACCTCATGGTCACCGGGAATGACAATTATATTACAGGGTGACAAAACCGGGGCACCATATATGGCGCAATAAAAAAAAATAAAAGTACCGAAGAGCTACATAACGATACATGATAAGGGATTAATATTGCTTATTGATTTAACTAGACATTTAAATATTCTCAATAAAGACCTGCAAGAAAAGGATAACTTTATCTCTGATACGTATTATTAAGGCTTTTAAACTGCAAACATAGGTAACAAAACTGAAATAAAAATCTCAAGAACACGCAAAAAAAGTCGCAGTAATACGATAAGAATTTGATGGTAGAGTTAGGGAACTAATGATTTTAGTCCAATTTTAAATTAATTTCATTAACATGAAAAGTGGACATGAAATTCGTACCAGAAAATCTACAACTGGAACTAATTCATTTACAGTGTGATATAAATCTTAATAAAAAGTTTGAAGACACAGATGTTATTGTAAGGATCTTAAGTTTTACTAACGTTTATTTTATTTTAAATCTTTACTATCACTTCTTATTTTCTACTTCCGGCCAGAATTATAAGCGTTAATGTTTTTATGCAAAGTTTGTCTGGCGAACGCCAAGTATTTAAGTTGTGGCTTTTTGCCAAGCGAGAGAGAGGAAGCAGTGAGTCGAAGCAGGCCTCTTACCTTAGAAGTTTTACGCAGTTGCTGGTTGCCTTCCAGGCCAGAGGTTTAAATCCTCTTGATAAATTTTAAACGTATTGTAGTGTTCACAGTTCTCTGTACTACATACGGCTTCCTGTTAATATAAGGCCAATCTTCCACGTTTATTATTTTAAAGTTAAATTAGAGTTTAGTTTATTTTTATACTTTTACGTTTTGACCCCAAGTAGCGGGTCTGTGTATTTCCGAAGTACGGAAGTTATTGTAAATAGAGAAAAATAAAGGGTTTTGTATAACCTTCTTGTGTATCCTGTCTACTTCCCACAATTGTTGAACATAGCTTTAGTAAGCTCTCTGTTCCGAGTCAGGTACTTGCATGTTCCCGAAGAAGGTTAGACGGAACATTGAACCTGATAGTGGCGCCCAAAGAAGAAGAATAACCATGGCCGAGTTTCAAGAAGAACCTGTGCTGCCTGCAGAAGCGGCTCAGAATCCAGAAATGCCAGCTGCCGCCCTGAAAGGATTTGGTTACATCGTCCAGACCATGCGCGCTTCGATGAAACCAGAAGCAACATTTAATGGAAACTCACCGGTAACCAGTTTTTTGGAAAAATTGGATGACCACTTCATGCTCTACCCCATGCACGAATTTCAAAAAGTTACCTTAGCTACCAGCGCTTTGAGGGGCCAAGCGCTTAACTGGTACAAATGTATACGCAGAAGTCTCTTGGGTCAAGCAGGAAGTCCCACCTATACTTACGAGAGTTTCAAGACTGCCCTACTAAAAGCCTTCCCTGTTGTAAGGGATCGTGCGAAATTAGAAACGGAACTTTTTAGTATATATCAACAAAGAATCGAAAACCTCTCAAGCTTTATTTTAAGAAAAATTCACGTCTTCAAGCTCTTGTATGGAAACCGTCCGGATCCTGAGATAATTCAAGTGATTTTGCCGTGGTCACCGCCCCAAGTGCAAGACTTTATTGAATTAAGAAATCCGATTACACTGGAAAAGTTATTTGAGCTAGCAATCCAGTTTGAAAGTAGAAGAACGGCGGACATTGAAAGAAGACGCCAATATCAACAGCGAAACCAATTTGGTGCGTCAAGACTACAGCAAACTCAAGCGCACGGCTACGGAAGCAAAGCGAATCAGTGGGCAAGGAAACCCGAGCATTCAAAAACAGCCGGCGAACGTCGACAGTTCAATAGCAATCCAGGAAAAAAGTCTCAAGGCCAGTGGAAAAAGAAGGAAAGCACGGAAACGAAAAAGGATTTAAACTAAAACGGATTTCTGCTGACGAGAGGGTGCGGAAATCCGAAGGCCAAGAAAACCCCTCTTCCTTCAAGTTAAATACAGTAATGGTGAAAAATTGGACTCTTCCGAAGATTGAAGTGTTGGTAAATAATATCCCAGCCACCGCACTCCTGGATACAGGCGCGCAGTGTTCCTGTGTGGCAGAAGATTTTTTTAGGAAGTATTTTCGGAAATACCGCATATATAATTCGGATAATACGACAGTGTTAGCGGCGCAAGGAGAACTATGTAGTGTATAGGTAAAGTACCGCTATATGTCCGTATCAAGGACGAACAAGTAAAGGTGATGTTTTTTATAGTAAAGAATCTGCAAGCACATATAATCTTAGGAATAGATTTTCTTTCAGATGCACAAGCAACGCTGGATTTTAATGAAGCGTCCCTTAAGCTAACAATGAAACCAGTTCGTGCAGAAAAGGCTGAACCGCCGATGTTAAATCTTGACCACCTGCCTAATGACGAGCAAGGAAGAATCCGACAAGTGGTAAGTGAATTTGCTTCGTTATTTTTTGATATTCCTGGATTTACTCAGGTTACTAACCATAGTATTGACACCGGAGATTCAATGCCAGTTCGCCACAAAGCATACCGGTATGATAAGAATAAGGAAAAAATTATAGAATGGCATATCACCGATACGCTACGTAAAAAGATCATAACGCCCATCTCAAGTAGTTATGCTAGCCCGGTGGTTTTATGTAAGAAAAATAATGACTATCCTTTGACACATCCAAGAAGGTGGAGATTCGCAATTGATTACCGTAAATTAAACTCCATAACTAAATATCCGGTATATCCGTTACCTATTATTGAGGAGATTCTAAGGAACATAACATCCACCAAATATATGACGACTTTAGACTTGACGACTGGTTATTTTCAAATAGGGGTTAGGCCTGAGGACGTGCCTAAAACTGCTTTTATAAACAAGTCTGGCACTTATGCATTTTTGCGTATGCCATTTGGCCTTTCAGGGGCGCCGGCAACATTTCAGCGATGTATGGACATTGTGTTAAGACCTGTTCTTGGAAAGTCCACATTTATCTATTTAGACGATATCATTATTACTAGTGATAATCTCGACCAACATGTACAGGATTTAAGACAGGTGTTTTCTTTATTAAATGAGGCCGGTCTAAAAGTTAATGTCGAAAAGTGCAAATTTGCAGCCCCTGAATTAAAATATTTAGGTTACAAAATATCTCAGAAGGGAATAGAGACAGACGAATCAAAAATAATCGCTGTACAAAAGTATCCGACTCCAAACACGGCAAAGAAGCTCTCTTCTTTTCTAGGACTTTGTTCATATTATAGGTCCTTTATAAAAGATTTTGCAGCTATCGCTGAGCTATTGTTAAAATTAAAAAGGAAAAAGGCAAGATTCTCGTGGACGGCCGAAGCCAATAGTGCTTTCGAAAAATTAAAACAAGCATTAACGCAAGCCCCTGTGTTGAAATTTCCTGAAAAGGATGAGAATCTAGAAATTTCAGCGGATGCTTCGGATTATGCAGTAGGAGCGGTACTTTCGCAAAATCAGCAGCCCGTGGCATTTTTTAGCCGAACTTTAAATCAAACACAAAGAAACTATTCCGCGACCGAGAGAGAGGCACTTGCAGTTCTGTTAGCAGTGCAAAAGTTCCGAGTCTATTTTGGAAAGGCGCCAATAACAGTGTACTCTGATCATGCGGCGGTAACTAGATGGTACTCAGGGAAAAACTTATCCCCAAGGTTCATAAGATGGGCACTCAAGCTACAAGAATATAATCTGGTAATCAAGCATACCCCCGGAAAGGAAAATATCGTAGCAGATGCCCTATCAAGAATTAAAATAGATGAACAAGGTAATACTGTAAAGGTGGCAATGCTCACAGCATGTACAATAAATTCCCGAAAAACTGTAATAACCGAAACGGGTAAAGATCCTGAGTTTGGAAGCATTTATGAGTATTTAAAGGATCCTGAAAATTTTAGCCACCAAGATATTGTGGCGATAAGAAATAGGGCGGCCCATTACGAACTAATAGATGGTCTATTATTTTATACAAAACCTACGAATTCCAACAACTAATTTTGACCTGTTATCCCAGCTAGTCTTAGATTAAATATCCTGCAGGAGCTCCATGACAGCCCTTTAGCTTCTCATGCTGGTATTCGAAAAACTATCCAACGCGTACGCGAGGCAGTCTATTTTCCTGGACTGCAAAAGTTAACAAGGGCGTATGTCCAGTCCTGCCCAACATGTCAAGCAGTTAATTATATTAATTTCCGCCCGGCCGGGTTTCTAAATAGTATTAAATCCGAATTTCCAAATGAAATAATTGGCATCGATTTATTGGGCCCTTTCCCAAAAAGTCAGTTAAATAAAAGTCCCTATCTCCTTGTTATGGTGGATCATTTTAGTAAATGGACCGAAATTGTTCCCTTAAAACGAGCCTCCGCGAAATTAGTTACTGATTCTATTTTAAATAAATATATTTTAAAATTCGGGGCGCCCCTAAAAGTTATATCGGATAATGGTCCTCAATTTGTAAGTAATGTATTTGAAGACATGTGCCAAAAACTGGGCATACGTCATTTAAAAATGGTCCCGTATCGGCCAAAATCAAATATAGCGGAACGGGTCAATAGAAATATAGTGAAAATTATCCGTAGTTATGTTAAAAATTTTCATAAAAGCTGGGATAACTATGTCAATGAATTTGCTTTCGCCCTTAGGACCGCAAAACATGATACAACGGGCAAAACTCCTGCTGAGTTATTTTTAGGCAGAAAGATTATAACGCCGTTAGATAAATTATTTTATGTGCAACAAAGAGCCCCAGAATTTAAAATGGGTGATATAGAAAAACTAATTAAGGAAGCAAAGAAGAATACTGAAGTAGCACAGAGAAAACAAAAATGATATTATGACTTGAAACGACGGGGAGTAACTTATAAAGTAGGGGATGAAGTTTTAAAAATTAAGCATTCACTTTCTTCAGCACCAGAAGATAAAACTGCCAAATTTTTTCCACGATTTGAAGGACCATATGTTATAGAAAAAATAACTCACGCTGTAGTAGTGTTAAAAGCTAGAAATGGTGAAACCTGCTCCGCAAACATTGATCAAATCAAACCCTACTATGATCGTAATAAAATGAAAATTTTCAAAGATCTTTTGCAGGATCCGGCACGGTAGACACCGCAGGCACAAGCTCCAGAGGTGAAAAAACGAGAAGTACAAGGGCAAGCCATTAAGAGGCAGGAGCAGGTGAAAAGAAAGTTTCCCGCGGAAAAAGTAAAGGTAGCAAGAAAAAGAAGCCGTTCCACCGTCCAGAAAAGAGAGCTAACGATCACCCCCAGAATGAAGAAGGGAGAAGGACGACGTATGCAAAGAGAGCCAGAAGAAATGACGGCAACTATAACCCGGCTCTAAAACGGAAGATCTACTCATCCGACAGGACTCTCCGCAGCAAATGTCGCCGAACTGCGGAAGGGCCATCAGCGGCGGAGGAAAAGTTACAAGGAAAATTTGAACGGCCAGCAACGAGGTCCAAGCAGGAACACGAAAGAAGTTTCCCGGTTCCGCCAAGACCAGCTGCCATCAAACGACCAAGACCACAGGCAGAAGCGAAAAAGAAGGTATTCAAGGGTGACCGAACTGGAGAAAAAAGAAAGCATCTAGAGGAAGGCACTGAAGGGCGAGCCCGTACAAGAAGGAGGATAAATCAAACAACTATCTGCACTACATTTAAGGACCGGGCCCAGAAAAGAATGTCCGAATATCACAAAGATAAGTAAAATTTTATGTTACTTTGCAAACTTAAGTTAATCTTTCATTCTTACTGCAAGTGGCAGATTTCAAGAAGTTTTACCTCATGCGAGGTCTACCTTTATCGCCAAAAGGGCGAGAAATGAGTTGTTACCGATTTTGGTATTATGGTTTTCAATTACTCGCGCGTAAAACTAAAGTTGATGTATAATAGCGTTGGGTAAAGACTTAAATATTGTAAAAAGTTATTGTATAAATATTATTTAAAACATTCTGGCAAGAAAGAAGTTTTAGGCTGAAAGACTTTTTGAAATGTATTATTTCAATGTAGAAAGAATTGGCACTTGCTTTGAAAAGAATAGAAGTTAACAATGTACTACTAATGTATGTTTTCAAATGTATAAAATTAACGGCATGTTAATATGTTCTTATATACAATGTGAACTGTTATTTTAAATGTTAAGAAATACCGTGATATGGTAAAAGTGAAAGTAATAAAATTTTTTTTATTCGTGTGACTGTAAAAAGACTAAATCATGGTGAATATGTGTTAAAGGTTGAATGATGTAGTTAGGCTCTCTGACGCTACACTTCAGAGTTAGCCACTTTCAGAATAGTACCTCAGGGTTTAGAGTTGAAATTAGGGTGTGTTACGAGGTCTTGGTATGTTGAATTTTAACACGTTAGTGTTTTGATTGTAGGAGGAAGTGTTGAACACATAGACATAAACACATTCGTGTTTGGTGTTCTTTTACAACACATGTCAGAGAGCACGGGGAGAGATAATTAAAATAGTCATGTATGAAATAAGAATGTTAAGAGAAATATAATTATACATGTTACTTGCCATTTCATTGCGTAACATTTCATTAAACTAGTTTTCCTTCCAGATCTCTGGAAGGAACCAGATTTGAATAAAAGCTCCTGTTTAGATGCAGTACAGATGAAAAACATTGTGTGTCCTGGGAGCTGCTATCGTAAAAACAAATTTCTTTCTTTTAAATTTCTAGTTTCTAGCGAAAAATGTTTGTAAAAGATTGGCCTCGCGTTAGATTCTAGAGCTAAAAGTTTTCAACAAGGCCGTTTTAGACCTCAGTTTCAAACTAATTAACTCTGGCGGGAAGTATGTAAGGATCTTATGTTTTACTAACGTTTATTTTATTTTAAATCTTTACTATCACTTCTTATTTTCTACTTCCGGCCAGAATTATAAGCGTTAATGTTTTTATGAAAAGTTTGTCTGGCGAACGCCAAGTATTTAAGTTGGGGCTTTTTGCCAAGCGAGAGAGAGGAAGCAGTGAGTCGAAGCAGGCCGCTTACCTTGGAAGTTTTACGCAGTTGCTGGTTGCCTTCCAGGCCAGAGGTTTAAATCCTCTTGATAAATTTTAAACGTATTGTAGTGTTCACAGTTCTCTGTACTACATACGGCTTCCTGTTAATATAAGGCCAATCTTCCACGTTTATTATTTTAAAGTTAAATTAGAGTTTAGTTTATTTTTATACTTTTACGTTTTGACCCCAAGTAGCGGGTCTGTGTATTTCCGAAGTACGGAAGTTATTGTAAATAGAGAAAAATAAAGGGTTTTGTATACCCTTCTTGTGTATCCTGTCTACTTCCCACAATTGTTGAACATAGCTTTAGTAAGCTCTCTGTTCCGAGTCAGGTCCTTGCATGTTCCCGAAGAAGGTTAGACGGAACATTGAACCTGATATTATGACGTTTTATTCGTACTTGTCAAAGGATATATATCCTCAGTTACGAAATTTTGCAGTGAGAATAATCGTTTTGTTTAGGCGTACATTTATGTGTGACCAATTTTACTGTAGTTGGAAATTTACAAGTCTAGTAAAAGGGTCTGATTGATCAATGAGAATCTACAATCGGTGATGTTCAGTAGTTTCTTTTTAGGTTACATACGTTATCAAACTCGAAATGCTAACAAATGTCAAGCTGTTGTAATAAGTAGCGAAATGTATAATTATTTACAAACAGCCATATGTATTGTTAAAAATTTTGTATATATATGGAAAGCCAGTGAGGTCTGAAGTCATCTCAGTTGCCGCCAGGGCTGCACAGGCCGAAGAGGAGAAGAAAAGATCGTCAGCCGTAAGCGGGAGCAGACGTGTTCCCTCGAGGCCTAAGCAAAAGGCTCATATGCTTGCATGGTTGGATCCTGGCATAGTTGGATAGAGGAATTGTAGCTTTCCAGTTGTGCCATCGTATATATTAGACTCTGATAGTTCTCTGAGAATTATTCATCATTATGTGAACTCTGTTTTAGACTTCATGATCCCTGTGGGGATACCAGCTATTATGTAAATACTCCATCTAAGTCTTTTCATCCCATTGTAGTAGATTAGTAAACAAATTAGATTACTTTATACTTACCTAGTGCTCTATAATCCATACGTAAAGAACTAATTTTAGAGAAATTATGCGTAAGTTTTTGTATCTTTTGCATAAAGTAACAATCCTCAAGAAGCGAAGGATCGCCAAAAAATAAGATTATATTGGTAAGTCCTTGGGTGAAGCTGGCGATGATTTTGGTGCCATGTGTAACACTAACTGGTCCGATTCCCATGTAACTGTAACAGTGTATGCCTTCCAGCAATTTCGGGAAATCTAAGGTAGTGAAAATTTCTTGGCGGACGGTGGAAACTATGTTAGATCGGAGAATGCATCGCTTTCCAGTTACAGTTAGAGATTTCAAGAGATTCATTGCGCGAGCTTAAGCATTTGAGGTTTTTATGCATCGCACTGTGTTCAGCGTTGTTGGTAGTTTGAAGTGGTAGCTACTGATTGTGCTCTGTCATAATAAGAAGAGCTGTACGAGTACTTTTGTGTGCGCCAAGATAAATTTTAAAATTTCTCCGTGAGTTTCTGACCAGATTATACAAAATTTAATATTTAGGAATAACTTGATTGGTACGATCCAAATATGGGAAAAATCTCAAAAGGTCATTTCAGAAAAAATCAAATTTTGTGTCAAAATACCGATGGTAGAACAATGCTAGATATAAATCTAATATATATCTGAAATCACGCTTTCGAGACATGAACAATGGAAGTTGAATTTCGTCAATTGACATAGTAGAAATATAGAACCGGAGGGGGTAGACTTTACATAATTTTGTGCATTTGAAAATGACTTGAAAGATTTGAAAGTTTATAGTTTAAACATTTGAGCATAAAAATATATGTCTTAATGACGAGGATTTCTGATTACTAAGTTGAGAAACAACTGAATATTGGCGGACGGTTAAAGATGAGGTCTCCAAATGCATTTAATGTTGAGATTTGTAGGTTAATAAGATGTTCTGTGTCTATGTCTTACATCATAGTATAGACAACCGGTAGAATCTGAAAGGATATAAATGACCGCACGAAATATTGAATGCCTCAGGAAGTCTTAGATTATTTGACTGATTGCTTCGAGACAAAGCACGGAATGCTATCTGTCTACCTGAAGATTGAACTTACAAGTTATTTCTATGATACATGGGCAATGATTTATATATAAAAAGAAAAGAAATAGTTTATCGATAAAATACTGTTTTAAATATACTGCTGTGTTCTACGAGTTCGGGGATTTGGAGTGATTGACAACACTTGACAAAGAATCAAAACGCAATTTATTAGATAAAAAAAAAACAGGACAGTTCTAAAGACGCCAGGCTATTCAGGCTCTAGCGGTGAAGACAACTTCACCACAAAGCACTAAGATGCAGCTCCCGACTCGGTCAATTGCTCTCGGAGCTCAAGACACTACTACTGAACTCAACGTACTCTAGATATTCTTCACGATAAACTGCTACTCCGCACATAGGCAGAGTATTTATAGCTTTTGACCTGCCTTCGAGAATATTTTGGGATAAACCGGTAAGAATTCGTTCTAGAATGTTATCCCTCCATCTATAGCATACCAACAATTTTGTTGCCAAATAGGTGATTTCGAGCCAAATTTGGCAATCCTGCCTTTCCTTGCCATTTTCTGGAAACCTAAGCCCGCTTTGCGATGAAGATATCTTACTCTCCATACGAGCCTTAACCAAAGAATCTCTAAGTAGAAGAAGTAAAGGTTCTCCAAGGCAAATGTGGCTTCGTCAGACCGAAGAGACACATTATGTATATCCCTGAAGCTTATTTTAAAGGGGTAATCCATTCACCCTCCGTATCTTTCTGCGCATGCGCGAAATAACATCAGGTGGCAACAAACCGGCATGCCGTCGGCCATATTAGCAATCTTTTGCCGCGTTGTTCGAAAAGGTTCTTTGTTGTTGTAGTCAAAGGTACTTGTAGTATCTAGTTCTGTGAAATTCTTTAAAAGACTTTTTAAATGTAATGCTGTAAGTGAAATGGTTTTATGTAGGGTGCAAACATTTCTCTTGGTTTTCATAATGGTCATTCCAAATAATTGTTTAAAGTTTTCTCGGTAATTTTTTTTAAAGTTGTGGTCGGATAATTATAATGTATTTCATTGTTTTCAATTTATTTAGGGGTACTTTTAATTGTCTTTAAGTATTTTTCTGTTTCAGTTAGTTATATGCAAATTTTGCTTGTAAAATTTTAACTATGGATTCATAAAAGTTCATTACGTATTGCATGACATGTGTTCCCCCCTTTTTGAGTTTACAGAATTAAATGTACTCATTTGTCGAATAATTCTGGATTAAGTAGATTTTTTGCAAAATTAAAATTATGAAAAATCTATGCATACAGCAATTTTACAATTATTAGTTGTATAGCGAAGGTGGAGAATAGTCATTTTTGTAATTTTTATTTTAGAAAATACCTATAGGTTTGATTTTCAAGTATTTAATCTTATATTAATGAATGTAAGAAGTATTGAATATTTTATGAAAAAAGAATGAAATCAGTTATTTTAATAATTTATGTGAAATTCTTTAAAAGACCTTTTAAGTGTAATTTTGTGTTAATTTATGTGAAATGCTTTTGGCTCTTGGCTTGGCTGCAAACATTGCTCATGGTTTTTATATTGGTCATTCCGAATAATTGCGTAAAAAATTTCTCGGTATTTGTGAAGATGCTTAAATTTTTATTTATTTATTTATTTTAATATTCTGAAACTTGAGAAACGTTAATAAATATCATTGTTTTACTTAAAATGTGTTATTCTTTATTTTAATATTGAATAATATGCTTGATATGAAAAGAATTACAAAATAGCGTTATTTATGTAATTAATTGCAAATTTGTTAGAAATTTAACATGACAGCAGTAGTTAATTTTATTTTATATTAATTCTGATATTAGTAGTGCAGTAAAGTAAAGCAGGATATTATATCAAAGGAAAAACAATTATGTGGATTTACAGAAAGAAGGGTTAAGGGGGAAAATAAGGAATATAAAAATAATAAAATTTATTTATTTATTCATTTTTTTATTATTATTTATTTTGCAATTGAACTTTAGGATGTTCCATGCGAAATATCTAGACAATTAAAGATAAGAAGATAAAAGATCAACTTCACAATTTATCTAAAACAAAAGTCTCTGAATCCTGTTAAGTATTAAGAAATTTATTTCATTTAAATTTTGTCTTCGTATGGCTCGCTGTTTAAATTGAAAGTAAAAAATGGACAGGATTTCTATAATTCGATCAAAAATTCCAACTAACATCATTTTGCTCATGAAACTCCGGAAATGTATGAAAATAAAACATTTTGAGTTATTTCAAAGTAAAAAATTTACTATCTACCCGGACTACGCTATTTAAATACCACCCTGCGCTGTTGTTTCACTGCATAGCCGTGGCTCTTCGGTATAGCGGCGCAAAGGCAAAACAGGTTTACAGTGCGTCTATAGAAGCTTTTATTCTTCTCCTTAGAGATTCTTTGCCTTAAGGACATATTTGAGGAAGCTGGGGAAATCTGGCAACTCCTCATCCTTAAAAGTGTGAAGCTTCGTCGGAAAAATAAGGTTACAGGGGCAAGGCCATTTAACATTTGGGTAAATGGCTGTGTCGCGCCAAGCTAGCGACGATTTTGGGGACTAATTTTTGTAACCAAATTTAGTGAAAAATCGCGAAATGGTCATCGAAATTTTGGTTTGACCCCTATGTTATTGTAATTGAATACCGATTACTATGTAACTGTAAGTGGCCATATGTAACTATAGCTGAGTTCAGTGTTTAACTTAGAGAATTGGGAAATTGCTTTTCGAACTTATGCATTCGAGCTTTTCAATATTGCGCCGTTTTTTACGTTCTTAGTAGTTTGAAGTGAAAACTATTGATTGCGCTCTGTCATACCGAGAAGAGATGTACAGTACTTTTATGAAAAGTTCCAAAACTGAAAAAAGTTTCTTTTGGAGATAATAAATTTATCAAGCTATCATTGGTTCTGTGAATGATGTGTTCGTTAGGAACCCATGGCACAGAATGGCTACTTCTAATTTCTGAAGAGAATTTTAAATTTTCAATAAAAAATTGGATATTGGCAGAAATTTTCTTAATATTAATTTCCGAATAATTACATTCTTCTATGCAATTTATCGTTGCTAAGACAAAATAAAATGCGCATACGAAGTACATCTTAACAAATATTTTCTAGTCACAGAAATTCCTTTGTATTTTGGTTAGGTTAAGTTACATGAAATGGCAACAAAAATAACGGATTCGATCTCACATACCTTTAAAATTACGCATTTCTGAAGAATGCAGTCTCGTGAATCATGCTGAATAGTTTTCACGTTTCAGGAGAAAAGAAATTGTATTAATAATAAAGATGAAAATTTTCTTAATGAGAAATGGTAGGAATTATAAGAAATTCCGAAGTCCTTGAAAGCAATGCGCCTTCGTTCGGTATATACTGTTTATTTTTATAATATGTCATATTTTATGTCTGGTTGAAACAGAGGGCTCTTCTTCTTCAGTTGCACTAAAGTTTATCACAGGCTAAGGCTGTCTCAACAAGCTTCCTCCAACAGATCCGATTAGTTGCTATGGTCCACCAATGAATGAGTTTCACAGTTCTAAGATCTGCTTTCACAGTCCATCCAACTTAGAGGTCGTCCTCTTTTGTTTGTACCCTCTACACTCGCATACGTCACCTTTTTAACATGGTTCAAGTTGTCATACCTAAAAATATATGCAAGCCAGCCATAATTCCGGCATATCTAATAGCCTTTTCGAAGGCGATATTGAAAAATGTCTGTCTGTCTCAACTCCCTTTCAGTGTGAAATCCCTCTAATACATAATACATGATTTTTAACTTTGCAACTTACTTTATTTAAAAAAATGCATTGTGTTTCTAACATTTCTTTTACTAGGTAAAATCAGAACATGTGACAGGATAAAAGTGAAACTGAAACACAGAAAAACATTGGAGATTGATAATGTCAGTACTTTTATTCTGATTCGAAATTTTTCAGCTTAGAAAGATCTCAGGACTTTTTTGAAGTACAGTTTAATATTTTTGGTACATTTTATCTGATTCTTTTAACACATATGGCGACATTTTAACACATTTACATATTTTATTTCGAAATATTGATAATGTGAAATCTTGCATTTACAAATGTGTGCACATAAAACCACTTCTTTCATATTTTAAAGGTTCTAATTATTCGACTGTTCCCTGATTTTCTTGCAATTATAAAATAGTCCAAAGAAGTATTTAAATAAGCTTTTTTTCACTCCAAGGAATAATATCCATTTTCGTTTAAAAGGAGTTCAGATAACTGTATAGCTGAGCATTTAAACTTCATATATATTACATATAAGATATATTAGTGTTTTTCTTGCCATATACACAACAATCTATTTTCGCTTAAAAAAGATCGCAGAGATTGCATAAACTCGGTTTGCACCCATTATGGTGTATTATAAATTACAGATTTTATGATACGTAAGAAAATAGAACTCTCATTTTTTTCGAGAAATTTAGAAACATTTTTCTCTGCTACTACGATACTCCCAAATAAAGACATCATTCAGTTTATTTTTTCAGCCAAATCTATTATCACTGCATGCAAAATATTTAACATTCTTCGCAATTAAACCCACTTCCATGCAACAATCCAGCACAGATATTTTCGCTTTTCGTTGCGAATCACAGAAAATTACTTAAATCATATCTTTCCGCCATTACACGCACCCACAAAATGCAACTCAAACAGAAATTCTGTTTTCGACATTTGAATACAATTTTAAAATTTAAAAATTTAAAAACAACACATGACCACGAGAGAAATATCGCACAATCCTTGTCCGGTTATCTCCCCCCCCCAAAAAAAAATACGGTTGCCTAAATTATAAGGTATTTCCTCCTTCCTTTCTGCATGCTTCGTGGTGTAACGATAGCACACTCGGCGCGTATTCAAGAGATCCAGGTTCGAGTCCCAGCGAGCGCATTTCTCATTTTTCGTGTTCCCTCCTTAAAAAATTCTAATGTCTTTACAATGGCGCCTGAACTAAACGGAGGTAGATGATGATTCTTCACTACCAGAATTTGGCGATTAGGTTCCCTAATCCCAGGTCGCCCTTTAAAAGGGGGAGTATATAAAGCATTTTATCCCTCCTTTCTACATACCTCCGTGGTGTAACGGTAACACACTCGCCGCGTATTCGTGGGGTCCAGATCGAGTCCCAGCGAGGGCATTGCTGATTTCTTCAGTTTCCTCATATTGAAAAATAGTAAATGACTCTACAGTGGCGCCCGAGCTAAAAGGTGGTGGATGATGATTCTTCATCACTGGTCTTTGGCGAATGCATCCCCTAATCCTCAGTCGCCTTTTAAAAGGAGGAATACGTAAGGTATTTTCTGTCTCCTTTGTGCATGTCTTCGTGGTGTGACGGTAGCACACTCGGTGCATATTCGAGAGGTCCAGGTTCGATTCCCGGCGAAGGCACTGCTCATTTTTCGGTTTCCTAAGTTCAAAAGCCCTAATGAGTCTATAAAATTAAAACTTTACCTAGCAAGGAATTCGCCCATTTTAGGGTGCTACTTATTCTTTACTTTATCTGGTTAATATTACTATATATAATGGATTCTAGTTAATAAACTTTTATTAAAAAATAATAATACATTTTGCCCTTAAAGGTTTTTTATATAATTCCTGAGGCGGATCCAAACATTATTAGAAAACTGAGTGAATCAGACAACATAAAAATGTGGCGCAGCTCTTCTATTCAAATCGTCACATTCAAGTTAAGAAAATTTCTATTGTGGGAGATAAAAAAAAAAGTTATTCTTGCGTTTATCAATCCAGTAGTTAAAAATTCCGAATTCAATTTTGAACATTCGCACTGCAGTTCTTTACGAGAACTAACATTTCTAGTGTTTCAAACACGAAAAAAAGGTTAAAAATACAACAAAACTTTCACATTTGAAAACGAAAGCGGAGAGGTTTTGTTGTTTTTAATTCCGTGTTTTGGGACTTTCTCAACTTACTGCAACAAAAATTCTTTCAACTCGCCTTTTCTCCAAACCACCACTTAAGAACAAATTTTGATCTCTTAGTGAGAAGCTTTAGCGCTACTCGCAGACTTGCCGGAAAGATGTTTGTTATTTTCTCCCAAAGTATGGAATACCAGAACTTTCTAAGACGACCTGGGAATGGATTCGTTTTACTGCATTGATTGTTCGTCTTTCGTATTTATTAAGCTCTATTTTTTTTCGTCTACAAGAGTTAGGAACTTATGGTGGTAAAAATAATTCCAATTTTTTAAATCATTGCTTTAGGAATGATCAATAAAATTTTCTTTTTTATCGTGTTCTTTCTTAGTGTGTTGACTGAATAATAAATAATATTTAATAAATATGAGAATTATTTGTATAGTACTGATTTTTCATAAAAAAAACTGCCTTCAGAAAATATTAATTTGTTACAAATTTGCTCCACACCGGGAAACAAATATCTAAACCATCCTTATAGGAATCGAATTTCGTGCAAAAATATGCATATATGCAAAACGGAATTTATTTAATTAGGAGAAAAAACAATTTAGTGGATTAATAAGTTAAATTTTTAAAATTTGCAAAAACACAAATGTGATGTTTCTCGACTGATTTTTCAAGAGCTCTATGTTTATGAATTGACTGGTATATGTTGAGAATTCAGATTTATTCACTGTAGCCTCATATAAGTAATTACTTCTAATTCACCCAAAAGACTTACTAAGGTTTTTTTCATTGAGCTTGCAGTTCACCAGTCCAGTCCGCTATTACACTCCATCCTATTAACACTTTGTTTTCCCTTTTGAGCTTTATTATTAAGCGTAATTTTCTGCGCACTATCGCTATACACAATTCAACATCAAAATAACAAAAATTTTAACAGCAGCATAGCAGTATATGTCTAGAATTCGTGATGCAGTGTTAAGTGTTGTCATACAGTTTTCTGTATTCTTCAGTCTGATCGCTGTTCAACATATCAATGTTCAGTATTTTTACTAAGATAGTTTTACAAAACGCTTTGTCTTTTCATTTTCAACGTTATGTGTGTTTGCATTAATCATTAAATGTCACTTTCCTGGCGCTCACACCCCGTAAAATTCGGTTCAACAGCCAAATCACAAAATATTTTAAAAACAACATATCATAGGCACTTCCGCGAGTTGGAGACAAAAATGTTTTATTTTGAGCAGTGTTGCCTCTGCTTGTTTTTAGATTGTTGAGTTTGTTAATCAAAAACTCGTTAAAGGTTAAACAAATATAAAATAAAAACTAAAACAAATTCGAAATTGGGGCTTCCAGTGGCGATGTTCGGACGGAGAACTACATTCTTCAAATGGATAGCTCTAAGCATCGTTCTTTTTTCACAATGTGAGAAACATACATAAATACATGCAGATTCTTGATTATTTAATTCATGCAGATTCTTGATTATTTAAATATAAAACAGGCCGTTCGACGTTTCTCGAAATTTAGCTGCATATCAATATAATAGGGGGACCGGAAAGTAATGTCGTTTCTGCGCATGTCGACAACAACATGCTAAGGGCAGAAGTGGAAGCAAATGCATGTCAAACACTCTTAACCAACCTTGGTCGACCATCCAAGAACATTTAAAGCAAAATGTAAAAATAAGCGAAGCAGGTGTTTGAATCTCCCATAATATGTCCGAAACTTAAAAGGCAGTTTTAATAGGGGTTACAAAGGGTTTACATCCCGAAAAGGCGTTTCTAGGTGTTTGATGGCGTATTCGCGGAATTGTTCATTTTGAATTGCTGAAACCTGGAAACACTGTTAATGTAGACCTTTATTATGAACAATTAGATCTAGTGAAACAATCTTTAATCGAAAAATATCTGGCGATTGTCAGCAGAAAAGGCGTCATTCTGCAACACGACAATGCAAGAACGCACTGTGCAAGACGAACACTGGAAAAATATAATGAATCGGGGTGGGAGGTACTGCCTCACCCACCATATTCGCCCGATATCGCAACCTCGGATTTCCATTTATTCCGATCCCTACAACATTTCCTTAGTGACAAAAAATTTGAAAATTTTGATGATGTCCAAAATGCCATCTCGAGATATTTTACTCAAAAACCAATTGATTTTTATCGGTCTGGGATTGAAAGCGGCATACTAGATGGCAAAAGGTTGCTGATAACGAGGGTGATTATATTACTGATTAAAAATAAAAACTTGTTACAAATTTATTCGTTTGAATTTAATGTAAGAAAGCAGCATTACTTTCCGGTCCCCCTATTAGATGCCTAGGAAGTCTGGAGTCAAGTCATCGCGAATGTTCATAAAAATAGTACTGTGATATCTAAACGATTCTGTCATCACCGTATTTGTTCATAAAAATAGTATTGTGGTAACTAAACGATTGTTTCATCACCGTGAATGTTCATTGAAATAGTACTGTGATAGCTAAACAGTTCTTTCATTAGCATGAATGTTAACATGAATAGTACAATAGTTTAATCAACGTGAATGCTCATAGAAATAGTATTGTGATAGCGAAACGATTCTGCCGTGAGTTTACTGCGCGTTTGATTTCTTTGTGAGGTTTACTTGCGTAGCTAGTAAGGCTTCATTAATTATAGATATAATAAACTATATAAAATCGCAATCTCTTAAAAGCGGACTTTCTATATTGTGCGTGAAGAATAGGGGAAGCCATCATGAGTTCTTCCTGCTGCACATTGAAGTGGCTGCCTTGGAGAAAAGCGTTGATATATTTTATGAAACTGCATGCACCGGTAGAAGTGTTTTTAATGAATTATTAAGTTACATTGGCGACAATTTAAAATGTTGAAGACTGAGTATGTAAATATAATAAACTATATAAAATCGCAATCTCTTAAAAGCAGACTTTCTATATATTGTGCGTGAAGAATAGGGGAAGCCATCATGAGTTCTTCCTGCTGCACATTGAAGTGGCTGCCTTGGAGAAAAGCGTTGATATATTTTATGAAACTGCATGCACCGGTAGAAGTGTTTTTAATGAATTATTAAGTTACATTGGCGACAATTTAAAATGTTGAAGACTGAGTATGTAAAATTGTATATTGGCGGAAATAAAAGAAATGAATCTGTCATTCTAGTGTAAAGTTTTTGATGCAAACTGCAAAGTGTCTTCTTTTAAGAAGAAACTTATGTATTGATTGGACTGCATGGAAAAGAAAAATAATGATTACATTTCCTTTGCAAAAACCTTCTTGAAAAAAAAAATAACATCAGGATTCAAGAAAAAATACAAGAATGATTAGGAGCATCTGTAAACTTTGAAAGATTGGTTTGATTTTCGTTTGTAGTTGACTTAGGAGAAGGTGTTTGAATGACATTAAATGGTGTTGAATGTAATTTAGCGTAAACAAAAACTTACCTAGCCTAACAGAATACGAGATTATTGTTGATCTGATGTCTGTTTATGTTACTTCTTACTTTAGGCCTACTCTTTCAATATAAGTTGCAAAATGGTAAGATTAAATTGTAGTTACCTTCCATAAATAGCTATAATAATGTCATATAGCAAGTAATGAACGAATATACTTTTTAATTGATTTGCTTGTCATGATTAACTTACAGGAACTGAATTTACTGTAGTAGCCTTAATGATATTTTCAGCGGTAATTAAAAATATCTGTTGTAACACAGGTTAAACGATTCGATTTATTGAACATCAGTAGAACCATCACATGTGGCTAATATTTTATATTATCACATTGAAAAGAAATTACCATATTATAAAAGAATAAAAATATTTTACATATAGTTTCCTTTCATATGCATCGTCCAGCTGTTTAGAGGTTTCTTTGATACATATACCTTTTCCAAACATCTGTAATAATATTATTAAACATCATTAGTTTGTAAGACATAAAGGGACTCCGTTAAAGGGTTGGATCTAGAAACGTTTGAAACGAGCCACGAGCCAAACGTTTGGAAACCACTGCCTTAGGTTACCACTGGTGTTACAGAGGATGTCCTACTGGAAATGGGCTCCAGGAAAAGTTTGATAAAAATGATATAACAAGACGAAATTAAATCAAATTTTTACATGGCATGACTTTATGTTTGAGAAATGAACTATGTGACATTCCTTTATGTTTGAGAAAGTACATTAGAAGACGTGCTGGGAGTGGCCTCATTTTCACCTGTATATGCAGTTCAACACGGAGCTACCATCGTCTTGCATGTTGCTGTCAAAGTATAGGGGGTATAGTGATGAAGCGTGGTTTCTCTTGTCAGGATGCGTGAACTAACAAAACGCATATTTATGGAGTAGTGACAACCAGCATGCAGTCGTCAAGGGACCCATTTATTCACAAAAGATGGGAGCGTTCTGTGCATTTTCACAGCGGCACCAATGTTTCGACAGTTTTCGTCACTGAAGTGTACCAGGCACTATTTCATGAATTTGTGAACCAGCTGCATGATGAAGACCTAACAATTGGCTGGTGCCAGCAGATGGGGCAACATGGCACACGTCTAGAGTGAAAAAGACTGCAGTGTAATCATTATTAAAGACTTGACGCCCTTGACGTTTTCTTCTTAAAGGGGGTTGCCTTAAAGGTATAAGCACAATCTGCACACACGTTTCAACTAGTTACATCGAAATATCCCCCTAGTGACGCCCATTATTTTGGCAGGAACTTACGCGAAGATGCAGTCCCGTGTTGAACTGTGTGCACAGACGTAGGGAGATCACGTTCAGCATTTCTTGTAACGCATTATTATTTCTCAAACATTAAGGTATACCATGTAAAAATTTGGTTTCATTTTCCTCTTGTTATAAGATTTTTATTACACTTTTTTCCCTGGGCCACTTTTGAGTGGGACACCCTGTACTTTTATGCTAATAATCTAAAGTCCCTACCTTTTCAGAATTCTAAGAACTGAGTCTCACGGAACCCAACTGCAATTTGCGGCGTACTTTACGGCTGCGAAGTTCCTTGGAGCCATACAGTTACGTTTGTATTTACGATTCGGACTGTTATGAACATATGGCAATAAATTACACAATTTATATCGCATGTTTTAAGCGTGTTTATATAATTTTCAATAATATGCTAGCATTGCATCAAGAATTTTATTAGTTCTTTGTTATACATTGCTTACATATGATTAACATCTTTAGCTTTGCACTTTAACTAATAGATGCTTAAACTAATTCTCATGCTAAAGCGGCAGACACATTAGAAATTATGTAAACATTAATTATTTATATAAATATTGACAGTTATTTCTACCTCCCACATAACGACAAAAACACATACATTTGATTAAATGTGCATTTGACATAATATTCAATAATAAAAAATCTGATGTGTACACCACATAACGTTCTTCCACGGAATATTAAATTATACGCATTTTGTCTTGCATTGCATTTAAAACTATTGGATTAAATTAAATCTACATCATCGATAGCGCATAAACCAGAATAGAATAAATTCACATACGCCACGAAAAATTCTCTTCAGAATTTATTTTAAATCAGTTTCGTAATATTTTGGGGAAGAAAGAGGCCTTTTTTCTGTCCTTACTAGCGGATGTCACGCAAAATCATCATTAAATTGCATTGGATAGAGATCAAAATCGATATTTTCATTGAAATATGATACTCGAAATATTTCGCGATTACAATACTTCCTTTTTACTTTGTACAAGGAAGTAAAAAGGGTATTTTTTTTGTTACAAGTAACTAAGCCAGTCTTACTCTTGAAAGTGCATAGAGTCTTTAATAGTACACATAACATGTCACTAATGATATTCACAGACTTTGTGCTTTTAGATATTTCTTAATAATGCATTATAATTTAGCTTTTTTAAATTTTGTATATTACATTATAAATTATGTACATTTTTTTAAAGATACAATAAGAAGTAAAATACAGTTGAGCATTCACAGGATCGTTCTAATTTCTTAATATACTGTAAATTATTATGGTAACATAATACGCTCTCTGTGAACTGCATTGCAAAGTAGTTGGAAAATTTAATGGATAATAGGGTCTACTCTTTGTAGACCAATTTTAAAACGTTAGTGATAATATAATTAAATCCATAATTTGACTGTCAAAAGAAATTCCAAGTAATATCCAAAAATAGTCTTATGAAAATTACTAAAATGTATAAAACAAGTATTAAATTAAACTTTTAAAATAAATTTCCAAAAGCATTCAGCAACTCAAGTTTAAAAAAAATACATAAGTTATTAAATCTATAATAAGTTATTAAAACTAATTTTAAAATATTTTAACATGAGAAACTAATTTTCACCCTTGTAAATACAGAATTCTGCAAGCCATGATAAGAAATATTTAAATCAAACATTATGGCACATTTTTAAGTTCATAACTGATTATGCTAAAGCAGTAATTAATAATCAAAATGATCCTTTTTCACAAGTTCGGCAAAAGTGATTTTGTACTATTCATGCATCAATTAAAGAACACGTAGTTTTAGGAAAGGACAGCCAAAAACGTTTTGTAAAACAAATAGAAATTTTTCTAAAGAAGTTCATATTATGGTCCTTCGAAAGAACAATATTTTCATTAACGTAATTCAGTTAACGTAAGTCACATTAAAATAGGCCGCTTGAAGTCGTAAAGTAAATTGTACATGATGTTTGGAAACTTCTGCGTGAAATGCAAATTGGCATTAAGAAGAACCAAGGGGAATGGAATTTTGCTCTTGTCACGCAGGTCTTCTCCACTTTTGCAGATTTATAGTAAACTTCAGAATCTTTCGAATTTTGGTAAACTAAGCATAGAATCAGGGAACATGAAATTTCTGATACAGCTGAAGAAAATATCCTTAAAAGCATTTTGGTTTGGTGACTATGCTGAATGCAAGCATGGCTCGTAATGATGTATAAGCAGATATTGAGATTTATTCAGAGTTGTACAGTCACTAGAGATTAATGACAAGGAGACCATACGTGATAATACTTCCTATTACGCTGAAAAACGAAAATTTTCTGAATAAAATAATTTCGCATCCCGATAACACAAAATTTGGTCTCTGCATTATTTTTTCTCCCAATGAATAGTTTTCTAAACGTAAATACTCTCTGCTGTCGCATATCATATTAAAGTGAAACTTCAACTTATCCAACTCGTGGGGCACTTTGTCTGGGATAAAACATAACAGTCCCAAGAATATCAAGGAATTCAATAAAGAGGTAGAAGACATCATACTGTAGACCATTAAATTTCCTCTTGGTATATTATGCATCAATCCATGTAAAGATTTAAAGCAGTGAACAGAATTAGACGCGAAGAGGCAGAATGTTGCCCCTGAGAAAGTATTTTGGATATCTTGCAAATGACGGATGATTCTGCAATGAGATCTCACAATGCGAATTTCCTCGTTAACCGAAAATGCGTTTGATTCGAACGTATTTACGGTTCTTGTCAAATGGTTGATTGATCTAGAACAGCGATGGCACAACGCACAATATAGTACAGTTATTAAATTATTGAACGTTGGGAAAAAGAGCACACTAAAGAAACACTGAACAAAAGGAAAAGTATTTCTTAAAACGGCGTTTTGTATTGGAATACCGAAGGAAAAGAAGATCATACTTTCAGCTGACTCGTTAGTTTGTAACAGTACGAAAAGAGAACAAAGCAAAACAGGGGAAAACATTATGCATAACACTATATATTTGAAGCTCCTTTGATGACGTTTCTCAACAAAGCTCAGATTAGCTTTTAAAAGGAAAGATACTTGCTGTTTTTTGTAAAGTAGGAGAGTGTAAATAAAGATGCTTATTATTTCCAGGATAAGATTTGCGAAAACGAATTTCCAGCCCCATATGTTTTTAATAAAGAATGCGGACCAAATCCCAAAACGATAAATCAGAAATAAGATCGTAAATATTCCAAAAAGATATCTAACTATTCTTTCCTTCTTTGTAAACTTCGAATCTTCCACGAGACCCATAAAAAGTAAAACTTTGAATAGCAAGCCGTACCGAAAGATGAAGGTACTGTCCTTGTGCAAAATCCTTCTTTTGTTCCTTAAATTCAACATTATAGCAGTTTTCTTATGTTTATCTTCAACGCGCTTCAGACTATTTTGTTTGGGCTTTATAAAATTACAATTCCGTTTCCGCTGTACTACATGTACTACCCCGTGATAGATAAAATCACCGTCTAAAACCTTCAGGAAGGAAACTGAAATATATGTAGCATATTCAGAGACAATATGCCAAGGTTAACTCAAAAGGTGGCATTACAAAGATCCTTGAAGCAATTTAGAAACGAACAGAAAAACAAATTACTTAATCGAGAATTCAAAATAAAATGCAGAACGACAATTTAGTGTTTTATAAATGATTGGGTAACAATATGAAATTGTTTGAACCCTTTTACGAAACAACATTTTCTCATACTGCTCTCTTATCCATGCTTAATTTATTATGGTATCAATATATCTGTGTTTGTAAAAATGAATAGGATTGCTTGCTTTAATATATTTGCTGGTTAATAAAAATCTATCGATTTCAATAAGTTTTATTTCCTAGTAATAGGTTTGCCATTTGCTGCCTATTATACCATTTTGAGATATTAAGTAGATTTCTCAAATAAAAGACAGTTTCATTACCTCCCATTCTATTTAGTCAATCGCCAAAACTTTTATCTTTCATGTCTCAAAGCGATATCTCAGAATATATTATTCAATTTATTTGCAACTTTTCCCCAGCTGGTACAAGATCGAATGATTTATAAAGCAACGCACCGAAAATTTCCTCAGTTCAATTTTACATCTAAAATTATATCTAAACACCCAGTTTCCTAAGAATCATACGAACACCTTTACGAAAGAATCACTTGCATACAAATAAGTTTGGAACAATTCCATGAATTTGCAAAAATTTGGCAAAAATCTTAGGCTTGATGCCGCAATGTTTCATATCGCGAATATCTAAGTTATGTCACGTTTCTGCCCTCCAAAGAATAAACGCTAGATTCTGTCTCTCAGAAATTAATTTTTGTTAATTGCCATAGATTACCACACTGAAGTATCACTAAATTAGTGATAGATAGCGTTAGGCAAATATCACAGAGCTTCTGCACCTGTGAGAATACCTGCATCACTAAGCAACAATACTAGGTGATATGATGGGCGAAATTCGCGATTTAGACGCATTCGAATAAGGGAAAAAATTAGGGGCTCTTAGAATAAGTCCTTCAAATTCAGAAATTTTTCGAGTAGTTTAGTTCCACCGTAACAAGAGTAGTTTAGGGAACAAGAATTTTTGTAAATTAAAAAATAACCAGGCAAATTGCAGAGGACAAACAGCCTTGAGATATTGTGATTTTCGAAGATAAGGTCATATAAGCAGTGACACCGAATCTGTGTTTAGATAACCACCCAGCTGAATGAGGATCGAATTGCATAATCTGTAGACAAATTTGTAGACTTCACATACAGAAGCCAAAAGCTCCACAAAAGTTTCCATGCTAACTATTTGACAGAATGCACAGTAAAGCTTTGCTCAATATGTTTGCTGTGTAACAAAATCTATCCACTTCAAAGTAAGAAAACTTGACGGGTATTATCGAAATATGGAAAAAAATAGGTATGTAATGTAAATAAGTTTGTCATTAAACGTTCGATGTTTTGTCATAATACCTATATTAGAACAGTGTTGTATATAAATATAATATATATCCTAAGTTGCGCTTTCGAGGCATGAAAAATGCAAATTAAATTTCATCAGTGGACCCAATAGAACGGGAGATATAGAACTGTCCACTATTTTTCTTGTGCATTGTTTACATTAAGAGCTGTGTTCTTGAGCACATTCCTAGCGCCAGCAGCACGGACAGACCTCTGCTGTTGCTACGAGGACAATTGATAGGAGAAGACTTTACAAATGCATCAAATATAATTATCGTTCGGATGTTCCCCGAGGGATTCTTAAAGCATACATAGAAAATCTGTAAATTGGGATAAAATGAGATTGCGGCTCTTTTCATTCAACAGTTATTATTACAGTATGTATAATAATTTTAAAAAATATAATATTTTGAACTTGGATGGGCCATTTATAAAAGAAATGTATATTTTATAAATATATGTTTTGATATTTTAAGAAAAGTGGCGGCTAATCTTTGGAATATGGTAACAGGTAGTTTGGCGACATTGTGGTGAGGCGATAACGGTTACTAGCTAGGACTTTAGCAGTGTACATGGATAAAGTCAAGAGTTTGCGCAATGCCATTTTTGTGCAATTCTGGGATGTTTTTTAAGTGAAAATAGGTCGACGTGTACATTGATACCGTGTATGTGCAATTCTTAAAAACGCGGCAAGCAGTGGGCGATTCTGCACTTTCTCCCAATTTTGCACCTAATCTTCGTCATGATTAAGCACTTTTGTTCCATAAAAGTTCTAGCATAAGCGTAATTCGGCTAGCAGATTGTTGGAAAAAAATTTTGAGTTAAAAAAAAAATTGCCTTTGTAAGGATCTTAAGTTTTAATAACGTTTATTTTATTTTAAATCTTTACTATCACTTCTTATTTTCTACTTCCGGCCAGAATTAAAAGCTTTAACTTATTTATGCAAATTTGTCTTGCGAACGCCAAGTACTTAAGTTGTGGCTTTTTGCCAAGCAAAAGAGAGGAAGGAGCTATTAGAAGCAAGCCGCTTGTCATAGTAGTTTTACTCGGTTGCTGGTTGCCTTCAAGGCCAGAGGTTTAATCCTCTTGATAATTTTAAACGTATTGTAGTGTTAGCAGTTCTCTGTACTACATACGGCCTTTTGTTAATATACGGCCAATCTTCCACGTAGGCCCTTGTTTATTATTCCAAACTTAAGTTAGAGTTTAGTTAATATTTTTATATTCTTACGTTCAGACCACAAGTGGTTGGTCTCTGTATTCCGAAGTCCGGAAATCATTGTAAAGAGAGAAAAATAAAGGGTTTCGTATACCCTTCTTGTGTGTATTGTCTACTTCCCACATTTATTGAACATAGCTTTAGTAAGCTCCCTGTTCCGAGTCAGGTCATTTAATGTTCCCAAAGCAAGTAAGGAGGAACACAGAACCTGATACCTTTACTTCGTGAAAACATAATGGCGTCAAAAAAAAAAAAAAAAAAAAAAACTAGCAGGTTGCTGTAGCAGGGTTGGTCGCCAAATTTTCGCCAAAAAATCGCCAAGTTACCATAATCCAAAGATTAACCAATGTGGCTGTTTCAAACGGTCGATCACATGCAAATCCACACATCGTTTTTAATATGTTGATGATTTAAGCTGTTTCATACTAAACTGAGCCTAATTCAGAGAAACAGAGAGAGTTTTCGAATGTCTTGATTTTTTGATTGGAAGATTTATAGACTATTTTAGTGATAATAATTGTCCTAACTTTTCTGTATCTTCCAAGATAATGCAGTAAATTTAAAGGAAATAAGCTTCGCTGTGTTCTTTAATTTGCGATTTAATATTAAAAAAATACTCTTATTTTCCACAGTAATTTTATTGCCATTCAATAAAGCCTAAGATGTTTAACTTTTTTAATCTGGAAGGTTATTGTGTAACACATTAAGCTACTTAAAAGCAAAAAATACAGTTCCTAAAAATATTTTATAACTTTATTTTGATTGACATAGATGAAAATGCATTAAAATTATGAGATATCTAATCAGAAACATTAAATATTTTTATGGAATTACACTAGCTAGACTCACTAAAATCATTAAAAAAATTTTTATGACAAATATTTTAGGGATCTGGCTACGTGAGCTACTAGTGTTTTAAAGACTTAATATAGCGAAAATGTATGTCAACCACAGAACACCCTCCATGTAACTCAACTACATGGCACATCTGTTTAAATTATGTCGCCTTATGGGCCTCGGCCAAGGTGCACAGATGGGTTTTCTCCTCCAGACAACATGGAATAACAGCTTAAGCATTACAGCAAACCTGTTACCCTCACTTAGGGTGCAGAGAACACCATCTTAATAATAACATTGAATATTGATGTAATAGACTGTGAAACAATTCGTAAAATATATGCTTAAGCTTAGCATTGTTGGAAATGTAAACATATGCTGCTTCTAAAAATGTTTACATTTCTTATTGAACTGTACGTTGTAAAAGCGCAAAAGGGCAGACTGTAACATGCCACGCTAAGCGATAGCATAAAAAAAAAAAAAACTAAAACTCTTTTGTTGCAACGCTAAATTCTGAATCCTTTGAGATGTTTTGTTTCATTTTTTAATACTATGTACATATTTAATATTTTTTCATTGAAAACTTCTCACTATAACGTCAGTACCTTATTATGAATTTCATTTTCTCTGCACCACTGAAATTACAAAACAAAAGTGTAAATCCATAAGAAAAAACTTTTTTCACAAAAATGTTTGGGAAGGAGGGAAAAAGTAAAGTATGCGCTTCTTTTGTGCTATATGAATAAGACAAGTAGTTTTGTATTTCAGTTGAAGTGTAGTTTCCCCTTTATTCATGTAGAAAAACATGGGAAAAAGAACGGAAATTTCCAAGTTTCGAATAAAACACTTGAAAGAAAGTATTCCATATTGAAATGTGTTGACTTAGCACTTGAACTTTTATCCTGTCTCTTTTCAAAATGTTAGTTTTTGTTGCATTTGAAGTAGCTACACCTCATGGGTGATTGAAGTGTATGTTGTGCTCTGTTTTGAACTGTCTTTGTACACATATTTCACATCTTGTCAAGGTACATCAAATCATACAGAAGAATTTTTAGACATTAAATGAAACATCTGAATAAGTAAACATCTTTTGCACAGCTCTGTGTAGCAAAATCTTTTAGACACATTGATTCTGTTTGAAGAGCAATTCTAATCTACACAGAGTTAATACCATTGCGAGCGTACGGGTTCGTAACAGATTAAATGCACACAGTCCGATTATAGATTAAAATTTTTATTTTTATCCAAATAAACACTTACTTGCTCTGGAATTTTTCACAGAAATATTCTTACAGGTTTTCACAGGATTACACAGTACAATCAGTAATTTCGCTTCAAACTACTAAGAACGTTAAACACAACGCAATGCAAAGCGCATATAAAGAGAAAGGTAACCCGGAAATATCTCCACTCCGCGGAGATATTTGTAGTACTTTTTGCTTCTCAAAATTACAGGAAATCAATTACTGGAATTACGATTGCAGCTAATAGAGTGATCAATTACATTTATTCAATTACAATACCTATTACGTTGATACAGGGACGGAGCCAAATGTCGCTAAATTTGGCGACAAACGTCTCTAAAATCGTTGTCAGCTTGGCGATATCTCGCCAAATTACCGAGATACCCCTTTACTCGATGTTAAATGCACTTGCCCCTGTATTTTTACTTTTACGGATATTTTGTATTACATTCTTTTCTTTAGATATTTCATCGTACAGCAGCCAACGTCGCTAACCGCTTTCCGAGCTGACAGGTAGGCATTTAAAGATAGTTAATTAATTATTTTATTTATTTAAAAACAAAGTAGAGAGTTTTGATTGCTCAATGTCGAACATTGCTTGTACCATTATACGCGGTGTTTAAAGTCCCGGACTCATTTTGATGTTTAATAATTCATAAAATAATAAAGATAGATTAAAATTCATCACATACAGTGTCTCAAAAAAGTGATGTGACACTTGTGCTTTACGAAAGGAAACTGCAATAAAATAAATTTAAAAAACATGTAAAGTTTTTTGTGGGTGTGTTTCATACTTAAATTTAGTAACAATTATTACATAACATACATTTTCTCAAAATATTAAAATATTAATTTAATAAAAATACAATTGTTTAGAACGGAGCAGAAAATGGCTCACTTAAGTCATGGGACACTTACTTTTCCATCAAATATTTATCCAAAAATTTTACTCTTAAAAGGTTTTAATATTTTGTTGGATTTCCTTTTACTTTTAAAACATGATTTAATCTTAATTCAGAAGTCAAACAACAAAAATCGGCGTTAATTCACAAATTAAAATTATAATCAAAATTTTGTGAATTAACGCTGATTTTTGTTGTTTGACTTCTGAATTAGTATTTATTCGGCGTGTTATTGTGTCTTAATGATTTAATCTTCTTGGGATGGATTCGACTAATTTTTTTGTGATTTCTGGAGTGATTTTACCCCATTCTTCTTGAAGCACCGATTTTAATTGTTATTTTGAAGAAATGGTGTGTTTGCGAATTCTTGATTCCAATTCTTGCCAAATATTCTCTATGGGATTTAATTGTGGAGATTGTGGGGGTGTTTTTATTATTTCAGGACAGTTATACAGCAGCCAGTGTCTAATGTTCAAAGCACTGTGCTTGGGGCCATCGTCCTGGTAGAATTTAAAATCGTTATGAAGGTTCAATTTTCGTGCTGAAGATTTCAAATTTTGATTTAAAATGTCAATATACTTGTACTGATCCATTATACTGTCAATAAAAACAAGATTACCAACTCCAGCGGACGACATACACCCCCATACCATAACTCCTCCTTCACCATGTTTTACTGTTGGCACCAAGTTCTGTTTGCGAAATTCTTCCCTGGGTTTTCTCCACACCAAGATTCTACCGTCAGAACCAAATATATTAAATTTACTCTCATCAGCAAATATCATTCCAGTAATCAGAGTCTTATTTATGTTGGATTTTGCGAAAGCCAGTCTGAGTTTTTTATTCTTTTCACTTACGAAGAATTTTTTCCTGGCTGCTCTACCGTGATATCCAGTAGATCGAATTACTCTTCTAATAGTCTCATAATTAACAATTACTCCATATAATGCTTGTAAATCAGCAGCAACTTTAGGAGCACTCATTCTTGGATTTTTTTTAAGTATTTCGAACGATAATTCGCTTTATTCCATTGGATAGCTTTGATGGTCGGCCAGGTCTTCTTTTATCCTCAGTCATATGATTCTTTTTATATCGTTCAATGATAATAAAAACTGTTGAATGACTGAAGTTAACTGTTTCAGTAGTTTCTCTAATAGATTTTCCACTTTCAATATGCAAATTAATAACTAATTTTCGAATTCCAGGCAAAGTTTCTTTCCGTTTAGCATTCATGGCTGCACAGAGCTAAAAAACACAAAAATTCCAAAACAAACTGGAGAGAAATACTGCAGACAATTTTATAAATTATTGGCAATTGCTTTTGAGTAAAAATAAATACCCCAAAAGATATTTTTATTGCTTACTTCAGACGATTTTTGTTGCATAGTACGTAGTGTCCCATCACTTAAGTGAGCCATTTTCTGCTCCGTTCTAAACAATTGTATTTTTATTAAATTAATATTTTAATATTTTGAGAAAATTTATGTTATGTAATAATTGTTACTAAATTTAAGTATGAAACACACCCACAAAAAATTTTACATGTTTTTTAAATTTATTTTATTGCAGTTTCCTTTTGTAAAGCACAAGTGTCACATCACTTTTTTGAGACACTGTAAATGGTTAGATAGACTGAAAAAGTTTCATGACCTTTGTCAATGAACTTCCGCGCGTGCCCCCTTCGTCGCACGGAGAATATCAAGTCGATATTCAATTTCAGGTACCGGCAAGCATGTCGGCATCCACAGAGGCTATTGCGGTTGTAATTCTGGCTTTTAGGTCATCAATGTTCGACACTCTCCTCCTGTAAACGTTGTCCTTTACAAATCTCCAAAGGCAAAAGTCCATAACATTGCAATAGTTGCCAAAACAAAGGAGAGAAAAACGCAATTAATGAGAAGACGATATTTAGAAAAGTACAGATATTTAGACTAGAAAATGAAATTATCTGAAATTAACCACACACGCAGACGATATTTACAAAAGTAAAGATATTCAAATCTGAAAAGGAAAATATATAAGTTATTCCATCAATAAATGCCATACGTTTGTTTATATCTTCATTATTTTAGGCGTATTTAACATCAAAATGGGTCCGGGACTTCATAAACACCCTCTATATTTATAAATCTTATAAATATCTCTGAGTATATTATTATGCATTTATATCAAAATGCGTAATAATATGCTTATATAGGGAGTGAATTGAGAATATTATTGCACTATTAAATATCACAAATAATCCATAACATACTATTAAATTTCTTCCATTCAAAAAGCATTTTGAAATTTATCAGAATTTGTTTTGCTTCATACTAAAATATTTACTTATAATTAAAGCAAAATTAATTAAGTGTCAAACAATAAGAAAGTAGTATTGATGTTTACTATTTCTTTTGAAAAACTGAATAAAGAAATCTGATCCAGGCACCACATGACTTCCTCGCACTCCTATTAAATTATACAAATTTTTTGCTGCATTTTATTTAAACTTATTTTATTTGAAAGTGAGATACGATCCTCCAATTCTTAATAAATTTAACTTAATTAATTTACAATAACTAATAAAAATTGGACAAAAATTCTAAAATTATAGCTTTTATTATTACCAAATATCAATAGAATTATTATATCAATAATATTATCTGAAATATTAGGATAGAGTAAAAGTCCCTCTCTTACTTGTTAAACAAATGCCAATACTGTATTGTAAACCTAGTAAAGTGTTTTTAGTATTATCATGATGTAACCATCAACAAAATGAAAAAGCATTGGAAGGTTTCTAAGTACTTATCTAAGTACTTAATTTAAATTTTTTAACATATTTTTATTTATTTGTAACATATTCTAACATTATTTGGGTTTGAAAGTCGCGACGGAACTAGTCAAAATGGATTCAGGAACAATCAAAATAGATATTTCCTCTGAAATATGAAAACCGAAATATTTCGCGATAAAAGTACTCCTTTTACTTCATACAAGGAAGTAAAAAATCAGAAATGCTTAACTAGATATTATTGAATTTGCATATACAAAGTTTCAACATTCTACAGTTAACCGTTTTTGAGTTACGCAAAAAATTCAGAATCCCTTCCAGAAAAATGTCCTTTCAGCAATGCCGATTTCATTAAAATGTTATAGCAGATTTATGTTTCAACGTTTCATAATTTCAATGTTTCATGACTAATCGTTTTTGAGTTATGCGAGATACATATGTACGTACGGACAGGCGTCAGGAGAAAAGTCCATTTCGAATTCGCTTTACAGTCCGTTTTGGAATAAAGAGTCCTTTATTATAAAGACATCCCTTTGTCTTTTAATACTCAGTTTTCTCAGAATATATAGAAATATTTCCTCCTTTCCAATCCATTTGCCATGTAGCATAAGGATACAGGATTTCTGTCGCGTAAGGAAAAGCATCTCCAAACTTTGATTGATTAGATTTTTCAGGAAATGCATCTGAAGCCCGCATTTAGCACGTCCACTGCCAACCACGAGTTATCTCGTATAGGTTGACGTTTGTATTTAGGCACCAGCTACGAGTTAATTCGTAGAACGTTTTTATTTTATCTATGCCACATAGATCAAACTCGTTGAATTTTCATGTTTGATGGTATCTGGCTTTGGGGTTTAGGAAAAACTGCCGCAATTCAAAAAATTTATTATAATTAATATAAGTATAATATAAATAATTATAATGTAGTAAATAACATAGGAATTGTAAATATAATCAAGCAATTTATAATAATCTTTATTATAACAAACGTTGTAAAAAAATCAATCTTTGTTATAAGCAGCTGCCAAATACGAATATACTCATTACGAGTATACTCATAATTGGCGCTTTCATAAAACATTTTATCCCCAAAACCGACTACGATATAACACGTATTATTAATATAGCAATTAAGAGTTGTCTACATTCAATATCTTTCCCATAAACAAATGTTTTGTATTTTTATTTTGAAATTTATTAATTAAAATTTTTTGGCGTTTTGAAACCGTGTTTCGAAATGTCGCTTAGCAGAGGACGTGCTAAGCTCGCATTTGGTTCTCTATGGAAAGAACCAAATGCACAAAGCAAATTTTTATTTTTCATTCACAACTTCCTTCCACCTTTCAAGAATTTAATCGTTTTCACTTTCCATGGTTTACTTTAAATTTAATTAAATCCTTTTTGTTTTTTACATTTACGATTGCTAACTCATAATAATGAAGCTACTGGCGCATATACTGTGTCGTATTTTTAAATTACTAACTTGTCTCCCATAGGATTACCGTATATACCCGCGTATAAGTCGAGATATTTTGGACAATAAAAAAGACTTCAAAGTGGGGGGTCGACTTATACGCGGGGCCATAAAAAATGAAAAGAATTGGAAGTTCAAAAATTTCTTTGTATAATGCAGTTGTTTTCTTCCCGCACTCGAATTGGACGACTTATCAAATAAGTCACTTACTTGAAGTAATTTCATGACTTAAATTATGTGACAAACTACAGTGGTGGCCAAAATTGTGGACACTTTTGGAAATTTTTATGTTTTTGCCCCTGAAAAATGCGAATGCCTGCGAAATACCCTCTGAATGATTATAAAATCATTTAAAAAATGTTGTATTTGCAACGAACTAGACGGCACGGAAGATGATGCTCTTTTTGAAAGTGAAAATTATGACGAAGGCTGTAGTAGTGATTGTAACAATACAGAGTTCGAGATTGAAAATATGTATGATGACGAGCCAATGACGACAGAAGAGTTCTATGAAATGTTTGGCGAAAATCTGACCATGAATCAGACGTTGAAGGATTTTGATTTTGTTTATTTACCAAGGTATTTTTTATCGTATATTTACTTTTTTTTTCTCAGATGATTTTGAATAAATGTAGTACTTAAAAATTTTTTTTCGAAGTTTCTCGATCGATTTCGGAAGTGGGGGGTCGATTTATACGCGGGTTTCTTATTTTCTACGAATTTTTTATGTCGAAGTGGGGGGTCGACTTATACGCGAGTATATACGGTAATTAAATATGCTTCCAAGTTTAGGTGACAACACGCTCACATAGCAGGTTTCCTAGACTAAGTCAATATATTAAAAATAATATTGTTTGAAATGAGAGGCTGGAAATGTTAGGGTATGATAACTGAAAATAAGAACACTGTAGTTATCAAAAATAAAGGTACAGATTTTAAGTTATTTTTGCTGTATAAGCTGGTGCCAAACCTAACAGATTTAGAGCGAATTAAAAAAAAAAAAAAAAAAAAAAAAAAAAAAAAAACACCAGAATCTTGAAAAGGTCATAAACAACCTTTTTATTAAATCAGAACCTTAACATGACCTTAACATTTTTATTAAATCAGAACCTTAACGACTCGTGCTTAACGAGCAAATAACACTTGTTTCGATGAAGCTTAAAGCAACAATAAATTCAGATTTAAAAACTATGTCCTCTTTCCAAAGGCTACACAATAAATTGAACTCGAAATTGGCTTAGACATTCTGCCTTCAGCCTCCATGGGTGAAGGTTGTTAATTTTTGAGCTCATATCAGCCATGATCCCTCGCCTGCCGGCGACGCTACTGATAAACTGACTTCGGATTCGAGTGCGCCTATTGACCCAGAAAATACCGATATGGATACATCGAATAATTTGGAGAACGAAACTTGGAACCTAAGCCGGAACTAATTGTGTTAGAACTTCATAATCAGATCCGACAAGATTGAACAGATTAAAAGTTTGAAACAACAAATGGATGCAGTCCGTGCTGTATCTGAACCTGACCAGTATGACTATGCTGTATCTGACCCTGACCTCTGATGACAAAGGCAATTTGTTACATGAAAACAGAAATGGAGCACCTTAGGGGTAAGTGCGAATTTTATATTGTGTGCTAGGAATCCCCTCTTAAATTTTTCTGATTCTTTTAATAATATTGTTAATTGTGAGGATAATGCTAATGCTACTGAAACTGATTGTTCTTGCCGAAGATAGCTCGAACATATTTAATGATACTTAACTTCAGTAAGTGGACTGTAATATTAACAATAACAATTTTATTTTAACAAAAACAACATTATTGAATACTAGCACACGCATGTGCTTATAGTTACCTATGTAACTTAGCTAAAGAGCGAGCAACCATATGCTCTTACATCAAGTCAGAAATCATTCATACTAATAAAGCAAAAACGAAATAACTTTAGGGTTACACTAAATCCAAACTCTGCTTGGCGTAAAACAATGCTGCCAAGCAATACTCTTTCAGACACCGAACACTGATAATGCAAATAATACTAACGTTAAACGTAAATTACCGGAAAGCTCAGACTGCTCAGATGACTGCAGTGCTAGGGATGATGGATTTGTTAAACTCACTCGAGTTTCTAAGCAAATTAAGAAAACTCCTTTAAGAGATATCTCTAACTACATCGCAACTAAAAACAGATTTAAGTACTTTGGACGAAATGATAATAACTCACCTCCTGAGACAGAGCAAAATGCTAACAGCCAACCTGATAACGCCGCGAAACAAACACAAATATCATCCCAGCCAAAATCTATACCTCCCGTTATGGTTAAACCACCGGACAACATAAAATTTAATCCCTACATGAAACAACTTGCAGATAATTCAAAGGCAATTTTTTTGGCCGTATTAACGGCGAATTCCTGAAAGTTCTTCCCAACACCCCTGATGATCACAGGATTCTCACGAAATATCTACAGGATCATAAAGTGGAACATTATATCATTAACGAGCGTCTCTTAAGACCTGTTAAGGACACTTTCAACTGATATGGAAACGCACGAAATATCTGACATTCTCATGGACTTAGGATTTAAAATACACAAAGTTCCCCAAATGACTAGAAAGCGCACCAGACAACCAATGTCACTTTTCAAATGCAACTCATACCCATGCCTAATGCTGAAGAAATTTACCAGATTACCCCTATGACACTTTTTATTGTGCAAATTCAAAAGTATATGAACAAAAATTTAATACCCCCGTGTTATAACTGCCAGAAATGGCACCACTCTTCAGAGAACTGTTTTTTAACTCCCCGTTGCGTGACATGTGCCGGGGATCATAAATCCGCACGTCCCAAGAAAGGTTTCATAGAAAATCCTGTCTGCGCGAACTGCAATAATTCTCACGCGGCATCCTATAAGGGGAGCGAACAGTTTCCAAAACCTAAAAATAATATCTCGCAAAGACCTGAAAAACTTTACTCTGAAATGCTACCCAGCAAAGTTCAAAATACGCAAGAATTACATGTAGCAGAACCTACAGCCAATCAGAACATTGCTCCTGCTTTAGCCGCAGCCAACAGAAAAATTTCTGAAATAAATCAAAATCATAAACCAAATACCGCTAACAATACCCCAGACCAATTAAAAATCTTAACTCGTCAGGATTTCTAGAAATATTTAAGCATAAAAGAGCTAGAGTCAATATTCGGCTTTAAGCAAATATCTAAACTAACTGCAATAAATAAGAGCATAAATCAACTTCGTAATGCAGAAACACAAATGGAAAAACTCTACATTTTATTGCTCATAATAGAAGAGCTGAATGAACCCAATCATGAATAGTTACACCCATAACCTGACTATTGTTACGTGGAACGCACATGGCCTCCTTCAAAAAATCTCTGAATTGAAGGAATTTGTAAATGAGCATACTCCTTATGTTATTTTCATACACGAACACGTCCTTGGCCCTCAATATTCTTTTCATATTGCTAACTATGATATGCATAGATATGACAGACCAAAAATGATACCCTAGATATACAGCTGGAGGAGGAATTATTTTGTTAATTAAACGCTCCATCGCTCACTACAGAATAACAATACCACAGCTTTTAGCCGCTGAGGCCGTAGCTATCACAATCATACCATCCACTACACCTCCCATCACTTTAGTCTCCTTCTATCTACCACCAGGAAAACAGGTAAACGATATCGTTGCAGACTTAGAAACGATATTCAAACTCAGCAATCGAATTATTGTAGGAGGAGATTTTAACGCTAAACACCGCTTCTGGAACTGCAATTCTACTAACGCAGCAGGAAAACATCTTTATAACTTTGCTAACACAGCGAATCTTTATATTGCAGGTCCACCCACACCAACATACTATGGCCCTAACTCAGCTACCATCATTGATTTTCTTTGTGCTTAAAAATATCCGCGCACCATTTAATATTGAATCCTCAGATGAGTTATCGTCGGATCACAATGGCAGAGATCAAGGCAACCTGATGATAGAAGAATTCTTAATGCTTTACCCCAAGAATCCAGGGATCAAAATCGAAAACACTCCTAAAAACGCTGGGCTAACTACCTCGAAGGACTCTCCACAGATGACAACTCCATATGGAAAGCTACTTCGAGAAGAAAAAGATGCTACACAAATATTTCGCCCCTTAAAGGCCAAAATGGGATCGCATATTCAGAAATTAAGAAAGCTCAGTCTCTCGCAGATCACTATGCTACTCAGTTTACCATTAACAACATTTCTGACACACACAACAGAAAATATTGCTGCTAACACTATAACACAATTCCTCTCAAAACCACGCACAAACAACAGCATCGTAGTCAATTGAACATTAGATGTTCTTACCTATGTCGAAAAGATCAAGATCAAGAAAAGTCCTGGACATGACAACATTACAAATATTAGGATTAAAACGATGGATTTATTAATGATCTGCAGACTCACCCATATAATTCAACTCGTTTTTGACTTGAGATATTTTCCTGTGCATTGGAAAACTGCAATTATTGCGCCAATTCACAAGGCGGGAAAATCACCCAATTAACCCGAGTCCTGTCGACCAATCAGTTTGTTGCCTACCTGTAGCAAAATTGCTGAAATCATCCTTATAAAAGAAATCAAAACAGTAGTGAAAAGCAAAGGACTTCTCATCCCACAGCAATATGAATTTAGAAGCAAGCACTCAACAGTTCATCAGTTGTTCAGAGTAACTGAGTTGATATCTACAGGACTAAAACAGAAAAGGCATACAGCTGCAATATTCTTCGACATAGCTAAGGCATTTGATCGAGTCTGGCTCGATGGCCTCGTTTACAAGCTAATCACTCTGGATTTCCCAGAGCACATCATAACAACACTCTATTCCTATCTTTCAGACGTATACTTCATCGTTCGTGTAAACAAAACCTACTCTACTAAACGTGAACTTTCCGCAGGAACGCCGCAAGGGTCCCTTGCCCCACCATTTCCTTTCAATTTATACACGAACGATATTCCTGGTGTTATATTTGTAATACCTCTTTAATTAAACTGTAACAGCTCCAAAATATCACATTGAGACAAATTACCAATAGTATTTGGTATATTCGAAATGAGGCAATTAACTCTGAGACTAATACGCCACTTGTAGTGGACTTTATGATAAAAGTAGCAAAATTCAATAGAAATATTGTCAAAGTTAACAACCCCACCATCCCAACATTGGAGCACAATGTCAACGACACAGAAAATAGAAGAAGGCCACAGGCCCTACTATTAGTTCTCTACTTTAAAGCACTTACGTGGCTCCATCTATGTGCTATTGCAATAACTTAAAAAAAAAGCGCAATTAATGTGCTGCCATCTACATTTCGTCGCAATAACGTCTAAAAATTATATGCAGCTAATGTGCTGCCATCTAGTAACACAGTCTGAAGCTTACTGGCTCCTATTTAAATAAGTTTTAATTTAACATTTAACGTTAAAAGACGCAACTTGCTTCTGTCATAAGAATAATAGTGCAATTACTAAAGTATACAGCATTTAATACTTAATTATATATAAAAACAGAAGGAGAATAATCAAATCTATCTTTATCATGTTCCACTTCTGATGCTGATTATCTCCTAATGTAGCTAATTTAATATCTAGGTATTAAAAACTCTACTTAATTTATCCAAGCTCTGCTTAAATTATCAAAGCTAAAGAATTTTAACAAATTATTCAAAGTTCAGCACGTACTGATTCTAAATGAAACCCTTCCCCTTCCTTACTTAGCTGCCCTTCTAAATTGTATGGACTGGAAAGAACCTTTAGCCCCTCCCCCTAGCACACAAATTCGCATTTCACCCAATCAGCTTCTCACCTTGGCGTAAGTTGAAGATTGTCACCTTGCTCCTGCCTCCTGACTCCATTCAGCCACTACACTCCAATACTGATGCCTGCACTGCTCTTCGCTGAGTAACTAACGAAAGTATTTATCATTCCAACAGCGCTTCAACGTCGTATACTTACTTCTACACTTCTCATTGCTTATCCTACGAACTCTCTGCTACATCGCTCAATTGCATTTCATACGAAGTTTCTACAACTGCCATTAAATGCTTCTGATATGCCAAAAATATTGCTATCTACAACTCATCTGCCTCAGCCTTCATTTATGCTATTCAATATTCGAAAAATTATCTACTTGTTGCTCTGGGATAGGGATTTTTCCCAGGAGCCCACAACCATGAACTTTGTTCACGAAACGAAGTTGGCTTAACTTCTCACCTCCGTAATAATTTAAATGTCGGCAACTATGATACAAAGCCGAAAAATATAATCTTATCAGAGTTAGCAGACTCTTAGTAACTTGGCTTTGAGAAGCAGAAACATGCTCTGTCTTACAATCCAAAAACCTCACCTTTTAAATACTCTTAACCTAATTTGCATTTTGTTAGGAAAACGGAAGGGAGAAATGATAGTAAAGATCTAAAATCACAATAACTAACTAGCCCTCTGAGCGTTATGACCGGGTTTAGGCGGTCAAGACGGCCTACCTCGAAAGCGTTACGGACGCTTCTAGGCGGTCACTGGAAAAGTGTTCGAAAGCGTTACTGACGGTTCTAGGCGGTCAGTGGTGAACACCTCGAAAGCGTTATGACCGCCTTAAAGCGGCCGTGCAGATGTCTCGTGCCCCCCTTATTTCTGGAACCCTGGAGATCTCTAAATGACAGTTCTCAGTAGGAGGCAAAGAGGGTTGCTCTTTTTCGTTTTAGACCGATATGTTTAATCGCCAAGAAAACGCTTGAGCATGTAGTGGTTTATAAAAACAAACAAACGTGGACATTCTTCGCGAAATAAAAAAGTAGCATGTAAGCATGTTTTTTCAATACTCTCTTTAAACAGATAACATTTTCATAAAATATCCTTTAGTTTTTAAATTGAATGTTCAGAAATATGCGAAATGCTCGTGAATTCAATTAAAAAATAGCATTAGGAAATATTTAAAACAAATTTACTTATGGATATATAGATACATAATTAAAACCGACAAGTTATAAATTTTAATTATTCGAGCGAAACGAAGCGCATTTAATTACTGCATTTAATTTAATACTGCATTTAATATGAATTATATATAATTACATGTAAAGAATGACATAATTAGGCAATAATTCAAATAAAAATTAGCCATCAACAGTAATTTATAATAAGCGTATTTTGAACGGGTTTATGAAGCATAATCTAATTTGATAGTAAAAATAATAATGGCGAATTATTTATTCATTTTGGAACAATATTCGTGGCTTATACTGGTTTGATGAAGTTCTGTTCAAATTCATTTCAAATATTCCAAATCATTTTATGTACATTGATTTCAATGCGATTTTTATTAGAAAAAATTCAATGAGTTTGATTTTCTTACATAATTGTAATTGCATTGTTCAACGCAAAATAACTACAAGCATAAAGGCAAAGGTGTGTTAAAATTTCTGTATTTTGCTATATAAATTATTAAAATAACCAACCGACAGCCTAACAACTGAATGTCCGAAATATAACCCGCAACTTTTCTAAAAGTAACAAATTTCAGTTAAAAAAAAAACCGCAGTAAATAAATAAAACGAAATAATATTAAGAAAAGAAGCACGAAATTTTATTTTTTATTTATTTTTTTTTTTTTTATATTTACTTACTTTATTTTTAGTTCAAAGGGACAATTTGCCCTGAAGGACTTTTAATTTCGCTTTGGCATTTTTCATTGAAAACTATAAACGGCGAATCACTTTTCAAATTGTTGCCACTAAATATTATCGCTCTGTATTATACTTAAAGAAATTAAATATTGAAGAATCTGCATGAATGTACGCATGTTTCTCGCATTGTGATAAAACAACGGTACCTAGAGCTATCAAAATTTAAATAACGTAATCTTCCATACAATATGGGCATGTGGAAGCCCTAATTTTAATTTGAAATTTGTTTTATTATCGATTCCATATTTTATAACACTTCAACGAATTTTTGATTAAAAAACTATACGATTTCAAAGCGAGTAATGTCAACACCGTACGAAAAAAATCGTATTTTTATCTCCAGCGCGAGATACGGTCATTTTAAAATAATTTTGAGATATTGCTGTTGAACTGAACTTTATGGTTTGAGTACGTAGAACATGATATTTAATGAGGTAACACACAAAACGTTAAAAACGCTCCTTTGACGCAGTTTAAAATCTGAAACCTTTCATATTTTTATTTATTAGTCCAAAGGGACGTATTAGTATTTAAAACAATAGTCCGTGAGAGATTATTGTTTTAAATACTAATACAGTTTTCGTTTTTGCGATTTTGCGTTGAATCACTAGAAACGGCGAATCACTTTTCAGACTGTTGCCACCAAATGTTATTAGTCTCGCATTACATTTGAAATAATTAAATAATGAAAATCTGCGTAAATGTATGTATATTTCTCGCATTGTGATAAAAAAAAGGTTTGAAAAAAGGCCATCCAAGTTTGAATGACGTAATCCTCCTACGAATATGGGCATGTGGAAGACCAAATTTGAAATTTGGAATTTGTTTTATTATCTATTTCATATTTCGTGAAACTTTAACGAATTTTTGAGTAACAATCTCAAAGATTTCAAACCAAGCAATAGCAACACTCTACGGGGGTGGAAACCTTTTTATCTCTAGCGCGCGGAATTGTGTACCGGAAATTCTAAATATATGCTCATTTTAAAATTATCGACATTGCTATTGAACTGAATTTTATGGTGTAGGTGCAAAGAACATTATATTTAATAAATAAAGGTAGCACACAAAACGTTAAAGAAATGTCCTTTTGGACTTTTTTTTTTTTTTTTTTATTATTATTTTTTTATTTTTATTGTTTTTTGAATATATGTTGTTGGCGAATGACGCAGTAGTCGTGTATAATCTGAATATATAATAATTATTTGTGCTATATTTTATTTGAAATGCATAGAATTCTCTAAAATAGTAGCATTCTTAGATTGAATACTGTCTAAGCAGGTGCAATGATATTTTAACTTCATTACCATATCAAATACAGTTTCTTTTCAATTTAAAAACTTCGGTCTGAAGCACCTTTTTGAATCATAGTATGAGTTTTAATAAAATGTGTAGTAGTCCAAATTTTTAAAAGTATTTAGAATTACTGAAATATAAAAAGCTAACCTTTTTAGAATTTTTTTATCAAAGTATTACATCTTAGGCCAGCAAGACTTGATTAGTAAAATCTGGGAAAGGATCTATGATTGTTTAGTAAGAAGTAAAAAAAAAGTACTCTAGGTCTAAGCAGTAAAAAAAAGCTTGTCCCTCTATAGAAAATTCTCACGTATGTTAGAAAAGATTTTGCAAGACATTAATATTTTAGCTTAAACATGATTTTTTTTTTTAAATTTAGTCTCTTGTTTTGGAGATGGTGTTCAAGCATTTTACCATAATTTTATTTTCACATGTGCAGAATTTTTATATTTTTTATTGATTGCTGTATTTTTAACTTCCATAGCATAAATTAAAGAAATACACATAGCAACTTCAGCCATAAACAGATGACTTAAGAGAAATTTGTTTTGACATATTATGTGAAAGACTAAATAAATATTAAATGCTTTTGCATTTATGTTACATGACAGTAATTTGAAAACAATAACTGTAGATGCGCAAAAAACCTGTACTTATAACCTTCTGCATTTTTAAAGAAAGTACAAAATAGTTCAGAATAGCAGATGGCTTTCAGATCATTCAGTAATGTCATCGTAAGTATATTCTCTTCACGTTTCGGAAGAACTGCAGTAGTTCAGATTTGTCCTAAAAGACTAATTACACCCCTGGGGATTGGCGTACTTAGGGAACGGAAAAATAAGCTTTGAAACACACTCATACAAAAGTCCTACCTTTTCTTCGACAGATAAATGACAGATGTGATATTTGAACACATGCTTTCAATCAGTTGTTTCCTTCTAACAAAGCGTCTTGCGCGGCTAGCAGGATCCTAGCAAAGTCTTGTAATAGTCTCTCGTTTTAAATATGCTGTGTTCGAACTCAGACTCAAAGACAGGCATTTAAAGATTTTATTAATGCTTTCTTTTACATTCGGCGATTCAATATTTATTAAATAAATAAGCACATAAATAAACTTGCATAGCTGATCAAAATTATGTTGCTGTAGAAATGTTTCATCAACAGTTATTAGTAGTTATAACAGCATAACTAAATAAGCCCATTTCGAAATATGGATGATATCGCATTCATTATTTTTAATCTGAAACAATATCATGTTGTTATTACTAGATAAAATGGCTTAAAATAAGCTGACACATTATAAGAAAATTTTTTTAAATGAAAATTGAATTCACTTTCTTTCACATAATTTATGACCAGTTCTTCCAAAATATTTTAAAGCTTACTTTACTACATAATAAAAATGTCTCCACGTTCGTTGTTTTTAGTTAGTTTGCAATTTTAATTGGAGCTGTTATATAAGAAGGCTATTTATCGTTGTTGTTGTGTTACAGTATTTATTTTATTGTATAATGCAAATTTTGATCAATTGGTTAATTTTATAATGTATAGAGGAACTTCAAAAAGAAAAAAAGTAATTTCCACCGTTATAATATGTCCTTAAATGGTTCCCCCAATAAAAACATAGTTAACTAAGTAGTATACTATATTATATTAATTAATTTACTAACCAAATAGCAAAAACATTTCAAATTCGAAATCCATCTTTTTACTAAGTACTTTTTGCAAAGTAACAAAAATTCTAATCCCTTTGCTGTTTAAATTAAATATAAACAAAAAATGTTTTTTTTTTTTTTTTTTTTTTTTTTTTTTTTTTTTTTTTTTCATGAAATGCTAATTTTATGTTATTTGATAAAAATTGGGAAGTGCAAAGTCCTGGCGAAATACATATATTTATGAATGAACACAGCACACAAACATTTCTTCACCCTAAGCACGAACACAAATAATATTTTAAACAGCTTAAAATGAATCCAATTTCAAAGTATTTAATTTGTGATAGATAATGACAGAAAACATTTTCCAATATTACAAGATAAAATGAGGTTATTTCTCACATAGTTTTACAAATAAACTCACAAAATAAAGAACGCTTTTTTAAGTTTTTAATTTGCAGTATGTTAGATGCTTTATTGAAGAATTTGCAATAATATCGTTCTGATTTTTATTTTATCCAAGATTGCCATTATTTTTTCCTGATGAGCAACTTGCTAATTATTAGTCCAATGTCCTTCTGTTTTCTCATAAAATCGCCTTTGTAAATTTAGAGTTTAATTTAGCAAAACGTTTTCCACCTAAGTGGTAAAATGTCTTCGTAAAGGATTCCCTAAAGAAATCTGCCTTGTATTTTTGTTGCATTTAGGGATATTTTCAAAAACACACGCTGCTGATTGTTATTTTTAATAGGTGAACAAAAGAAATATTTTTTAAGAAAGAATATAACTTAACTGCAGCGCTATATCTTATTCCTAGATAGCGAAGCTTGATTACAAACTCAATTTTTAAAATACATTTAATTATATGTATGCTTTAAAAAATGCCTTGTCTGGTAATTGTAAATGCATAAATCACTTGTTTTTTTTTTAAAACTAAGTGATTCACTCTAAGTTGAATAATTACAAATAGCATAATGTGAACGATTAATGAAGCTAGAACCGCCAGTTTATTCTTATGTAATTAATAAAAATTTAATTGTTTCAGCATCCTAGTATCTTTCTTCTTCCATACTAAAGCTCACGTTTAAGCGTTAGAAAATAATCATATTTCTTTCAATTACCATCCCTCAGTGGAAACTGATGAATAATAGTTTTCATGCATAACAAAGGTGTTTTACTGGGTATTCGGATAGAAAAAAAAATTCTCGAATAATCTGAGTTGTTAATATATTTTTGGATAACATCCTGAGAGGAATTCATTAATAATAGTAAAGCCATGAAACAGGTAAACTCAAAACGTCCTTGGAAGTATCAAAAATCATGATCGATTCAGTTATTTAAATAACGCAAAGCTGCGAGGGCTACCTGCCTATGAGGAAGGATGCCTTCGTGGAGGACATTCTGAGAGAAACTAGCATATTATACAGGGGGAAAACCACAAGAACCAACCATGCAGCCGGTCAGTTCGCTTGTGATCGAACCCAAAACAGGTCGAACTGCCAGTATTCAAAGGTGTATCTTAACCACTGATGAGGCTTGGATCACAATCATGAATCTCCAAACTTATTCATCTAGACGTGCTGTCAATTTACCTTACAAGGGCAGCCCCCACCAAAAAAAAAGATCATTCCTTATATTCTCCTCCCTTAAGGACCGGGATTCGAACCACAGATCTTCCAATTTTACTAGCTGGATCTGCTACTACTTGCACCACCACAGGACGCAAGGTAAACCAGTAAGTCTTTATAAATGTACTAGCACGATAGCATTAATTATATGAATTGTTGGGTATTTTAACTTCGAAAATTAGATAGAATAGTATTTGAAAATGAATATTTTGTTCAATTATTTTTAAGTTTGTTTGTAAACTGATGGTTGCCTTTCCAATTCAAAAAAATTTCGAATCATATCTAGATGCTAGATATATCATTAAAACATTTACTTGATTTGGCCACCCACTTAACTTACACGTTGACCATTTAAATAGAGCACTACCAATTGGCACATTCGCATCTGTTTTCTGTTTCGCATCTCTTTCTCGGAAACAAATATACCTCTGTAGTAGATTAATGTATAGGTAGCAGACATTCTGTCACTGTCAGCCGAGCGGTAAAGTCGCTGAGTCGCAGAATACCGAGTTCTGACTTAAGTTCGATTCTAGGAGAACGAGCTGGCTGCATGGGCGTTTTCATAGTTTTCCGCATATATAACATATATACGAGCAGTTTTTTTAAAAAGTCCTGGGGCCCACCAGCGGCCGAGCGGTAAAGTCGCTGAACAGCACTGGTAGTTCTGTCCGAGGTTCGAATCCCGCGAACGAGCTGGCTGAAAGGCTGTTTTCGTGGTTTTCACCATGTGTAACGTGTATACGAGCCAGTTTCCCTTAGAAAGTCCTCCACGAAGGCATCTCTCCCCTTAGGCAGATAGCCCTCGAGGCTTTGTCGTAATTAAATAACCTAACCTTTAAAAAGTTCTCCACGAAGAGACCCTCCTCTTAGGCAGACAGCTCTAGCATGCTTTGATGTAGTCAAATAAGCCAAAACATTCTGTTGGCGAAAAAGCAAGATTGCATTTATCGTGAATAATTTCTAATGCAAAAGTTATACTTGTTACTAAGGAAAGAATTTATTTTTGTGTAAAATTCAGATTGCCTGAATTTTAACAATTCTCAGAAACGAAACACAAATAACAAGAAACTAAAAAAATATTTATAATTAATTAGGATATATAAACGATGTAATCATTAAGCATATTTTTAGTAAGAAAGAATATTTTGTAATAAATAAATGAAAAATATATTTAATATTAAAGAATCCTCTATATATCTCTACAAAGTATAAAAATTACAAATATTTTTCAAGGTGCATGTGTATATGTACCTGATAAAAAGATTTACATTGTTTATTATTCTAGCGATATTTTTAACCAGATGCATATTTTCCGTGAGGCATTTTCCGGAGATTTTTTTCACCGATATACATTTTCAGGATATTTTCTTGGCATTCGTTTTACTCAAGTGGTTAGATTAAAGTGTTATTTTGTATGCTGTGAAACCTAACTAGAATTTATTTTCATTCCATAGTTGCTTCACATAAATTTTCGATTTCATGTAATATTCAGTTTCATAATGGCATTTTGAGATTTACTATACTTTTCAGTTTTTTTTTTTTTTTTTTTTTTTAATTAAATGTCGTCTACAACTACTTTCAATAAAATACTAATATATAATAGGGAAATATAACATACACGCGCACTCATGCTCACAAACATACATCACCATATGTATACACAGTGTTTTGTTCTGCGTGTTTACATATATATATATATATAGTTTACATACAAAACCATTTTAATAATTCCTACGAAAAATGTGATAAATTTTCACGAAATAAACTGCTTGCGCTTTCTATAGTTTAACATAGATGAAGATTTTAAAGTCTGAATTTAAATAATGATATTGTGTTTATATGTACTGTCATTACTGATGAAAGGATGTTTCTGAATTTAAAGCCAGGGTAGCTTAAATTACTAACAGACGGCAAATACACAACTTGAAATCAGAGTCAGAAGAAGCAATAAATTTGGAAGAGGCAATAAATTTAGAATTTACGGCAGCTCCATTTCTTGTCATAGTTAACAAAAGGAACAAACTGAAAAAGATCAGAATTACAGATTGTCCTTGCACAAAGGTAATGGTCTCCCATACAAAGTAGAAAATGTACAAAGGTGGTAAGCTTTTAGTTCAGTACCCCCTGGAGCTATATTTACGTTGAAGTCAACTTGGAGATTCCGCTATTAGGTGTTTTCTTTGAAAAGGGTAATATCTTTTTCAGCACATAACCAGAATAAGAGTTTATGTTTTCATTACTTAATCTTCAAAGCTGTATAATTTGGAGCATCTGCTCGGAAAACTGTTAACTTATTTTTCATCATTTATGAAAAGAATACACACCTTCGTAAATGTCTTGGAGAAATAATATCGTTAACAATTTTGCTACAAAGAATTTTTTTTTTTTTTTTTTTTTTTGTTTCTATTAACATCTCGATAATGCACGTAGTATATAAATACTTGCATTGTAACTCTTATATAGTTAATTACAAGGAAATTGCATTCTAACTCAAACTATAAAATTCAGTTCAACTGCAATATCTCAAATTACATATCTTTAGAATTTCCGATACAGAGCCTCGCGCTGGAGATAATTTTTTTCCCCGTACAGTGTTGCTATTGCTCGCTTTAAAATCGTTTCGTTTTTTTTATCAAAAATTCGTTGAAGGGTTACAAAATCTGAAATCGATAATAAAATAAATTTCAAATTCAAATTAGGGCTTCCACGTGCCCATATTCTATGGAAAATTATGTTATTCAAATTTGGGTGGATCTAGGTACCGTTGTTTTATCACAATGCGAGAAACATACGTACATTTATTGAGATTCTTCATTATTTAATTTCTTTAAATATAAGACAGAGCGATAACACATGGTGGCAACGATTTCAAAAGCGATTCAGCCTCTTAGCAAAATGCCAAAACGAAATTAATAGTCCTTCAGAGCCAACCTGCACTTTTGGACTTTAAAAAAAAACGACCGAATGGATGTAAAATGCACAATTTAAGGGAAATTTCCTTGCGTGACAAGGTATTCCAGATTACCTCAGCTTAAAGGTAATAATTTTATCAGATTTTAAATAATGAGAAAAGGTAATTTAGACTCCCAGGTATATGATATACCGATGAGAAAAATAATATGTACGTATGCCCGATCTGTAACAGAACTGCTATAGGCAAATATTAAGTTGCATTATACGTAAAGTTTTGCTTAATTTAATAACATATATAGTGAGACATCAGATAAATAAACAGCTAATGAGCAATATATCGAACAACTAAGCAGTGAAGAAAATCACGTCATATCATATGCTCCTTTTTTAGAAGGCGGCTGAAAAATCGGCAAAAATATTTTGTAATTATGTTATTACATTAAAATTGCGTAATTGAAAAGGCGATAACCGAAGAATCGAATTATCGCAGTTAATTTTATATACAGTTTTAATTTAGCTGTATTAAAATTTTTAATACTTATAAATTTCATTACATTATAAGGTATTTCTCCCGCCTTCGTGGTGTGGTGGTCTGCACGCTCAGCGCGTATTTGAGAGGTCCGGGGTTCGATTCCCGGCAAAGGCGTAGCATATTTTTCATCACTCCTGCTTTCCAAAAATTACCTAATTTCTCTACAGTGGCGCCCGAACTAAAAGGTTGTTGGATGATGATTCTCCTTCCCCTGGATTAGGTGACCTAAAAACCCAGTTGCCAAATCCCACCTTCTTGGTATGCCTTCGTGGTGTGGTAGTCTGCACGCTCAGCGCATAATTGAAAGGTCCATGGTTCGCTTCCCGGCATTGCTTATTTTTCATTTTTTCTGCTTCCAAAACACCTAATGTCTCTAGAACGTAAAAAATAACAAAAATTGTGTTTATGATTTGTCATTCATGAATAAGTTTTTTGATAAAATTATTCAAGCTAATTTGTTTTAAGTGCATTCTGCACTCTGATTTATCCCAGCTTGGAAAGTGTGTCTAGAAGCAAAATATTGTTTGCATTTTATTCTCCTTCGAAAAAAGTTTCAACACTTCAAATGTATTTACTGCCTTTTTTTATGTCATACTTTCTCTGTGTGTGTATATCGTACTTCCTCAGAACGATATATGTATATAGAGAACTATCGTACTTCCTCGGTCCTACTTTTATATCGCACTTTATCGGAAGCTCATTTGATTTAACTGTAAGCGATGAAGAATACTAAGGTTATCTGCCTAAAGAGCGTAATGTTTTCGTGAAGGATTCTGTAAGGAAACCTACCTCACATTTGTACTCCCTATGGAGAAATCCACAAATGCAGCCAGGCATTTGCCATGATTCTGGCCCAGGTCGAAAACTCAAATTCTTTGGGCTTATCCAATCGGCCATCAGAAGGCCCAGTTTTATAGAAAATTACTTGAATCAAGTCATTGAGAATTTAGTAATTTCTTGTTACATAGTATCTGCTAAATAACTTAAAGATGACATAGATTTAAAATTCTAACGTAATACAGCGGTAATATCTCTGAACACTAGTACTTCGAGCCAGTGTCTAGTTCTGGCGAACAGGCTGACTCCATGGAGGCTTTCATGGTTTTCCTTATGTGTTAACGTCAGTGCCAACCAGTTTTCCTTAAGCAGTTCTCCACGAAAGCATGCCTTCATTAGGCAGATAATACTTACGAATACTTGTTTTGCGAAATCAAATAAATAAAACTAAACCTAAAACACTTGCCACCTTTTAAAGGACATTTTACACACAACATCCTCCTGTAACAGCAATGAGATAATTTTACTTGATCGCATATTTCATATTGATATATTTTACCCGTTCCAATATTCAAAAGGATAATTATAACACTATTTTGGCTGATTATAGAGTTAGAAATAGATTATAGAACAGACGGACATAGATGATAGAAATCGATCTTTACACAGAGCTTGTATCATTGTTACATTGTAGTTGAACTGACTGCTTATATTATATACAGGTAGATAACATAAATTTAAGCATACCAAATTTATGAGTAAAAATATTACTTTAGAATGAATATTACACAAACATTTTTCAGAAAAACAATTTAAGGTGGAAATATTGTGCGATATGCATTCTAAAACAATATTTTCCTCCTTAAATTGTTATTCTGGAAACCGTAACTGGTTTTATATGTAATATTTTATAAAAGGATTTAAAGAAAATTTAATCAGTTATTCTTTAAAATTTCAACTTTCCTTGAAAAGAAAATGTATTTAATGTGTTTCTTCTCAAGGTATGCTATTTAGATTATTTCTTGACTTCCTTGTAGAATATTTACAAACAAATAAAGCTGATACATTTGAGATCATTTGATATTCAAACCATATATTTATTTATTTTGAAACATCTTAAAAAATCTGATGCGGACACCACATGACTTCCTTGTACGACAAATAAATGAAACACAATTTTTGCTAAACTTCATTTAAACCTATTTCGTTTGAAAATGAGATATGATCTTCCATTTCAAAATGACCCTTTGGCACTGTCGAAAGCAATAAAAAAGGGAGGTGCACAATTAGATGTTATACAGATGCCCCATACAGAAACTTTCATTATTCTACGGTTAACCGTTTCTGAGTTATGCGATATACATGCATACATACGTACAGACATACGTCGCGCTAAAAGTAGTCATAAGTCCCAAACATAAAATTTCAACATTTTATGTTAAGTTATGCGTCATACGTACGTGTAAACGTCATGATGGAACTATTCAAAATGGAAATTTCCTTTGAAATAGGAAAATCAAAATGTTTCGCAATTACAATACTTTATTTATTTCTCACAAGTCAAAACGGTGTCATAAATAACTAACTACTAATAAATTTATGATGCAATCTAAAGAATCATTTAAATCTAACACTTTAAACTGGAATAAACTTATAATATTTGAAAATTAAATATAAACATAATACTAAAATAAGTTGCGAATAATTTGTATTCGAAAATTTGGAACACGAGAGAAAAAAATTCTCACAAATTCCCTTTGTATATTAAAAAGTATTTCCTCAGAAAATAAGGATAAAAAAAAATGCAAGATTAATTTTTCACCATTATCGAAGCAATTCCTTAAAGAAACTGAAAATTTAAAGCATTTTACGTAGTTTCTCTTATTGATGTATATTGACTAACTTTCTGTATTCGGCACACATCTTGATTTAAGGTACGAGTAATGTATAGCATATGTGTTAGTGTGCAAATTATAAAGTAGCCAAATAAGAGATAAAATACTATTTTAGCAACCAGTCTCGTGACGAAGATACCATAGGGAGAAAAACTAATTTCACTCGCTAAATTCAACGGAGGGGAGAATTAGCTTAATTATATCCACATGGTAAGGGGGGCCCGCTTTTGAAGCAGTTTGAGTAAAAATGCTTGCCGCTTTTGCGACAGTCCTGGTAAGAAAATACGATTATTTTTACGTCGTTTTCTGAAAAAACCCGTAACGCTCGGGGGGCTAGTTTCACATAATGGAACCTTAGAAATGTACCATAAGTAAAGGCTAATTGAAAACAAGAACTGTAGTTATCAGAAGTAGGTCCATAAACTAAATTCTAAAATATTAAGTCTAGAAAGCCATGACATTTTTCTGTTTTACTTTTATTTCATTTCCAGGTGTTTCCAGAATATTTGATCAACATCCATCTCAAAGCAAATAATCGAAATGAACAGAATTCATTTAGACGCTGGAGTTAGAATTTCCTATTTGATCATAGGTTGCTCTTAAAATTATGATTGTTGCATTAACTGCTGTGCAACAAAGAACTGCTTTTGCCTCATTGAATATTTTACTGAATTAATGCAATAAAAAAAGGAAAAGCTAAAATTTCAATTTTAATTACCTACTTTTTTATATAATATCGCATTTTTTAAAATTGAGGTTATACACATTTTCACTTAATTTAAACCGTACAAAGCGTTTGTGATGATTATAATACAACTAATGGAATAATTCATAATAATGTGTGTTTATTTTAGGTAGACACTTGTGGTTCAGATTATTTATTGAGGGGTTTGATCCTTCTTAATTATAAACATAATCCAAAAATATGACATTTTTTTAAATGCATTGCCGAAGCACAGTTAAATTTTTCGGATAGATTGCAGTATTAACCTAACTTTTCGGAGTCTGGAACAGCTGTGTTCCAAACTCCGACATGCACAGAGGCTTTCATGGTAATCGCAAGACCAAAGCCTACAGAGCTGCACTACAAGCTTTGTAATTACTAATATTTTGAATTAGCTCTAGTACGATGAGATCAAAGCGATATCAGATTTCTGTAAAAAATGAATTAAAATATAATTAGATATTTTATCAGAATGAAAGCCTCGCAAACTAAAACAAAAACTAAAACTCGCAAACAAAGCATGTACAGGGTGGTTATAATTAAAGTGACCCTATTCAGACCCCTGTAGAACCCGTCCTGCTTATCGGATTTTGATGAAACTTGGCATATACGTTATATGGACTATGGGGAAAAGATTTCTGCAATAAAAAATAAAAATAGTTAACATTTTGATAACCAGATGGCAGTTTTCAAAAATTCCTTATGCAAGTTCGTCAAACCTATAAACAGAGTTGCAGTCAGAGCCAGAAAATAATTCTGCGTGCCTTTGTCATCGTTAATCGTGCCCTTACAGAAGAAAGATCGAGCTTTACTGGCAAAATTGTTTTATCAGAACGGCAGCGACAGCTTATCTGCATTGTGTGAATATCGTCGTTTAAAGGAAAACTGAGAAAAGGGCCCATGTCGAACTATTTTTATTCCTGAAATCGTTTCCCTATGGTCCATATAACATATATACCAAATTTCATCAAAATTCAATAAGTAGAACAGCTTCTAGAGGGGTCTGAATAGGCTCACTTTAATTCTAACCACCCTGTACTTGATTGGAAAGGGGGGCTAATGTAAAAATGTGACTTACAGTGTGAACTCAGATGCCAGAGAATTAAGACGAATCCTTCCTTCATCACTATAAAGGTTAATTTGTAATACTCTTATTTGGTTTCACTCATCTATATAATTTTTTTCTGACACAAAATGTTTTTTATGACGTGGATTACACGTGGTTAGAATGCTAGCATAAGTAAGGTATAAGAGTGCTTTTCACGATGAATGAAGTAAAATGGGGAAAACGCAGCTCTTTCACCATTTAAAAATAGACTTATTGTTGGTGCCCATTTAGTAGGGGCCTCAATTTCGAAGACAGCAAATGTCATTGGGTTCTCAAAAGCTGCCATATCAAAGGTTTTCAAAGCAGCCATATCAAAAGTTGGAATCAGAACCCACAGTCCTTCTCTAGAAGACATAACTGCAGTTCGAGCACAGTGTTCCAATAGAGTGATCGAAGTAGTCTCCGACGAATTGTACGGCAGAACAGGGACTGTACTGTGCTTCAATTGACACAAATCGTCAACTAAGACTCTTCCAAACAGATTCAGCTCGAACCATGCGCAGAGAATTTCAGAGGACAGGAATGCACAGTCGGATGCCTGTGAAGAAAACCACTCATTTTTGCCTGACATCCAAGAACTCGTTTGCAGTAATATCGCGAATGAAGACACTGGACATCTGGGAATTGGAAACGGGTGATGTGGTCGAGTGAATCACGCTGCACCTTATTTTTCATTGATGGAAGAAGTCGAATTTGTCGAGAACCCCACGATCTTTCCTTACTCGCACTGTGCAAGGGTCTGGTGGGAGTATCATAATATCGGGTATGTTCTGCTGGCATGGAAGTGATGCCCCGTTGTTCCTCGAGGATAAACAAACAGCTATGATATACGATCTTGCCTTACTCGCACTATGCAAGGGTCTGGTGGGAGTATCATAATATCGGGTATGTTCTGCTGGCATGGAAGTGATGTCCCGTTGTTCCTCTAGGATAAACAAACAACTATAATTTACTGGCAGCGCAACCTGCAATGTCGGATTTTTACCCTAATGGAGATGGATACTTCATGGAAGATAATGCAACTAATACATCGTGTCAGAAGTGTTCAAAATTGGTTCGCTGAACATTAGTCTAACTTCCAGCACCTTTCCTGGCCACCGCATAGCCCAATTCTCAACCCAAGCAATATGGTATATGATAGCAAATGTGTGGTACATGGTTGAAAGACGCATCCGACAGCACTCTCCTCTTCCATCTAATTCACAAGATCTAAAAGGTTGACAATGGTATTCTCTAGACGGAACTGCACACCAGAAACTTGTAAATTCGATGCCCAAACGAATCAGAACAGTTATTCGTGCAAACGTTGGTCCAATAAAATATTGAACTTGGGTTTCTAATTCATTGGCCAGTGTGTGTGTAATATCTTGTGATTTTGCCGTTGAATCGAATTTTATGTGACGTAGCGCCAAGAACGGGATATTTAATAAATAACGTAAACACACAAAAGGTTAATAAAATAACAAAGATAATTTCTAGAGCCATCTTTGTACGAAAACTGAACATTGTTATGATAAACTGAGAAAAGACAAAATGTAATGAAATTATGGAGGGAAAAAATAAAAAATAAAAATATAAGCCCACACTTAACTCTGCGTCAGGAATTCTAAACGGATACTGCTTTTAAAATGCTTGTAATTTTGCTTTGAAACTAGTACATGGCGTTAAGTTTGTAGAAAATTATGCTTTTAATAAAGCTAAAATGACATAAAAAGTGTTAATAGAAGTGAGTGTAACAGCAGACAGATAGAGTGCGAGCTCAACGAGAGCGTGAAAAACCTTAACCAATCCTTTTGGACGACCTTCAAAATCAACTTCGACTTTTCAGATTTTTGTTACATATTATTTTCTCTTACTTCTTGAATACATTTCTGAGTTTAGCACAAATTACTCCAATTAATATGTAAAACTTCAATGCCATTTGATTTAACTCCTTAAAGTAACTGATCCTTTTTTTAATTTTAGAAATAAATGTAATGCCTGTCATCATAATGCGTGAAATATTAAAAGTACGCCATAAATTTTATTTACATAGTTTTTTAGTTCAAAGAAAGGTCTAGATGAAGGAGATGAGTTAAAACTTACTGCCTCCTAAAAATGTTTAACAATTTCATTCGCGTAAAAAAATCGAAACTGATTACGCGAAACTAAAAGGTGTTGACTTTCCACTTAAATCTTTCCGCCGTGGTTTAAAATTTCACCTGGATCGGTAATTCAGTTTATATAACAAAAAGGACATTGAAGATAATACCAAGACCACTCTATCCACTTAACGCGGCTTACTCCAATTTCTTTACTGAGTTATTTGACCGCTAGTCAGAATCGTAGATCATAAAGCCATGACAAATTAGAACAGTTAATAAATTATTATGTGTGGCAAAAATTTATTTTATGACCTTTTCTTTCGGTGCAATATTCCCAAACCCTGGTACTAATTAAATAGTTATCTTATATTATGCTGTGCACAAAATATTCTTCTCTAATTAATTTCTTAAAAAGATGTTTAATGCAATTCTATGGAATTAAATATACTAATGTAAATGTATTGTTTGTATTATGTACAATGTACAATATCTGATGTACAATGAATTTTTGTATGATGTATATTCGAAGTAATTTTGTTATATTAATCTGTCATATTCCAATTTTTGTTACTCGACTAATTTCATTGTAATAATTGTATAGCCCTCTGAGGGTCCTTCTCGGTGTGGAGGGGGGGCAAAACGGGCCCACCCTTGAGATGTGGCCAGCTACCCAACATGGGGGGCTTGAGCAGTCTTGGTGGTACACGACTATCTCTCGCAAAGTAGTGCCTGGAAGTGCCTGGTCGATGTTCGTAATAAGGTCGTCTTGTTGGATCAGGTTGGGGTGAGAGCCACATTCCGGTGATACCTCGACTGGAGGTGAGGACCTTGTATCCAATTTAATGTAATAATTGTATACCGTGTTACTGTAATCGTATATTCATAGTAACCCTGTAAATGTCTTTCTAGGATGGTCTCTGATGCGGGCCAATCGAACGCCCAGTGGGTACAGTAGTGAGGCGTAGCAATACCTGTAAGTCACTGACGAAGTTCTGATGTTCCGTCCACTTTTTTCCCTGTCCCTGCTTATGCTCACTTGTCTGACGTAGTCAGCCCAAGCACACGAGTTTGGAGGGCAAGGGAATTTTGTGGCAAAGAGCGCCAGACTACGCCTGTCGTTGGCAACAGCCTTGAGTACCTAACAGATGACAATGCGATTTGGCTCAGTTTCGCTCCTAAGTTTCATGAAGTGCACCCAGGAGGGACGGATCCGAGGGTCTCCATTCCCTTTTCCACCAAGCCACGCGAGAGGACTTTTGGCTCACCACATATTTGGGTTGCCACCATGCCGCACCGACACTATATATTTACAAACACCCATGCCTTCGCCAGGATTCGAACCCGGGCTCTTCAGCACGGCAGTCAGCGACACTAACCACTGTACCGTTTGGGCGGCATCTATTATTATATTTTATTCAATTACAAAGCAGACGGAAGGACACAGAATTTGATACCCAAATTTTTCACATAATTGTGAACTGTTATTCAGCTTTGCAGGAAATTAGTTAAGATTTCGAGTGCATTCTAAATTGCAGAATTTTTTCTAAGCATTACTTAATTACTGGAATTATTATTAACAAATGTAATTACAGTAAAGGCTCAGTAATCGAGTCATGATTGAATGCCTGTTGCTCTTTCTAGACCATTTCCCAGTTGTAAATAGAACAAAAACATATCTAACAGTAATCCAAGAAAATCTTAGTAAACATGAATATTATCGGAGTACATCATTTACCCATAAAACAAACGATAAGATATATCGAAGCAATAACAATTGGCCGAAGGACTTTGAGGATAACTATGTTTAAGTGTCTTCACTACCCCTTTTATTAGCAACAAATTTCTGAGAGTAGAATATTTCACAAATTCAGAACCTTTTGTACACGCTGGTCATAACAAACTTCCACAACATATCAACACCCAGCGGCCTATTCTCGCAACCAATCCAAATGAAATTTCAGATATTGTTATTTGAAGGTATGCATTCGAGATCGGAGTGATTTAAAATGATAGAACTCTTACGGTTGCGGTTATGGGGAAAAAAGTTCGAAATTTTCGAATGGTAGCACCTACTCTCTTCCTACCCAAACTAAATCAGCTCATTGAATAAACGTAAATGGTGTTTGGAATATGTACGTTTGACGAAAAGTATCGGCTTAAAACCTTCGCCAGGAAGAGCATTGTAAAGGACCAATGTCCATACGAAAGAGGAAAGGGGGAAAAATTATTGGAATTACAAGATTTCAACGTGTACAACGTCTCAAGATAGCATTATCTCCCGCAACGTTGCAGTTTTGTGGCCACCGCGATCGCCCGACTTCACTCCGAAGGTTTACTGATTCTGATGTTATTTGAAATCTAAGATGTGCACATCAGATTCACGAGAATTTGCAGAATTGAAAAGATGCCATAAAAGGTGAAATTATACAAGATCCTCCTGCTATGTTACGTTCGTCCTAGTTGTCACCAATATCTCGCATGCAATGCGTTATCATCTGCGGAAGCGGGAACGTTGAAAACTTGTAATTCCAATTTTCCCTTCACTGTGCTGTCCTGTGGCACTGGTCCTTTATAATGGTCTCCTTTGCACATGTTTTACTGCGGCAATATTATCTTACGTATATCTTTCCAACGCCATTTATGGTTTATCAATGCGCTGATCAATTTGCGTAGGAAAAATAGTAGGAGTTATTCATATAAAAATGAGTATTCATTTTCTGTCTGAAATCAAATTGGGATCTCAAGGAATTTCTGTTAATTACGCTTCCAAACCTATTGAGTTGGTGTGTTTTGTTGGTGTATTTAAGTATGGTAGAGGGCTATCTGCCTAAGGGGAGGGATTCCTTCGTGGAGGACTTTCTAAGGGAAACTGGCTCGTATACACGTTACACATGGGGAAAACCACGAAAACGCCCATGCAGCCAGCCCGTTCGCGGGATTCGAACCTTGGACCGAACTACCAGTCTTCAGCGACTTTACCGCTCAGCCGCTGGTGGACCCCCAAACCTATTGAGAGCTAAATATGAAATTTTCACAGTGACATTTATTTCAGAAATTAAAATGCTTTGAATTAAGCATTAAATAACTCACATAAGTTAAAAATATATGAAGGACGAAAACTTTGCAAATGTGGCAAAACATAAGAATAAATAAAGATGACCTTTCCTCTTTTTTTTATTCATTTAATTTTTCTGAGACTCATACAGAAAAAAATATATAACGGTATATAAATCAATGAAAACCTTTTTTGCAGCAGAATGTTCAGCTACAGCACCCCTTTCGATTCGATAAAGTTTGTAGCCTCGGAGAAATTATATTACAAACTATCCATATCACAAGTTACAGACGTTCATTAATCAGCCTTGGGTGTTTCTTTAGCCCAAAGAGGCAATTTGCCGGAAACGTCTATTAATTTTGTTTTGGCATTTGCATTGGCTCACTATAAACCGCGTTTCAATTTTCAAATTGTTGCTACCAAATATTAGAGCCCTGCATCATATTTAAATAAGTTTAATGAAGAATCTACATGAATGTATGCATGTTTTTCGCGCTGTGAAAAAAGAACGGTGCCTAGAGACATCAAACGTTGAATAACGTGGTCCCCCACTGGATTATAAACAACTGGAAACTGGAATTTATTTTATTAGCTATCGGAAGTTATAAAGATATGCTACTTAAAAACTATATTATATTGAATTTTATGTTTAATTGAAATTTTTGGTTTAAGTGCGAAAAACAGGATATTTAATAAATAAAGGTAACACGCGAAACGTTAAAAAAACGCTCCTTTGGGCTTAATATAAAATCTGAAACCTTTCAAAATTTTTTTTATCCCAAAGGAGGTGTTAGACATAAGGGCCTATTAGTCTCAAAACAGCATTTTGCGTCACTTCGCCTTCTGGGTTGGTACACTTTTCAAACTGTTATTACTAAATATTATCGCCATGTATCATATTTATAGAATCTGCATGAAGGCAAGAATGTTCCTCGCATTGTGAAAAAACAACGGTACCTAGAGCGATCAAATTTTGAATAACGTAGTCCGCCAACCGAACATGGGCACTTAGAAGCCCGAATTTTGAAGTTAAAGTTTTTTTATTATCTATTTCAAATTTTTGTTTTATTATCTATTTCAAATTTTGTAAAACTTTAACGAGTTTTGATTAACAAACTCAACGATTTGAAAGCGAGCAATGCAACAGTGTACGGAAAGAATACCTTTTTATCTCCATTGCGCGAGACCGTGTATCCAAAATTCTAAATATATGATGTTTTGCTGTTTTTAAATACTTTGTGATGTTGATGTTGAATTGAACTTTATGGTTTAAGTGCGAAGAACATGATACTTAACAAATAATGTTAACACCCAAAATGTTTTTTATTAAAAAAAAAAAAAAAAAACCCGCACTTTTGGGCATAACATAAAATCTTAAAGCTTTCAGAATTTTTTTTCAAGACTTAATTAGTAAGTATTGTATTGCGGAACAAAAAACTATTCATATATAAATGTATTCCCAGAGTTTGTTCTTATTAGAAAAATTTATAACTGACGGTATTTATCTTTTGAATCTTCAAATCTTTGAATAAGATTTACATTTTAGTGTAAATAATTAGCTTCGTATGTACATTTTATTGGGTTTAATGTTAATGAAAGCTAGTTTTTAATGCTAATGAAAGTAATTCAAAACAGGATTAAAAATCAATAAAATCGTAAGCTTATAGATATCTTGATATTTAGTAAAAAACGTGCGTAGATACTTAAGACATAACAAAGGAGAAACGCTTGTAGATATGGTCGGTTGATTTCAAAACTGTTTTATCTCCGTAATAGAGAAGACCTTGATACGTATAAATAGATTCCCACAACATTATTCATGAGTGCGCTAGGCATCCCACAGTTTGTACGGCTTACATCTTTTTAGGCACAGGACGAAGCGAAGCAGCAAATTATGCATGGCTAGAAGCAGGAGAAGCAGGTGAAAAAGGTTCCTCATTAGTTAGCAATGACATTTATAGACTTGATTTCTTTGTCTACGAAATGTCGCGATGCAGAAAGTTTACATAAGCAAGTACGGAACAAAAGAATGCAGTGAAGAATGTTATTAAAGCAATTATTAGTTTTAGAACAGACCAGATAGATAGCTCAACTAAAATGGGGAATGAAAAGGACTGCTGGCAAATTGGACTTAATAATTTTGAGTTGTATATTTTATATCTAACTCACACACACATCTTTTGTGATCTCAATACTGCATTCTGATAAAGAAATAAACCAGAAGAAAGAAAAATATTGCTAAGAAAATTACAAGCAAATAGAAATGTACAGCGGAATGTTTCCCAAATACTTAGCTTTGTCAGCTAAATGCATATAAAGACAGTTATACCATCCGCATGAATAGCTATGGAAAGAAGAGGAGGTGAAGAAAGGAATTTCTAAAAGAAAGCTATGCAATAATAAATTAATAATGAATAAACGAATTGGCCAAAAAGCTGCTCCTGCAAGCGAGTGGTGAGTCTGTTATCCAAACCAAATACACTCTGTTATAAAAAAAGTATATATGCACCCATAAAGGAACAAATTACTATTATGAAACTTAAGGTGTATGTAGTGTATCAGGAGGTACACAAATTACAAATTCACAATAAAAGGTCGTTTTATTAAGAAGTTATGGCATGAAAAAGGTCACATATCAGTAAGTAATATAGCCACCTCTGGCAGCTATACATGCTGAAACATGGCGTGGCTTCGAACCTATTACACCCTGATGCTATAATCTTTGCAACTGGATAGTTAATTCACCAATATTCAGGAACGGCTTCCGTTGCCTTCCAAGCATGTCCAAGCCATGGGAGTGCATCATATCCTTGCAGATATTATTCGGAGAATCGCGAAGTATGTGGACGGGCGTTTTCTTCCTGATAAATGGCACTTGGGCGAATTTATAGCATATGCAATACAATTGGCGTTAAAATGTCGTCCACGGAACTGTGAGCCGTCATAGTGCCTTGAAGGACGACTGACTAGAGGTGATCGTTTTTCCAACCAAATATCTCCCCACACTGTCACACCTTCTGCGCTCGCCGTATGCCACTGGACAACAAATGCCGGATCGGACTACTTGCCTGGCCGCCTTCTCACGCGTGCGCGTTGGTCATCAGCACAGTGACTGAATCGGGATTTATCGCTGAAGATCGGTTTCCTCCAGTTGGTCACATTCCAGTTTGCCTGAGTTCTCAAAACTCCAGTGGATGAGGATGAGGCCTCTGATGAGGGGGAGTGGTAGGCATCTTAACAGACGTCGGCAGCAAAAACCAAAGTCTGTCAGTCGTCTCCGAATGGTTTCTATTGATACCACTGGATGCCTGGCATGCGAGAAATGGCGTCGAATTGATGCTAGTTATGCTGTTGGTGCGGAAGTGACCGCTCTTATGATTGCGCAATCCTCGCGTTGGTTTTTGTTCCTGGAAGATCTCACACTCCGCAACGTAGACTATCCCTTCCGTGATTCATTGCCACCAACACCGAGCAACAACCATATGGCTCCGACAGTGGTGGCGCCGATACGCTTGTTCAACCAACCTGTTTCTCTGAGGCCTACTCTACGTCCCTTCTCAAAGTCCGACAACTGTTCGCACTGCAGCGTCTTCAGGTCTGGTGACTGTGGTGGCCAGGGGAGATGGGACAACTCATTCTCGTGCTCAGAAAACCAGTCCTGGACAATGTGAGCTGTGTGAACAGGGGCTTTGTCGTCTTCGAAGACACCATCACCATCGGGGAACAAAGTTTGTACCATGGGATGAACTTGGTCGGCCAAAATGTTCACATTAGTCTTGGCAGTCATGTGCCCTGACACAGTTATCATGGGGCTAGCAGAGAACCACGATATGGCTGCCCAAACCATAACAGAACCCCCGCCATGTTTCACTCTTGGCAACAAGCAGTCTGTATTATAAGCTTGAGATGGCGTTCTCCAGCGTAAACTCGGCCAGAAGTGGGAAATAATGTGAAAGAAGACTCGTCAGACCATATTACTCGCTTCCACTGCTTTATAGTCCAGGCTTTATGACTTAAACACCACCTTTTCCTGTTACGGGCATTAGCATCACTGATGAGTGGCTTCTCAATTGCAGCACGGCCAGCAATTCCCTGTTTATGAAGCTCCCTTCTAATTGTTTTGGTACTCACAGGGTTCGGTAACACAATATTCATTTCAGCAGTAACTTTTGCAGCTGTGGTCTTCTTATTTTTCGTCACAATTGCCCTTAATGATCGTCTGTCACGATCACTCAGGACACACTTTCGTCCGCGCTGTGATTTAGCAGATGATGTTTTTCCGCTTTTCAAATATGCGGAATAAATCTTCGATTCAGTACCTCTTGAAACACTAAACACCTCGGCTACCTTGCTTACGGAAGCACCTACCATACGTGCTCCAACAATTTGCCCACGTTCGAAGTCTGTTAACTCTGACATAATGCAATGACAACTTCACATAACAGTACTCCGACAACAACTGAACTGTTTAGCACATTTACCAAGCTGTATAGGTGGCGTCAGTAGTCAAAAACGCCAGTGGCACCTACATATTTCATTAAAATAAATTTTTCTTTTCAGACATGCATTTCACAAGGTGTTTCCATATTTTTGTCCATCCACTGTATGTCAGTACTTCATAGTCAACTCTGAACTGAAAAACTGAAAGCTTTCGCTATCTCCAATCTCATATGGTTTCTCCCGGCGACGAGATATTGTTATCTTTTATTTTTCTTTCTTGTTATTATCTTGTCTTTTACTGGGAGGCATATATGGTTAAAGTTACGTATAAGGATCTGATGCGGTTACAGTTACATATAAGGATTTATTACAATTATTCAGTTACAGTAATAGTTATACAAGTACGGGACCAAATGCAGCCGAATGCTCTCCAAATTTCGTGACCTTTGGTGATTTCTCGCCAAGTCTTGTGGCAAAAACTAGTCGCCACAGTCGTCGCCAGCTTGTCGATGACTTGCCAATTTAGCGAGATAGCCATTTACTTCAACGTTAAATAGGCTTGCCTCTGTAAACCTACTTTTCCGGCAGAGCTTCGCGTCTCCGTGTTATATTATACGAAAAAATACTAGAATTTCACATCTAATTTAACTAAAATTATTTACATATATTCAAATTCGTAACATTACGCATGAGATATAGTAAACCAAAAATATTCAATGTGCAAAAGAAAGTAATTAATTAATTTTATTACTTTTTGCAAACGTAGTAAACTTAAACTGATAAGTGTCCTAAAGTAACTATTTTATTTCATTTCTTGTTAGCTAAGAAAGATAATAATGTTATTCCAAAACATTAAAAAATATAAAAGTATTGTACGGATTGTTTCAAACGATTTTGCGAAGAAATCTTTAAAATATTTGCTTGTGAATGCTTTACGAATTCATAGATGGATGCTTATGGATGCTTTTTACAGGAAGGAGCTGCCGAATACTTTAATGATGAGTATGAGTAACAGTAGAAACTAAATATGAATTCTTGTCGGTATCTCACCAATTTAGGATAATCTCTGGGGGGGGGCATGAAATGCATCAGAAATGTTTAATGTCATACAGAAATTTGATACAAGTTGAAAACAATTTGGAAGTTGATTCGACGTCCGAAATGATGAGAAATATATTGCGATTGGAAGTTTGGAACGAGCATGTAGGCGAATTAATAGGCGAGCGAGATAGTGGTCAGTGCCTGTTAAGAGCTCGGTCCGAACGCCGGAGAAGGCATGGGTTTTTGTAAATGTATAGTGTCTGTACGGAATGGGACATTCTAAATATGCGGCAAGCCGAATGTCCTCTTGACGGCCTTGAATGTGACTATTTCCGAAGACAGGCGCAGCAATCTTGTCCCCTTGCCACGATGAATTTCGTGGACTTCGTCTGATATCAGACAAGCGAGATTAGTCACAGGGATAAACTTGAGGTAGAAGAAAAACAATTTGAATCATCGTGGCACAGATTTAAGAATATTACGAAGTTTCGTGAGTAATGCAGAGCTGTAATAGATCAAACTTTATAAAAAGGTATCACGGAAGAATCGTAGTATTTAAAAATTAAAAGTACTTTTTATCGCATCAAGCTGGAATTAGAGAAAACCAAGACATCATGAACCTTCGCGCTGTCTTCGACGCATCATCATAAGCTAAAGGCAAATAGTCACTGAGTGGTTGTTTGGAATCAGACGATTGTTTCTATTTGAAAGCTGTTTCACTGTTGGCTACCCTGAAAGATAATCACTACATATTAATTGATAATTTTTAACTACATACAGATATTTTTATACAATAAAAGTATTCAAAACTTTCCGTGAAACACCAAAAATTGTTCGGCGACCCCATTGATAGGTAGTGATCCACACTTTGAGAATATTGTTGTAGTCTCTTAATGATATCTAAATTTACATCTTCAACTTGAACTTCAAAATGAATGTTCATCTATCGGTTATCAACAACAATAGTGCAAAACATAATAGATGTAGCACTAATACCAGAGAATAAAAACAGTGACAATAACAGTAACAATTTAGAGCACGTTCCCCGCTGCATGGTAAATGTGTTTCATAAAATCAGTGCTTTAACGACAGATGGCAGCACTAACTAAATATTGGTATATTCGTAAAGCTTTTTACCCGTATTTCCCTGCATAACGGATTTCTTATTTCGCTGTTAGCAAACCCACAATAGTTTCTCAGAATTTACATATTAATTCGCTTGAGTGTACTTAAATGAGTATGTAATGGAAAGAACTTGAGTATCAGAAAGCTCATCAGACTCATGTATGTAAATCGGAAAAGCAATGATTTAGGTGTTCTTTTTAAACTCTCTATTACTAAATACATTATATAATATTAAAAATCTCGTCAACAAAAGTGTGTTATTTCCCTGAGAGGCAATTGAGAAAATATATTTAAATTTTTTTTTATCCTAATTACTCGGGTTTTTTATTGAAAACAAATATTTTTGCAAAAAGGATACAGTGAATTTTTTATTGATAAAGTTCTTTCCAGATCAATCCTTTTAGTTTAAAATAATGCTCTCTAAAAGGTTTTTCTTTAAAAAATTATTTCCCTCATTTGCCAACAAACTTTAAAAAGTAATATGTTGGTATTTATAATTGATGTGTAAAGAAACAATAACAGCATCCTTATCATATTTACGTCCACAAAGCTAATTGGTTCACAGGCCAATTCACTTTCATTAATGATAAAGCTAAAATGACCAAAAAAAAAAAAAAAAAAAAGGCTTACTAGAACTGAGCGTAACAACAGACTCTTAGGCTACGAACTGAGCGAGAGCATAAAAAAACTTTTAAAATCTTTTTGGGCGACAGTTACGTCTAAAACCTTTCAGATTTAAAAAAAAAAAAAAAAAAAAAAAAGTTTATTATTTTTAGCCCAAACGGCCTTAGCCCAGGAGGGCTATTTATTTCGTTTTGGCATATTGCGTTGGTTCACTGTAAATGTCTGATTCACTTTTCAAATTGTTGCCACCAAATATTATCGTACTGTTCAGAAGTCAAACAACAAAAATCAGCGTTAATTTACAAAATTTTCACACTGTGAAAATTTTGTAAATTAACGCTGATTTTTGTTGTTTGACTTCTGAATTAGTATTTATTCGGCGTGTTATTGTGTCTTAATTATCGTACTGTGTTATATTTAAAGAAATTAAATAATGAAGAATCTGCATAAATATATGTATGTTTTTCGCATTGTGATAAAACAACGGTACCTAGAGCCCTCACATTTTGAATATTGCAATCTTCCACTGAATATGGACATCTGGAAGCCCAAATTTGGAATTTGGAATTTGTTTTATTATCTATTTCGTATTTTGCGAACCTTTAATGAATTTTTGATTAAGAAACAAAAGTGAGCAATTGCTACACTGTAAGGGGAAAAAAAAAACATCTCCAGCGTGAGAGACTGTGTATCTGGAAACTCTAATGATATGCTGTTTTTAAAATTATTTTGTTGCTCTTTTTAAAATTATTTTGTGCTATTACTGTTGAAATGAATTTTATGGTTTAAGTGCGAAAAACATGATATTTAATAAATAAAGGTAACACAAAAATCGTTAAAAAAATGCCCCTTTGGGAGTAATATAAAATCTGAAAGGTTTCAGATTTTTATGCTTTTTTTCCTGAAAATTTCATTAAAACGATTTACTCGATGCTATAAACAATAAACTTATGCCTTTGCGATTTTTAGTTTGTTTTTAAACAAAAACAGGCGCAAGTAAACCGTTCTAACATTAGATTGAAAGCATTTTAAATCAAATTTGTTAAAGTTCGCTTCACTACAATGCATTATTATCCACAAACAGAGTGTACGCAAAATTTGCGCTCGATAGTTTATCATGAAAGTAGCTTAAAAATCGATGACAAACTTTTGATCTTTGGCGACAGACATCATTAGTGAACTAAATAAAAGCTTATGCTAAGTTGTTCTGTTTGTTCAAATGACATTCGAAAATTAATATATGGAAAAAACTGTTTTATTGTTAAAGTTGAAAACCTCATATTATCTGTATTTCATTGCACTTCAAAAAGAGAATAATAAGAAAAGGAAATAAAACTTTCAAATGTAAATGAGCAGAAAGTGCAGATAATATTTTTGTATTATTGAAAAGTAATGGAATACAATTCGTAGTTGTTAAAATTAATGCAAGTCAATGTTTGACAGCTATTATAGATAAAACAAAATAACAGAATTCTTCTTTATCGCAATGAAAGTTTGCTCGTCGATACTTAATTTACTAGATCATACTTTTTTCCCGCTTATCGAATGAGCTATAATATTATTTATCGATTCTTCTATTTTAACTTGCCTTACAGATAGAAATTCAAGAAAATTTGATATTTTTCTTCCTTCGCGTATTCAATAATTATTAGCAAGATATGATTTACTTTTCTGTTAGTATATTAGTTACAAGTTTTGCTTCGACTGTAACTAAGTTGCAACTGTATTACATATTTCTCGATCAACGAACTTATTTGATAACAAGTTAAGCAAAAAATTTAATAGACTCAAATAAAAACTATCCTTAGTAGATCTAAATGATCTCATCTAATCTCTACATATAATAAAAGAAAGAGTCTGTGTGTGTGTGTGTCTATCGTTCGCGCTGCGCGTTAAGCTAATAGACCCACGGCTACGAAATTTGGTACACAGGTGCATCTAGACAAGAGACAGTACACCTCGAAGCGATTTTTTTTTTCGAAATTTGAATTAGAATTTTTTTAATTTCATGTTTTGTGACGAAATCGCGTCGTTTTGAGACATAATGGGCTAGGAAAGCGAGATTTTACTCTACACATTCCATTTTCACATCGTCATGAAACGTAGGCACTTAGCTATTTTACGAACTTAAAATAAATTTCGTGTTTCAATAAATCGATTAAATACGAATTTATTAAACAAAGAGGGCTTAACACATTTTCAACGGGATTTTTTCTAAAAAAGTTTATTTTTAAAAATGTACAGTTTATTTTTCTTTGATTTTTGGACATGTTAATCTTTAATCCTTGCGACTACTTTTAAAACAAAAAAAAAAAAAAATTTGGAAAAATGATAATATTTTGTATTTTAAAAATTGTTTTGAAATGAAGCTTCCGAGTATACTTCTTACATCTCACATCTTTAAAAATGTGATTTTGGCAACAATTTTCCTTTCTTATTGTCGTTGATAGATTTTTGATGAAATCGCATCATTTTGAATAGTTTAATTCCTTTAGAAATATGGGTTTGGCAACAATGTTTCATCGTATTTCTTATGTCACTCTTTTTAAGAGATAGGCATATTTCATTGTCATATATATATATATAATATATATATATTTTTATTGACATATATATATATTTTTATTGATTATTATTATTTACATATATTATATTTTATTTACATATATATATATTTTTATTGATTTTTTTTATAACGTTGTTCTGCAGAGTAAAATTCTGCGCCAAATTTTATGTTTTTTGAGTTGCTTTCATGTTATTTTTTGCTTATTTCACTATTTGTAAGATATTGAAAAGTTTTGCATGATTATTTTCTTCAACGGAAAGTTGGTTAAATTTTTATTAGGATAATTAATATTTGTATTAAGGGATATAGCTTATTTCATTGTAATTTTTTTTCTCTCGAAAATATAAGATAAAATATCATTAATTATACTTTGCTTTTCAGAATTTTTTGTTTTTTGTATTCGTTTATGTTATTTATTGCTCATTTCACTGTTTTTAAGATATTGAAAAATTTGAGTGAATTTTTTCAGGAAACAAAGTTCTTAATCTCCTTTATACCATTTGAGTTCTTAAAATTTTGCAAAGGATTATTTATTAGGATAATTAATATTTGTATTAAGGGATATTGCTTATTTCATTGTAATTTTGTTATAAGAAATAACATTTTTTATGAAGTTTTTCTGCAGAGTAAAATTCTACGCAGGTTGTAAATTTAACGTTTTTCCCTTCAGCCATTTTTCCGGTGCATTTAAAAGCCAGACGAAGGCTGGCAGCTTCTGCCAGTTTCAAATAAATAAAACACATGGAAATGTTTATTAGTGTAAATATATTGGATATTTTACTAACCATAAAAATAAGAAAAGATATTTTAAAAGGAATTTTGAAATCCTCCGATAGAAATATATAAAATTATTTTTTGTGTTTTCTTGTAATTCTTAAACGGTGTTTAGTTACTAAATTATTTGTATAATAACTTCAAGGTCAAAAACTGGAAAACGGCAAATGAATTCGTTTCTGATTGCTTTCATTCCACGTAGATGCAAACCAAAATTAGACCGCGAAATTCAATAATGGATATTTACTCAATTTCTGGTTACACGTGCGTGTTCGGAAAGACCCCGAAGGTAAAGGGTGGTTCATTCAACATAATTACATGTAACGAAAACTTTATAACAACTACGCTTAAGGGGGTCGAATTTCCACCAATGTTTCCCTTCAGTTCTTTGCACTCTGGTATAGAGTCAGATGCCCGTCACAGTTCAGTATATTATGTAAGCAGTAGTTTGTGATTCTGATGGTCATTTCAGCTCCATTCCTCAAACAGCACTTTAACAAAATTATATTGTAATTTCTGTGGTATGAAATAACTTAAAGGTGACATTACAATTTACCGACTAACCATAGATTAAATTAACTGGTTTGTCGAGGAAACGGCCTGCATAGATTTTTAGCTGTTAACCCTTTCCGGCACGCTACCTTTTAAAGTCGGAGTTTTGATATATATATATATATATATATATAAAAGAAAAGAAAAAGAAAGGTAGGCAGTTTAATTAGGCCTAGAGGAATACACAAGTAAAATTTTCTGAAGATAGCACTTATCGTTTTAATTCTGTGGGTGTGCCCAAGGTGGCACACTGATTAATATAGAACTTCAAAAAGAATGCTGAAACGAGCATTATTCTCAATGAACTAACAGATGAGATGCGGATAAACAAAGAAGACAGACTCGCAGTTGTCCTAGAGTATCGGTGAGCCTGGTCTAGGCACACCTAGGGTTCGCCATTTCATTTTAGGTAAGATTTGAAGGTAAAAATTTAAAACTAATATAGAATAAGGAGATTAGCAAACAGCTAAAAAATAACATGTAAATTTCTTTTCAAACAATTCCTTTTATACACTAAAAAAGTCTGGAAGATTTCTTTGAAAAATGAAGGTCTTAAAAAACTAAACATGGCTAAAATATATGGACTGGTTTGTGTTCAGCTGCCATCTACTATAAATAAAGAAGGTTCAGAGTAACCTATAGTAACCTATAAATCATTTTTCATTTAATTTTTCTGTGCGTGCAGAACGAAATTTTTAGGTGTGTGCAGACTGGACACACTGTGCCGCAAAGGGTTAACACACAATTCCCGCTATAAAATCAAATAAATATTTGTTATCCTCTCTTGGTAGCTTTTAAAACGTAAATGTTAATGCAAATCAAAACAGTTTCTTTCCTTTATGAAAACATAAAAAGAGACAATTCACCTAGTTGACAGATTTAAAGTGATATACAACAATATCTTAATCTCAACACCTAGTTGGGTGAATTACCATATCCCAATTCGTAAAGCAACTTAACCGAAGTAATTCAATATTAACTGTACTCCCTTCTGTCAACACGGTATCAACATAAAGCAATAAGCTTACAGTTAAGGCTAACCCTCTACTATGTGGCTTATTTTTAAATCTGCAATAATCATTTTGGTCTGAGCAAGTATTGAAAAGGAAAAAGGTGGAGTTTAACTGAAAAGGAATTCCCTAGTAAAACTTCGGATAATACAGTATTGTTTTTGCGACTAATTTCGCTTGTCTGACTCAGAACAAGCCTACGAAAGTTATCACAGCAAAGAGTACAAGACTGCCCCCCCCGCGGAGGTGGGTCCGAGGATCTCCCATAACTCTTTCCCTACCACCAATCCACACGAGAGAACTTTCGGCACGCTATATATTTGGAGTGCTTCCATTCCGCAAATCCATGCCTTCTGCGGGTTTTGAACCCAGACCCTACGGTACGATATTCAGAGACATTAACCGCTATTCCGTTTGAGCGTCGGATAAGACAGTAAAACAGGTTTTACAGGTGTTTAAGCCGTTACTTGGATAACACGTCACTACGCTTATCATATCAAATTCTCGAAGTTCCACATTCTCTAAGTTCTTAGTTACTCACAAAATTAACTTGTTTTTGCAGTCTCAAATCAAAGGAAAATTCTCGCGTCATTCTAAATTGAGTTATTTATTATTTTCAATTCATTATAAGCTCGTGATTTTCTCCAACTATCATTTTTCTTCGACAGATTTTGCAATGATTTCTATGAAGAAGATGTCAATGAACTCTCATCGTCCTGATCAATATAGTGTTTGGTGGGGCTAACTGCTATATCTTTGGGCCCGAATTCATTCCCGAAGAAGGTATGAATGTTTATAAATCATAGTGTTTTTTCAGCATGAGGACATTTACAATGCCGTGGTACCAAAAGCTATCAAAACCGACAAGAAGTAAGGAGGAACAGAATATCCTCCCCTTAGAGAGTTCTCCATCAGAATTGGGATGGATTTGGCAACTTGCATTGTAATCTATAAATTGTCTAAAGAGTTGCTCAAAGACTGGTGCTGACCTTTCTCGGTCCCGCTAAAACTAGTGAATTTGTTTTCTAACCTAATCCATGGTTAGGAAATTTAAAAACAGTAGCAATAATACTACGTATCTCTTTCATTTTATTTTAAGAATAGAGTGATCGAAAAAAAATTTTTAGATGATTTTATTTCAATAAACTGTTTAATTCACAGTTACACTTAGTTATGAAATAATACTAGTTATTATTTTAATATTTATTATTATTAGTTACTTAATACTAATTAATTATTTTTATATTAGTTCTGTTCTACTTTCATATGACTTTCTGTCAGCCTCCATTAAACTATAAATGCACCAAACAATAAAAACATGTTTGTGAAGTCCTCCACGAAGGCATCCCTTCCCTTAGGCAGATAGCCCTAGTGTGCTTTGCCGTATTCTCAATACACACACACATACATACACATATTTCTTGCGTTGAGTGGGAATGAAATCCAGCTTGACGAAATATAAATTTGTTTACTTTCTGTATTTAATTAGACATAATTTAGGTTAATGACAGTATTTTTGTCTTTCAGATGTTGGGTGTTGTTTAATTCAATTTTGTATGTCTTTAATAAGCAGGGGTTTACATTGCTAAAAGTGCATTTTAGTGTAACTCATAGGAATTCTTTAAGTACCTGGAGTAAGAATTTCATAAAGCATTCCTAAAACAAAATTAGAGTTGGGATTTAAAAAGTGAAGAAAAAGACAAATATGTTCTGTATAAACATAAGCTTTTTAATTTGTCTTCATAAATGCCCAGCGCGAACTCTTTAAATCTTATTTGAATTTGAAATTCTAACATTTTTGTAAATTTTATAATACGTCTTAGATGAGATTTCTTATAAATCTGGATGATTATATATATATGAATCTTTCTTTGTCGTTTAAGCAAATCTACAGTTAATTCCGATCTTTATGAAACTTACTCGGCCTTCGAAACAACAGAAAGCTCACCGTCTACATAAGATTTCTCAAAAATCAGCGGGTGGGTCCAAACTCTTTATATGCATATGTTTTATCAAATTTAACGAACCTTTGAATAAAAACTCCGTGATTTGAAAGCTTCGCGTTGCCGCTTTTCAAATCGTAAGATATATATATATATTATATATATATATTTCAAATTTAAGTAGAAAACTCGGCGATATAAAAAAAAATTGCCATTGGGGAAAAAGCACTTATATTAATTTGTTGCGAATTTAATAAACAAACTTGGCTATTTAATACCAATGTATTGCCACTGCCCAAATTAAAATATTCCAAAGTGTGTTATCGTTAAGCAAATCTTGAAATATTTAATTTTTCAAGCAGTAAGACGTACGTATTAACATGCAAGTTAACATACATCACATTCATTTTCTTTTCTTTTTGAAACTAAATTTGTAATAGTCGTCACAAAGCATTACTTTCAGTGTGATATCAATTATGCCACCAAAATAAAAATTGATTGTTCGATCTACACGTCAAGCACGTAAGAAAATGGCGTCACGAGCTTCAGAAACAAACGAGCAACGGAAAGCAATTATGGGAAATGTTCGAGGGCGCATTGCTTAAGCACTTTCTCATGAAACAAATAAACAACGGGAAGCAAGACTGGGAAACGTTCAAGTACGCACTGCTCAAGCCCTTTCGTCCGAAACAGACGAGTAACGGGAAGCAAGACTAGTGAGACTGATAAATACAGCTAAAGATTTACATGTTTACTGCAAAAGGGACAATGCCGAGATCATATACATATAGCACTCCATCATAGAAAGAAGATTTTAATGTATGAAATAGCTAGTCAGGGAAAAATGTGTACGAATGATCCAAAAGCAAAAAAGTTTTCGATTATGCAAATACTATATAAAGAATGTTTGATTTTTAAATGAAGTAATGGACAATTAGTAGTTATCATAATACATGTAGAAAAGACTACTCGTCTTCCATTTCAAAATAAAGTCAGAAGAATATGTAAATGAATAACCGATTTATTTCTTCTTATATGGAAATCTCCGAATTGAATGGCAAAATCTTACAGATATAATCCTATCTTATCTCTGCTTTGTATGTCAACTAACGTATTGAGTTACTCCCTACTACAGTTACTCCCTATAATGATACAGAAATTAAGTTTAACTCCCCATCTTTACTTTTCTAGAAATCATTGCATATACTCATACTACTAATAAGTGTAACAACAATTGATAGCTTGAACATAAATTTTAATCGAATATGTATTAATTATAGGTAACTACATAGGGCTCATAGAAACCAGAAATTGCTAAATGGAAACTTTATTTGAATTGACACTATAATAATAAAAAAAAAAATGGTACTATTCGGTTTCAAGGGCCGTAAAAAAGCGAAAATGTATGCGCAAAAGCGCCAAATCTAGCAAACGCGCCCATTTAACAGCGCGCCAAATCTAGCGTACGCGTTGATTTCAGATTGCGTAAGTTTATATAGTTCTATATTTCTTAAGACGCCATTGAAATACTAGTTTAATTTTTAAATCCTTTTTTATTTTAAATCCTTTTTTTTTTTTTTTTTTTTTTTTTTTTTTTTTTTTTTTGATATCCTATGGATTTAACAATTTGGGAATTGCCCATGACAAAAATTAGGCAATAGAATTTTGGGTAAAGTGCAGAATCACCCACTGCTTGACGCGTTTTTAAGAATTGCACATACTCGGTATCCATGTGTACATCGACCTATTTTCACTTAAAAAAAAAATCCTAGAATTCTACAAAAATGGCACTGCGCACACTCTTGACTTTATTTATGTACACATCCACCTACTTTCACTTAAAACGTAAAAGAAAATTGACAAAAATCCAATTGTTTTTACCCTTGTATAAAGCGGCAAACAAACAAGTGAGCGATTCTGCATTTTACCGAGAATATTTTCAAAGAAAAGCCATCATTCATGATAGAAAATTACGTTTGACCAACCAACGAGATGAAATTATGCTTTAGCGATAAGTCGGTAGCGAAATAGCGATGCAGGCATCCATTCAGTTATGTTTAGCAATTTTTATATAAATTATAATAATGATCTGAAATAGTTATTTACTCTTATGTTTCCATTCAGTCATGTTTAGCCTTTTTCATATAAATTAAAATAATAAAAAAGTATTATATGAAATTAACCTTTCATCTAAATTAAAACATCAATCTTAGATAGTTATTTACTATTATACTTCCTCTCTTGCCGGAATTATTAGGGTTTCCGCAATTATTTTTGGCAGCATTGGCATCAACATTAGTTTGGCGATTTTTTACGGCCCTCGAAACCGAAAAGTACCTAGAAAATTAATTACCATATATTTCGGCATGCATCGCGCGCCATTGTATAACGTGCACCAGTAATTTCAAGTTACATTTTTTTTAATTTTTAGGTATATTCGCCCTATAACGTGCGCTCTTTTCTTTCGAAGAAACCTGAAAGGTACATGTGCGATGCTGTTAGTGCTCATTCGAAGACTTTTCCCAGGTTTTTTAATAATGATATACTGAAACGACAAGCAATAAGAGGAACAATATGTGCATTGGGGGAATCTTGAGGGTAGAAATAATTATGCAAAATTGGTGGGTAGTGTTCAATGCAGGTGTGCACAAGAATATTATTCCAGGGTTTCACGGAAAGGGACAAATAGTTTAGGATACGAATGTACTTCCGAACTAAACGAATTCGTGGAATTAGGGGTTAGATGTTTACTCTAATGTTTACTCTATCTGCAGTCATTTGAAGCCATGATTTTGAAGTGAATATCGAAAACTTTAGTAAATCGCATTTGCTTGAGCTGAAATATCTAGAGTTTCTTTTAGTAACAAATATAGCTTTTGCCAAACGAAACAAACATAATGGATCAGATGCAACGTCATTCAATTTTCGGAAAAAAATGGATATCGTCACGCAGTACAGATGTTTGGTATTGATGAAAGCTCCATACGTGAGTGAAAGAAAAACGATACCACAAATAATTAATATCTTCAGAGAATGAATGCGGAAAGGAGCCATGATATGGTTTATCCTAGAATTACGTGCTACAAACTAATAGGTCCTAAAAAATCTTAAGAATTGCCAATAACAGAATTTAGGTACATGTTGAAGTCAAATAATTATATGCTCATCTTTTCCCAACTTACTTAAATGTATAATTTTTTATATCCAGTGTATGAAGCGCATCCGTAAATTTCGATCTCAATTTTTGTACTAAAAGTGCTTGCTATTTTCCGGAATATATGGTAATTGAAGTTCATTCGAAAGTCCAATAAAAATAAATAAATAGAATTTTTCGTGATATAAACTTTCATAAAATTTAATAACTTTGTGCAGGCAATGACTTACGTGAATCTTAGAATTTCATTCCTAGGGCTCTTAATATGAAGGCTTAGAAAATCTTGTCTAAAAATCTCTTCATTTAATAAGTTATGTACTAGAATTTCTTCCGTAGGAACTTAAATTTTGAGCTTCCCAGTAATTCTTCATTTCTTTAAATTCAAACTATTCTCCGAAGATTTACGAGAACATTAATTTTTGAGTCAGAAACTGCATATCTGGCGAAGCCTGCGATTTTCGTTTTTAAATTCTGAATCTAAGCTTCTGTTCATCAAAAATTATACGATTTCGCATTTAGTAATATACAAGAATTGTCTGAATAAGAATTGATTGCGAAGTATTCATTCGGGAAGCCTTAATATGTTTAATAATCACAGTATTTATATCCATATATGTCTTCCCTTAAAATAATTTTAACGCATGGTACGCATCGCAAATTAAACCAGGATTGCTTCCTCCGATTTTAAATAAAATCTTAACCATTCATTTGAAACTCATAATGAAGTTCTTTAATTAATATTAATATACATAGAATACGTTAAATAAGTTACCCCCTGTTAATTGAATTAAGAGTAAATAACGACTCAAAGGAACGACGAAATGATTAAATTAAGCTAGGTCGACATTAATAGAATAATGGAAGTGATTAATTGCGGAAGATGCAGTTAGAGCCATTGAATGCTACAGATGTAATGAATTTACCGTCATAAAACATTTAAAATAAATATTCTGTTAGAAATTTTAACAATAAAAATAGTTTAAATCATATCTAGATAATAAATTAATAATGAGAAAAACATCATGCAGTGATACTCGATGTCTTTAAATCTTAACATGATTAGCCTGAGATTTAAAAGTCAATACCTCGAGTTTCCACTGCAAAGCCTACTTTTTGCTACCCCCATCAAAGCGACAGCTAGCAATCAGCACTACTAATGAATCGACCGTAGGAAATTTCAATTTTAGGAAGTTCTGTTAAACAAAATTAACTTTCTCTTCTTCAGGTGCTTCCGATGCTTTAGAAGTTATTTGGGTGCGGATACGGCAGGGTGTAGTTTAGCATAACAGTATTCCTACTTCGTAGAGAGGGGAATGCAGCGTCAGGAGGGAAAGTAACTACACTTGAAGCGGACAACAAAATTTTTCAAACCGGTTTATTTACTGTGACTGCTTATCACTGCAGAATGAAATTCAATTTGCTGAGCTACCATTCATGACATTAAACTTATAATGAAATAGTAACCTTCAATTTATGCGCGAATTTGTTGACTAAATGACAACAGCTGCCAAATTCAGAGTTCTAAATAACCTCATATGACATACTAACACGTTCGTGATTTTCCTAAGGCGAATGTCTGGTGCATTCCAATGAGCAAGCAAGAAAAGTTTTAACCCTTCTTTTTTGAAACTAATATATCAACTTTAATGTGTCCTTGGACAAGCTATACATGTTTGCATTTGTTGATTACAGCAAAGACCACGGTTATCTGCCTAAGGGGAAGGATGCCTTTGTGGAGAGAGAGAGCGAGAGAGAACGGAGGACCCCTTATCAAACGGCTAATTAGTATAGTACCACTTCCACCACTATCTATAGCACCCCTTCAAAATACATAATGCGACCTGAAAGGTATTCAACGTGCACGACAAGACATACAAAATAACATGCTGCAGAGTTACAGATTAATATTCAAGATACATTACTGGTACATTCCTGAGGCAAATATGACAGATGCAGAACTGATAAAAGGCTGATATAATACTGATCTTAACACTGATTAATACTGCTACAGGACTGACGAGCTACTTTACCGCTCGGTTGCTAGTGGGCCTGCTACACATATTATGCACCGATTGATATAATTGCAGTCAATGTTATCATTTGGGTATTGCTATAGATTTGCCAAAGTCTTGCATGTTTATTTAGAGAAACATGAAATATACGTCGCTTACTGTGATAATAGTTCGGTTAATATAACAAAAATAATGAATTTTTTAAACTGAAATAATGTCGCCAAATAAAAAATAAAATTACCAGATAAGGTCAAAATAGAATATAAAAATTTGTAAATAAGAGATATATGTTGCTAAGCAAATCATTAATTTGCCAAGCATTTTGATACTTCAAATGATTTGTATTTGTTGCAATTAGATGCACAATTGATAGCTATGTTGTTAAGATTTTATTTAAATCACATTTCCTGATTCAGATATATTTTCGTATCTTACATGTCCTATATCGATTTAGCATTCGAAGAGGTGCCAATGTTTAATGATTTCAAGTACTCAAATTTAATGATTTCAAGTTTTAAAAATGATAAGTCATCAGTTTTCCCGTTACGTTTTCCTGCAGGGAAATCGGAATATTTGAACTCTGCAACATACTTATTTTCAAAAACTGTGTATTTATTTGAGGATGTAATTACATCCGTGTTTTGTTGAAGGCGAGGTAATTTTAGCCACATACTGTGAGAGATCTCTTCATGGTATCTTTATTGTTAGCATTGCTAGGTAGCTAGTTCGGCACCAACAGTATTTATTATCTTGCTAATGAATTGGAGTGTTTCAGAAGCTTTAAGCTATTATATGAATTGGGAAATTAGAATTTTGTAAGTATGTTTTTCATTTTCGGTAACAAATGAATTTGAGTTCTTACTGGTGGTAGTATTAAATGCTTACTTTTATTCGCATAAATAAACTAACATCGCATAATAAATAGTAAAAAAGTATGCATAGGAAAATAAATCTGGGGAACATAAAATCTATTAAAAAAAAGACGTGATTCTTTAAAATCAGAAATGACTTTTCTAACATGCTCAATATTCGAAAGAATTTCTTTCAAGTGAAATTTCTTCAGCATGTTAGCAGTGTTCGATATACAATGTCAGTAGATAAAATAAGGTTAGTCTCTTTTCGACTCTGACGTCACTTACTTACAGAAATGGCAGAAATGAAGGCATAAAGGGAACAGGAAAGAAGTTGCTTTTTACTAGATTAAGAGTCAGTGATGTCATACATGAGAAAACCTTGGAATATAGTTACCTTGATTGGATACTCAGGCTTACAGTGACTGTAAAATGAATCCAATAAGAAACGGGATGGTACAAGAAAGCGAATGTTTCTGGCAACATCGTCCGGTTCTGTATTTGTGTAGCACTGATTACATGTATTCTTACAATAGGACGAGTCAATTTGGAATAGATGTGCAAACTAAGAATATAAGAGGAAACACACCTGATCAATTTTCTTTCAAACATGTGCATTCCTCCAACTATAAATTTCTATTTTTCTTATATTTTCATGAAAAAGAAACACCTGGTGTCTCCTTTTAAACACTACCTGTAATAACATAAACTTATAAAGTTCAGTGGTATGATAAATGGATGTTGCCAACATTAACTTTATTTAATGGATACAAATCTGCTACACAAAACTGCATTTTCAAGTAAAAGTGTTTTGTACTTCTTTTTGTATGCAATATATGAATAACCTCCACTAAGGGAACAGAAAAACATTAAAATAATATTCCTTGTTAAAAATTGCACGGAATGTTATCTCGGTTTACTTGAAGAAAATGAAATTAATATCATAAATATATCAGGTTCCTTATTCTAGAGGTAAATAGGAAAGCTGATAATTTCATTAAGTTTAATTTGGAGCAGAGACATGAGAATGGAAATGAAGCCGTCGTCGGGATTCGAACTTCGTACCTCCTGATTGCCAGCTGAAGATTCTCCCATTTACACTATGAAACCATGCGATTCGAGAGAAAAGTCTTTACATGGTGTTTAATAAATTCTAATCTTTAGTGTAAAAATACTCATTTTTTATCTTGGACCTGAATCGGGAGAGATAATTGTCACTTGTCTGTCGTCACTTTCCTCATTTGTCTGACGTAATCAGCCGAAGCCCACGAAATTCCTCCTGGCAAGGAGCGCTAGATTACGCCTGCCGTTGGCAACAGCCTTGAGCACTATTCATATGACAGTGCAATTTAGCTCAGTTCCGCCCCCAATTTTGATGGAGAGCACTCCTGGGGGACGGGTCCGAGGGTCTCCCACCCCTCTCCCCTTCCACCAAACCACACAAGAGGACTTTCGGCTTGCTGCATATTTAGAGTGCCACCATGCCGCCCCGACACTATACATTTAGAAACATCCAGGATTCGAACCTTCTCCAGGAAAACTCCTACTTGATTATTACATGACAAAGTTGAAATTTAAAACTTTACCCATGCAGAAATTTTAAAAGATCTTAACTGCTAATCAGAAGGCAGACCTTTGTTTTAAACACACTAATTTACATTTAAAGCACTAAATCTTGACATTATTCCACATATATTATTGCTTAATGAAACTATTTGTACTTTAATCAGCTAATAAATGTGTAGCTGAGGAAATACATTAAACTTTTATAATTAATTAAAAAATAATTTTTGCATATTATAAAGCAGACAATGTATTTGAATATTTGGCAATAATAGCTTTGGAGCATGTAGCAAATTAACTTTAAAGAGAATCGAAAAGTCCACATTCTTGCAAAACAACATTTATTACACATCAAACAAAATAACAAGAACAATAAATACATTACACGATTTATAAATACATAATTTTGTACTTTATGCTCATGCACTGATGAAGTCTCGGATATGTCAACATCTTGCTCTATATAAATCACATTTCTAAATACCAGTTTTCTATCCTAGTACAAAAAAGAAATATTTCTTGATCGAGTCTTATCACACTCGGAAACTTTTTGTTCAGTTTAATCATATGAACAACGTTTCGTTTTCAGACTTAGAAGAGACATACTATGCATAGTAGCTTCACTGCTTTACATCAAGAAAATGAAGACGATCATATCAACTTTATTTAAAATAATAATTATTTATTAATTATAGATATAAAAGTAAATTATTTATTATTAATAGATGGGGAACACCATTTTAATACGAAGATTGAAATCCGAAATTCTGGTTCCGCTGCACTGCCCGATCGATCGGTGAATATGAAAGCTTTTAACCCTTTGTTGCATCATGTCCATTCTAGAAGACAAAAGTTTAAATTATTAAATTTTTATTCTTCTTTAAATGCCTTAACAGATTCCATTCCTGTTTTTATTTGTTCCATATTATTAGAACTTTCAACTGTCTATCATAAATGGCTGTATAGCATCACTAATAACAAGTAATAATAAAGCATTGCTATTTGGAAAATGGCTGTTACTTCTGTTTCCAAGTTAGTACAATTTCTCATAGTAAACATTATATAATATTGCTTACATTTTCTTATACTGCCATTTTTTATTCATAATTAGTAATGTAATTCATAATAATTAGTAATTCATAATTAGTTATAGAGAAAATTGTGGAGTGGGTAGATAAAGATCTACCGTAAAGAGTGAATTGAAACCCAAATGTACTGCTTATCGATCCAAAATACCACTGGAAATGTTTATGTTTGGCAAGGAATTTATAGAACATTTGACATTTGAATCCAATAGGTACAGGTTACAAAATAGTAGCAAAATGAATTCAATTACAATCGATGAAATGAAGGTATTTTAGGGAATCTGTATGTACAAGTCAGTTGTAGATTTACCATTTAGAAGATCACTTCAAACAAGGCAGGAAATGATTTCAAATGCAGTGACCGTAAATCGTTAGGAAGAAATTTATATGCATGTACGTATATGCATGCTGTCCAGTGTAGTGAACAAACTGTAGCAATTATTTAAAACGAAATTTGAATAAAATTATTTTTTTTTATTATTGCTAAGGTTATTTTGAGTAGAAAAAATACAAACATTTTCGTTTAATTTCTCTACATTATTTGTATGCAACAAAGGGTTAATTTTCAAAAATCATTTTTCAATAGCAAAAATTCTACAATAAAAAGAATAATTGAAAACATTTTAATAATTGAAATAATTGAAAATTTATAAAAAATATTTTTATCTTGTTTATTCCTACATTAATTGACTTTACCAGCTTCAACAAAGTGATTAATGCTGATTTGAATCTTAAAAGAGCGAAAACATGTGTTGTGCATCGTGTCTTTCAACGACATATCGCTGAAAGCAGAAACGCGCTGCAGAATTCTGTATGAGAAAAAATAATTCGAACAAAATTGGGAAAATGTTGTCACAATAGATAAATCTGGATATATTTAAATGATTGCAATAAATATGACATATTTTATCCATCAAAGAGAAGGGAAAAACTCTTAGAATACGGTTCAAAGAATCTAAAGAAAATTTTTCAAGTGGATTTATGATTGTTGTTGGTTTTTGATATAAAGACAAATGAAAATTAAAGACAGTACAGAAAACTGTTAAAGTCAACTCCACATATTATCAGAAACACATTTTATATCCAATTATCAAATATGAAATACCTCCTCTTTAACGACAGTATCATCAAGTCGAACTGCATTAAGACAAAGCAAGCAGACACAAGTCCAATTCCACTGTTAATTTCCTGTAAAAAATGAAACAGGTATCAAGACCATACCTTTCACTCATATCTCTACTAAATCTTCTAATGTATCATCCACGAATTTTTGCGCTTCTGGAATTCTATAAAGCTAATTGTCAAAACGTCCACCTTTGAAACGTTTTTCAAGAGGAATGGTATAAGATACCTTTTTTAATACTAAAAAAGGCTTAACCCTGCACTGCTCGCGCGGCGTCCCACAGACGCCAGGGATGTTTCTTTTTTAATTGTTTTATAAACGGATGCGTGAGCAACCTTATGTTGGGCATAATTTTTTGACAATGGCATGCTATTTAATGCAGTTAAGTTCACAAATGAAAAGATGCCCACAGTACAGGAAAATTATTCTCGGGAAAGGGATGCGCATTGGACTGACATAATTGGAATAAAAGTGTTTCTAGGCGTATTACACATTTGTGCTTCTAGAAAGGACAGTCATGCAAATACCAAGGATTATATGGTCCTCTGATAAAATAGGTGTTGAGTTATGCCATCTAATAATGTCTGAAAATGATTTAGGTTCCTTTCATATTGATTGAGGTTCGACAATAGCGATTTTTTTGCTTCAAATTAATCTTACTTTGGTTGGAACTATGAGAAAGAATAAGAGTGAAATTTCTCTAGAGTTTACACATGCAAAGAATCGGGAAGTAGGAACATCATTGTTTGGGTTTCAGAATGACTCTAATGTCTTACGTAACTAAGGGAAACAAGTTGGTTCTGATTCTCTCCACTATGCATCATGATGATGTAATTGATGAATCATGTGAAGAAACAAGCCCAAATGATGATAACCTTTTATAATGCAACTAAATCAGGAGTTTATACTGTTGACCAGTTGTGTAGCACTTACAATGTCGCCAGGAAAACGAACAGATGCCCTATGGTCATATTTTATAGTATGATGAATGTAGCAGCTATAAATGCTCAAATAATATATCGTGCAAATAACTTATCAATCAGCACCCGGCGCAGTGAGTTTTTAAAACATTTGGGTAGCTTATGAGACGTTCTCAATGTTCATCATTACCTAGAAACCTCAAGCAGGATATTCAGGGCATTTTCCCAGATGAGGGTACAGTTCAGCTTACAATGGAGCCTTGAACTACTAAAAGGCAGAGATGTCATGAATGTGCTCGTTCCAAGAACAGGTACACCAAGTACAAATACCGCACTTGTAAACATTTTTATGTTTAGAAAACGCTCAGCAAATATGCGTTGATTGCTAGTTTGTGTAACTAACTAAATGAGACAATTTTACTTGTATTTTTCATTTGTATTTGAGTTAAATTGAATAAAATTAAGTCTCATTGTAAATTGAAGTTTTGTTATTTGCATTTGTAATATGATACCACAAATATTATGTGAGTTATTTCAATAATGCCTTTGCATTCATAAATTTAAATTGAATAACCTAAGTATATGTTAGTACAGCAAAAATATACCTGGCGTCTGTTAGACGCCACGCGACCTTCAACGTAACAATACGCCACGCGAGCACTGCAGGGTTAATTGTCTTGGAAATTACGGTGGACAAAGATAGTGAAGAATAAGTGCTATCAAATGGAACGCTTAAATCACAAAACCCTTAGGTAAAGTATTTCTGTAAATACAATGAAATTCGTCTAAAACATGTACGAAGAGCCTCTGTGCTTTTCAAATGGATAAGGAGTTGCCAATCACTTTCAGAAATTTTTAATCTGGTTTGTAATGGAGTTTTATTCTTGGCCAAATTTCTTCAAAAATTCATATATATATGGCATGGCTTATATTCGAAAATATGCGGTAATTTATTCACTTAGCTCAGAGTATTAATGCATGCGTTACATATCTCAAATTCACATTCCTTTTAAAGCAGTATTTTTTATAAAACTGGCGAGCAATTATTTAAATTAAAGTTTGATTTTTTGTTTGAATTTAATGAGGAAAAATATAATAAAAACGGCTTGTAAATTAAGAATAAAGAAAAGTGCAAAGCAAGTAAAGAGGCTCATCAGACGCTTTACATTTTAAAGCTAGTACTTTAAAATATAAGCTAATACTTTAAAATATATATAAGTTTGTAGGAATTGCTAGTACTTTAAAATATATATAAGTTTGTAGGGATTTATATTTATCTAACATAACCAATTTAGTTTAATTTTACTTTCTTTCCTATAAGTTTTCATTCCTCTAATTGTCAATTTCAGAATATTTAAATTTGGTAGCGCGCGGGAAAAGAAGTGCAAATCTCACCTTGAGGAGGAAAGTTTTAAATAGTTTAAAATACTGAGTTTTAGAAGGGGAGTTAGAAAGTTTTGGGCAATCGCCATCACCTCTGTAGCTTGAGCTTCTATTTCTGCAGTTATTGCTGGTTTACGTGGCATAACAGCTATCGCTTTGCTGCCACTAGTTTTCAAAGTGGTTTTTAAGTAACAGGAGTTTTCTGAGCCCCGTAGCGAAATTCCTACTACTTGTTAATGTCTTGGAATTTTAGTTTAGTTCTTGTGTGTTTAGTTTAGATCTTGTGATTTGAGTTACCGCCCGAGAGAGGCGTAGTGTTTTAGCGTCAAGTTGGCGTATTGTGAATTTTAAGAAGTTTAATAAAGGATACTTTTAACTCTTCTCCTGCATAGTTCCTATACGCACTTACTATATGTACAGTTGTCACTTAGAAGATAGGCAAGTGGTTCTTACAAGTTTTAAAATCTATTTCAGTTTGCATAAAGTATTTACTGTTGTATTTTCTCCGTCGCATTTCCCGTCCCACAGCTTTTAAGCGAAATATTCTGAATTTTTACTTTTTTATACGAAATAAAAAAAAGTATTGTAATCTAAAAAATTTCGGGTATAATTGCGAGACAGCTGTAAATACGGACAGAAGAAAGCAATCATTTTTCCAAAACGGATTGTAAAATTGATTCAAAATGGATTTTTCATAATGTCTGTATATCCGTATCTCTCACTCCAAAGCGATTAGTCGGAGAAGGTTGAAATTATGTGTAAGGGACTGCTATCTACAGCTCCTTTTTCTATTGCAATCGGCAATACTAAAAGTAATATGTCTCTCTCTCTCTCTTATATATATATATATACCTTTACCTCCTTATCCGGCTTAAAAATCCTTACACAGCCTTTATTTTCGCAATCGTTGATCACAATCATGTACTTCCAAAAATAGAAGTATTTTAAATAACGAAATTGTCATGTGTTTGCAATGTGAATTGCTTTTTAAATAATTTTTGACAAATAACGAAGCCTAACTTTAAATGCAGTCTTCCGGTTCCTATATTTAGATTTGGGAAAGTTTTACACTCGTTATTAAAAAGTAAAATTTTAAGAAGTTTGATTCCCGTATGACAAAAATTGACGAGATATTTATTAAAAAAATTGCAATTTTTAATGTGATTTTGAATGTTTCTTGAAAGATATGTTTATTAAATTTGATTTGTTCCAGGAAATATGTTGAAATGAACAAAAAAAATTAGAATTTAATGGTCAGTAGAAAGTGGTGCCCACATCAGAATTTTTTAACCCTTTCAGGGACGCAATGTTATAATTTTTTAAAAGTTATGAAAAAGTAAGCATAATGACATGCAAAGGTCCTATAGACAACATAAATGAGTGTAAAAAATTTTTTTTCGTCCCCCTTTATGGAAAGGGGACCGGTTTCGCCTTGAAACCAGCGCCCGTCTAGAGCATTTAAGACTAAGCATTTGCTTATTTATCTTTACTTTGCTGGAAAGTATTTGAAAGTAACCCACATTGCAGATTATACTAGTAAATTACTGAACAACTAATGAAGTAAGTAATATTTACATAAACACGCATTTTTAATTATAAATAAAAAATTTAAAACAAGAAGAGACAAAAAGTAGAAGCAAAATAAAAACGCAACTGTGAGTGTTCTTCAGTGTGCTCTGTGTCTCTGTAAAAAATAATAAATGTTTTCCCTCTCTCAAAAGCTCCATAAAACCTCATCTTTGAAGCCACTCAAATGAAGATATGGTGCAACTGCTTACAGCAGTGATCCGAAAGCAATAAACACAGCTGTAAAAAATCTCGCGACTGCGTCATCTGATCCTTTTTTCGATGTCTCAGAGGGGCGGTGGTTTCATACTGAAACCGCGCTGAAAACATTCAAAATTAAAAGGGTTCCATTACTTTTTTTCTTTTTTTTTGTGAACTAAGGACATTTCATTAATCATTGATGCCTGCTTATAAAATATATTGTGGAAAAATTAAAAATTGTTGTGTTTTTTGTCCTTAAAATAGCCCAAAAAGAACAGTGACAAAAACAAGGTATTTTTGAACAATTCGTATATATTAATGGATGCCCAAAAAGGTTTAGTGCTGCCATCTGTTATCAGCTTTAAGAAGTAATTTAATTTTAGCAGCGGTTTTGAGAAAATGAAACCAAATTTTCTAAATTAAAAAAAAATGTTGAAAATGCGGTTTCAAGGAGAAACCACAGCCCCTGAAAGGGTTAATATTCACGGAATGTTCCCCTTCCTCAAGAAAGCGAGCTCTCCCAAACTTTAAAATGACTTCTTGTACATAGTGGTTGGTTTCATTTTACTAAATGATATGCTCGTGGATTTTGAGTGCATGGGCTCAGAATGATGAAGCATCTATAGTGAACAGCTTTACAGAAACTGAGATATATCGAATGCTCTTGATGCTTTCGAAAACCATTGCACAAGTGACAACAGAATGGCTAGTGACGATGACGATAACAATGGTGATGATAGTGATACGTTGTAGCAAACCCAAAATAATCACAACAGCATTGAATGATCTGAGAGTAGCTGCAAACAACAAGTGCCTGCGAGATTCAAGATACAGGAAAGCAGAAATGAAGGTATCTGTTTAGATATTGTGATGTTGGCATTACTATGCATTCTTATTGGAATGTATGTTCCTTTGAAGCAAATGCTATCATCATAGTTACCGGTAGTTTATCCATGAATATCCATAAATATGATGCCCGAGGTTTTTGCCATTGTAATACTTCCTTTACGTTGTACAAGGTAGTAGAGTGCCTTTTGTTAAGAAAATTCTGAGATCAAATGGTAAAATTAATCAGTCTCCACAATTACTTGAAAAATTGTGATGACATGTTGCCAGTTGCAAAAAGAAAATATTGTCCATTTAGTTATTTTGATTTTAACGAAGACGAAGGGTAAAATTAACCAAAGTTCCTACTAGTACATATAATATTACACACACAATATATATATTTTTTAAATAAGTTAAAAAGTTTCTTAAAATATTCAGACAACATCAAGGTTTAGAAGCTTATGAAACCTATAGAATTAGATAAATTGTATCTTACAAAAAATAAACAATATGTGTTAACAGAGGTATATAAGCATTTGCTGCCTTTGAAGTAGTAGTATATTTAGATTTACACTTTGATACAAAAACAATATACATGTAAATTACAACATTTATCCATTTTGCATTAATTTAGACATTTACATGAGAAAACTTACGTCTGTTTCATTATTATGTATAAGTTACATTCATACTGAAGTAATAAATTAACATTTGGACTGAAATACAAGCCTGGAATTGAACGCCAGTACAAGCCGTTTATTTGTTATTATACAGAATGCGTTAATAAAAAAAATTTTTTTTTCATGTAAGAAAAAAAGGAATGTGATATGAAATGACATACAGACACAGAGGAAGAATCAATGTGTTAACCAGAAACATTACAGGATCCTCAATTTTGTGCATGTTCAAACTCAAATTTAATTGGTCATTCCAAGAAATCACGTTTCTTTAATTAAGCGACGTATGAAAATTTTTGCGTTTAGGTCTGTAGAAAAATAATACATACTTTTGAGAAATTCAGTTTGCAGAAGATAAGTGCCAGGATAAAAAAGGGGAAAAAACTTTACCTAGCCCCTTATTCATTTCTGAAAAGTATTTAAATTACTCTGCTTTATTTCAGCGTTACTTGTACTTTATTGACTCAAAGAAATTCTGCAACCAGAAATCTTGGAACATGTACATGCTACCGTTAAAGTTCAAAAACCGATAATGTACACATTACATGGTTAATTTGTAAATTATCCGATTTGTTTTCTATTAAAGAGAGGAATCATCTGCAAAATAAGAGTATTCTGCATTTGTTGTCATTAACACGAATCGTTAAAATTATGTTAATTCATTACCTTGTTGTTTTATATGTTGTATAAATTCTATTTTTCGTCAACTCTCATCAGAATGCAAGTAAGAAATATTGTTGTTGTGAGTAATTTCGCTTGTCTGATATCAGAACAAGCGAATGAAATGCATTGTGTCAAGAGGCGAGATTTCTCCTGTCGTTGGCAAAAGACGTGGGCATCATACAGGCGACTGTACGATTTTGCGCAGTTCCGACCCTGATTTTGAAGGAGAGCACCCCAAGAGGAGGGGTCCGAGGGTTTCCCACCCCTCTTCCCTTACTACTAACCTCTCGAGAGAACTTTCGGCTCGCCGCGTATTTTGAGTGCCACCGTGGCACACAGATAGTATACATTTACAAGCATATGCCTTCTCCGGGATTCGAACGGGGCCTTCGGTAAGGCAATCAGGGTCACCAACCACTATCCAGCCTTGGTTGCCGATTAGATATGTTTACATAAGAACAAAGATTTTGAGCTTTGGCAGCGACATTAACCGTTTTGCTATTTTCTTGTCTAGCTCTGTGAATTATTGTAGACAGGCGTTAGCCTTTTAATAGACGAAGTACTAATTCAACTAGTTTAGAACTGAGCCAGTGTTTGCCAGTTGTTTGCGTGCGCGAATCTTCAGTGTTAAGCTACTTTTAACTTCAATTCATATTTTATGCTATCTGAAATTCCGCAAGATGCGAAATTTAGTTTGTAATAAGCTATGTCGTCTTTGTTAACTTTAAAGTTTTAAATAAAAAGTTCTATTTAAATCTCATAATTTAACGGATGCGGCAATAAGTAGCCTGACCGTCTCAAGTTAAAATTAAGGGTAAAGTTAATGTGTTAAACGTTACCGGATTAAGTTAAAGTAGTCCTCTACTAAAGTGAAAACATTCGTTCCTCTCATACTCTTCCTTTCTTTCCACTTTCTAACATTTGTGTCTCTGACTTTTGTTTTCGGAATCACTTTCTCATAATTTATTTAATAGTTTGTCTCACAATTTGTTGCAAAAGTTAGGCGCTATCTAATTCTAAACGTCATCAGTCACTAGATTATACGAATAAGAAAGGACAGTTTTATTTTACTGTTTCGTAAATTCACGTTCTTATTTGCAATAACGCCTTTAAACCGTTTAATTGACTATTATTTGTATTTTGCTTTATTCATTAATTATTCTGTGAATTAATTATTCTGTGACATGTTCTCTTGACAGATCATATCTATCAATTTCTTTCTCTAGCTACCGTAAGACTGATAAATAGCAGATATGTTTCAATAATAATCAGCATTTGTTACGTTTGTTTGTATACCAGCGTTCGTTTGTACAATTCGCTCGTTAATACATGAAACAACTTGCAAATTTATGGAGTAAAGTATAGCTCGTTTTCATTAACAATCACTCATAATAATAATCAGAATTTTTACTTGCAGTGTGCTGGTTAAGATATCATATCACTTCTAATATCATGGAACAAAGTGTAGCACATTTTTCACTAATAATCACTAATAATAATCAGAATTTGCTACTTATATTTTTCTAGGTAATATGAAATTACCTGTAACTTTATAGAAAAAAATAAAGCGTGTTTGTCACTAATAATCACTAATAATAATTAGAAGTTGTGACTTGCAATCTGCTGGTTAAAATATGAAACTACTTTATAACTTTGTGGAACAAATTATATGGTACTTTTACAGTTAATATTGCGAAACTGTTTACCTGAGTATTATTTGATAGTACAAGAAGTTGTTGTTTTTCGAGCAAAGATCTTATTTTCACTTTAAATAAGTGCTTAGTAGCATAGTGCAGATTATGTGTTTCCTGGGTAATGTGTGAGATGAAGCAATTTTCCTTATCATAATAGATCGTCCTATAACGATTATTCTCACTTTAACGGTAACATATGCATGATATTTTAAAACTTAACTAGCGTCAGTTTACCTCATTTTTAATGAAATTACATAAAAAATTAACAGTTTCAACAATATGGTCCTTATCCTCTGTCAACGGCCTCGTTATGCACCTGAGACCTTCTATTTAACAGTTGCAGACATCTGTACATGACTGCAGTTTAACACTAATGATATGATACATGAATATACACATCACAGAGCCGCTAATGCTACCTGCACACCCACTATATCGCGTTAGTTTTGCCATTATCTTTCTGCAAAGAACTTGCCCTTCTTGTCCTAGCAGAAGTACCCACTGTTTGGTTTCTCAAAGAAAACATTCTTATATTTCCTGCATTTTCAAAGCACGGCTTTCGGGGAAACAACACTGTTCTGAAACCAGCCCTGAATTTATTATTGAAAAAAGCATATAACACTGGGTTCATGCAGCTGTTGGAGGCTCCCAGCCATTGTGCAATAGGGGATGATACTTGGATGATAAATTCTTCCATGCTGTTTTCTTGGTAGGGTTCTCCAACTTTAATTCGAGTGAAGATAGCATACAGCGGCAACCATGATCCCATAAACACCAAAACTACTATAAACAGCATCTTGATAACCTTGATCTTTGACCTGTGTATCATTCCATTGTTGTGTACACCTTCTCCTGGCATTTGTCTTCTCCACACTGTCCTCCAGATGAAAATGTAGCACAGCAAGATAATAGTGAGCGGGAAAAGATAGCAAAGAACCAGATTGGCGACTATAAAATATATGACACCCATTCTTTCAGTGGGCCAGATCTCTCGACAGACATAGAGTTGGTCATTATCTTCTGTCCTGCCAATAAGAAGAAGCTTAAAATACACTGTCCAAGGTAAGGTGATTGTGAAACTGAACAACCAAATAGCAGTTATGATGACACGGCATCCACGTGACGTTATTTGGCATCTCATTGGAAAGCAAATTGCAAGAAATCTGGAAGCAAATAGGATATTAGTTAGAATATAAAAAATAAATAATATATGTGAAATAAAACGCATGTATTTTTTAAATGTTACTAAAATACACTGGCTGCCAGAAGTTGAACACGTCATGTAAATTAGCAATTTTGAACGGACAGTTTCATTTGTGAGGCTGAAACTCACTGCGGATGCAGATGACAGTGCAAAATTATCGTATATCACGATTGGCAATTATGATTAACTGTCCGAACTTATGCTAATTAGGCAGTCATTGAAGATACCAGCATTGTGAAGGGTTTGAGAAAAATCCATTTAGATGCTGATACAGGACAGAAAAAAGGGCAGGGGGCACTACAACATCCTCATAGACAAAAATGGCATTGCTCAACTGCACTAACCTTTTCTGGCAATTATTGAATATAAAGACAAAAGATTACACATCAGGTCAATACATTACACTGTTGACATAATAAATTACATTAAAGTAACCAGTTATTTAGATAAGAAGAACACACATACAGATAAATTAGGGTACAGATAGTTTGAGGTACAGGTATATTGGTATACAGGAATCAGGGTGCAGATAACATGTTGCAATTAATTAGGTGTTGCAGTTTGAAACTTGTTGGTGTGCTTGGAGGAATACTTTAGCATTTGGGAAGATGGGTGTGATGTGAGTTATAATGCTATGCTATTTTTGTGTTGGTGGTGTCGTTGTGTAATTATGCATAGAGTACATTGCGCATGTTTCTGACTGAAAGAAGACAAATATAGATAGGAGCGCTGGCGTGCTGTCTGATGCGTGCAGCAGCAAGACAGCCAAGAAAAGATGCCGCTCATTTCTTCGTCAACGATCACTGGAATGTCCAACTTAGTCATTTAGATATTTTTAGCTCCTAAAAAATGACATCATGAGATCATCCTGACATCATGAGATTCAAAAGCTCATTGGTATTTTCTATTTGAGCATTATTATTGTCAAAAGAATTGTTTGTATTTTATACAGGAATAATGCTGTGGCATTTACATTAAACGTTGGATTATTGAAGAAAATATATAAATAGGGCATTCGTTAAGAAACGAAATAAAATGATTATAAAGGATTTTCTCAGCCATCCTCTTTTGGAAAATGATGATGACATGAAGCTAATAGGTTTCTAGCTTTCAGTGAATTATAGAAATTACGCAAATATTAAGGATACGTAAGCATGGGCTATTTCCATACTAAATCTACCAATGAAACTTCACACATATATAAATTGTCTTACTGCATCAAGAATTGTTAGATTATAATGCAGCAAAAGAACATGCCAAAGAACTAATAACAGGCAAAATGAATCGGAGTAATGAGAACAAATTTTTCATAATTTCAAAATATTAAAAGATTTCAACAATAATCAAACAAGTATTTCCAGAATTATAAATGGTCTTTAAACATTAATATCCTCATTATGGATCGCCACGACAATTTAAAATCTTAACAGCAATTAACATGACTTTCAGGAGCTCAAAGAAAAATTCTCTTTCCGAATGAAATTTTGAAGACTCAATAATCGCATATTGAAATGGAAACCGACAAAAGCTTGAGAGTTTTTCAAAATATGCTTTTTTGTCTCGAACGTAATCTGAAAAGTAAAACGCGAAGAGAAACCAAGTTTAGAATTAGAAAGTTAGTGAAATATTGAATCAGGTCAGAAACTTAATATAATAACAGAAATTATAAAATACTACTCCAGTTGAAGAAGCGAAGATCTTCAGAACTCGTAGATGCTGTACGGAACTAGATCTTTTGTAGAATGAAGTTATTGGACAAGAACTAAATATTTTTAAAACCAGACAGCAGAAGAAATGAAAACATTTAAGTGGATGAAAAGAACTTCAGATTAGTTCAAGAGAAGTTCTCTGCTTTCTTCTTAAAAAACAGAAAAAAAAGAAAGAAAAGAAATCGAGACGAGAAAAAGACAGGCTTTTAAAAACACAGGAAGTTCAATGCCTAATTCTTGAAAATGGTGTTGACTTCTTGAGATGTTGCCTAATTCTTCAAAATGGTGCTGGACGTTTTTCAGTACTTTTATCTTTATCACTTTTCAGATTTTTTTCTGAAATTCTGAAACTGGCAAACAGCCACATATGATTATTTTTAAATAAATAATGCATCTGAATCTTATTGCCGGAATTTATGTTTGTTCGCTTTACAGTAACAGAATTTACATTTAAATAAAGAAAATTTCATTGCTTTAACAAAATTTATGAAGGAAAAATTTATACTATTATTCTATCAGTAGAATCTATCTCGTTTTAATATTCTGTATCAAAAAGAAAATAACCATGCGGGAGATATATTTTGTACTTGTTGTTTAAAATTATTTACATATATTTCGATGCCAATAACTGGTATTAATAGTCGCGGAAATCAACAATGATTTTAACATCGTTGAGACAAATATTTCCTTGCTTTATAATTCAAATGTAGAATCCATTTTTAATCTATCAGAAATTTAGACCTTCAAATTTTGAACCTTTGAAAGAAGACCTTTTGAAATCAAAGATCATATTTTCCACCATATCTGACATGCTAGACAGGGCACTATTCGCAAAAGTAGAAAAGATCAGCAGATCGAGGAAAGTGGCAAAAATTTCCTTAACTCGGAGAGAATAGACGATATTTTATCTGCATGCAATTAAAGTTTGAAATTTTACAGAAAAAACATTACGAACTTCATGTCTTTGCTAGTCAAGTAATGGATGTGATGATAGCAGCTGCAGCTAAGCTGCATAAGTCTGTAATGGAAGCTCTGAAATTGGAAGCTATAGAATCTTTCTTTTGGACAGATTCAACGACAGTTCTTACTTGGATCTGCCTAGATGAACAGAGATAAACTTAACAGAGCAAGAGAAATAAGAAAACTGGCGTCCTTAGACCAATGAAAACATATATAAAATGATCAGAATCCTGGTGATTAATCGTTTGAGGATGTGAAATGAAGTGATTTTTAATATCTCTATGATTGGAAGGTCCGCAGTGGTAAAGGAATATACTAAATTCCAGTATTCCAGCAAATGAACAAGAATTCTCGGAGGAAATGAAAAAAAAAAAAAAAATGCGTTAAACTAGGTTTATAAACACCTTGCGATGTACATTTGCATAGCGCGTATGTCGGATTGTAGTTTACTATTCAAAAAGAAATTCCTAAAAAATGAACATACCCATGGTGATCTGTCTTGCGAGAAGCACATAGCAACTGAAAAAAGGAACTAACCCAACTAATTCTTCAATTCTTAACTTTCAACTAATTCAAAAGGAAATAATTGCTTGTAAGGTTTATCCTAAGTTTTTAACAGTTATCTTTAGTTAAAGCTACTGTCCTATCCCTCCTAATTTCAGATTACAATTTCCTACCAGAATGTGTTTTTAGAATCGCGGTTAATGCAAATGAGTAAGAGCGGTATTTAAATCGAAGTTTCACTGACTTCTTTAGAGAAAGCCAGATATTCTGACTATCGAGCGTTTGCTTTTTCGCTACCCTCTTTCTAAGCTATTACTACTCTCGGCTCTATTTCAGGCTCTTGATAGCTTGTTTGTTTTAGGTTTAGTCCAGTTTAGTTGATACTTAGGGGTCAACTATTTAGAAATCTTGATAGCTTCGACTATATCTTTGAGTTCAGCATTAGTTAAGCATTTCTTTGAGTTCAAGCCCAAGTGGAGGCTTTGCTGTACGCTTTGAGTAAGGAGCCGACTGTTAAGTTCTTATTTTGAGAAATAAAGGGTAAATAACACTTCTTGAGGTTTAAGTATCTGTTTCTGAACTAAAGCGAATATTCGCTTACCTTTTCACGAAGTTCCTATACACTTAGTTGTTAGATAAATGGTTGGAACTCCACATGCTGATTTGGACGATTCTATATTACCGAGTTTATATCCGTATATTCACGAAGAAGTGTCTGCCGAAAACATCTGGCAAGAACACAGTAAAAGAAAACCTGGTGTAAAAAACAATGTAAGGCGAAAACGCACCACCGTCGTACAAAACATCGTGAAAGATAAGAAAGCAAAGAAAAGTATTGTAGTTGTAAAACATCGCCGTCGAAAGTAAAGCAGTTTAAACACATCGCAGTTTTAAAACATCATCCTATACCGCTGTAAAAAAATAAAGCACTTACACATCATCGCATGACGATAACATCGCACGCATTCGTTTTTCAAGTTATAAAAAGTTGAAAATGTATATATCCCACGGGAAAGCGCGTGGGTTGTGTCATACCCCACCCCTACATAAAATTGGAATATTCCTAACTTGTGAAACTGAAATTCTGTGCTGCATTCAGTAGCTGAGTTTCTAGTTGTGGTTGATTTTCAGAATCGCTTTTTCTTTGCCTGTGTTTTTCAGAAAAAGATTTATCGGTATTTTGTTGGAACTGGGGTATTGCACACCCCACGCGCCTATCCGCGTAAGTGTTTTTCTGACCGAATATTTAGTTCAGAAATTTATTTCTGGAGTGTAACAGTAAATGTTTCTACTCGCAAGTGATTTTAAAGTACTTGACATTAAATTCTTGAAAATTTCTAACCACATTATCGTAAAAAGAATGACTCCCTATGAATAGGAGATGCAACGCCTGTGAGATTTATTAGAAATATTTGAAAGCGATGAAGATTGCATTTCGGAAACTGAAGATGAAACTAGGAATATTTTCTACACTGTTTTGGTTTCGAAAAAAATAAAACATTAATTCCTAATGTTCTTAAAAAAGGAAAAACTGTTCTTATGCTTTCAACATTATATAACGATCATACTATAGATGATATTATTGGAGAAAATAAAACGTCAGCAATCATATGTTTTTATAATATGACTAAAGGAGCAGTGGATATGGGGTCAGCCAATTATTCAATTGCCAGAATAACAAGGAGGTGGTCAATGGTAATTTTCTTTCCTGCACTGAATGTTGCTGTAATAAAGGCTTGAATTATATTACATTCAACTGCTAATCAACCAATCAGAAACAGAAGTCTGTTTTTGAAGGACTTAGCGTTACAATTAATAAAAACAAGTATTGAACAAAGAACAGAGATTAATACTTTACCAAGAAACTGACGTACTGCATGCAAAACAAAAGCAGAAGTTTCGACGAAAAATTAAAACGAATACATGAAATTCGAACCAACTAAGTATGAAAGATGTGATACATTTTTTGCCCTCGCGCCAAGGACAGAAGAACGTGAATGCAATGTTTAAAATGTGAAAACATTCTGTGCGAAGAACACATGAATGTATTTCGTTCAAGGTGTGAAGAAATAAAATAAGCATGGTTTGTTAGAGATGCAATAAAACTTAGAGGCATGATGTTTATTTTTTAATTATTTTCATTTATCTTAATTTTAAGATTATTTTGGAAATTAATTTTTTGAAACCCAATTATTACTCACGTACTTATAATACACAAGAACAAGAAAAACAGCTTTAAAACTAAATAAAACTATTTTTATCGTATTTTAAATATTGGGGTTTGTGATACCCCACGTGCCCACTCTAGTAACTTTTCTTGGTGCAACTTCCGCCGGGATATTCGTATAATGGTTTGGGTGCGCAAGAAGGAAAGAGGGATATTTTTTCTCTATATTTCATATTTCTGAATAAACTAATAAATGTTTTCTGAAAAAATAAGAAGAAAATTTAAGTATTTAAAAATTGAAAATAAGTAGAAAATTAATGCAGCTTATAGCACTTAATAAAATTTTAAATTTACATAGTTCATTAACAAAGGCCATTAATAAGTTAATCTTTTTTTTAAAGTTTTACTGATAACTTCATAAAAAAACAGTCTAAAAATCTTTAGAAAAAGGAAGATAAATAATTGCATGAGGTTACCTCTATAAAAATGTTTAGTTAACTATCAAATTATTTTTTTCACATTTGTTAATCTGATATTGTTTTAGTGAAAATTATATCTTGTTCTGTTTCAGTTTATTCTTAAAGTACCGTTAACATTTTCATGTATACCATTCAATCAATTATTTGGATGTCGATTTGTTGGTTATGACGAAAGTCAGTTACATAATATGTCAGTATGGGATTTGGATTTATTGGATTACGCCAAAGCGCACGAGGCATATCTGCGTAACAGGAGGGATGCTTTTGTAGAGTACTTTCTCAGGAAATTCACATATTCCTGGTATACTTTTAGGAAAATCACGAAATTCTCATGTAACCAGCTCATGCGCTTGACCGAAATACCAGCGTTCAGCGACCTTACCGCTCGGGCACTGGTAGGCAATTCAGGAGGAGAATATTAACGGAAATTAGTTCCTTTTTAAGACTTTTCCTTTACAATGACATACCTATTCGTTTTCCATATTTCGTTCATAACCGTCAAGTTATGCCTACATATTAAAATTTCTAAAATTTGGTGAGAAAATTATAGAGAAATTAAAAAATCTGTTTGACGCACTTTCTTCAACTTGCGCCAAGAATACTTTATTTGGGAAAAATTCTAATTTGCGGTAACCTATTTTCCTTTCATTGCCCGCAAGCGGCGAAAAAGCTGCATCGTTCATTCTTTCAAACAATTTTCTTTACATTACATTTTTTTTTATCTTAGTTGTTATTTCTAGATTCTTAAACCATATTTGGCGGTATTATTGTTAAAACAAACATGCCAGATTTCAAAATGCGCCACTATATGTATTCACAATATGCAATAAAAATTCTAGTTTTTTGCAGGTATGCTTACAAGTACATCTACTTTAATGTGATGGCAAAACTTGTATAGCTTATATTTCAAAAAATTTATAAAAATTACAAAACAAATATTAATTTTAAAAGAACATCAGAAAATATGCGGCGAATTTTATTTAGATTGAACCTAAATTTTAAATTGTGAAAGAAAGAATCAAACAAGTTTAATAAGAAAAGAGATATTAATTACACCAAATTTATTTAACATTGAGGAGCTAAAATTTTGAAAGATAATTATTTAAAACTTTTTATATGATTTTTCCCAAACTTGATACTTTCGCATAATTGGAGATTTAGAATCAAATATGGATAAAAGTAGATATATCATTTCAGATAAAGTCAAATTTTGTGGCAGAATACCTATGTTAGAACAATGCTACATATAAATGTGATAAATATCTTAAGTTCCGCTTTCGAGACAAGAAAAACGCAAACTAAATCTCGTCAATCGGTCTAGAAGAAGAGGAGATATAGAACTGTCCTTCAATTTTTTTTTTGCAAGTTGTACCATCCAAGAAAGAAATCAGAGCTCTAGATTGTCACACTTGAGGGCATGTTATAAAAGATGCTGTCTTAACTCGACTAAAGACTGAATGTGCATTGTGTGACAGATAAGGCATACATATAAAATTTGTTATATGGGAGGAAAAGTTCTAAGTTTTTGATTGTTTCATGTATCAGTTATTGCTTTAAGCGTAATGCTTTTAAAACCAGTGTGTATTGAAATCCGTTGAATCATTTATAGACTGAAGTGCTCCTAGATTATTAAGACCAAGTAAAAAATCTAAATATAATTACTGCAACTTGTTACTCGGTACGGAAAAACTAAAATCAGCATCTTTGTCCTCGAGACAGTCTGCCACACGGAGAAGCATAGATGTGACATGTTTGTGGAGCTACGCCGCTAGTTTACCTAGGTAAACATGCTTTAGTATTGCTCTTAAACTGTACAAAGTTTCTGGTGGTGGATAACAGCCTGTCCGCTTTTTGTTGGCATATACCTAAGTTTCTTCGAATGATGTTTAAAGACAGCCTTCTCAGTGGTCATTTCAGAAAGAATTCCTTAAAACGTTTCCCGAACCAGATGCTAGCCAAACAAGATCTGTGACAGGAGCAATTGTTTTATTAGTACGTTCCGATATCATCTGAAAGTCAGAAAATTATAAAGATATGTGTATGATCGCTCAGCCTATTGTATGGACTTCGATACAGTATGTGCTTGATACAAATACCGACGTTCCAACACATTGGCAACAGAAAACATACCAGACCATAGTTGAATCCCTATCATCTTGTTCAGTTACGACTTAGCAAACTGAATCCCTGGTTTCATGGGACTGAAGCCATATTCGTTGCTACTTATCACTTTAATCCCAGTCAGAATAGAGAATCTTTACTCCATACCGTTAACTTCCAATCGCCGTTGTTGAATGACGTGTCTTTATTGCTCTCGTAAAAAAGTTGAATTTTATAAAAAAGAGAAGAACAATCGGATCTCGTTTTGCCTATTTAATAAGCCTAAAATATCTCATTTGAATACAGCTCATATTCTTTATGAAGAACTTTTGGCACAGGAAAATGTATTTTGCATATATTATACTGACAAGGAGTGTCAATCTGCATCTTTGCGAAAGATAAGTTGACAAAAACTTTCCTGAGAAACTTTGGAAAAACATTTTTCAGTTTTATAGAGTTGCGTGTATTTAGTTTTCTTATTTTGAAGTCGATACAATTTGTTACAGAGCAAACATATATACCAAAGCTTGACTATTCACTCTGTCAGAAAGTGAGCATGGAAGTTTTTGTGGAGCTTTGGCTTCTTAATCTCGTACGGTGAAGTGAGCGTTGCCAAACATTATCTTCAGATTATGCAACTAGATCTTCATTCAATTGGGTGGTTACTTAAGCAAAGGTCCGTCGTCACTGTTTATGTGACTATATCTACGAAAATCACTATAATTCAAAGCTATTTGCCTTTGAAATTTGTCTAATTATTCTTTAGTTTTTCAATAATTCTTGTTACAGTGAAACGAAACAACTCCTCGAACTATTTCTGAAGTTGAATGGCCCAATCTAAGAGCCCCTAAATTTTGCCTTCGGTCGAATGCGTCCAAATCGCAGATTGTACCCCATCATACCACTTAATATTGTTGCTTAGTGATGCCAGTATTCTCACAGGTGCAGAAGCTCTGTGATATTTGCATAACGCTGTCTATCTCTAATTTAGTGATACTTCAATGTATTAATCTATAGAAATTAACAAAACTTAATTGCTGAGAGACAGAAACTTGTGTTTATTCTTTGAAGAACAGAAAAATGACATAGCTTAGATATTCGCGATATGAATATTGCAGCATCAAACCTAAGATTTTTGTCAAATTTCTGCAAATTCATCGCATTATTCCAAGACTGTTTGTATGCAAGTGATTCTTTGGTAAACGTGTTCATATGATTTTTAGAAAACTTGGTATTTATATATAATTTCAGATGCAAAATTGAAATGGGGAAAATTTTGAAGAGCGTTTTTAGAAAATATCCGCTTTTGTACCAGCTGGGAAAATGTTGAAAATAAATCTAATAATAGATTCTAAGATATCGCTTTTGGACATGAAAAATACAATTTAAATTTTTGCGATTGACTAAATAGAATGGGAGGTAACATAACTGTTTTTGTTCGAGCAATCTACATAATGTCTCAAAATGGTATAATGGGTTGCAAATGGCTAAATTATTACTAGGACATAAAACTTACGGAAATCGATAAATTTTTACTAAACAGAAAATATGCTAACAACAGCAATCCTATTCAGTTTCTCAAATATAGATATATTGATACCATAATAAATTAAGCAGTACGAGAAAATGCTATTTTCGTAAAAGGGTTCAAACAATTTTTATACTTTTATCGGCGCATTTATAAAGCACTAATTTATCGTTGTTCTTTTTATTTTGACTTCCCAATTAAGTAATTTACTTTCCTGTTCGATCTAACTTGCTCCGATTATTTGTAGTGTCACTTTTTGAGATAATATTGACATACTGTCTCTGAATACACTATGTATCTTGTTTCTTTCCTGAAGACTTCAGAATGTAAGTTTATCTCTCACGGAGTAGTGCATGTAGTATAGAGGAAAAAGGGATTGTAATTTTACAGAGACAAAAAAAAATAGTCTGAAAAGCGATTAAGATAAGCATAAGAAAACTGTCATAATATTGAATTTAAGGAACAAAAGTAGGATGTTGTACCAGGACAATAACTGCGTCTCTCAGTACGGCTTGTTATTCAAAGTTTTACTTTTTATGGGTCTTGTGGAAGACTCGAACTTTACAAAGAAGAAAAGAGTAGTCGGATACCTTTTTGGAATATTTGTGATCGTACGTCTGATTTATCGTTTTGCGCTGTGGTCCGTATTTCTTATTAATAGTGCACGGGGCTGGAAATTTGTGTTTGCAAATCTTATCCCTGAAATAATGAGCGTCTTTATTTACACTCTGCTGCTTTACAAAAGACAGCAAGTATCTTTCCTTTTAAAAGCTAAGCTGAATTTTAATGAGGAACGTCTTCATAGGTGTCTCAGTTATATAGTTTCATGCATACTGTTTTTACCTATTTTGCTTTGTTGTCTTTTTGTGCTGTTGCAGACTGACGAGACAGCTGAAAGTATCTACTTTTTTTCCTTCGGTATTCCAATAGAAAACGTCATTTTAAGAAACACTTTTTCTTTTGTTCAGTATTTCTTCACTGTGCTCTTCTTCCCTACGTTCAATAATTTAATAACTATACTATATTGTGCGTTGTGCCATCGCTGTTCTAGATCAATCAACCAATTGACAAGAATCGTAAAGACGTTTGAATCAAATGCATTTTCGGTTAACGAGCAAATTCGCATTGTAAGATCGCATTTCAGAATCATCCACTATTTGCAAGAAATCCAAACTACTTTCTCAGAGGTAACATTTTGCCTTTTCACATCCAATTCTCTTATCTGCTATGATGCTTTATATGCATTAACGCAAAGTATACCAACAAGAACTTTAATTCTCTACAGGGTGAGGCCTTTTACCTCTTTATTGAATTCCTTGATATTCTTGGCTCTGTTATGTTTTATCCCGGACAAAGTGCCCCACGAGTTGGATAAGTTGAGGTTTCACTTTAATATGATATGCGACAGCAGAGAGTATTTACGTTTAGAAAATTATCCATTGGGAGAAAAAATAATGCAAAGACCAAATTTTGTGTTATCGGGATGCGAAATTATTTCATTCAGGAAATTTTCGTTTTTAAGCGTAATAGCCACTATTATCACGTATGGTATCCTCGTCATTAATCTGAAGTGATTTTATAACTCTAAATAAATATTCACTTATACATCACTACGAGCTATGTTTGCATTCAGCATTGTCACCAAACCAATCTACACGTAAGGATATTTTCTTCAGCTGTATTAAGTACCTTGATTCTACCCTTAGTTAGTGAAATTCGCAAGATTCTGCAGATTACTGTAGATTTGCAAAAGCAAAGAAGTTCAAGTATGCCAAAAGCAAAATTTCGTTCACCTTGGTTGTTGTTAATGCCCATTTTCATTTGACACAGACGTTTGCAGACATCATGTACAATTTACTTTACGACTTCAAGTGGCGTACTTTGATCTGACGTACGCTACCTGAATTACGTCAATGAAAATATTGTTCTTTGAAATTACCACAATAGGATCTTCTTGAGATAAATTCCTATTTATTTACAAAATTTGTTTCGCTAACCTTTCTTAAAATTCCTTTTTCTTCAGCAGATGCATGAATAGTCAAAAATTACTTTTTGCTCATCTTGTGAGAAGGTTTCATTTTGATTATTGATTACTGCTTTATTATAATCAATTATGATTTTAAAAGTATACCATCGTGTTAGATTTTAATAATTCTTAACATGGCTTGCAGTATTCTGTACTTGCAAGGGTGGAGACGAGTTACTCAATTTAATATATTTTCAAATTAATTTTTAATAATTTATGTTCTGTTCTTTTAATTTATGAAACTTTTAAAAATTTAATTTTAAAATGTATTTTGATATTTTTTTAAATTTTAATAACTTTTATGAAACTGCTTTCGAATATTATTAGCCGAAAGGGGGTTAGCGCAGAAAGGCTATTAATTTATTTTTGGCATTTTGTGTCGAATCACGATTAAACGGTGTATAACCTTTCAGATTGTTGCTACCAAAAGACTGTGCATCGGAAATTCATAAGATATGCTCTTTTTAAATTATTTCGTGATATTGCTGTTGAATTGAATTTTATGCTTTAAGTGCAGAAAACAGGATTTTTATAAATAAAGGTAACGCACAAAACGTTAAAGAAAATCGCCTTTGGGCTTTTACGCCATGCTGAAAAATTAGATTTTTTTAAAAACTTATTTCGAAAGCCAAATTATGAATTTAATTATCTTTTTACTTGCTTTTTAAAAAATTTGTCTAAAAAAATTAGACCTAAAAATCTATTAAAATTTCTATTCATACTTCCAATAGCATTATAGGATATGTGTTATGTTACAAGAAGAGATCGTTTTAAGAATATGATGCGCAATTATTAAACATTTATACATGATTTTAAGAAATTAGAATAACTCCAAGCTCCAGTCCATGTTTTAAGGACAATTAATTTTTTCTGCATTTACTCATTACTTTCTTTTGCACGGTACTCCTTTTATTGCATGCATTTGAATGGCATCTGTCTGTCTACAGGCAAAAATACGGCTCAGGTATATTTTGCTGGTTTTAAAGATTTTCTGGCCACTTGCTTAAGTCATTAGATACAGCTTCGTAAAAAAAAAAGAACTAAAAATAAGAAAATACAATTCTTAATTTAAATTCATCTCTTATACTTTTCACATAATTATAGCCTTGTCTTGTTTGCCGTACAAGAAAGTTTTAATTATATAAAACGCATTATAGAATAAAAAAGTAAAAAATCCGAAAGCTTTAAGATTTTATATCTCCTAAACGGGCTTTTGTTTTAGTGTTTTGTCTGTTACCTCTATTTATTAAATATTATGTCCTTCGTATTTAAACCACATAAAATTCTATTCAACGGCCATATCACAGAATATTTAAAAACAGCATATGTTTAGAATTTTCGATAGACAATTCCTCACGCTGGAGATAAAAATGTTGTTTTCCGTACTGTGTTGTCATTGCTCGCTCTGAAAGTTTTTAGTCAAAAATTCGTTAACGTTTTACAGAATATGAAATAGATAATAAAATAAATTCGAAATTCGGACGTCCAGATGCCCCTATTCGAAGAGAAGATTTTCAAAATTTGATGGCTTCAGGTATCTTCGGTTTTACACAATGCGAGAAACATGCATGCATTCATGCATATTCTTCATTATTTAATTTCTTTAAATGTAATGCAGGGCGATTATATTTGGTGGCAACAATTTGAAAAGCGAAACGTAATAAATATAGGAAACGTGTCTGCAGAAGCAGCCTAAGCAACAGTTAAATATCTAAATTGTAAATGTAAAGCAAAAATTGTTTATCGTGTACTATATGCACGTAAATTTTAATCTATGTATAACAGAAAATGTATGCGAAATGTATAATGTTATACAGAAGTAATAAAATTCTCAACGTATTGCTATCAGATTCATATTTACATAAACAGACTTAAAACATGCAATATAAACTGTGTATTTTATTGCCATATATTCGTATCAGTGAGTATAGTAAATATAAAACTAAACGTACGGCGCGAAGGAACTTCGCAGTCGTAGAATACGCCGCATATTGCAGCTGGGCTAGGCAGGAAACACTGATTAGAATTCAGCTGGGGAAAACCATGAAAATGTTCATGCAGACAGCCCGTTTGCGAAATTTGAACCTCATACCTAACTACCAGTGTTCAGCGACTTTACCGCTCGGCAGCTCCTAAGGTTCTTTTGAAAATGAGTCAAGAAACGCCATATTTGCATTTTTTGGGAATATGCAGATTTTACCCGTTAAATAGCTACTTGCCTTATTTTTTAATTTATTAAACTCAGTTTTGCGTGTATGCATAATTTTTTGCACGAAAACCGTCTCCTAAAGGATCGTTTCGATATTTGTCTCGCATGCGGAGGAAATTCATTAACAATTCACATTTTGAAAGCAGTTTTTGTTTGAAAATCAATTTTGTTCCAGAAGTTCTTATATAAATTACATTTTATTCCGTTGGCACTCTTAGGAATAAATATAACATGGAAGAAAGAAAAATATTATTTATCTTTTCTAGAACATGAATTAATTAAAATTTACGAAATTGTTCAAACCACCATAAGTTCGTCAATATCCTAAACAACAACAAAAAAGAAATTAAAATACGAGAGAGCAAGAATCAATGCAATAAAAGGGGTCCCTTCCCAAGCCGTCTTATAACGTTCTGGTATACAGGGTATCTTGAAACTTATGGGCAAACATTTAAGGGGTGATAAAGATGCGCATTAAAAATGCCTTCACAAGTACAGGTGCATTCATCCGTGAATAACACATGTGCACTGAAATCAGGCTGCGCTGCTAAGCTATTGCAAAAACCAAAGTGCAAACTCGACACGTGGGGCATAATCTGCAGGTATCAAGGCTTGCACTTTGTATACATGGTAGGGGTGTTTCTTAATACGCGCCGAACAACGGAGTGGAGCTCATGTAAGGCAGCACGGGAATCCTCTGGCATGCTGATATCCGGACGATCTTCCACTCTTTTAAAGATTATGTTTATTTCAGCTATATGGCGAAGCGTTTTTATAGTTTGTGAAAATCAATTACCAGGGCATGGCACAATTCCAAAATAGGCGATAAAAGCAGGGCCTCTACCGTCCAGTTCTAATTTCCAACGTTCTTTGCAGAATATCCTCTACAACTTGTGGCGTCCGCACACTCTTGCCACACCCTGTATCATGCATGCCGATGACAAAGGATCTCATTCCAGGCACCAATGCAGTCGCACGCCCATTTTTCGGTCTGGCGCGTGTCTTCTCGGAAAACGTTGCCTGTATTTTCTTTCGGCTTCCAGAGCATTTACATTCGTACGAGCATACCTAAAATGCATGTTTAACGTTTTCTGATTTGTGTATGTCGACATGTCTTCTGAAATCCACGCTAGAAATGACGATGTATAGAAAACTCGCGCTTTATGCTTTCCATTACAGCGCCGTCTGGCGGTTCACCGCTTGCTGTCCGCCCATACGCCGCATGGTGAAAATTGCTTGTTTAGGTATTTTCTATCACCCCTTAAATTTTTGCCCATGAATTTCGAAACACCCTGTATTTCAGTGTTTTTCCGCGGACCGGAAAGGTTAGTAATTTTTACATATACAAAATTGTGGAACTTTAGGACAGCCGGAGGATAGTGTTTGCGGACTGGACACTGCTCTATACTTTCGGAGACACTTTCGACTATCTGTCGATAGTGTCTCCGAAAGTGTAGTGAAAGTAGTGTCTTTCGCGGGTAGTCGAAAGTGTATCTGTCAAAAGTATAGCTCTATGATTTCGGAGAAACTAAGAGACAACTTTTTTGTGAGCGGCGGAGAAAAATCCCAAACACAGAATTAAGAATAACAAAGTCTCTCTGGTTTCGGTTTCAAATGGGAAAGTTTTATTGTATTTTTGAGATTTTTTTTCGTGTTTGTAACTCAAGCACATGCAAAGTCATGCAAAGTATTGCACTGCGAATGTTCAAGATACAATGGATTTAGATACTCAAAACTGCGAATGTTCAAAACTGGATCGTTTAATACAGACATGAAGAACTTTTTCTCATCTTAACAGAACTGAAATTTTCTTGATCTGAATGTGACGCCTTGAATAGCACAACAACCTTATTTCATGTTGTCTCATCCACTCTCTTTCTAATAATGGTTGGATAAGAGTTAGGAAATGCATTCCAAATCTTAAGGGACATTTTTTTTTCATTATTTCTTTTATTAACAGAAATTTTTAATTCGAATCTTGAGGTAAATAGAACAAATAATGGCGATTTCCTTGTCAGATATTGATTTCATTTTCGCAATTGTATTTTTTGGATAGCTCGAATTATTGGTATTGTGGAATATTTCTCTCGTGGCTACGAATTGTGCGTTTTTGAACGATATTTATTAATTGTAAAACTACTGTCTTTAAAGCGCAAAATTAGAATTGCTTTCTGAGTTCTACGTCGTCTGTGTACGTCATGGTGGAAAGGAGTGATTTTGTGTTTTTTCTATGCTTCACAACGAAAGGCGGGAATATCTAAAAGAGTAATTCATCTTATGATATATATATATATATATATAACATTTAAGGTACGCAGTGTCAATTGTGCTATTATCTGAATTTCCCTGAAACGAAACCTGATCGCTGTGTACATGGAGAGAAAAACAATAATGCATATAATGAACAATAATGCATGAAAAACTCCCAATACTACTTTGCAAAAGAGAATAATTCACTTTTAATACATAAAGATATAAATTTGTAATTCTATAATTTCCTATACGTAGCATTGATTTTCTACTCATTTTCAGCTTTGAATGCTAAAGGATTTTACTTGCTATTTTTGGCAACAAAAATATTAATTAATCTAAGAACTATAGTGGTAAAAATATTCCTCATATTACTTCAGCTTACGAATCATTATGCAAGATTAATTAGTTTGCAACTTTAAAAGCTTGAAGTTCACATATCTGCAATTTTCGTCATGCCATGATTTGCAGTTGCTTTAATTTGAACTTGATATTTTCAACGACAATGATTTAGACCACCATGTTTTTTCGTTGCTTTCTCTTCTCCTACGATGTTTTGTACGACGATGTTTTCGCCTGTCGTTTTCTCCGCTACGTTTTGATTCGCGCTATTTTCGCCTGCAGTCGATGAAGATGGTATTTTATGATTCAGAAAAAAAGATTTTTTTTATAAAGATGATATAAAGGATCTTTGGCATCCAGCAATTTTGCATTAACATAACCATCCTTTTGTTTTCAGTCTGATTTTTAATACACGCTTAAACTCATCTCATACTAGTACTCAGTTGATGAGAACAAATTTTAGAGATTATTATTGGATTTTAGGTAGCTGTCATATCATACGAGCTGTTCTTAAATAATGTTTGAGGTAAACACAATACAAAGCAAAAAATAAGGAGCCTTATTAATTGACTTACTTGAAGATCGTGTAAGTAAGACCAAGGTTTTTGAAGTACTTTGCTGGTCATTTTTACCTAAAATACCACTTTAAAATTCGTAAAATCCAAAGACCGATCAGTATTAACTAACCAGCATCTCGAAAGAATTACTGAGAAATGCTGTCACCAAATTTTTAAAACTTATCAAGAGAAATAAAATAAATGTGTTTAATTTTTAATATTTAAATTCAATACACATATTTTGTACTTTTATTTATATGTTGTCAATAAACATAATTTCTGTAAAAAAAGTTTTTAATACATTTTTTGCATACCTTTTAAATAGGTATTTAATTGCGGCTCGCGAAATCGCAAATGCGTATCTGGCGACAAACTGCCAGGCTTTACTGAAAACGTTCCATAGGTGCTGGATTCTATTAAAGCAAAGCATGCGAACCAATACATTCAGCAAGTATTTTTACTTTTCAACAGCTCAGACATAAGAAAGGCTTGTAAGAAGAGGTGAAGCGTTGTCGTCTATGAAGAGAATTCCAAGGCTTACAACAATCAGGGTCTGAAAAAGACTTATTCAAGAAAGAAAATGTCTATACGATAGCGGCCACCAGTGATTGAACTCCCTGAAGACGTGGACATACGTCTTAAACAAGATATCTTTATACGAAGCATATTATGCCTCACCAAATGAAACCATGGATGACTGTGTTCTTCTCTCTCTCTAAATGCACCGATATCGGCGTCCATTAGAATGTTGCATGAGAACTATGGTTTTACTTGTTGCGTGTCGTTGGTTTATACTCATGCGTAGGACAAGATACAGATCATCTAACGCTGAGTTTACTTACGTCAAGGACTGAACTATTCGATATTTCTGTCGTTCGAAATGCTGTACTAGCTCATGACACATTTTTGAGAGCAATCTCGAAATCTTCATCCGTACACATCCGCACTCTAATCTACCACCTTTCCATTGATTTAATCTTAAGGAAAAGAAAACTGTCAACAAAACTACCTTATGAACGTATGGTACATGACAGTAGCTCAATGTCCTCAAACCGATGTGCAATTTTTTCCATTGAAATGCTGAATTTATTTCTGTGTAGTACTTTATATCCTTTTAACCGGCCCACAGTACCCCAAGTTGCATACAAATACACACCCGAACCTTACATAAATTTAGTAATAACTAATTTTAGACTTCTAATTTGTCTTCTGATAAACTCTGCTTGCTCATTCGGTATTATATTAATTTTCCCACTTCGTCTTTAATTTTTCGCAGACCATTGATAATATCAAATATGCATCTTTTTTATACATTCAAAATTTTGTTCACATATGAATTTCTTCTTAATCTTCAATCCTCTAATACCTAGCCTTATCTCCTAAAAAGCATTTAAATTTCATCTAACATGGATTTCCCGAAGCTTCTTATATTAATTCTGGAAGAGCATTCTAATTTTTCAAAATTTATTACATAAACATAGATTTAATTATCTACACATTGATAGGAAATGTTTGCTTGTATTAATAAAGATATATTATTTACCTATCCACTGAAATTGACACTAAAGTGTTGACTGAAGCGCAGACAGACACTCCTTGAAGATACGCCACGGCTTTGCATAAGAACAAACCGAGGATCCAAGCTATACAGAAAAATCACTTATGTTTCACATCAACTTGAGAGATGCAACTGAATTACCAGTGTTAAGTTTATTATGTACACATTTTATTTGTGAGAAGAAAAACATAATTCTAAAATATCACTTATTTTTACAAGTATATTTTTCAAAATAATAAAATGTTAACTACAATATATATTTTATCTATATATTATCTATATTTTATCTATCTATATATATATATAATAATCTATATATTAAATCCAATGTATTTTATTGCTAATATGCATTTAGATATCAATGGCATACATGTACACAGTGATTCGCTAAAGCATGTACAAACTTCTTGAATATGCAAGTTACTTAGATGAATTAGGAATAGATAGTAGTGCTGGGTCAGATACGCAATCGAGAGAAATGAAAGGGAACTAGTAAAACGTCCGAACAGCAAAAAACTCATTCCAAAACTATCTGCAGATGCAGTATGATGGAATGTGTCACATTAACCTAAGCTCCTGTACCGAAAGTGTTAAATGATGAGGCGTATTCTGAACTACCAGATTTTGCACGGCTACATCAAAGATTATATGGAATGAGCTTTTATGACAGATGTGCCATTAATTGGGGAAGAAAGGCAAACCTTCTTGAAGTCGAAGAGTTGGTGCTTCGTTATACAGAAGACAATCCAAGCGTTAGCATAACAGCAATCGTTACTCACTTCTGTCTTCCTCAAATTACTCTCAGGAATATGATGCTTGCATTATTGATGTAGTATGGATCAATTGCATTTGAAACAGTATGTGGCGTTCTCCTTCTTCCCTACTTCCGTCTTATTCTAGATAAGGCATACATCACCAGAGAAGGTTTTTCATAATTAACACCGGTTTCATGTTAGCGTTTAATACAGCATTATGGGGGGATCACTTAATAAGCACATATCTTGCCTCGTCTCCAGCATAAAAAATATAATGACTGTACAGTAATACCAAGCCATTTGATTTCTGACTTTCAAAAGACAATAATGCATCAGATATGTTTGTCTCATCCATTGGCCTGCACGACCGCTGTACTTATCCTTCTTGGATACCTTCTTCTGAGATCACATGAAAGGTCTGGTGTACGACGCACTCGGTAACAGTGAAGAGGATCATGCCACAGGTATCTGCGAAGCTGTGTGCGTCTGAGAAAGGCTGTGAATATTTCAAAACATCCCTGATTAAATGCGACGCCTATGTCAGATTTATGTTACAGTTGGAGCATTAATACTTGATCCCGATCCTCAGATGAATAAGGTTTTCAGTGACTTAATCCTCTCTGAAGTTTTTGCACGCAGAAGCTAATCACTTTATATATGTGACGAACCATGTGGTTAATTAGAACATGATGATGGGACTGATATGTAAAAACGTAGCTGTAATCATGGCTAGCTAATAAAGTTCTTTATTTTAGGCATCATTCGGGAAATAAAATACAATAAAACATTAATACAAGCAGAGGTTTCACATACTGACTAATTATACTGACCAGATAGTGTAGAACACGGAATTACTTATTACCTGCTACAAAGGTTACTTTTCTTACACTTCCGGAAAGAAAAACAAAATATGTTGATAAAAAAAACACAAGATTTAATGAAATATTGAGTAAACGTGTTTTCCCTGAAATAAAGAAGAGCAGTTTTAATACGTAACATATTTTCCTCTTGCTTGAATATATAATTGCCTCTCCGCTCTTCAGTCATGTCTGAAGATAACACATTAAAGTTATATTACACAACACATTAGAGCTTATTCGTTAAAACGCTGCAGTTCATTTAAGCATGTTGGAAGGAGACATAAAGCAGCTACCGCTTAATCCTTATATTCTAAATTGGATTGAGATTTGGTGATCAGTTTGCCTTTCAATTCAATGTTGAATACACGTTTCTTAAAGATATTGGGTGATTACATGCAATATGAAAACGGGTATTACCGTCCATTGAAAAAGGGTTATGACCAACTGCGGCCACATTAGATCTTACCTAATGATTGAGGATGCCATTCCTACATGTTTGAGCAGCAGGAAATCCACAGGAAACAAATATAGGCCAGTGTGATTGAATAACTGATGCGTGCCCGAACGAGGATATTTCCATCTCTATAGGCATATCATATTCAACAACGTTCGACTAGCTCCATGCCCTCTCCAGACGACACGTCCAACAGTTTTCGACTATCTCGCTGCATTTTATTCCTCACTTTTGTTCAGATTGCACTGTAGGTAACACCTGGAGACAAATCTGTGAAGGATACTGAGACTTGACAAGCTCTTGTTACTCTGCCCTATGTGAAAGAGTGAATGGAATACAGACAGTGTGTCTTTTGGTACATTATCTTATCCATATGCAATCTCCTCCTCACACCAGACACAGATATTCTTCTTTTGTGTTTACAGAATCATCTGCAACAAACTGAGACACCGCCGTTCTTTGTTGTTTACTAACTGAATGAGTCAGGAAACGGTTCTCAAGAGTTATCACCGGTGGTGTACCTCAAATGTTTCATCTCGAAAATGTGCATTTGCCAAAAATATGCTTCTGTAGTTCATCAACGACAGTAGGACTGACATTTAGCTGCCACATCGCTTGAGCCTGTGACAAGGCCATTTCTATTCTGTCAGCTGTTCTTCAATGTAGAGAATCACGTGACATCCTTTACATCCTTATCTAAAATCATAGGGACTATATAGGAACATAAATGGGAACTTTCTTTATGCCTGTAACGCATTTCTGTTAATTACTGTAAATATATAAACTTATGAATATAAGATGAAATGTAAGTAAATAAAAATTTTAATTTTAATTTGCAATATTCCTTAAACTCTTTATTTTTGGGGATTATATTGTCTTTCCATCCTGAAATAGTAAACGCTGAGGATAAGTCTTTCTGAAATACATCACATCGAATTCCTCGCGTGGTTCTTATATAATGTTCTTATATAATATTCCTCGCGTGGTTCTTATATAATGTTCTTGACGCAGATACTTACATAACGCTCCTATTAATAACAGTTTCAGCGTCGGGAACTGAAACCTAATAGTAGACAAGGCAGATATCGGTAACTAAATCTTTCTACATCACCTATTCGTCTTATATATATATGTCGCCTTCTCTATCTCGCTTCCCTCCTGTTAACTTGCTTGCTTTCTGCTACTGCGTTTTTTTTTACTCAGTCAAAATTAATTGTTATAACAGTGAAGAACGATTAGTGTTATATAATTCGAGTTAAAAATGAGCTACTCAGTAAATGAAAAAAATGTGTTAACTTGCCCATGAATGCAACTACCGCTAATGCATCAACATATGTTTTTAGCATGGAAGTTATTTCATGTATATGTTACCATGAAAGACCAAAATACGAGAATGTCAATAAATATGAAACACGCCCTTAAAAGATCGAATATTTGTTCATATTCTTACACATTTGGACCATAACCAGTGTAAGTTAACAAGCATACATATACTCGTGTGGAGGCCAAAAGGAGAAGACAGGCAGAAAAGCATCGTAAAAGCAAGGTTTGGTTTGGTTTAGTTTATTATGGTTCAGGTTCCTTATCAGGTTCTCTATCTAAAGTAAACTGGCTCGTATACGCGTTACGCATAGGGTAAACCACGAAAACGCTCATGCAGCCAGCCCTTTCGCCTGGATTCGAAGCCAGGTAACAGCAAGGGACTCTTTTGCAATTCAAAGTATCATTACAGTTTAAGTTGTTACAATAAAAGAAGTTGTATAATGTCAATCCCATAATTAAGTAAGTTTATTATTGGTGTTATTTTCTTCTCTCATTTATTGTTCGCTTGTACTCAGTTCAACAGTTAATTTACATGTTCCCTTATTTTACCTTTCTTCTATTTTGACATATATCAAAACGTGTTAATAGAAAATATGATTCAAAAACGTAAAACAAAAAAAAAATTATTCAAAATTTCACCATCAGTGTCTGGTTAATGTCGACATTTGCTGGTGAAAGTGAGAAATACGGATACACCAAGCGACAATGTGATTATTGACTTTCACCGGAGAATGTCGACATACTGCAGATTTCGGTGGTCTTTCACGGTAACATATGTATATATGTGTGTGTATGTGCATTTAATTACCACCATACATTTTAGAGATAAAAAATAAATAATAATATACAGATGTAAAAATTGCCTTTATTAATAAAATCATTATTATTTATTTACTTGTATAAAGATAATAATCAGTTATAAAGTAAAGGAATAACTAATAAATAACTAGAAGAATTATAATTATATATACTTACATTCCGTAAATTTCTTTCTCAGATATAATAATAGTGAGCAATATTGAATGAAACATAAAAATACCTTCTTGCAGTTTTAAACATCAGATTATGTCTTTGTAGTTCAATATACATAATGTCTAATTTTTTAGTATGAGCTCTCAAATTACGAATTATATTTAAAGAATAATGTCCTGTCAATAAGAATTATATGGTAAAAATCAGTTGCCTGGAATATTGATTTAGTATAAATAAACCCGAGACGGGGAAAGAAAAAGGGACACTAATAAAATATTAAATTTAATTAATAATAGATAATCATTAGAGCCGCTAGTCTGATATCTTAGAAGAGAACACTATGCTTGCGTTTTCTTAAGGACTTTAGAACTTCAAGTTTTTAATTGTAAATTATAGCTGAAACAATCTAATAAATCAAAGATACTCCATCCCATAACGTAAAATCACTGCTCCTGAATTAATATTAAATCATGAGTAACAGAGTAGGTTGTACAATTATCAGTAGTCTTCGGCTTTATCTAACTCGCCCCAGCAGCTTGCAGTATTAAAAGACTTAAGAGATAGGCTATACTGAGTAGATAAAGATCTCTACTGGGATAGATTACCAGCGATTCAACACGCAAGCCGCGTCAGGTTATTGTTCTTTTCGCATGCGAACTAAATATACTTAGAACATCCTCCATATTCACATAGCTCTGGTGCCTTTCCCACAGTTTAATATGCGTTTTGCAGCAATTAAATAAAACAAATAATCCCCTCCTTTATAAAATTCTTCCACAACGGCAACCCTCTATAGATAGATATGTATCCTCGGAGGTAATCTGTACTTATAAGGTAACGTAATCTAGCCCCAAAATCCATCCAAAATTAGTCATAAATATGAAGAATTTGGAATTCTAGTACGTTCTGTATCAGATATTTAAAACAGAATTTATTAAATTAATACTATAATAAAATTTTAACTATTTGGTATTGAAATGGATGTTAATTATTCATTAACTATAATAATTTGCTTTGATTTTAATGTTCAATGAAATGAGATACATTATAGCTGAAATACTATTAATTACACGTACCGTATTTACGCGAATCTAATGCGCATCGTTTTTGGCCAAATGTAGTACTCAAAATTGGGGGTGCGCATTAGATTCGATGGCGCATTAGATTCGAGTGCAAAGTTCGCCGATGACGTCAGCAGTTCGCCGATGACGTCAACCGAATTTAAATCGTAACAATGGATTACTGTATTTCTCGACTACATTTACCGTTACATTTATCGTTGACACATTATTGCATACTGCAGAGTACGTAGTCACGAAATGGAGGGCAAGCAGAGAAGAATGTCATATGGCGCTACTTTCAAACGTAAAGTAATTCTTTATCTTGAAAGAAATGGCAATAGAAAGGCTGGGAGAGAGTTCAACGTAGCTGAGAGCAATGTTCGCTTGTGGCGGCAACAGAAATTGGCACTGTTTGCAACTAAAACTAGTAGAAAGAAATTCACTGGCCCTCGCAAAGGAAGACACCCTAAAATTGAAGAAAAAGTTTTGGAATTTGTACGTGAAAGGAGGAAGAATGGACAACCTGTGACTAGCGACACTATAAGAAATAACGCAAAAGAGGAGGCTGAAGTTCTTGGAATACCGAAACGAGAGTTTAAAGCTAGCCGTCGATGGGTGGATCGGTTTATGAAGCGGATGGGCTTATTTCTAAGACGCCGTACAACAATATGCCAAAAGCTTCCTGCAGATTTTGAAGGAAAACTGCTAACATTTTAGCGGTATATCACACTTCGGAAGCGGTAGGTCACAATTCGGAAGGAAAAGAATTTTTCAATGGGGCAAATTGGCAACGCTGACGAGACGCTAATTTGGTTTGATATGCCTCGTAACTACACCATTACGGAGAAGGGGACTAAAAAAGTTATCATCAAAATAGTGAATAAAGACGTTTACTATTAATCACTGATTGTAGAAACTGTTAGCTAGATTAAAATGTTACCATTTATTTCATGTTCATACTTTACGATATGTACCGTATATACGGTAGTGGTAATTAACAATGATTGTTTCACATAACAATAGCCCACTAATAGGTAAATTCTATGTTCTGTTACTTTATGTATAAATCCATTGTTGTATAAAATATGGTATCTAAATTTAAATAAAATTATCATACCATTGATTGATAGTTTATATACAAATCCATTGTTGTATAAAATAAGATTCAATAAATTCCTCATACCATTGATGCGCATTACATTCGCCGACAAACAATTTTTTTATTATTTAAAGTTTTAAAATGGGGATGCGCATTAGATTCGATGGCGCATTAGATTCGCATAAATACGGTATATTACACGTATATTTTAATTTTATTCATACTATATACGGAAAATCATCAAAACAGAAAATCATCATTGGGCATTCATACTATATACACGGTACTACCGAATGTTTTATTTATGGACCTGACGTATTAACATCTTTTTCTTTTCCATCTTTAATTTGAAATTTAACGAGGGCTGAAAGTATTTTAAGGAAATGCTACCTAGAGGAATGTAATGCATAGGGATCTAAGAAACTTTTAAAATACAATGTAAAATTTAAACACAGTCATATCCTGTGTGACAAACATTGACTCCATATGGAAAATTTGGGATATCTGGAGTCATTCCTTCAGATATCCCAAATTATCGCCCAATCTAGTGTCCTTCAGATATCCCCCAATCCAGTGTCGATTAAAAACTTTAATCTTTCGAGTTTGATTTTTCTTGTTAAATAAATGCAATGAGAGGCTTCTGTGATTTAATGAAATTTATAATTTTGTTGAAATTATATGTTCAGATAATATTTTAATAATTCTTAAGTTCTCAAACCATAGGAATACATTATTAATATTCTCGTGAACTTTATTGCTTTAGAATCATAACTTAATAATATAACATTCATCACAATATTACAAATGAGCATATTACGAATGCCAATACTGAAGTATGCCAGCACTTTTTTCTAGAACTCCAAACTTACATACAAATGAAAACATTCCGCCATTCCTTCTGCATACGCTTTCGGAATATAATCCCCAAATTTCTAATTAAATATCTCGGCCAGGTTTTGTCGAATGACAGTCTCTCTATTTTTGTTTAATTTTTTGTAATTACAAATGTTTATTGGACTTAAGTATGAGTAACGGAGGAAAAAGTTAAAAAAAAAGGTATAAAAAGTTTAAAAAAAACAAAGTTAAACGTTTTAAAAAATATAAAAAACAAAGTTAAAAAGTATATAAAAACAAAGTTAAAAGCATATAAAAACAAAGTTAAAAAAGTTTAAAAAGTATAAAAAAACAAAGTTAAAAAAGTTTAAAAAGTATAAAAAAACAAAGTTAAAAGTATATAAAAACGAAGTTAAAAAAAGTTTAAAAAGTATAAAAAATTTCATTTTCTAATACTTATGAAATTGATTTTTTTTAATTTTAAAAAGCCCAGATATTAATATTAGCGTCATTTAAAATACAGAGGGAGTTTACATATTTTTAGATTTCGAGGCCGTTTGATTTATACTTAAAATATAAAGAGCAATTTTTTAAATGTTCGATCCAATAGTGCTTTTTTACTATAAATATTCATCACGATTTTCATAATAGAAGGGCTTTTCGTAAAATTTCAAAAGCATCCATTTCCAGTCTTTTCCACTACTTCTGACGTCTATCAATCCTGGTGGGTTTGCGCTTAGAAGCAGCTCTTTTCAAGAGACGAAATGTAAAATAGTTCATCAGTGAAACGACAGGGATTTTGGAGAAAAACAATAAAAAGGTTAATATGCAATACACATGTATCAGTCTTTATTTTTTCAAGGAATGCAATGGTACCTTTAAAGGAATGACTCGTTGCTTTGCCCCGGTAAGTTTCATTCTTTGAAAATCACTGGGATAAAGAAATGGAATTCCTTTTGTACATATCAGACATAAAGCTTTCTCTTGATAGTACGTTGAGTTGGTTTTAACATTGTTTCCCACTTTTCATATTTTAAATTTCCAAATGTCAAAGAATCAAGCGAGAATCACAAAATCCTTAATGAACCTTTCTTTGCATTGACGGAACCAGGCTTCTACAATTGTGTTCCTCGTTTTCGGCAATAATTTTTTTTTTTTTTTTTTTTTTTTGTTGCAGTCACTTACAGTGACCTTTGATGAAGCATAGGATTCTATGCTTAACCCAGGGTCACAATGTATTTCCATTTATCTCCTGATCAATTGTTTTCGTTCATCCATCGTCTACAAATTGTTCCGCGTTGAGCTGCATGCCTCGGCAAAAAATGTCATAAACGTAAGTGTTTTTAGCTTTTTTAAGTTTTAAATCTGTTTAGCCCTAAGGGTCAATTTTCCCAGAAGGGCAATTAATTTCGTTTTGGCATTTTGCGTCCACTATGAAACGGTATTTCACTTTTCAAACTATTGCCACAAAATATTAGAAACCTGCATTATATTTAAAGAAATTAAATAATGAAGAATCTACATTAATACACTGACTACCAATAAGTATTTGGACACCTGTGATAGAAAAGAAAAACTAACTATATTCAAAATCAATAGTTGATAGAGCCTCCACGAGAGGTAATTACAGAATGGACCCTCCGGGGCATAATTTCTACAAGTCTTTGTATGACAGCTAGTGGTATTTTCTTCCACTCGGCTTGGAAAAGACATAGAAATTACTTCACCGATTTTGCACGGGTAGTGCACCCCTGAATTCGGCGATGCAACCCGTCCCAGAGATTCTCGACAGGGTTCAGGTCTGGACTCTGCGCAGGCCAGTCCATTCGATGAACTCCATTGGCACCATACCAAGCCTTGTTTAACGTCAAAACATGACAACTGGCATTGTCGTCCTGAAAGTAACAGGGGTCCAACCCGTAAATCTGCCACAACGTAGAAAGCACATTGTCATTCAAAATAGAGCAGTAGGCATCGGAGTTGAGCTTACCATGAATGGGGACCAAAGGTCCCAGCCCATACCAGGAGAAACACCTCCAGACCATAATTCCACCTCCGCCGAACTTGACTGTTGGCACAATGCATTCTGGCAGGAGACGTTCTCCAGGTAGACGCCAGACCCACACCCTGCCATCCGAACGGTAAAGGGTGAACCTTGATTCGTAACACCAAAGAACCAGTTTCCACTGATCTACGCTCCAATTTCGATGGGCTTTGCACCACATTAACCGAGCAGCGCGGTTGGACTTTGTGATCAAAGGCTTATGGGCAGCAGCACGGCCATGAAAACTAAGCAGATGTGCTTCCTTACGGATGGTATTCATTGAAACAATACTCCCGAATGCCTGTTGAAACTCTTAGCGGATGAGGGCCATCGGTTGGGTGCGGTTCTTCCGAATTTCTCTGGACAGCACTCGTCGGTCTCTATCTCCCAGTTTCGTTGGTCTGCCGACTAGGGGCACATGCCGACAATCACCGCTCACCTTCCACTTCTTAATAACATAGGCCACTGTCGATTTTGGATACTTCAGATCCCTAGATATGTTCCTAAGGTCGGCCACATTTTCGATACCCGATAATTATACCTTTCCCGAAATGAGAGAGCTCCGAACTGTGAGGCATCTTGCATGCGCCTAAAGCCGATGCTGTTTCCTACACGATATATACCGGGGGAGTCCGTGACGTACCTTAGGACTACGGATATCGTCATTTGCATGGGTGTCCAAATACTTATTTATAGTAATTGTATATGTATGATTCTCGTATTGTGAAAAATGAGCGGTAACCTAGAGACATCAAATTTTGAATAAGGTAGGCCTGAGTAGGGCACTTTAATTTTATATATATATATAAATTTATCATTGCTACAGGTGAGTTTAAAGAATCGAAAGTGATTTCTACGTCGGCGGAGGCTCTCTTGTTACCCAATTTAACTTTAACGGAACAGAATACTTGGAAACAGAATGTAATTTTTCGAGCATTCGTTTAGAATCTTCTTTCCGTGTAGAAATAACGATTGACGGTTTTTGCCTTTCAGATTAATTTTGGTTATTTTACAGCTAGAAATTTTAATAACAGGCATTTTACAACGTTTTTGAATAACAGAATAGAATTTTTTTTTCCAGAAAGCGAAAAAACAGATCCTTCAATCCACAACATTTTTTACAGGAGGATTTTTTGAAAAAAGAATAAATTCAAACGTAACAGATGGGATTTCTAATTTCAAATAATAAACTGTTGCCAGAAATTTTTATTACAAAATATTTTTTTTTATTTTACTTGTTTATGTAAAAATGTTTTTCCTAAAAATAAGTAAACACCTTCTGTAATCCTGTACTTGAAAGTACATGTCTATAACCAACGGTTGCGAAAACAAAGAGAGCGTAAGGACGTTTGTGAATAATGTGTATAAGCCGAATTTTTTATTTTCTTAAATTAGAAACTGTTAACTAATGAATTACTTATTTCTTCTTATTGCCTGAATATTAACTCAAATCTTTCTATGTAAGTATTTAAAAATATCGAATTGAAAGAATAGAGGCTTCCGTCTAAGAAAAACATATTAATTATTGGCATCGCAAATGATTTTTAATTGTCTAATCATTGAACAACATTAGATGACTAAACTAGTAACTTTACTATTAACAAAGAAATAATAAATGGTTAGAGGATTATAGTATTTGTTTACCTTAAAATCCAGAAACCCTACACAGTTTCGACAAAAGTGTTTTAAAGGTTTAACGGGAGGAAACATCAAATTTCCGAGTTCAGTAATTCCTTTGAGTGTCTTAAGCTACGAAACATTTTCCGTACTTAGAACAGGATTAAGACATTTTCATTTTCTCTAGTATTGTCCAGAATCAAATGTCTTTCATTTACTTCATCATGAAAACTTTTCTTTGCTTAAATATTATTCGTGATCCAGAAAGGTCCAAATAAAGTTCTTTGTGAGCAATGGTTATATCTAGATGATTTTAAAATAAATATGTTGATACAAACCCTCATCGTATTCGGATAAAAAAAAGATCCTTTTGCCCATGCTTTTTCGTATATTTCATCATCGAGTAAGTCTATGGCCTGAACTGTGTAAACCAAACGCACAAAACTTCACTTTTTCAAAATCACATTTTTCAAAGTTTTTCTTTATTTCAGTCCACACTCCGTAACAGTTGCAGCACATTTTTCTGCTTCTATTCACTTCTTTTTACAGTCTCTTTCTGTCACCCGTCCAACGCGAAAGTCGTCAACTAACTTCTGTATTGTCTTTCTTTTTTCTAGTCTCTTGATTGCATCAAGTTTTAGTTTCCTAGAAAAAGCATTTATCGCTTTTCGTCTCCATTCTTCCTACAGACAGTTCAACAAACTGTGAGAATTTAATATTGCTGCGTGCGTACGGATTCGTAACAGATTCAATCCACGCAGGTCCGAATACAGGTTAATAAAATTTATTTTTAGCAAAGCAAATATTTCAGACATCTCGAATTTTCCATAGAAATATTCCTACCAGTTTTCACAGTATCGCACAGTACAATCAGTAATTACACTTCAAACTACTAAGAACGTTAAACACAATGCAATGGAAAACGCATCTAAAGAGAAAGCTAATCCGATCTCACGCTGAATTAACTACTCGCAACTATAACAACTAAACAACAACTAAGAATAGATGCTGTCTCTCCGGCCTTACATATTTTTCAACCGACCGCCGAGATATTTCTAGTACTTTCTGTTTCTCGAAATTACTGTAAAGCAATATTAGGGGGGAATTAGGTTACAGCTAACACAGTGGTCAATTACATTTATTCAATTTCAATACTTATTACAGCGATACAGGTGACAGAGGACGGAGACGCCTACTGACTTCCAGAGGTAAGAAGGCATGTGTCCCATGTCCTCTACTATCTAGCGGCAACAACTCCCTGGAGCTGTAAGATGCCGCCTCGGGAGTTAATTCAGATCTTTAGTTGAAAAGTGGGTTACATTGCCATACACGAGCGTTAGTTTTTTACAAATAATTACGGTGATAGAGTGACCGGAGCAAAATGCGGCCAAATGGTTGCCAAGTTCGGCAATTTATCGCCAAATTTGTTGACAAAGTTGCCAAAATCGTTATCTTCAAATTACCGAGATACCCATTTACTCAATGTTAAATGCTCTTGCCCCTGAATTCTTATTTTTCCGGCAGCGCTTCTCTCTTTAAATTTTTCGATTTGCATTACACAGAAAAATACAATTTCACATACAACTGCACTAAAATAATCTATATATGTGCAAAATTCGTAACGATATTTACTTAGCTTGTTTTCAGAAGTCTAACTTTCTGCACTGCTACTGTACTTCGATGCCCCGCAAAATATGTTTCTAAAATTCAATTTGTAAAGTGTATTTGTAATGAGCAACGTTCTAAGCGTATGTTTTGTTGTAAAGTAATTTGAATACCTGAAATAATATAATAGTTCTATAAATCATGCTCTGAGTGACATAATACCTTACACAATGTTATTTGATATATTTCCTGTTGCTAGAACGCTAGACAAAACCACCTAAAATATTAGTAGATTGATGGTGTCTCCATTTACCGTCAACTGTACTTAATTAAACCTAAATTTTAATTTTTAAGCACCAAGACAATGCTTGTCAAATTCAAATCAGACATTGCACCGCCGTCAGAAGCATTACTACCAGGAGGAAAATTAGGCAAATAAGAACTGTCTTAGTTTTTAGTGAAAAAGAGTGCGCTTGAAGCCGTTAATAGTTTATTAATTTTGCTTTCTTTCAAATGAATTATCGTAAATTTAGCGTCTTTTTAAGAGGGTTAGGGGAGGTGTCAGTATCGTGTTATATCGAATTACCATTCATTGGGGTAGCGTGTAGATTTTGTGTCCATTTGTGCAGAACAATAAGACATGTAATTTCTGGAATGTTGGTAGTTAATTAGTGATAATTTTATTTTGAATTTTATGTTCTGACCTTTTTTCATGTATGTATTTAAAAGAAATTTCAGATGTTCCAAAACGCATATTTACAGTAGATAATTAAAAAAATGTATATCACTTTTTAATACAAAACATTCATTCTGATTGAAAAACAGTGCAATTAGGATTAAAAATTTAGTTTAAAAAACCACAGGGGAAAACAATAATCAATATATTAATCAGCAGAAAAACAACGTTAACAATTTACTTCTGTTTTTCAAGCAGTTTAATCTTTAGAATAAACTCATTAAATTATGTAAATTAAATCAGTATTAAAAATACACGGCAAATAACTTTATTAAAAATGAAGAAATTAAGTTACGAATGGCATTAAAGGACAATATTTTTGAAAAAGAACCTTTTTAATGGAGCTTGTAGACGTCATTTGCTATCACTACCTGTGGTTCCAAGAGCTTTTGTCTCCTTTTTGTATTTTCAGTTAAACGTTTTCCCTTTTTATGGTGATAGTCGTGGTTTGCGACTGTAAATTTTCTATCTTACCACAAAAAAAAACTTAAATTTCCTTTTAAAATAAAACCCAGGTATTCTGCAACCAGGTTAATCAAGACTTGGCTTTAGTTTAGACAAAACATAAAATGCGTCTAATCTATATTTCCATAATTAAAAATTCTCCGAAGAAATAAGTATAATCCTTTTATTAGTAATAGAAAAATAAAATCCAAAGGGAGAGAAATAAAACCAGAATGTTAACAAATGACTTCTAAATAAATTTCCAATAAAAACCGTATTTTCGTATTAATATCACAATTTATATAGTTAAAACTAACATACACCTTGCACAAAAAAATGAAGACAATTCTATATCTCCCGTTCTACTAGGCCATTTGAGGAAATTTAACGCGTTTTACACATCTCGAAAGAGAGATGTAAGATATTTGTTAGATTTATACATAGCATTGTTCTAACATAGATATTTTTTTACACAAAATCGGACTTTTCTGAAATGGCGCATACCTATGTTTTTTTCCATTCTACGACTCAAGTTATGCCAAATTTTGCAAAAATGGCACAAGTCGTTTTTAAAAGTCTTTTTTTTTTAGCCATACAATGTTAGCTTCTTAATTTTTAATTGAATTTGGTATAAATTTATTAATATCTCATGTCTATTAAACTTACTTAATTCCTTATTTCACAGTCCGAAATTTAGTTTCAATCTAAATAAAATGCACGGCTATTTCCTGATTTGTTTTTAAAATTTGTGTTTTAAGTTTACTTTGAATTATAACCTATAAATTTTTACCATCACCTTAAAGTAGATGATTGCTAAGCATACCTGCAAAAAATTAAGAGTTCTTTATTCGAAATTTCGCAAAATATACGTAAATTTATATATTAGTGCATTTTGTAATTTGACATACTTGGTACAAGCTATAATAATGCGAAATTTGGTTTACGCACTTCGTTAAAATTATTTGAAAGATTGAACGATTCACATTTTTTCCGCTTGTGCACAGTGAAAAAATGAAAGAAAAATAGGTTACTGTAAATTAAGAGTTTTGCTCAGTGAATTATTCTCGGCGGAAACTGAAAAAATGTCTCCAGATAAAAGTTTTGACCAAATTTTACAAGATTTAATATTTAGGTACAATTAGACTAGTCAAAATATCAGAAAGATAGATATGCTGTTTCAGGAAAAGTCTGACTTTGTGTTAAAATACCTATGTTAGAACAATGCTATACATACATCTAATATATAGGATAAGTCAAGCGTATGAGAAACACAAGTTAAATTTGTCATTCGGCGCAGTAGAACAGAAAATATTTAACTGCCACACTTTTTTTTCTTTTTCAGAGTGTACATGTACCAAAAAAGGAAAGAAATACATAAACGAAAAAGAAACTCCAAAAAAGAAAGGATTTCATTTAAATATTCGATAGTATAAGAATTGATACATCATATCTATTTATAAAGTACTCCGAACATTTTTGGTCCTGTTAAAAGTTTTCGGATGCCTCATATTATTCGCAGCTTCAAAGAAATTCCCAATTTTACGCTGACGCGTTTCACAGCATTTCATTAAAGTATGCCGGAATTCCCGCAAGCTTATCTTTAATTTTTCAAACTATGAAAAATTCAGAGGCCTTTTAGAAGTAGTATGTTTTTAAAGGGATCGGGTTCATTTTAAACTCTTATGTGTTGTCTAAAAATTCATAAATTAATGAATAATTGAACATGAAGTATTTTTTATACGCGTATCTTTGTACTGTATGTAAATAATGTTTTAAAAATATTCCAAGGATTTGTAAAAATATTGCAAAGACTTTTGAATGAGGCAGATTTACACCTTCAATATGGAAAAGATATCAAAGGAAATAAAATAACAGTTCTGGTTCTGTTACACTATTCGACATGAATGTGTAGCTGTCATTATATTGCTATATCATTCCAGATAAACATATTTTTTATAACATTACCGCCATGTTAACTCCAAATGCATATATTAATTATTACATTACAGGCAGACAGAGTACTGTTTATTATCCATTAACTGTAAATCATTAATTAATTTTACGTATCTTAGCTCTTACGTTGATATATTCCTAGGAAATGGTGATCCAAATAGCTCCGAAAATGGGCTCCAACTTGCTATTTACAGAAATACCCTGACTGGTGCATTGCAAAATATCAGAGAAATATGTTGCTTATTGTCTTATTGAGTCACCATAAAACTTCCAAAAGAAATTTTATATGAATAAATCGCACGCAATCATTCAAAGGACAAACGACAAAATTATTTCACTGCTATAGGTTCACCGTTGACAGTCATCATAAAATTAGGAGTATTTAAAGCATACTAGCGTTATCTGCTACAAGGCAAAGCTACCTTCATCAAGCGCATTCTAAGAAACTAGCTTGTATTCAGTTACGTATGAGGAAACTGTAAAAATTACCAAACAACCAGTCTGGTCATTGAACTTTGAGCTTGGGCCTAACAACTAATGTTCAGAGGTCTTAACTACTCCGCCGATCGCGGGCTCAGCATGGGTAAGGGGGCCCACCAGCGGCCGAGCGGTAAAGTCGCTGAACACTGGTAGTTCGGTCCGAGGTTCGAATCCCGCGAACGGGCTGGCTGCATGGGCATTTTCGTGGTTTTACCCATGTGTAACGTGTTTACGAGCCAGTTTCCCTTAGAAAGTCCTCCACGAAGGCATCCCTTCCCTTAGGCAGATAGCTCTCGAGGCTTTGCCATAATCACACGCACACACACAGCATGGGTAAGATCGCTGAACACTAGTAGCTCGCATTTTCGTGGTTTTTCATTTGATGGTTTCACCCTTTTCTGGATAGCCGTAGTTAAAGCAAATCCAATACTTTTTGGTATATGTAAAAAAACAATTAACTTTGGAATTCGAAGTTTATTATTTCATTCTTCTTTATTCCTCCAGATGTTGTCCATCAGTATTTTTTTAACCTTCCTTTTTTAATTTTAATTTTTTTAGCATTAGAGTCACACAACTAATTTTTTGGCCGTATTACCTTTCAAATCATTGCCACCAAATGTAATCTCCACGTGTTTTTGAAAAATTAATAAATGATGGAGAATCTGTATGTACATATCCATGTATGGATGTTTCTCGCATTATGAAAAAACGAATTTTGCGTGAACAGAAATACAGGGATTTTTCTAGAGAAATGTCTTCAATTGAATCTGATCTACCTCCTCTTGATACCGCTGAATCAGATTTTGATTGCATTCCTCTTTATATGTATTTTTTATAGTTTTTGAATTTAAAATATAAGAACTATAAATAATTCTTCTAACTTCATGACTATTGGTTGGACTTCGACTATTTCTTACATACTTATAGGGAATTTCGTATTTTACTAGTTTTGAATTTCATTTCATGTCTTTGTGGATTTGGTTCTAAATTTCTTATTTCTTACCTATAACTGATTAGTTTTAGGCAGCATATTGCGCGAAAATATACACCTATCTTCTTTTCCTGGCCTTCATTTTCGCAATCGTTAATCATAGTCATATACCTCCGCTAAAAAAAGCGTTTTAAATTACGAAATATTCATATTTGGGAAATGCCAAACTTAAAATATTAATTTTGGATACTTAACTAAATGTAACATCTAATAGGGGTTTCCTCGTTCTGATATTTTGCAAAGTTCGTTATGATAAAATATAATTCTAAGTTTGACTGCCGTACCACAATAATGGACCGGGGCATTTAATTTCAAAATCTACAGTTTTTGATGTCATTCATAACTTGCCTTGAGACATCGGTTAATTAAGTTAAAATAAATCGAGGAGATAAATTTTCTATTTATCAAGTTTAAATGAAGTTTAAATGAAGGTCAAGTTGAAATGAAGTGCAGTAAAAATGTGTATAATATAATAGGTTGTACAAGGAAGTCATGTCGTGTGTACATAATTTTTTTTATTTAAATCAATCAGTGTTATATCCGGAAAAATATTCTAAGAACTGATTTTATTGCTTTCATTGTTTTTATTCCTTTATTGCTTAGTAACACAGATTAAATTAGAAAGTTAATTATCTTATGCTTTACTGAACGACAACAAAGTCTCGGAGGCTATCTGCTTAAAGGAAGAAATGCCTTTGTGGAAGATTTTGTAAGAGAACTGGCTCGTATACACGTTACGCATGGAGAATGCCCATGCAGCCAGTCCATTCGCAGGATTCGAAATTCGAACGGAACTACCAGTGTTAAGCGATTTTACCGGTCGGCCGCTGGTGGGCTCGGAAATCAATGAGTTATCAAACTCCGCCATTAAAAGGATATGTGTTACCAGTTTCTGAAGTAAAATACATTTACCTTCCATGCGCAACAATATATGGCAATGTAAAAATTTAAGAATTATTAATAAACACTAGACAAGGGAGGACGTGAGCAGAACCGATTAACCGTAATGGTAGAGGGGTGGGGCTCACGTCGTCCGTTACTATTACTACTACTACTACTACTACATTCCATGCGCCAAAGTATTTATTCTTCAATTAAACGTAAGTATTTAGCATTCAGATTTAATCTGTCTGATATTCAGTAAAAACCCAGGGCGATTTAAAAGCAATAAAAGTAGTTCTTGATCATATTTTTTGTAATTTTTAGCCTGATTAATTGAAATGAAAATGGACTTTAATCGTGAAACGCCTAATTAAAAGATTCTAATGTGAACACCACAGGATTTCCTTGTAGGGCCTATTAAATTATACACAATATTTGATGCATTTCATTTAAACTTAGTTCCTCCAGTTTCCTTAGAGATATATTTCTCATTGAATTAATTCAGTTCTCTCTTCACGGCAAAGGCAAAATACATAAATTCTAAAAGCAACTTCATTAAAATTTGAAAAATATAAAACACCAAACACAATAAAAACAGTTACATTTTTTACAAGTAAAATTAGAGTTTCTGCGCAAAAACAAGAAATTCGGCTAGCGGGAAAGAAGGCAGATGTTTCGGTGCACAAACCTGAAAGTTTACTTTTGGTCCGACTCGGTAAAAAGACGCTGAATTTGCAGAAACTGACTTAAGTTGCTATTCTCCTAAGTTTCAAATGCAAACAAATGCGGCTGCTCAATTAAGCTTAGTCGTACATTAAAAACTTTTAAATTGTTGATAATTCTACAGCTATTGCATGCAAATTAATTACAGGCATAAAAGCCTTAACCGGAACTTAAGAACAACATAATTCAATCACTTTTAAAGTAAAAAATGCACAATTTACCAACATATAAAAATAAAAAAAACTGAGCTCACCGAACCGAGTAACAGGATGAGTATATATATATATGTATATATATATATATATATATATATATATATATACACACTTTTGATGCGGCTGGTTTAAACCAGAGACAGGTGCACAACTACATGTTATACAATCCTATAATAAATCCTATAAAAATTTCGACGTTCTGAGTTTACACATTTTTTATTTATGCGAGATTAATACATACGTACAAATGTCACGAGAAAATATCTTCTGAATCCATTTTCTTATCCGTTTCGGGAAAAAGAGTCCTTTATTTTGTCCTCACGTACAGATGTCACGCAAAAACGTCGTTAATTTGCATTCGATAGTGGTCAAAATGTATATTTTCTTTGAAATATAATACCCGAAATTTTTCTTGATTACTATACTTCCTTTACTTCGTACAAGAAATTAATATTAAATACTTTTTATAAAATTACACTAGCTGGACTCATTAAAATCATCATATATTTTTATTTTTATTGATAACTATTTTAGGCCGTTGTCCGCGGAAGCAGCTAGTAAGGGGGGAAACTAAGCATAGAAAAGCATTTGAAAATTTTCAGCGTAGTGTTTTATAAATTCGTTTAAGACTATTTTCATTAATACGTGGAATAAAATATTTAGAATGATAGTGTTTAAAATCAAGAGTGGCAAAAAGTAAGTGCCATTATTTGTATACATCTTTTTTTTTCATACTTAAGTGAAATTCTTTTATTAAAAAATCACAGTAACAGAAGCATATTAGAAAATATATCAGTTTTTAAATCTCCAAAACGAGTTCTTTTTATTTCTATTATGGAAATTTGCAAATCGGAATAACTATACAATACATCTTCAGATGACTTTATTTTAAGAATTTTTCAAATTTGCATCATAAATATTTGATAGTCCCAAACAGTCAACATTGGATCTGAGAAACTCTGCAGTATAATAACTTCCATTCTAAAAACATACGAACTGATCGAAATCCCTTTACGACCTCATCATGATGCGGTTTTGAGCGGAAAATTTCTTCTTTTCACTCAAAATTCATTCTTCTTTTTCATTTAAATTTTCATATTTCCATATTTTATGCTTCTGGTAAGAATTTTCTTTTCATGATTGACAGGTCCTTTCTCTACGCCCCAAAGATTAGCTAAAAATAGCTACGCAACCAAATACCTTTTTCTAAAATGGGTTGCAGTATAAGATTGAAATCGTTTGTTTGAAATCTACAGAAAACATGTAGATGACGTGTGATTTATTGAATATTTTGCACATGTTCGCCTTAAATCCCTTCTGAGTTCAATGTTATGTTCATAGACAACTGAGAGAATAACTGCGCTATCTTTGGATGCATTTTAGGAAAGAAGCAATGCAGAATAATTTCCACAAAACGCTTTAACATGCTTCCTATGAAAAACATTTCTTCGTTTTGCATTATGTTACACCTTACTAAATAAGGTTTATTTTAATTAACAAGTTGTTACTTATACATCCTTTTCCTCAAGCAGGTGCCCATCGTATGCTGCCTGACGAATATGCAAGAATTTTTCTTCTTTTATACAGCTTTCATAATCACATATTACTCACCAGCGGCCGAGCGGTAAAGTCGCTGCACACTGGTAGTTCGTCCGAGGTTCGAATCCCGTGAACGGGCTAGCTGCATAGGCGTTTTCGTGGTTTTCCCCATGTGTAACGTGTATACTATCCAGTTTCCCTTAGAAAGTCCTCCGCGAAGGCATCCCTTCCCTCAGGCAGATAGCCCTCGAGACTTTGCCATAATCACATACACACTTATATACTTATATTAAGATCTGTCCTGCACTTTCAGACGTATTTCCAAGCATTCCATCAAAAAAATTAAGAGTTTTTTTATTCAAAATTTACGAAAAGATATACGAGAATTTATATATTGGCGCGTTTTGAAATTTGGCATATTTGTTGAAAGCGATAAAACATCAAATGTGATTTAGACACTTTGCTAAAATTATTTGAAAGTAGGAGTGGTGTGACTTTTTTTACCGCTCATGCACAATGTAAAAAGGTACGAACGAGGTGCCTTTTTTCCGCTCCAACATAATGGAAGGCAAAGGAAAATTAGTTGTCATATATTAAGGAGTTCGCCAAGTGAATTATCCTTGGCGTTAACTGGAAAAAAAAACTGTGTCAAGATACATTTTTGAATTTCTCCGTAAATGCCGCACCAAATTTTATAAAATTTAATTTCTAAGCATAATTTGAGTCATAGAATCGAGATATAGGAAAAATGGTATGTTTTTTCAGAAAACGTCCGATTTTGTGTCGAAATGCCTATGTTAGAACAATGCTATATATATAAATCTATTATATATCCTATAAGTCGCGCTTCTGAGACATGAAAAACGCAATTTGAATTTCGTCGTCCCAGTAGAACGGGAAATATAGATATTTTTTTTTTTTTTTTTTTTTTTTTTTTTTTACTCAGTGTACAGTGTTATTACGCCATGGGGGCTATCTAAACTAAATATGTGGCGAACCTCTCGAAAAGTTGAAGTTAGTGGTAGGGAAGGAAGGGTGGGAGACCCTGGAAACGTCCCCACCGGGTATGCTTTCTATCAAAATTGGGGGGGTAGGAACTGAGCGACGCCGTGCTATCACCTATATGGTGCTCAAGGTTCTTGCCAACGACAGGTGCGTATATGACTTGTACATGACTTGTGGCAAAGAGAGCATATATGACTTTCTCTTCTTGCCACGATGAATTTCGTGTGCTTGTTCTGACAAATGAGATCAGACTGTCAGACAAATAAATCCCAACACAACAAGATTCTTTGAATCCTTAGTTGTTTTATATTGTATTTACTTCGTATTCTGATATCAACACGTAAAGGAGGAACAAGAATTCATCTGGCGGTCTAGAAGATTGACTAAGGTTATTGTCCATTTAAATTTGTACAGTGACTCCCGAAAACAAATAAAATAGGCGATTATCAGTCACCAACTAGATTTCATTGACAGGGTCTCACACTCCCTCCATTTTAAGTTGAACAGCAAATAAGAAGTTCTTATTCCTTCCGCGCATGTTTTCGCAGTGGAAGTTCTAGTTCATAAAGCTAGTAACTGGATTATCCGCGATTCGAATTTTGGTAAAGCAGCTACTGATTTTTCAGATTTTCTGTTCAAAAACACCAAATGATCTCTACAACGGTGGCACACATTTTTTTTTTTTAAATTAGCGAGGCTTATTTATAACCAAAGTTATGTAATATAATCTTTAGTACTTGCATATTACCCGTCGGCCGTGAAACTTGGCTACACCAGGAAATTTCGCAGAGGTCCGCCAAAGTTGCGTCAATTTTTCCTGCGGAATTCTGAAAAGCTGATGCAACTTTATTTAACAGACAATCAATATTCGATCCACTTAATTTTCGCGCTTCGTAAAAAAAAAAAAAAAAAAAAAAAAAAGACTTCGCCGCTTTCCACTATTTTGTTAGAAGCTCCGACTTTAGTGCAAGCTCTGTTTAGTACGCTGGCTACAAACTTCCCTCAGGTAATTGTCCGCAACCTATGGTTTTGTCCGCCATATTGTGTCCATACAATTCTGATGAAAGGATACCATAACTCTGAATATAATGTACTGCTTGTTGTTCTATAGAAGACAGGCCCAAAAATTTGAATCTTTTCTCTCAAATGAAAAGAAATAATAGTTAATTTATAACCTTCTCTATTAAAACCAAAGGCTTAATTAATCAGATTTGCATCAAACGAATGTGCAGATGCTTTGAGTTTGTTGTTATGCTATGCTTTGAGTTTGTTGTTATGCTATGCTTTAACATGCCATACCTGGCGATAAATCGCTCTTCTTGGGTAAACGTTTCACGGTAAACAGTATAATACGTAAGTAACCCAAACTTTAAATAAAATTTCATCTAATTGTTATTTAATTTGTAACTCTAATTGCTATTTTAAACTAATCAGTTCTTATGATTTGGATCTACACTTAATCTTTACGTTTCCTAACCAGAATATAAAGGAGATAGCTAGTATTTAAACTGCGGTTTTGGGATTTAAGGCGGAGCGTATTTCTGACTGCGAATGCACGCTATTTTTAGTTTTTAGCAGCTGTGATAAGTTGTAATTATTTGGCTTTGCGATATAATGTTGCGGACACCTTGATTTTCATGCTTCAGTTAGAATTACTGTACCACCTCAGAGTAAAATTTAATTGTTACTCTTTGAATGTTGTTCCATGTTTAGCTTGGATTTGACTGTTCTGTTTAGTTACATCACTACGAACTGTGGCTGATATTGATAGCATAACAAAGTGCATTTATGTTCTAATTTCTGTTTGGTTTGGCTTAGCTGAGCATGGCAAAGCACACTAAGACTGTCTGCTTAAGGAAAGAGACGCCTTCGTGGAGGACTTTCCAAAAGAAACTTGCTCGTATATGCATTACACGTGGAGAAATCCACGAAAAAGCCTGTGCAAGCAGCCTGTTCGCCTGGAATCGAACCCCTGTCGGAACTACCAGTTTTCAACGATTTTACCGCTCGGCACCTGGTGGGCCTATTTCTGTTTAAATAAAAGGTTATTAAAACCTATCCAGGATCTTGTTTTCATTTTAGAGATAGCGATGATTCATATCGCTTCTATTATGGAGTTTGAGACTAATTAACATAGCCAGATCAAATAAAACCCCACATAATTTTTTAGCATGCAGAATTTACTTCTATAATAATAATCATATAAAAATGCAAACTGAAGATTCTACGAATATTTAAAAACACACGCAGGCAATTATTTGAAGTTTTATTTTAAAGAAAGTAATTAATTATTATTTCTTCTTTTTTCCCCGTCGAAGATTTAATTCATTCATAAAATATTTAACTTTAAAAATTACCTTCGTTAAAATTTATCGGCGTGGGAAAGGATTAATTTAAAGAACAATGTAATAATTATCACTGACAAGGTATACTGATATTATCAGTAAAATTTCTTCCTGATCCCTTTTAGAAATGGTGCCCATAAGAGGATCCATTGTATTCTAAAATACTGTTAAAATTATTATTTTACTCATTTTTACCTTAGAAGAAATACAGATAACAAAATTGAAACTTAATTTTTGCTACTTAAAAAAAAGGAACTTTTTGTTTTGTAACATTTTAACCAAACAAAATACTCTAACGAAAATTATTACCAAAAACTGTTTGAACTGTTTGAATTTATCCAAAATTTGAATAATTTTATCGTAAATGATATTAGTAAAATTATACACAAATTGTAGTATCTGTTGTATAGTGTAATATGAAAGGCCTCGTGATTCGAAGCATTGCATAAAAAGGAAGATTGCAGCGGTAAGTTCATTTGACATTTAGGTAAATAGCCCAAGCTGGCGATGGTTTTAGTGACTAATTTGGCGAGAAATCACCAATCGTCAACAAGTATGGCCACCATTCGGCGACATTTAGATACGATCCTATGTAACTGTATCCAGCCCCATGTTACTAACAGTGCATGCCTTCCAGCAATTTCGAGAAATCAAAGGTACTAGAAATTTCCAGGTGGGCGGAAGAAAACTACTTAACCCGGCGGAAGTCGCACCAAGAAAAGTTACTAGAGTGGGCGCGTGGGGTGTCACATACCCCAATATTTAAAATACAATAAAAATAGTATTATTTAGTTTAATTTTTTTTTTTTTTTTTTTTTTTTTTTTTTTTTTTTTGTTCTCGTGTATTATAAATAAGTGAATAATAATTGGGTTTCAAAAAGTTAATTTCCAAAATAATCTTACAGTTAAAATTAAGATAAATGAAAATAATAAAAAAATAAACATCATGCCTCTAAGTTTCATTGCAACTCTAATATACCATGCTTATTTTATGTCTTCACACTTTGAACGAAATACATTCATGTGTTCTTGGCACAGAATGTTTTCACATTTTAAACATTGCATTTACGTTCTTCTGTCCTTGGCGCGAGGGCAAAAAATTTATCACATCTTTCATACTTAGTTGTTTCGAATTTCATGTATTCGTTTTAATTCTTCGTCGAAACTTCTGCTTTTGTTTTGCATGCAGTACGTCAATTTCTTGGAAAAGTATTAATCTCTGATCTTTGTTCAATACTTTTTTTCATTATTTGTAACGCTAAGTCCTTCAAAAAACAGACTACTGTTTCTGGTTGGTGGATTAACAGTTGAATGTAATATAATTCAAGCATTTATTACAGCAACATTTAGTGCAGGAAAGAAAATTACCACTGCCCACCTCCTTGTTATTCTGGCAATTGAATAATTGGCTGACATTTCCTCACCCATATCCACTGCTCCTTTAGTCATATTATTTAAACATATAATTCCTGACGTTTTATTTTCTCCAATAGTATGATTATGGTAAAAGCACCTAGGACTCTCTGCCTAAGGGAAGGAATGCCTTCGTGAAGAACTTTTTAAGGCAAACTGGCTCGTATACACATCGTTACAAGTGGAGAAAATCACGAAAGCTTCCATTCAGCCGGTTCGTTCGTCTGATATTGAACCCAGGTCGAAACTACCAGTTTTCAGCGATTTTATCGCTCGCCGCTGGAGGATGCCGCTCGGATGGGACCTTTCTACAATATGATAGTATGAAGACAAGTGAACAAAGAAGTACTTGCTATTCTGTAGAACGCAGGTCCCAAATTTTAAGCATCAATTTCAAAATGCAAGAAAGAGTACTGCAATAGCGTTTAATTTGTATCTTGTTCATGGAAAATATAACGTGGCTTGTCGAGAATCAATCGGTGTTACATCAAATGAAAGCACGAACGTTACGAGTGTGTTGGTACTTCACACTAATCCAGAATTAGAGCTAAAATTGTGCTGCTTCACTACAGTTTCATGGTAGACGGAATAATACGTAAGTACCAAAATGTCCTCACAAATCTCTCAAAATCTTAGTCTGTGTCTCATTCTGCCACAATTTTCTCTCGATCGAATTACTGATGATTCTGTAAATTATTTACTACCAGGCAGGGTTAATGAAAGTTAAGTAGTTAAAAACGATGCTTCCAGATGTCCTTTAGTGTTAATTATGTGGCGTAGGTTACTTCAAAACACCTTTGAATATCGTATTGGTAATTCCAAACACCTTTCATCATCCGAGGCGTTTTTTATCCAAATAATCTGTTCGTGAAGTGAGGGCGTTCCTAATTCACTGTTCCAGTGTAGCCTTTTACTGACATCCTGAAGTTAAGAATTTGGCGCCTACCTATATGTCCTAGCGGTTAAGTTGCTGAACACTGGTAATTCGACCTTGGTTCGATTCCAAGCGAACAGGCTTACTGCATGGGCGTTTCGTGCGTCTTCCCATGTGAAACGTGAATGCAAGACAGTTTCTCTTAGAAAATCTTCCACGAAAGCATTCAACTTTGCCGTAGCCAAATAAGCCAAAATGAACGTAAACTTGGTAAGGTAAGTCGATAATCCCCTGTATTTCATTTCTAAATTCTTACAATTTCTTACAAAATACTTGTTATTATTCGGTAGATAAATGTAGTGGCATGTTTAAACAAGAGTAATTACTTTTGCGAGTTTTTTTTAATTAGTTATAATCAGTCATCAATTTTTAATAGTCAGGACTAAAATAATTGCACAGTAGTAACACAAAGACACCGCAAGGTGCAAATTTGCTGTAACAAAAAGGTAAAGATACGTACAAAATCTCGTTTATGGATACAAGTATCATACATTCCTTTTTATCTATATATAATATACATTAGTGATATTTTCAAACAAATAATTGGCGATTCCAGAAGAAAGAAGAATGAAAGAATAGAATATATCAGATCTCAAATTCGTCGATCCTGTTTAGAGGGTAAAAAATTCCTTTCTAAACCCAAATTGGATTCCTCGAGTTCGTGGTCAGAAACTGAATTTAACGAAAACCATGAAAACTACAAGAGAAGGGCAGAGTTTAAAATAAAGAGTAAAAAGAATGAAATTTTAAATCGCTTCTTTCTCAACATACCAGCAACTTCAAATATTTGTTTAACCGACTGTGGAAAAGCATACGAGGGCTGTCCCCCTGTGGGAAGGCATGCTTTTGTCGAGATATTTATAAGGGGAATTCTTTCATATTCACATTAATAATAGTCGAAAACCATGATAAAGCATATCCTTTTCAAACAGAACAGAAATGTTTATAAAACTTTTTTTAAATGTTTATTTGAAAATGTAAGTTCCAATAATGAATTTATATCAAATTTATTTATTTATACTTCCGATTTCAAGCCTCTCAGAAAGTGATATAAATAAAATAATACCAATTCCCAAATGTTAAATTTATCTAAAATCGATTTTTACTTCTCTTTGCTTGTATATTAGTTTCAATACAATTCCACAGGAAAATAAATTTCATTCGAAACATTGCGTATTGAAATTAGATTTATACTGTGTTTTGATTGTTTTTAATAATACTACAGTTAAAGGTTTAGTAAGGGGTGATAAAAAATCTGTAAACTTAAATATACGGAATATAATATATTTATGAAACGGATTGCGAAAGAAATCGAAGATTATGCTAATGAAAAATTCCCATCCAATGAACCAATATTAAAAATTTGCCCTTCAGCAGAAAGGCACTTTTTGGGGAACTACTCGTATATGAGCTCTCAAGTCGCCAAATGCAGCAACAAATTTTCCAGGTGCCATATTACTATCTAAATTTTTTGTTTACATTTCGAACTTTAAGCCTAAAATGTCTCCAAACACGCGGTTTTGAACACACAACTTAAGCTAAAAATCCGAAACAAAAACAAAAAATTTAGATAGCGAAAACGTAAAGTTTCTAACCAAAAATATTGACAAGAATCCATGTACACAGCGATATGTTTTAATTTTAAAAAATATCTACGAATTGCACAATCTAGACAACGAACAAATCTACGAACTACGCACACCTCGCTATAATAAATTAACAAAATAAATTTCAAAGAATACCATGTACACAGCATTCTGTTTAAACTTAAATATATCTACGAATTGCACAATCTAGAGGCATAGCGCACAAGTGAAGAAAATAACTAAAATTACAAACAATTCAAAAACAATAAGAACAGAAATTCATAGTAAAAAAAACAATGAGCATAACATTCTACAAAATAAAAACAGTAAAATAAAATGCACTTACCATAATACATTCGTTAATAAATTTTCGCCAGTCATGCAACGTCTGTGAACAAAAGTACCACCATTTTGCTATATTACATGTCTTTCTGCGATTCAAAATTTCGAAAGTAACGATAAAAACTTCCTTCAAAGTTAACTTACTACACGAAAACTACGATCCAAATCTTAAAATCCACTTACAGCCACATACTTTACCAGCAAGCATTTAACTTCAAATCCACACAAGACCTTCTTCGTCCGAGTTCTCATAGCAGCTCCGCATTTCGCACTGCGTTTTAAAAGAACTACAGAAATTCCAAAAATACCCTTCGATCCTCATAAACACACCCATGAACAAAACACCTGTTAACAACTCCAACATCGTACTTTTTAATACTAAATTTACTTTCCACACAATCTAAAATACGCGACTGAAACCTTCCCACTACGTCTATCATTACAACATAGGCCATTTCAAAACACGCACGACACTGCAGCAAAAGAGCTAAGTTTCAACGTCAAAAGGGTTGCTATACAAACCTACTGTGGTATGAGCACGTTTCCCTTGAAAACAACATCGTCCACCAAACCATTACACACCATGGAATCGCGCCAAAATCCAGCGCAGAACACATATAGCCACATTTGATGATCTTAGGGCGCATATAAGAGTAGAGCCCTTTTTGGAAATGACTTGTGATGTGAAATATATTTTATGTTTAAATAGTAGCACTAAATTTGAATGCATAGCTCATATTCAGAAGAGCCAATTTGAGCTTAAAAATTGAAAGAGAAAAAAAGAAGTCCTTGTGGACCGGTCAATGTCGCTCAGTAACGGATGTCTTTATTGACAAACTCCAAATTTCTATACAGTTACAATTAAAATAATCTATGGTACTATCAGAGAATGGAAAGTGCTATAATTGTTGCATTTTTTCACACTTTCTCTAGTACAAAACAACTTATGCAATGTTAGTGCTCAGTTGGACCAGACACTTGGTGCAAATATCAGCGAGCTGCATCATTAAGAAGAACATACGCAAGCAAATACAAAAATCCAGTCAAGGCATATTATTAATGTAGGAACTGACAAAAAATTAATTATAAAGCAATAAATCAGAACAATATACAGTTTGATCATACATAGACTTATTCGGAATGCTTTCTTAGAGTTGGCAAGAAGAATTAAAATTCAAGGCTAGATGTAAGATATCAGCAGTTTTCTGTTAATATCTTGCATTTTGTATTTTGTGTGTCGTATGTGTATTTGGTGTGTGTTCAGTTCCATTAAAATGTATTTGTAATCAAGAAGCCCCATAGATTTAACTTATGGCGGAAAACGGGAAAATGGACTCTAGAGTAATATTTTTAAACCTGCATGTACGAAATTTTGTGAGCAGAAGCTCTTATAAAAGGGATTTTAAAGAGAAACATAAAATACAAACAAGAATTTCAATGCAATGTTTTGGAAATTTATTAACAATGGATGTGATTACGAACTCTTAAATTTCAGGCATATATGGCTGTTATACAAACAAGAATTTCAATGCAATGTTTTGGAAATTTATTAACAATGGATGTGATTACGAACTCTTAAATTTCAGGCATATATGGCTGTTATACAATTTAAGTAAAAATTGCCAGAAAAAACAAATAGGTTGTTTACAAAAAGAAAAAAAGATTAACGTTGAGCAAAGGAAGGTGTAGTCTATAGATATGGGGTGTTTTATGTATTTAAGTTAAGATTTAATAATAAAAATACTGCATTTTTCTCAAAACATATTATTTCCCAAAACTTGAGTACTTAGTGCAAGGTAAATCAAATTTTTATTATTTTTATGAAACAGCGTATACTTAATTTACATATAGTTATCTAGTGAACGACATACGATAATACCGATAAAGTTAAAAGATGTTTGAAATTATGCCCTGTTATTAAAAAGACATGGAGAATTTATGGAAGTCTAAAAAAGGGTCGATAGCCTGAAAATTTTTTATTTTTTAATACATCCTTACAATTATATGTCATTCTATAGATAAAAGCGCGTAATTTATTATTATATGAATTTATTTTATATAACTGCAATAGTTTAGTGCGGACCGAACTAGAAGTGTTCGCGACTTTACCACCCGTCCGCTGGTGGACCCATAAATTAAAGCAATTAGCGAAAAATATTAATAATTTTTTAAAGAGGTCTCCTTTACGACTACAAAGTATCATTTGTCGACATCCAATCCTTTCTAAATTTTAACAATGATGCTTTCCTCTGCAATGTCACTTTAAAAGTTTAAAAGTATAATTATTCTTTGAATGGTGAACTTGCACAACCGTTATGGTCTATCTTATAAGCATACAAATGCCATTTTGCAATTATTTTACTGTAAACAAAGTTCATAACGACTACTGTCGGATTTATTTTCGACAAGAGACTTTTTGTCCAATTACTGTCGCTAAGCAGTCATCATAAGAAACCCACTTTTAAAACTGCTCCATTGGCATGTTTATTTTTTAATTATATAATATAAGTTATAATAATTGGCAATTTGCATGTACTATCTACTGGTTATAAGGAGTTTTAAAATTTTCTGATGATGTCTTTCTTCCTTGTTATGCGAACAAATAACAGAAACATGCCATATCGTAAAGTGCAGCCATTTTTTTCCCCATTAGCGGGTACTTAACAGACTTAGGCTTGGTCACTATTAAGACCGGAAGTGGTGGCCGCTTTATTATGGAAGCATATGATAGGTGGACCACCGTTGTCTCCTATCAAGGGATAGACAAATATAGCCATGACTTATCCTGGACTCGAACCCAGGTCGAACCGCAGTAGGTTCCCCTAACCATTATACCATCCGGGCGGCAGTGCGCCCAGTGTATTGAACTAAATATCATTTGTTCGCAGTATTATATTTATGAAGTATTTTGGAAATATTGCATGACTGTTAAAGATAATAACAATCTGGAAAGTCTTAAAAATGATTTTCAGTCCATTTTATAATAACGAATTAAAGCAGTATGTTATCCTTTGGAAATATCTAAATTTTATCCAGAAATCTAAGGAAAATTTGAAGCAAAAGTATAATTACTCTTGTTTTCAGAAATTTTAGCATTTCAAATTCACTGATTGAGCTGTTAATGTGAGTTATAAGAATTACGACTGTGACCCCAGTTCCCGATACTATTGATATATTTAATATATTTAAGCTACATATTTAACAGCAACGCTATCTTGAATTCTGATTCTTGACTATTTACTTATACAGGAATACAGTTTCGTCATTATATCGTTAGATAATATCGATATCAGATTCTTCGAGATTCTGATACTGAGAAAATGCTGCATATTTACTAGCAATGGTACTTTGAATTCTAAATCTTGACCATTCGCGTTTTCAGGAACATTATTTAATGCTAATTATAACATAAATAGCGTATACAACTAAAGACGCAACGAACCAGATACCGTATGTGTTGCTTTCACTAAAAGTTATTTGATTTTTGTTTGGTTTCATTTCATTAACGCAGGTGCTATCTGCAATCATATTTATCAGAACTAAAATATGCATCACACATACACATATATAAATGTATATTTATTGGCATCTCATATACATGTACACTTTCTCGAACGAGTGGTTTAACACGCCCAGCTAAATTTCAAAGATGAGTGGTTTCGAATCTCGGTTGAATTTTCGCGTTACTCTCTTCAAAAGTCTAGTGAATTTCTGCAACATCAGGGCAAAATCCGATACCTATGTATATCGACAGAATTTGTTCTACAGAAGTGACAAAAATGTCATCATAGTTTAAACCGTTACCTATGCGCGCACAGAAACAAGAAGAAACAGAAAACATTATAACTGTTGATATTCTTTCGTATATATACAAAAACATTTTAGTGAAATTATATATGAAATTGTAGCATCTTTTGTATAAAAGTAACCTGAAATGCCTGAAAAAGTGAAGCTCTGCCGGAAAAAAAAGGTAACAGGGGTAATCCTGTTTAACTTTGAGGTAAATGGCCGCCTTGCTAAATTGGCGCGATGTTGCCAAGCTAACAGTGGCTTGGCGACTAATTTTTGTCGCCAAATGACCCTAAGTCGCCAAACCTGAGAATCATTTGGGAACATTTTGGTACGGTCCCTGTGTAACTGTAATTAAATATCTGTAACTGATACTTGTATATACGAGTAACTTTAGCCGAATATGCCCCCCCCCCCCAGTAATTTCGAGAAATGGAAGGTATTAGAGATTTCTCGGCGGCCGAGGTAAAACTATGTATGTCCGGAGCCAGCATCAGTTCGCAGCTTTAAGTTCGGAGTTAGATTTGCGGTAGCTCCTGATTGTGCGCTGTCATACTGAGAAAAAGCTATACGAGTACATTTGTGGAAAATTCTAGATTCTGTAAATTGTTTCTTTTGTGAAAATAAATTTTGTCAAGCTATTATCTGGTTTTATGTGCATGTAATCTATTACGAACCCGTATGCATGCAACAACATTTCGAAACTCGCCGAACAAATAACACGTAATGCATGAAAATAACAAAAGTAACTGTTTAAATTTATTTTATGGAAACTATATTCCATTGAAAACTCGTTTCATAATGTAACCCTCATTTTAAAACATTGCGCGATCTTGGTTACCTTTTACCAAATAAATTTGCTTTCAATAGGAGAGAAACGTAATCAAGAGTAGCGATGTTGTTTCAGTTACTAGTGTACATAGGTTGTTTAAGTCAATATTGCCGAGACGCGAATCGAAATCTCTGAAATTCAAATGGGAATTGATTACTGGAGCTCTCGTTCCAGTTTGAGAGGATATAATTATTATGGTCTCGTATTCCTAAGCAAGTAAGCAGTGCTACAGAAACTACAGATATTGTGCTTATTAAACCATAAGCTTATACAATTCATGCATTTAAAAGCTGAGCTTAAGTCTGCAATCAAAAGCAGTGGTATTGTTTTAATTCCGAAGTCATGAGAGATTGTAGATTTAAAGCATTCGCAATATCTAAGTCTGAGATTTGAATTCCTTTTACAAGTGAAGATAATCAGGGATTTTTTAAAACGCATGATGGTTTAATTTACCATGCAAGTTCTAACACAAATGATTATTTTTGAAGCAATGTAAAAATGTCACGTCAGTAAACTGCATTTTACTTCAGATTCAGTATCGCAATACCGTGTGCGAAGATTACAGTTACTTGAAATTCGCAGTTAATTAGAGAGCAAATTAAAAACATAGGAAATAGAAATAATTTCTGTTATAATTAACAAAAAAAGACTCTGAACAATTTACCTGTATTTAAGCTTCTGAATTTGGAAGATTAATTCATTTGGTTGTGTAATTTGAATCATCATTAGAAATAAGAGAAACACATTACAAATAAACGAAGAATAAGCAGCAACAGAAGTGAAATGATCTAGTTATAAATGACGCAGCCCAACAGGTATAGCGGTTAGCATCGCTGACTGCCGTGCAGAAGAGCCTGAGTTCAAATCCCGCTAAATGTTTGTAAATGTATAGAATCCGTGCGGCATGGGGGCACTCTAATTATGCGGCGAGCCGAAAGTCCTCTCGAGAGATTAGTGGTAGGATACCCTCGGATCCGTCCGCCCGGGGTGCTCTTCATCAAAATTACGGACGGAACTGAACTAAGTTGCACTATCTCGTGTAAGGTCCTCGAGGTTGCTGCCAAAGACAGGCGTAATCTTGCGCTTCTTGCACAACAAATTTCGTCGGCTTCGGTTGACTATGAGTCAAACAGTGAGCATTAGTCAACAACAACAAGAAGTTATAAATGTCTAAGATCATGTGGTACCATCGCTAATAATCAACACGTTTCCTTTTGTACTTTCCGTGGATTGTATTCCGTGGACTATTGGTTTGTAAGAGTTAATTTTTCTACCCTTCACTATAAAAACTTATCTCCCCTTAAGCAATGTTCGGCTGATCCGCATTATGGTTAATTCATTCTCGGATAATCGATTATTAACTGCATCTGAATCGTATGTTCTGAACCAACTTTTATCACCCAGAGTTCCCTCGAGCTATAATTTTCCGTGAGAATTTGCAAGCTTCATATGGAAATCGCTAGCATTTTCGCAAAAACTTCCTATTTGCAAGCAGTTATGATAAATAAGCTAATCCTATCTAAATATATGACTATTCATATGAAATACTTATACGGGAGTTCACTTGAAATTAGTTAAAATCCGCAAGAGTTTTAGGACTTAGCTATGCAGGACCCTTAAAAAATGAATGTTATTTTAGGGGTTCTGTAAGAATGAAAAGTTCAGAAACACTGCGCATAAGTCTGTAAGGCTGTGTTCAGACGGCGGCGTAAAGGGCATAGAGGCGTAGTCATAAGGGCATAAAAAAAGGGAATTCCGTTCACACTTGCGAGAACGGGGTGTAAGCCGTGGCTAATGGGAGAAGCTAAATCTGCGCATGCGTGGATGTGTCTACAACTTTCCTGCGCTGTTCTCCTGTTCGATTGACTTCCCGCGTGCGCTCTACTTATTTTGTGACAGCGAAATCTTCTGTAGAACGCCGCTTCGTTTCATCTTCGCTCTGATTGGTCGATGCTTATCCCAAACTCGGCATAAGTTTGAAAACTTTGAACACTACGCCACGAGCCCTAAACCAGATTTTGTGACGTAGCACAGACTGGTTGCCTTGGCAACGGAGCTCGGCTTTAACCACTTATGCCCTTTACGCCCCCATCTGAATGAAGCTTAAGGCTCCGTTCAGACGGTGGTATAAATTTCATAAAAGCTTTAAGCCGTGTTTCGAATCTAGATAACCAGACTTTGCTACGTCATAAAAACTAGTTTAGGGGTATTGGCATAAAGTTCGAAGCTTTTAACTTTATGCCGACTTGGTATAAGAGTCGACCAATCAGAGTCAATGCGCAAAATCTGTTGAGCGGGAAAGCAATATACATATCCACGCATGCGCAAATTTAGCTTCTCTAATTCGCTACGACTTAGACAGTCTCGCTGCTGCGAACGCATTTTGAGCCTTATGGCTGTGTTTCTATGACATTTATACCACCGTCTGAACGGAGCCTTATGTTCCAGTACAGTTACACAGTGACTTAACAGGGTTAAGGAATTTCAACGAATCTTCCTCAATATTTTGTCCATGTTCAAAATCTATGCATTTTACTGAGTAATATTTTAAAATTAACATACTCTAAAGCCAATAAAATTGCCAAAAGCAATGCTTACACAAAAAAGAGTAGAATATATATATATTTTTTTATGAAGATGAAGTTCTGAAGCTACATGCAATTTTTTATAAATGAAACTCCAATTTAAAGTTCGGTGATTGTTTTCCAGAATTCCTTTATTTCAATATCAGTCAAATATTTCTACACTGTTTCCATTTTTCGTATTTACATACATTTTCCATATTTAAGGGAAACATTTGCTGAGACCACCAGAACAAAAAACACAGTCTTCGTTCCTAGGAGACGAGTTTTCTGAAATTGAAGTAAATTCGAACTCCATACCTACTACTGCAATATACGTTAATTTAGTAATTCGAAATCTACCAGGGTTAAAAACCAGTCGTCGAAAATAAAATAAGTAGTTCGTAATTAAAAGGAAGAAACGCTAAGTGAAAACGGGAAATAAATAGCATGGTGAAGTGCAGCAACCCAAATATGCCCAGTCATTTCTTCATATGGCAATCACGAGTATAGCCACACATATGCATTTTGATGCAAATGATTTGTAAACTTCCTCTCTCCGTTGAATGCATATATGATGTTGCGACAGCTAGCTGACAAGCCACATGCAGCCTACGAGATCAGTTAGAACTCCTGCAGGCCAACCGAGATTAGATTAAAAATATGTAGCATTATCGACAGTATTTCCGACTTTGAATATACTGACATTTCTAATCATCATAAGTTTGTTTAATATCTTAACATACATAGGTGTTTGGTATTCCATATGCGTAAATAGTTTTTCAGTTAACATACTGTACATTCCACAGACCTAACATATAGCGTGAATTGATTCTCCAGGATGCACGATTTCGCCACCATTGCTTACGCTATATGTTTCATTATTTAGTATTGTTTAGATTATAACGTAAATGATAATGTATACGTAATGTTAAATATTTACTGCACATAACGTGTTAACTAAATCGCATTCAGTATGATATGATTATCACCATGGTACTTACGCATTAACGCAATCACCTTAGTAAAATTCGCCAGATTTTCAGAATGTGCCAAACTCTGGCAGCCATGCACATAACCAATTCTTCACCCAACTATCCTCGTAACAATCCTTCACTCAAGCAACGTCGCCATTTTGGTGTGCGTTCTTTTTTTTGTTGTATTCCAAGTTTGAAAAATTTTTATAAGCAAATCTTGACCATTTTTGCCTTAAGCTTAGTTTAAAGCACAAGCTTATAAAAGTTGCCAGCAATGAAAGAAACTGCGATAAATTTCTGCAAAAATACAGAAATTTTCTTAAAAATTCTAAAACGGGGAAATGCGTTTCCTCAATAACCTTTGTTGCCGAGGGTTGTACGAAGTCGAGTCTCTGAAATTCTCTGATGATTTTTAAACGAAAACAGATCGCCATCTACTTCGGGAGTAGAACAGCGCCAAAAAATTACAGAAAGATTTGAAGAAGAATGTAGATGTTTTATTTTTTAATGTATCATATATTCCTTAAAAATTCATATTTGCATTTTAAACTGCTAAAGTATGCTTTCTTTTCATATGTTAATAACGTTTAACGATATCGATAAACATCGTATCGTTAAATCGATAAACATAGTTTGGTAATGTTAAAAAAAAAAAAAAGAAAACGCGAAAACTACCAATATGCACCCGATATGTAACTTACGCTTTTCATCGGTGTAAAATCGCCAAATTGAAGCTGGTTACGTTCATACGTAAGTACCATCGCCATTTTCAGGTAAACAGGAAAGGAAACACAAATATTCAAAGACACATTTTTGAAGACAGTTGCTATAAAAAAACTATGTTACCTGTTTACGTACGTTTGTGATAAAAAGTGAAAACATTTAGTGCCAGGTTTGCAAATAAATTCTGCGAAAGATAGGGAAACATTCTTTGCAAAAATGAGATTAATTAAAATTGTAACAAATAAAATCTTGGTAACGGCGCATTAAAAATTTTCATATAGTTAAATTATGCTTATAAAGTTAATCCTTTTATTGAAAGGGGTTATCGAAAAAGTATTTTTATAAAAGTGATGTTTCATAAACGTGTAATTATATTACGTAGGAGGAAAATGTATTTTTGGGCAGTCAGAATACATTTATTTAATAAAAACAGCGTTCATTTAATGCGAACTTACTAAATTAGCTCTTTTCGATGGTATAGCAGGAAATCTCAAAGAAATTTGAATTTATTACAACACTAATTAATAAAAATTTTAATAACAGCAAATAGATGCAAAGGAATTCTTTAAAGGGTTCTTTTTTTCAATCTAAATAGAATATTTAAATACGTGCTCTGCACTTCGAGGTTTTAATTCTGCTACCAAGAAAAATTGTGAGCTCGAAAGAGGCTAATGGCTTAGAAGGCAAACGCCAGGCATTTCTAAATAAATACTAAACACATAATAAAAACTGAAAGACAATGGCTCATTATAATAATGGAATTGGCTGTGATATAGTTCCTTAAGTGTTAAAGAATTTGCTTATTAATATATATGAGTTTGTTGAAAGGGAGAATAAAATGAAAGTACAGGGTTATCCAAATTAAACTTCCCCCAACTCAGAGGCCTGTGCAGAGTGTTGTATGGGTCATAATGTGATAAAATTTTAAAAACAGACACTTCAGATAATGCGTTCGAGATTTATTACACAAAAAAATTAGTACAAGAAGTTGACGATAGGTGGCGCTGTAACACTAGTAATGTGCATGTTGCAGCAACGTGATTTGCAGAAATAAAGCTTCTGCGCAACGTATCCAAAAGACGAGCCCTACAAAAGTGGAAGACAGGCCTTGCACAGGCAGTTGTTTCCAGCTCGCTGATGCAATGGCGACTTTGAAAGACAAAGCTCTGTTAGTGACTAGTTCTAGTTTCTACCAGAATGACAAGAACTCCAGTGATAAGAGCATTCCGTCGGCTGAAGATCTTACGCCGAGGACCAATGACACCACGCGCTCTACGAGACATGATGAAGAAGTTCGAAAGAACGGGAGAGCTGGGAGTTTTACCAGGTAGAGGACGACAGGTTGTGGAATCTGCACGCGTAGAAGACGTTGCTTTGGCGGTCGTGGACCCCACTAGCCAATCGCCACATGGTGTTGTCAGTGTGCCAACTGTTTCTCGTGCTGTTGATATGCCCTATACGACCTTCTGGCGTGTGACGCATCGAATCCTCGGTTATTTTCCTTACAAAATCCATAGGCGTCATGAGCTGTCCGACGGCGATCCTGTAGTTCGGGAAACATTTGCGTTGCAGTTCCTTGCCAGAATGGTAGTCGATGCTGCTTGGCCGTGGAACATCCTTTGGACGGATGAGGCCCATTTTCACCTGAATGGTGAAGTGAATACGCACAACTGCCGCATTTGGGCAAGTGAAAACCCGCGCGCAATCCATCAAGTGCCCTTGAACACTCCAAAGGGAACTGTATGGTGTGGTTTCACTGCAACATTCGTCATTGGGCCTTGTTTTTTTGAAGAGGTGACTCCAACAGGGTTAAAAACCTGCTCTGTCACAGGAAAACGGTATCAGGACATGTTGACAAGGTTTGTGATCCCTGAACTGCAACAATGTGGCCGCCTCCAGGACACGATATTTATGCAGGATGGTGCACCTTCCCATATTCTTCGCTGCGTTCAACAGGTGTTAAGGGCAACTTTTACCGATGCACGTGTGATCAACCGCTGTTTCCCTACAGCTTGGCCTCCCCGCTTGCCTGATCTCACGCCATGCGACTTTTGGTTAAGGGGATTCTTAAAGGATCGAGTCTACCGAGAACACCCATCAACCTTGGCACATCTGAAACACGCAATTATTCGACATGTTCGTGGAATTAATGTGCACTTACTGCGTTCCGCTGTAGAACACATTGCTTTGCGAATGGAAAAAGTTGTGGAGAACCACGGCACACATATAGAACATCTGTAGAATGTCTTGTTGATCTTCCTTCAGCGCCACCTATTGGCAACTTCTTGTACTTTTTTTTTTTTTTTTGTTTGTTTGTTTAAGAAATCTCGAGCGCATGATCTGATGTGTCTGCTTTTAAAATTTCATCACATTATGACCCATACAACACTCTGCACAGGCCTTTGAGTTGTGGAAGTTTAATTTTGATAACCCTGTATATATGGACTGTGTATGTAAAGTCATTCTTTATAAAGTGTATCCGTTGATATAAATGCCATAAATAAATTAATTGTTTAAATAATTAATCTCACGTTCTTTTCTTTTATAAGATGTATATATATGGTTGGGTTCTACGGGTTTGTGGATTTGGAATGATTGATGACAACACTTGATGAAGAATCAAAGCACAATTTATTACCCAATACTACTCAGAATAGTTTTAAAAATACGTTTATAGTCATTCAAAAACTATGACTAACACGCTGAAACAATCATCAACACAGCCTTCAGGCTATAACGGGAAAGACAGCTTCACGGTAAAGCGCTTAAGTACAGCTCCCGACTCGGTCGATCACTAAGCTAATCTCTGAACTCAAATCATTAAGCCGTACTCAAGATACTCCTCGTACAGACAACAGGCAGGGTATATAATCTTTTGACTTGCCTTCGAGATCATTCTCGGTAACATCAGTAAGTAATTGCTTTATAATAATGAAATTGTTATACGAATAGATATAATAGCAAGGAAAATCTGCTGTTGTATTATTTATGTATTAGATCAGAAAGCTGAAGTTTTGAGTTTTAGCACGTAAATCATTGAAACATTATATATGCGAATCATATAATAATTAAACATTTGCAATGTAGAATATACGTAAGCTCGAAGATTCATAAAAGTTCTTAAGCTGTATTTCGCTATCAAAATTCTTAGCATATACGAAATTGATGTTAACCATCCTTAACTGTTTCATACTTAAATCGAATATTTCTTGTTAATATAAAGGGCGAAATAATTTTAGAACCCGAAACCTTACAGGAAGTATTATCTTTTTACTAAAACATGAAAAGAAAATTGTCATTTAAGTTAAAGATCCATCATTTTGACGTAAAATGACAAGAGAATTTCGCCAACTATCTAGTTTTCCTTGTAAAATCAATTTTTGCGATACAGCATGTCGAAGACAAATTGAGTCCCTCCTATCCACTTAGGCTGCACCTCAACTATCATAGTTTTACCTTCATCTTTTTATGTCTAATTTAAGCTTTTCATGGCGGCTGGAACATACATATTGAATGCGATCACAATATTAAATAAGGCTTAAAGAAATGTAGTCCGCTATGGGGATCTAAATCTTGTTACTTAATGCGGAACAGAATAACTATTTTGTGTAGGTCACGGGAAACGAGTAAAAAATGTGACATGACACTGAAAATATTGCATTCTTTTAGCAATACAAGATGTTCGAAAAAGTGGCAATGAACTGATTATGTCTTCAAATATTAATCCTAACATTAAAATTATGTGAAAATTGTTCCGATACTATACATGAATGAAATTCATAAAAATCAAACTATAAAAATCTATTTGTTAAAATATCTTCTTACAGCAAGCTAGTGGTTAGCAAGTATGTTTATCCACAGTAAAATATTCAGCTTCCTTTAATGATTTAGAAACGTTTCTTTACTTTTTATACGCAAATTTCCATGAGATATAATACCTAATTAATAGATACTTTTAGGCGCTAGCTACAAATTTAATGGTGAGAGATGTTTTAGGAAATTAATGAGTAATAAAATATTAGTATTGATTTTGTGATTTAAATAAACATCCCATGACTATATTTATGTGCAAAATTCGTTCTTACGCCTCTAACAGTCATTTTTGAGGGACCACATACAAATTTATAAAAATGACACCTTTGTAAGTTTGCAATTAGTAACATTTTCGCCATGCTTTCATAAGTTAAAAACATATATTCAAGACATTTATGCGTAAATTTCGTTCAGATGCACTTAATAGGCTTTTTTGATTAGATGGCTATATATTTAATTCAGTAAATAAACAATTCGAAAGATATTCGCCATGTTTTCACTATTTAGAAACAAACATTTCAAATGTTCACGTGCACGTAAGAGGAATTTAATTAAAAGGCTTTTGTTTTAGGGGAGAAATAGTTATTTAACATGGATTAATGTTTCAGCGAATTAATAATTAGTTAAATATTAGCTATGCTTTCATGATTTAAAACCAAACTTCTAATACATTTCTTTTATACTTATAAACAACTATTCTGTACTTTCACGATCAACATTCTTTGAGATACATTTAATTAACAAGTTTTATTCAGGGCTTAAGTAGACTTTTGATAATGGGTAATTTATCAGTAAATTAACAATTAACAAAATATTCGATCTGGTTTCCTGATTTATAATGAATATTCAAATCATTGTTTTTATGTTTAAAACCCTCTAAGCAGCCCTTCTCTAAAAAGCACAAATTTTCCAAAACTACCATGAGAAAGAATTATTTTCTTGATTTTAATGTCAAAATGCCCGAGTTACTTTATACCCGTATTTTAAGATGCACGTATATATACGTTCTTATAGTAATCACAAAATATATTCTAGGACATTTATGTACGGCCTTGCCAGTCAGTGTTAAAAACAACTACACTAACAACATTATTTGACACATTTTGTTAAGAGACTATATGAGGGTCTAATCAGAGGTTTTACAATGAATGATGTTTCTGTAAATAAGCAATTAATAAAATATCCGCATGAACCACATTACCGAGTTATGTTTTATTTAAAGCCATAATACGTCAAGAAAAGTCTTTATTTATAAATTTAATAATTGCTTCCTCAATTTGCTCTCAAATATTTTTTGAATTACCTCCAAAAATTGTCTGGGAAAATATAAAGAGATAACAACACTTTTTACGACAATCCTTCCCTCTTACATTCCATCACTGAGTACAATTACATTTCCAAACATTTCGTTTTAAATTCTGCAGATAAGTTAATTTTAATTTCCTTCCTAACATTGATCTTAAAATACCTAAATAATTATTCTTTATTAAATTAAATTTAAAATATTATGTAAATTTTAATCTAATTTTGATTTTGTATTTAACATTTTAATTTTAAAGAATGAATAAGTTTTGTTTTTACTTTTGAATTTGCGTTTAAAAAGAGTGTCGGGGAATATTTTTTCTACAGTGAGGATCTCGTTTATCTATATTCTTAACGAGTTACTTAAATTGAAAAGATAATCTTACTAAATTTATTTTGTTTATGATAGTCCTTTTGGCTTAAATGGACTAATATATCTCTATTAATTGAGTATTGTTAGTGACTCTAGCTGTAGTAGAAATATAATTTGGTCCTACTTAGAAAAAAAAAGACAAAACACTCTCACTTTATTTAGTTTTTGTAAATTGAAAGTAGATTGATTTGTTCCCCTTGACAAGTCAATTAATCTGCAGTCAATGACTTTTTCATTACTTACATTTTTACTTTTGTTATTGGTATCTTTTCGATACCAAAATCTTTTCGATTCAGAATTTTTTTTACAGATACTTCATGGATTTTACTGCACTAAAAGTTTAGATAATACTAATTTAAAATATTGATTACAGTACTAACTAATTTTTTTTTGTTATAATAATTCATGGTTTTAATTGAATGTCTGTTCCTTGGAGATAATATATAAAAAAAGTTTTCTAATAATAAAGTTTTCGTTTATTACTTAGCAACTTTAGCACAAGATTTAGGCCTATTAATTTACTCATAATCACTTATATATGTAATATTTCTAAAGTATAGAAGAGGAATGAGCTTGGAGTCGTTGTGGCTTATGGTGAAGAATTACAGACGAAGATAACAAAACATGAACTTGACGAATTCACAATCTTTATTTTCACACATATGAAATCACCTCCGTAGATATTTATCCAATCATAATGAAATCCGATACATTTCTATGATTCAATCATAATAAAATGTGATAATTTTCTCTGTACATTGGTTTTGAACAAGAAATGACTCAGGCATTTTACAGTAGCGAAGCGAGGAAATATTAGCAAGGTGGAAGCTAGCAGAATAATGAGGTAATTAGCTCGTCAGATGTATTTATACCAAAGTAGGTGCGATTCTAGAAACAAACTATGATTGGTTAATATTAGTTTTAATTACTCTTTCCCAGTAGCGTTACATAACATAGAAAAATTTCGAATTTGGGAAAACAGCTGAATTTAGGGGGAGAGCACCAAGTCTAGAATGTTAATTTTGAGATCGACAATTATTTTTAAAGCAGCTATCATATTTTATTATATATTACATATATATACTGCTATAAGAGGTAAACTCGGTAATATGGTTGGGAACAGTTCTGTAAAACGTTTATAACCATATTACTGAGTTTACCTCCTATACCAGTGTTGAATCTACTGCACTCAAGAGATAATGTTATTAGAAATTTCCGTTTACTTAACCGAAGTCATCTTTATCGAACATACTTTTATAAATTATTTCCCCAAAATGGTGCTTTTCCTTAGGAAAGGTTTAATAACAAATTTATAATTTAATACTGAGTAAATGCAAATGTACTTACGTGTCACCAGGTTGCTTGTTAACGTAGCAGGAATGCAAAAAAGAATAACCAGCATATCAGCAATAGCCAAGTTCACGATGAAATAGTTCGTTACAGTCCTCATTTGCCGAATTCGAAGTACAACGCCTACCACAAAGACATTGCCAACGAACCCCAACACGAAAATAAACACATAGGCAGCCACAAAAACGGCACTGATGAAATTGGAGTGTCGAAAATAATTTCCAGGGTTCACGTTTAGTATGAAGTGGGAAGTGGCGTTAATAAACAAATAATTGTCTTTGCCTAAAGTTTCCTGGACGGGCATCGTAGTTGATGGATGAACAGCTCTGTTTGTGGATCAGAACACGTATACTGAAACCGAAATGTTGCACCACTGGGTCGTTTCTTGTATTTTTATGGTACGAATTAAAATTGCAGTTTATATCTTCTTTTTCAAAAGAACATATTTCTGAAAAAGCGCAAAATATTACTTCCGATAAAGTAAAATATGAAAGAATTAAAATTATTATTTGAACTCTCCTAAAACGTAACACGAACTATTTATCCTTATTTCAGCAAAATGTTTTCAGAACTGAAGGACAGAAACACGTAAATTCTAGTAAGCGATAACTTTTAAGAGAACATTTGTACCAAAAGAATTCTCTTTAAATTCTTTTCAAATTACAATTCTTGTAGGTTTTTTGAGAAGTTTTTCTTACTGAACATATACCTCAAAAGCACAAGTTTATTTTATCTTTACTTATCCTACAGGCTGAAACTAAAAACTCTTTCCTTGATAACAACAGCAGTCAAATTCTTACTTTTATCCCATTTATTTTCTATGGATCTTAAAATTCTTCCAAAGCATACTGAGTAATTTTATTGAAATTTATTGAAAAGCAGAATTCTAAAATAATCTCTTATCACTTACTTCGCTAGAAAATACATTTGTTTTTCTTAAATCCTCCTTTGACAAAGTTAAACTAACTTCGATACTCGTTAAAAGCAACTTTTCAAAAAGAAACGTTGTAAACAAATTACTGCAGACTTTGACGTCTCGTCTGAAATCAGTTCTTTTCAAACACTTCAGTAAAAGAATTAATTTTAATTGCCACTCATGTTCCAGCTGTAAGAGCAAATCCATGTATTTTCGAGAATAAAGTTTGTTTTAACACACAATTCTTGTTTAAAAAGCAGTTTTCAGAATTTTTCTGAAATTAACGACGAACTTCGAGAAGCGACATGCACTTGAAGCTCCATATAATTAGCACGCGTCCAGTCAAATAAAATGGGCATATTTTCCTAACTATGCCTCCAGACGTAGCCTCTTACACGTTTCCCTTACAGGAAATTATTTCGCTGTTTATTTGATCAACTCACCAAGGCCTACTTTTCACGTCTCGTATGCAGATGTTTGCCACTTGCAACTAACAAATCATTTAATTGGGTCACTGGCAGATGTCAAAAATACTGCTACTATAAACCATTTGAGAACATTATTTTTAACGTTTTTGCTTTCATGAGAAAGTTTAATTTTCTTGTACGAAGAGGAAGGTCATTCACAAATAATTTGTGAAAGTTTATAAGATGAAACATACGTTTTATATATATTAGTATATTAATTTAAGATCATGGCATCAGTAATTTTTTCGGAAACGTTATAAGCAGAACATTTAATTGGATAAAGATCTCGTCTTTCATTGCTGTTTTATAGTTAGTTAGTGGTTAAAAGAAAGGAAATATATATATATAAAAATACGTAATAAAAAAATCTGAAATATTTCAGATTTTAACGTAAGCCCAAAAGTGTTTGTTAAGGTTCTTTACTCTCTCGGTGAGCTCACAATTTACCAGCCTGGTGTTACACTCATATTTATAATTCCCGATGCAGAGTTAATTGTTGGTATATTTCTACTTTATTTTTGTTCAGGCTTTTCTTATTTCACCTTTTTTTTACTAAGATGGCTTTACGAAACATTTTTTTATCTTTTTATTATTAACGTTTCGTGTGTTGTTTACATTGTTTATTAAATATCCCGTTCTCGGAGCTTACAACACACAAAATTGGATTCAACAGCAAAATCACAAAATAATTAAAAATAGTACATCTTTAAATTTTCCGATAGATAGTCAACGGCCGAGCGGTAAAGTCGCTGAACACTGGTAGTTCGGTCCGAGGTTCGAATCCCGCGAACGGGCTGGCTGCATGGGCGTTTTCCCCCTGTGTAACGTGTATACGAGCCAGTTTCCCTTAGAAAGTCCTCCACGAAGGCATCCCTCCGCTTAGGCAGATAGCCCTACACTGGTGTGCAAAAATTAAGGACGAGACGGTTTTTTCAATATAACTTTGTACAAAAGCTTTCCAAATCAACACATTTAATACCGTAAGATCCCCAACACGTAAGAACATGAGTAATGTAAGCAACACTTACTAAAAGAGAAATCAGAGGGATAAAAAGAAGCTTTATTGAAAAAGTAGCATAGAACACAATGCGACTGAAGGCCGAAACATCCCTGTGATGGGTGTCCAGCAAGAAACATCCGGTCTTTAATAGGATCTCCCCTGACTGCTATGCAGGTTTCACAGCGTCTGCCCATGCTGAGAATGAGGGTGTCAATGAGTTGTTGAGGCATGGCTGCCCATTCGTCTTGCAGCGCCAATCGAAGCTCCGGAATCGTTTCTGGTGGTAAGGTACGAGCTGCCAAGCGTCTGCCTAGAAAATCCCATACATGCTCGATGGGATTGAGATCCGGAGATCGTGCCAGCCAATCCATACGTTCAATATCCTCACTCTCTAAGAGCTGTTCGGCAGCTACTGTGCAGTGACATGGTGCATTGTCTTCCATGAAAAGGAACTGCGGACCCATAGCGCCTCTAAAAAGACGCACATATGGAAGAAGAATCTCGTTACAATAACGGTCCCGTTGACTGAACCTGCGTCGAAGATGTGAAGGTCTGTGCGACTACCAAACATGATGCCTCCCCAAACGAGAACACCGCCACCTCCATACCTGTCCCTTTCAATGATGTTCGAGGGATGATTGCGGGTTCCCCGCTCTCTCCAGTTGAGTATGCGATGAGAATCGCTACTCAGACTGAATCTGCTCTCATCTGTAAAGAGTACTCGTCCCCATTCATTGTCTCTCCAATTCCGGTGTTCCCGGCACCACAGAGAACGCCTTCTCCAATGGGCAGGCGTTAGAGGTGCACACCGTACAGGGCGGCGTGCAAACAGACCACCACCGTGCAGTCTTCTGGCCACGGTAAAACGCGATATCGGTCGTCCAGTCGCCTGTGTCGTGTGTCTAGCGATTTCTTCCGCTGTCTGCCGCCTGTGTCTTCTGGCCTGTAAGGCAATATACCGGTCATCTGCGGGTGTGGTTCCTCGTGGACGACCACTACTAAACCCCCGGATAACTGTTCCTGTAGTTTGAAATTGTCTCCAAAGTCGTGAAACGATGCTGTGAGCAATTCCGATCTCTGCAGCCACACTTGTCACACTGCGGCCTTCCTCCAACTTCCCAATCATTCGACCTAGGCTAAAAGCATCCAGATGTCGTCTAACAGATTGATTATTTGCCATTTCTCGCTGAGGCAGCAACTCGGTGTGATTTTAACTGCTATACGGCGTGCAATCTCTTTGCCAGAAATACTGATCTTACACCGACAACATGCTTTATACTACTCAGATACTCCTCCATTACGTCTACCTGCATATCGGCGCATGTGCTACCGTACATCACCTTACTTAATCTCTTGATTGGTCTTTCTGTCCGCTCTGCCTCTTCGTTCAGCTGATATGCTAATTTTTCGACTTCGTCCTTAATTTTTGTACACCAGTGTAGTGTGATGTGCCATAATTAAATAAACCAAACTAAACCAAACCGATAGACAGTCTCGCTTGCTGGAGAAAAATGTATTTTACCGTACACCGCGCAGTGTTGCCACTGTTCGCTTTGAAATCGTTGAGTTTGTTAATCAAAAATTCCTTAAAATTTTTCCTAGTGGTTGTTAGAAAAAATGCGTATAATATTTTTATTTAAATCATTATGTCTTTTATCTGTAACTTATTTATTCATTTTAATGTGGATAGATAGTTGTAGTTAGCGGTTTTCTCATTTTATCTGATGACATAAAAACTTTTATGTTTTTAATCAAAGTATTTTATATTAGGACTTTACGCGCAAAATCATGCATAGCTAAATTTTACTAAAATAAATAAACATATTTTTTTTTAATATCTGAAAAGGTTGCAGATATTAATGGTTGTTAAAAAGATCTCTGTTAAAGTTTAATATGGTTTACCAGTAGAGATTTTCAATAGTAATGTTTCAGATGCAATTTTTGAATTTTTTATTGGATATTATATGAATATACGTATAGATTAACATAAGAACGTTATTTATTTTCCGCATGCTTAAAGAGTTAAAAAAATACATAAAGTAATTTAAAAGATATTTAGTATTTTTACTTACACGTACAGACAATTAAATACATTTTAGCCAAAATAACTATTACTCTCAAAACACGATTTTATATTGATTTACTTTAAATTTTGTTCCCTGAAAATATGTTGTTTCACATTTTATTCGAGTGTGCTGCCTCTCAGCAAAATGTAAGTTTATCTTTCAATCTAATCTGTCTTATTTTTTTCCAATGGTGGCCTCTAGCCGTTTGTAGTCCTTCTCTACTGTTAAGGTCGGAAGCGGCGTTTTGTTATTATGGAAGCACTTACAGGTGGGCTACTGTTGCCTTCTATGAGGACACGGGCAAATTATATCCAGGCCTTCTCCGGGATTCGAACTGGGGCCCTTCGGTACGACAGTTAGAGTCAGTAACCACTTTACCTTCTGGCCGCAATCTTTTTGTTATTGATTAATAAATCAGGCGATTTAAAACCAACGAATATAATTCTTAAGAATATTATTTTTTGAAATTTTAAGCGGATTGACTTCAATAGAATTCATTTAATTCATGATATATATAATTAAAAACATTTTATAAAACTATATTGTAAGGTATTTTATTCTTTCTTTCTGCATGCCTTCGTAGTGTAATAGTAGCACAGTCGGCGCGTATTCGAGAAGTCCAGGTTCGATTCCCGGCAAGGGCAGTGCTCATTTATCGTGTTTCCTGCTTCGAAGAGCGTAATGTCTCTACAATGGCGCCCGAAATAAAAACGGTGGTGGATGATGATTCTACAAGAGAATTTGGAGATTGGGTCCCATCATTCCCAGTCGCTCTTTAAAGGGGGTATATAAGGTATTTTCTCCCTACTTCCAGCATGCCTTCGTGGTGTAACAGTTAGCACACGTATCGCGTATTCAAGAGCTCCAGGAGGCCCACCAACGGCCGAGCGGTAAAGACGCTGAACACTGGTAGTTCGGTCTGAGGTTCGAATCTCGCGAACGGGCTGGCTGTATGGGCGTTTTCGTGGTTTTCCCCATGGGCAACATGTATACGAGCCAGTGTCCCTTAGAAAGTCCTCCTCGAAGGCATCCCTTCCTTTAGGCAGATAGCCCTAGTGTAGTTTGCCATAATTAAATAATCCAATCAATAGGTCCAGGTTCGAGTCCCGGCGAAGGTGCTGCTCAGTTTTCACGTCTCCAGTATCAAAATAACCCAATGAATCCACAACATTACGCATTTTTTTCACTTTCCAAATAAGCAAAAGACGTGTTTTTCTATTCTACTTGAGCCATCCATATTGATATATGCTATTGATAAAACATATTAAGCTCTAACAGAGCCCTTTGGGCGAACATTAAAATTTGAAACCTTTTAGAGTTTTAGATATCCCTTTCTTTTACTCTTCTTAATTTATTATAAAACTAATTGTATTTTAATATTTTTCATTCAAATAAATCTGATTAATTAGTAAAAGTAATATTCTTCAGAATTATGCATCTATTGCTTTAAAATTGCTTAGTTTCTTAATCAATAAAAACAGGTTAAATTAAAAAGATTTGGAGATCTTACATTTTGTTGAATAGCAACAGATTTGAACAGGCAGCCTATAAAAGAAACAGTCAAGCATTTTATAACAGAAATATCTTCCTTGCTATAAAGGAATATATATATATATATATATGATAAACTAAAAACATAATAAAAATATAAATGTACAAAAGAAAATACTTTTTATAAAAAAAATCAAACCTGTCATTTAAGTTTGATTTACGTTTGCAAACCGAATTATTTATCAACAGAAAAAAGAGATTTTTTCAGAAATATATGGAAAAAAACATAAACCCAAGAGTTTGAATTTACTTCTCAGAGAGGACAAAAAAGAATATATCATCGGAAGAAATCGTTTAGAGAATTTTCTGAGCAATCCCAGTTTATAATATTGACGGCATAAGAATATATTGATTCAAAACATTTTCAATTTCGCTTAAACTTTCGCTTCCGAATGAGAAATCACAGAAGTATTCCAAATTCGTACATATTGACAGCTTGCATTCCGAAGGATATCTTGAAAAACAAGAGCCATCCGCCTACATATAAACATTTTAAGTTTAAGATTTAATTGAAATTTGTATTTCTAAAAGAAGAAAATTCCGTTCTCAGTTTTTATTCAATATTTGAAAAGAAAATTTAATGAAATATTATTACGTGAATTCTTTATTTTTCATTACAAGAGCTTTAACGCTATATCTGTTTAAAATCCGCTTAAATTTGAAGTAAAAAAAATATTTTAAAAGTGTTATTTTAATCAAAACAGAAACTTCAGTAATGTACAGCTGGTAAAAGAGATTTTATTGAAACGGACGTGAGAAAAATATTAGGATTTGTTTTGTTATGAGTTTCATGAATCTGAGATTTATAAAGAATTCCTAATTAATGCATTCGTATCTTACTATACAACCGTTGACAAAAAAGAAGTCTTATTATACGGAAATTGTCTTTCTGAAATAAATGGGATACTTTCCTGTTTCTCATTTATTAACTTATTAAGACTTCTCCGAGAAAATGGAAAACTGTATATTTTCATAGTGAGTGAGTGAGTGAGAGATTATGGCGCAAAACCAAAATTGATTATAGTGCGCCAAACGCGAGATGGGGTGAGTACAGTTGATGAAATTAAAATACAATAAATAAAAACAAGTAGACAAATGTATCAAATCCAGAGGATGAAGTCATATAAAAAGAAGTTAAAACCACACATTTAAAATTCAAGACACAATCTTCAAAACAAATTATATTAGGTGATAAAAGCCAGACTCTTTTAAATAATAAAATAAATTACAATTCACCTCCCTTCCGATTAAACGGTCGAGAGGTAAGTCACAGCTATTAAAATACTTCTGACGAAGATTATTAAAATATGGACACTCAATTAAAATATGACGGACAGACAGACAAACATTACAATTTGAACAAACAGGCTCATTCTCTGCTTTTAAAAGGTAGTCATGTGTCACTCTTGTGTGACCAATTCTGAGGCGAGTCAAAAGAACTTCTTCTTTACGATTTCCAGCAAAATCCCAATGCTCAATTCTAGGCTTTACATGTCTTAACTTGTTTTGACGCTGAACATCCCAAAATTGCTGCCATTTTTTTCGTATCTTCTCTTTCACAACACAACAGATGTCTCCACAAGGGATGAGGCGACTGGACAGTTCAACAGCACATTTCGCTGTGATATCTGCCAGCTCATTCCCTATAATTCCCACATGACCGGGAACCCAGCAGTACAGGATTTCATATCCACGACTCGTTAGGTTTATATGTATTTTGAGCACATCCACCATGACTGGGTTTTGAGTGTTAGAAAAAGCTTCTAAAGATTTCAGTGCAATATAGGAGTCTATATAAACTATAAACTTTTTGTGGCAGAGCCTTGAGATGTACAAAAGACAATAATATATTGCAGTTAATTCAGATGTTAAGACCGAGAAGGCATGGTGCAAGCGTCTGCTCTCCATGTGGTCTTCAATTACAAATGCCATCCCGACATGATCTTTTGACTTGGATCCATCTGTATAAACTGGAAGATAACTGCTATATTTGTGCCTGTGCTCAGCGAAGAGTTGTCTATAAATGATGTCATTGGTCCTTGCCTTGACGTGATGCTTGAAAACATCAAGAAGCTGAATCCGTGCATTTTTCCAAGGTGGGAATTCAAAATTCTGTACTGCTTGGGGGCGCATATCAGAGAGGGAAAGTTCCTCAATGATAGGGCGAACTCTTAAAGGAAAAGTAGGAACACAGGATGGACGTGTTTCAAATAAAGTGTTACACACATCATCAAGTAAGTACAGCTTATTGGGATGTTCAGGTTGTGATAGAATATTAAAATATTGCAATAGGGACAATTGCTCACGCCTCAGATAAAGTGATGGTTCGTTCAGGTCAACATACAGGCTCTTGACAGGAGAAGTTCTGAAAGCTCCTGAACAAATCCGCAGAGCTTGATGCTGAACAGGATCGAGTTTTAACAAAACTGATGACCGAGCGGATCCGTAAACTACTGAGCCATAGTCCAGTCTAGAGCGAACAAGGGCTCTGTAAATGCGAAGCATGGAGCAACGCTCTGCACCCCAGGAGGTGTTCGCCAACACTTTTAAAATATTTAGTGTTTTTAGACACTTCTTTCTCAGGTTTAAAACATGAGGAAGGAAAGTCAATTTCTGGTCGAACGTCACTCCTAAAAATTTTACTTCGGGCGCAACTGGAATAATTGTACCATTCAGATATAACTCAGGCTCAGGATGGAGACCTCGCTTCCTACAAAAGTGCACGCACACAGTTTTTTGTTTGGAAAAACTAAATCCTGTTTGTTTGACCATTCTTGGATCTTATTCAGAGCTATCTGCAACTGCCTCTCTACGTATCTCATGTCTGCCCCTCGACAGCTAATCTGCAGATCATCAACATATAGAGATCCCAAGATGGTGGAAGGAAGTTCTTTTAGTACTGAGTTTATTTTTAAACTAAACAGGGTTACACTAAGCACACAGCCTTGAGGCACACCCTCTTCCTGTTGAAAAACATCCGAAAAAACAGAGCCAATTCTTACTTGAAAAGTTCTAGCGTTCAGGAAATTCTGAATGAAAATTGGTAGGTTGCCGCGCAAGCCACTCTCGTGAAGATCGCGAAGTATACCGTATCTCCATGGCTTATCATAAGCTTTCTCTATATCGAAGAAAATTGAGACAAGGCGATTTTTTCTTACAAAAGCTTTTCGAATGGATGTCTCTAAGAGGAGCATGTTATCTACGGTTGTTCTCCCTTTTCGAAAACTACTTTGATAAGGCGATATAATATTATTCTTTTCCAAGAAGTAGGCTAGGCGGCTGTTTACCATCTTTTCAAACAGTTTGCATAAGCAACTCGTAAGGGCAATTGGCCGATAGTTGGAGGGATTCCTTGGATCTTTCCCTGGCTTGGAGATAGGAATGACAACAGCTCTCCTCCATGCACTGGGAAAAATACGCTCCTTCTACACTCTATTGTAAAGAGTGAGAAGGGCACTCAGTGACTTATAGGACAGATGCTTTAGCATTTCGTAATTTATGTGATCAAAACCCGGAGAAGACTTATGTGTCTGCAATAAAGCTCTCTTTAATTCCAGCATAGTAAATGCTCTATTGTAAGGCTCAGATTTGGTAGAGTTGAATGCGATGGGATTTATTTCAGAGTGCTGCTTGATAGAGAGAAATGCAGGTGAGTAGTTTCTGCTGGAAGAAACGGCAGCAAATGTCTCACCGATAGTATTTGCAATTTCTTCTATGGAGCTAATCACTCGGCCATCTTTTTCCAAAAAGGAAAGTGAGTGGTCTTTATATATTCCGCATGCTTTTCGAACTCTTTCCCAAACCCGCTTACTAGGCGTAGAGGATGTTATTGACGACACATATGAAATCCAAGAATTCCTTTGGCTCTGCCTTCTTACTTTGCGTGCATTTGCTTTGGCTCTTTTAAAGGCTATGAGGTTTCGCAGAGTAGGATATCTACGATAAATACCCCATGCTTTTTTCTGTTTTTTCAGTGTTTCATGACAGTCGCGATTCCACCATGGTTTCGAATATTTTCGTATTTTTCCTGATGTTCTAGGAATGCAAAGCATGGCTGCCTCAATAATAGTAACAGCATCAACAGCATCATCGATATGCGCATCTTCTACCATTTCATCTGTGAGCTCTGCAATGGAAGAGAAGAGTTTCCAGTCTGCCCTATCTAGTATAAACCGAGGGAGTCTAGAAATGGGGTTTGCTCCTCTTCGTGCAAGAGACACAAGAATGGGATAATGATCGCTGTTGTAGAGATCACTTCCGACACTAAAAGTGCAAAATGGCAGCAGAGATGGTGAACAGATGGAAAGGTCGAGAGCGTGGAATGTCCTTGAAGGCTCATGGAAGTACGTATTCTGTTCATTATTCAGGAGACAAAGGCTATGATCTTCGATCATCTGCTCAATTTGTCTTCCTCGACAATTTGTATCTTTACTATCCCAGAGCGGATAATGGCCGTTAAAATCTCCTATTATGATGAAAGGGTCAGGCAGCTGCTCTAAAAGACCATTTAAATCTTGCTGATCAATATGCTGATTTGGAGGCAAATACAGAGAAACGACTGTAACAACAATATCAAAATTTGTTTGAGTAGCGACAACTTGGAGGGATGTCGTCAAAGAAAGCACATTTGAGGGATAATCCAGTGAGGTGAGGAGACCTACACCTCCACTAGCACGCTCAACTGCAAGGTTATCTTTCCTGACGAAGTAAAACCTCCGAAGTTTTGCCTGTTGTTCGGGTTTTAGATTTGTTTCCTGTATTGCGAAGCATACAGGATGATAAGCATTAATTATGGCTTTGATGTCGAGCAAATTTCGGTAGAAACCGCGACAGTTCCATGAGACGAGGGTGGCCATTATGACTGGTGTTTGTTCTTTCTGTGCTCTTTTTTGATTTTTCGTGGAAGTAGATGCCTGGGAAATTCTGGACCCTCCTCTACTTCCATAGTGTCTGAATCCGCAGATTCAGAAATCATTTCATCAAAAGAGCTATTGCTGGAACTTCTATTTTTATTTGATACATTTTTGTGGCAGTTTTGGGTTTACTTTGAATGACTGTTCCTTTATTTTGTATTAAATGAGTTGACTTTTCCGTTTTCTTGTTGGATGTGTTCGGTTGGGTTTTATTTGATACAGTCTGCATGCCTATTGATGTTTGGGTGGCAATGCTACGTGTTGTTTTAACGGCAGTGGCATATGATTTGTTTTGTTGGAACTGTGTGCTTTGAACTAGTTTTCTGGCTTCAGCATACGAGATGTTCCTGGTAACTTTAAGAGTCTGTACTTCTTTTTCGGATTTCCATTTTGGGCACAGGCGTGAAAATGCTGGGTGCTGACCCTTGCAATTTATACACGAAGGCGCAGCGGTACAATTTTCAGAATCGTGGCCAATCTGTGAGCATCGGGCGCATGTGAGACTGCCACGACAAGACATCTTAGAATGGCCGAAACGCTGGCATTGGAAACATCGCATAGGGTTAGGAATATAAGGTCTTACAGGACAATTTAAGTATCCGGCCTTAATATTCTTAGGCAGAACAGGCGTGTTGAAGGTAAGGATCACGTGTTTCGTGTCAATCAACTTACCTTCCTTTCGCATCTTGATCCGCCTAGCACCACAGACATTTTGGTGAGCTAACTCGGAGACGAACTCTTCTTCTGAAACACACAGAAGGTCGATCTCCGAGATCACACCTCTACAAGAATTAAGTGTTTTGTGTGCTGACACAGTTATAGATATTTCTCCAAGTTTGGTTTGTCGAGAAAGAGAGGCAGACTGGGTGGCCGGTTTGGTGTCAATAAGCAGGTCTCCAGAACGGAGACGCTTTATGTTCTTTAGCTCACCTATGCATGATTGAATGTATTTGCTTACGAGAAAAAGAGACATCTTTTGCAGTTCACCAGAAGGACTAGAGACAACGAGGAAGCGAGGATTTTCAGTAGATTCTTTGGCATTTGCATCGGTACGGATCTTCTTGGTAATGGATTTGTCAGTAACGTCAATATCTTTGGTATTTTCATCAGCACATATCTTCTTGTTAATAGATTTATCAACAATTTCTATTTCTTTGTTGGTGTCATGTGGTTCAGGTTTTTTTAGAATGAAAAGAGAAGCCATATTTGAAAAAGAAAAATTCGGGTCCGACGGCCCCGCCCACCACGGAGCACAACAAGGGAACACAGATACCTGTGTTAGGGCTAGCCGGACCTATACGCAAACTGAAGCCCCACAGTCGGCTTTCCCGAAAGCAGGTACTCCCGAGAGCTTGACCCCAAGCCACTGACACAAGGACTAGTGACCAGCCGATTGACACCCGTGAGGACGACTAAGGTGCCTCCCGTTTAGCTGAAGCAGAGGCCAAAGTAGTGTGTTGGGGACAGTACCTCGCCCCTCAACTACCAGGACCCTCCTTTCCAGCGACACGGGTCTCCACGCACGGCAAACACGTGGGCAGTTTTCTCGCCACTCGAAGACTAGAGACAAGGGCTGTTCCAGTCTCTTGTGACGAGCCCCAAACTCCGCAGAGAGAAACCACGAGGGAGAAGAGAAGGGAAAAGTTCCAGCAAAGAGGAGAGGAGACGGAAAAGAGGACAGATCACTGGGGCTCCAGGATCGTGACACCCGTCTCACCAAGAAGATGATCCCCTGAAGGGCTAGGGTACCTCGGGATTGCCACACCTGTACTCACAAAAGTGAGCCCCCTGAGGGAGTATATTTTCATAAGACTGATGTTTTCAACTGAGGAAACTGAGATTTACAATTAATTACTGAGATAATTTTGTTTTATTTTACAGCTGTTAAATGGCGAGAAATATTATAACAATAGTGTAAAATTTTGTAAATAAGTAAATCTTTTTCCGAACGTATTTTGTTTCTGTATTGTTGTGATTCCGTATGGGTATACCCAGATATATCCGGGACGGAAGCCAGTCTGCGGTTTAAACTACGTATTGTTTTAGTTAGTTGCTAATTTATTTGTTGATTTTTAATTATCATTTTAGTGTTTATTTTGTGTTTAATCGAAACTGTGGACATGATGTTTATTTATGTGACATTGCAGATCTTTCATTTCCGAGTCAAATAACGCTTAAATTTTATACATTGCCTAAGTGGAGGGTGAGATATAGGCAGATACTAGAAATATGCAAAACCACTCTTTTTGGGATCGGATCAGAACCGTTCGCTCACTGAACTCAATACAGTTTTTTTAATGATTCACCGCTCCCCTTGACGAAATCGATCGGGGGACGAGAGGTGAACCAAAGAACAGTTAACGAAGATGGAAATAATTTTTATTATTTATTTATAATTTATTTATAATTTATTAAAGCGAGGTGTGCGTAGTTCGTAGATTCGTTCGTTGCATACATTGTGCCATTCGTAGATTTTTTGAAGGTTAAAACGTGTCGCTGTGTACATGGATTCTTGTCAAATATTTTTGGTTAGAAACGTTACGTTTTTGCTATCTAAATTTTTTGTTTTTGTTTCGGATTTTTAGCTTAAATCGTGTGCTCAAAACGTAGTTTTTGTATGTTCGAAAACCGCGTTTTTGGAGACATTTTAAGCTTAAAGTTGGAAATGTAGACAAAAAAATTTAGATAGTAATATGGCAGTGTGAAGATTTTCTCCAAAAATGTTTGGCGAGAAATTTGGCGACTGGAGGGCGCATATCAGAGTAGTTCCGTTGGAAAATGATAGAATCATTTTTACTATGGGTGGATAAACATTTTTTTCTCTCCTAAAATGGAAATCGGAGCACGCTTCCAACAAGAACGCTCGGTGGCCGAACTCTAACAGAGCTATGGCTCTTTGTTGGCGAATCAGACGTTTACTCGCTCAGTGACGTGAATCGGTTCCTTGAATCAGTTCGTGACGAATACCACATTATTTACAAAAAGCTTCCTGTTGAGACGTGGAAAGTTTTGCTGGTAAATATTATTTACGTAATACCAACTTAGCAGCAAAAAGCTGCTAAGTTGGTTTTTAAGATCTTTAGGAAAATTCTAGAAAACCCACTTTCAAAACTACGAGCAAAGCTTCTACGAATACTTGCTACATCATACCCGTGCCTGTGATCACTATATAAATACGACTCCGAGAACTAGGATAAATTAGCAGTTAAAAGATAGTTAGCTGAATCGTGTTTTAGTGCTGACTTTGAGAATGATTTTAGAAACCTACGGTTTTAGGAACTTTCGTGCACCGTGGAGGTAATGCTTGATATACGAGATTTCTTTGAGATATATCCAGCTACGTTATAGTGCTGGGTATGGTAAATTTTTATAATAAATTGCCATTTTCTTCTTGTTTATATGGAATGATTACACGAAGCAATAACTACGAATCTATTTATAAAATATCATAGCATCTGTTTAGAATAAAAGGCAAATGAGCAGATGTAATTTCACTCATGGACATATGAATTCATGTGTCATGTTTTGCACATGAACTTTTGTATAATTGCCACATGCTAATTATATGCATCTTTTGCTTTATGACTATAGTAATATTATTATTATTATTATTATTATTATTATCATCCCGCATTTCTTATCCAGTTCTCTAACTAATACTGATGCATTATCAAGAAAGACGTTTATTAATTTACTCATATATCTATGTGTGAGCTGTTTGTACAATCTCCAGAAAAGAGACAGTTCTATATCTCTCGTTCTACTGGCTGATTGACGAAATTTAATTTGTGTTTTTCATATTTCGAGAACTCGATTTAGAATATGTATTAGATTTATATATAGCATTGTTCTAACATAGGTATTTTGAATCCAATTCAGACGTCTCCTGAAAGGGCATACCGATTTTCTTTCCATATTTCAATATTCTAGGACTCAAATTATGCCTAAATACTGTTTTTGTTTTAATTTGGTGAGAAATTTAACGAGAAATTTAAACATTTATCTTGGCGTATGTTTTTCAGTTTGCGCCAAGATTAAATGACTTGGAGAAATCCTTAATTTATGATAACCTATTATCTTTTCCCTCTCCTAGTGCATGAATGAAAAAAGGGTTGCATCGTTCATTCTTTCAAATTTTCCCGTCCCGCAAACGGGTTGAGAATGGGAAATTTCGTGGTTTTAACTGTATGTAACATGTATACGAAGAAATTCCCTTAAAAAGTCCCACACATATGCATCCCTCTCCTTAGACAGTTAGCCCTCGAGTGCTTTGCCGTAATCAAATAAACCAAACGAAAACAGATCATTCTTTCCAATAATTTTAATAACGTGCTTAAAACAACACATTTGGCGCATTATTATCTCTTATAACAAATATGACAAATTTCAAAACTCGCCAATATATAATGTTGAATAAAAAGCTCTTCTTTTTGCAAGTGTATCTAGAAATACATCTACTTTAAGCTGATGGTAAAAATTTCATAGGTTATATAATTCAAAAATTTTTGAAAATCTATGAAAATTACTAAGGAATTCAAACTTTAAATACAAATAATAAAATATCTGCTTAATTTATTTGTTGAAACCCGAATTTCGAACTCTGAAGGAAGGAATGATGAAAGTTTAATAAACAAAGATGTATTAATAAACATATACCAAACGGTTATATATAAATCTAATATTTATCCTAAGTTGCGCTTTCGATACATCAAAAATGCAAGTTAAATTTCGTGAATCGTTCCATTTGAAGGAGAGATAGGGAACTGCCCCATTAGCACAGAATTTATCTTATGCACTTAATACAGTGTGCTCTATTCCGTGTTTTATATTGTATTTTATTGCTTATTTACATTACTGTACTTTTGTTTGCATATTATTATGTATATAATCCATTAGTACCATTAATATCATCCATAGTACCATTCATACTTAAGCATGTAATCTACAGCATAATAACTGTATATTGCCAGATGAATAATGAAGAAACGATTGCAGATATTAGGTAATACGTCGCCCAGACGGTATAGTGGTTAGGGTAGCTAAACCGCTGAGTTGACTTCCGACCCAGGTATATATATATCCATGCAGAATTGGTTACCAACTCGGCGGGAGTCAACCACTAGCTACCAGGCCGCAGCCCTGAACAGCCCCGGCTAAGCAGACGGCGTTTATAAAATGCAAAAAAGAGATATACATGTGCATACAAGACACTTGAAGAAGAGTACAACAATGTACAAAGAAGCATATACATGTGCATACAAGGCACTTGAAAAAGAGTACAATCAAAATATATGTATTATACATATAAATGACAACTCATATACAGATATACACACACTTACATACATAAATATTCCGAAGCAAATAAAAGTATACATACTCTCATTCATATTGATATATACTTCCATACATATACATTATCATGATAGTTAAAGTTTACAAGAAGCATGCCATTGAGGTACGCGTGATCTTTAGTATAAATTAGTATTACCACAAATAAAAGATATAAACATGTACAGATACATTACAGCATTCAGATACAGTACGAACTTTATGTATGAGAATCTGGCACAGCATAAATACAAAATTACATATTGAATATACGTATCACATACTCTGTTGCTGACATATTGAACTAGCTTATATAGACTTATGAACACTATCTTCCAGCGTCAGAAGAGGAATTGCTAGTACAGTAGTCAATTATTGTTTTCAATTTCTGCTGAGCAACTCTGTTAATGGTTAGAGGAGCCGATTCGAATCCCGGAGAAGGCATGTTTGTAGCTGTCCGCTCCTTCGTAGGAGGGAAAGGTAGCCCACCCATTAAGTGTCTCCATAATAGAGTGACACCACCTCTGGCCTTAGTAGTGGCCAAGACGAAATCGGCTGAGGGCCCGCCATTATAGCAATATATATATATATATATATATATATATATATATTAGGTAATACTGAAAGAAATTTGGTTTTTCTCACGCATTGCGGGCACTTGTTTTCCTGCAGAGCGCTCTACCCACTCTAATAGTGGCAGACGTGAGGCAAAACCGAATACTTTATGGCAAATAGGCTGTGTCCTTGTCTTTCATTAATAGTTAATAACTGTCAACAATACGCAAACTACTTTCCTGATAAACAAATATAAGCAATACCCAGTGCATACCTTACTGCTACCTTGTTCCACGAAACGGACTTTACACAATCTGGATTCAACAAGTACAGTTTCCCACCCTCTACATACGAGTTGCACGACAGTTGCCAGTAGCACCATTGTCCAATACAGAAACTGCAATTATTTATGTACACCTCGCGCGCAATAAAATGGGACAGTTCTACATCTTCCGTTCTACTGGATGGATTGTCGAAATTTAACTTGCTTACGTTTTCTAAGTTTCGAAAGCTCAACTTAGGAAGTACAGGGTGATTATAATTTAAGTTTAAGTTTCAAAACGCTATAAAAAAAGAACCGCTCATGAAAATGACATCAAATTTGAAAGGAATATTTTTGAAGAAGGCGGAAAGCGTATGGCAGAAGAAAAAATTTAGTTTCAAAAGTTAGCAACAGATGGCGCTGCAAGCGGAAGAAGACGTAAATTAAAATGTTAGTTAAATTTCAGTGTTATAAAACTGCCAGGTACCAGGCTGTTCCTCATTTCGCGTCTCAGACGTTCGCCGTGGGTGTTTCACTGCAGGACCGCGCTCTGCTGGTAAAGTTGTATTACAAGAATGATGATTGTGCAAGAGTAGCTCTGCAAAAATTCAGGACACTGAAGGGTATAAAAGAAGGCGTTGGTCTAATGAGTGTGGTAGGTCTAAAGAAAATGATGCAAAAATTCGAAACGACAGGTTCGTTTGATGTGCAATCTGTTAGAGGGAGAAAACGAGTGCACTCGACGGTAGAAGAAGTGGCCACAGCATTACAGGAGGGGTCGGCCGGTGGTGTGCAACAGTGCAGTGCACGAGGAATTGCTCGAGCATTGGACAGGCCTACGAGCACGGTGCTGAAAATTGTACGAAACATCCTGCAATGCTATCCGTACAAAATTGGCAATGTGCAGGAGTTGCTTCCGTCTGACCTGACAGCTAGGGAGACGTTTGCGTTAGAATTCCTGGCTCGCATGGAAGTGGATAATGAATGGCCGTGGAAAATTTTGTGGACAGATGAAGATGAAGCCCATTTCCATCTGACAGGATACATGAATACCCAGCATTGTCGAATATGGGCAACAGAAAATCCACTGGCAACGCACCCCGTACCACTTCATCATGAAAAGGTCACAGTATGGTGTAGTTTTACGGCATCATTCATCCTACAACCATATTTTTTCGAGCAGACGGGTGCTTCCGGTCCTGTTACCGCAACCGTCACTGGTCAGAGGTATGCGTCTCTTTTGCGCAACCACGTGATTCCAGCTCTGCAACAGCGTGGATGTGTGGATGAAATCATTTTTATGCAAGATGGCGCTCCTCCGCACATTGCACATTCCGTGAAGCAGCTGCTGAGGCGCCATTTCGGAAATGCTCGAATTATCAGCCGTCATTTCCCTACAGCCTGGCCGTCCCGATCGCCTGATCTTACTCCGTGTGATTTCTGGCTGTGGGGATATCTGAAGGATGTTATGTTCCGTGCTCCAATTGCAAATTCAGCGGAATTAAAGGCACGCATTTCGCAACACATTCTGAACATCACCCCGGAGACACTGCGATCCGTTGTGGAACATGCTGTTTTTCGCTTTCAACTTGTTGCACACAACGGTGGACACCATACTGAACATGTTTTGCGCCAGTCTCGCGACAGTTCCGAACTTCTTTGATGAATGGTTCTTATGCGGTATGTCGCCGCAAAACTCTTGAAACCGATTTGTCCCTTTCGATGTGATATGTACAGTCATGCAAATAAAAGTATTCAACAATTTTAATTTATCAATGTGTTTTAATGTGTAACTTCCACCTTAGCCGTTGTTTTACGAATAATTTCTCGTTTCTCGTCGTGATTCTGCCGCTTTCAGCGCCATCTGTTGCTAACTTTTGAAACTAAATTTTTTCTTCTGCCATACGCTTTCCGCCTTCTTCAATAATACTCCTTTCAAATTTCACATCATTTTCATCAGTGGTTCTTTTTTTATAGCGTTTTTAAACTTAAACTTTAATTATAATCACCCTGTATATTAGATTTATATATAACATTGTTCTAAAATAGGTATTTTACACAAAATCGTTCTTTTTTCTGAAATAAAACATCAATCGGTTTTCATATTTCGATTCTACGACTAAACTTATGCCTAGATATTAAATTTTATAATTTTAAGGGAGACATTTTTGGAGAAATGTAAATTTTTATCTTGGTGCATTTTTTTTCAGTTTGCGCCAAGAATAATTCACTTGGCGAACTTCTTAATTTATGGTAACCTCTTTCCCTTACCTTTTTACTTCCTTGTACGAAGTAATAAGGAAGTATTGTAATCGCGAAACGTTTCAGGCAGCATATTTCAACAAAAATATCCACTTTGACCGCTATCAAATGCAATTTAACGATGTTTTTGCGTGATATCTGTACATAGGGACAGAATAAAAGACTCTTTTCCTCCAAAAAAATTATAAAACTGCTTTAAAATGAATTCTGAAGAGAATTTTGCGTGGCGTCTGTACGAACGTATGTACGTACGTACGTGTGTAAGTACGTATTTCGCATAACTCAAAAACGAGTAGCCTCAGAACATTGAAATTTTGTACATAGGACTGCTGTAACGTGTAGATGTGAACCTCGTATTTTGGTTGCAATCGGCCGCACCAAACGTATATAAATATATTTATATATATATCCACTCAGTTACCCGGCTCAGTGATCTCAGTTTCTTTACTCTTATATGTTTGTAAATTGTACATTTTTTGCTTTAAAATGATTGAATTATGTTGTTCTTATCTTCCGGTTAACGTTTTTAGTAAATCTGTGTGCAATATTTTTAAAATTATCAACAATTTTAAATTTGTTTAATTGCCGCTAAGCCTAATAATGTTTTTGATGGCGGCCATTGCTTGTCTATATTTGAAACAACAGAATAGTGGATTTGTTGCCAATCTCGAGGAACTTAGCTTCGCAACAACAAAGATAACGCCTTCATTTATTGTGCCGAATTAAATCATGCTTAATCCTTTCTGGAATTTTTTCGAGGAAATAAGTGTTTAAGATTTAATTCGTAATTTTTAATGCAGATGTTTTGGCTTTTTATGTATTTTTGCCTTGTCGCGAAATGAGAACTGAATTAATTGAATGAGAAGTACTCAATCGTTCGTGAAAAACTGTTTCTTTTTTGTTTTGTTTGCTTAATTTCTTTATTATAGTATTTGAATAGAACATGTACCAACGATTAGATAATTCTTTAAATGATATCAATTTTGTGCATTGTGAGTTATATAATATGGACGAAATGTAACGCTGTTAAGTGACCCTAGCGCCAGAGTGTCGCTGAGGTGAACAAATATAGTGAAAATGTGAGGTGAACAAATATAGTTTAAAGAATGCATTTATTCTACTGCGGATTATGCGCTATCGACGAAGTAGATTTAATTCAATCGAATAAGGTTAAATGAAATGCAAGAAAAAACGCGTATAATT